>NW_028262358.1:98468110-99105610 GCF_047370975.1 Nipponia nippon | reverse complement strand
CTGCGTTTTATTATTTTCTTCACTCTTACAGGATGTCCATTTAGTGTCAAAGGTATTTTCAGACTGAATAGGCTCAGTAGTATCTTGTGACGTGTGTTTACTTTTGACACAAGTCCCATATTCATTTTCTGTTTCCTGCCATCTGTCTTCTTCACTTGTACATGTAAGACTAACACATCTTTCCTCAGAAACATCTGATGCAGATTCACATTTTCCTGAGGACAGTTCTCCATTTTCATGGTTAGACTGGAATTGCAAAATATACCCTCTCTTGTGGCCTAAAGAATAGCAACAGTCATCAATATTGTGATTATTTTCATCGCTATTTTCTATGTCTCCTAAGGAAATTAACAGCTGGTCACCTTTGTTTATACATTGATGGTCTGAGTAAAAATTATCCGTTTCTTCATCACTGTCAGAATCGGTGTCAGAGTCATCATAACTATCATAGTCCTCCTCATAATCTTCCTCCTCCTCTGTTCCTTCAGATTCATCCTCACAGGATTCACTTTCTGCTTTCATTTCATCTTCCTCATTTCTGTCTCGTACTTCTGCTTCATACATCCTCCGTAAAGAACTAAGGCCTCCTCCTTTTCCTCCTTCACTCTGCAGAGTAACTGGTAATATTTGCTCCTTCTCTCCAAAGCAACCTGTTCTTTCCCTTTCCTCCTCAGGGATTCTTTCCATAGTGTCGGCACTTGCAGAAGCTGTATTTATGCTCTCAGGTAGACCTGTCAGATTTACATGGACACTCTCTCCAACATTAGTTGCAAGTTCTTGAAAAGAGCTGGTTTCTTCTCTCAGGGTTATTAGACCACCTCTCTCCTCTAGAAAACCTAATGGAACTGATATTCTAGGCAATTCTGGCTCTGGTGTATCATCGTCCCCCAACTGCAAGGTATCAAAACCATCATCACCTTGAGGAGTGTCATAGGAATCATCGTCATCAATTTGTGGAGTATCATAGACATCACTGTCATCATCATCAACCTGAGGTGTTTCATAGGCATCATCGTCATCATTATCATCAAACTGAGAGCTGTCATCTTCAGAGGCTACCTCACCACATTCACGCTGCAAGCAGTTACTTTCAAACTGTGGGATGCCATCACTCCCTTCTACTGATGAGTCAGAACTACTGTCACACAGCAGTAACTTGTCGAATGTAAGATTGCTTTCTTCTACTGTTAGCCTTTGTGCTGTGCTGTCACTGTCCCCCACAGGTGGTCCATCACGTATAACAGTATCACCACCTAATGAAGGCCAGCAGTGCATGTCTCCACTGTCTTCTAGACACAGCTTACTCTGCAAATCAGTACAATCCTCCAAAGATGGCCTGCTATGTATATAAAGATAGTCCTCTAGGGATGGTCTGTTAGGTACATCAGCATAGTCCTGTACAGGCTGCTCACTATATCCATTATTTTCAAACTGTAGTGTGTCACTGCATTGACTAACTGGTTCTTCTGGAAGTCTATATTCAGTATCTGCACTGACAGATGAGCCAAGGCTTCTCTGAAAATCATCTGTCTTGCCACTTTCCAGTATCATTCTGCTATCGTCAGCTTGCAGTATGTGAGGCCCGTTTTTTGTGCACCTTTCCAGCTCTCTCCACGTTTCATTATCTGACAAATCATTCACACTCAAGGAATCATTCCTGTTTTCATTACCCAGACTGTCTGCCATATAAATCTCTTCTTTCTCTGTTTCTGAAATAAGATTTGGATTTGAGTAATTTGAAACATATCTTTCAATGTTCCCTGAATTTGCCTTCTGATTGTTATGCTTACACAGTTCTGCCCACTCAGAAACTTCCAGAAGACCTCTAAGTGCATTTCTGTTCATGGAATCTTGAGTGCTACTTACTTCATTTCTAAGTTCTGTAGGGTTAGCTAACAGCATCTCCTGTGTATATTCTGATTGCTCAGTACCAATAGCATTGCAAACATTTGGTCTCCAGACATGGAGATCTTCTCCCTGTGAAGATATATAATTCCCCAAGTCTTCAAACTGATATAATTTCCTATTATTAGAAGTATTCTCAGCACCTGAAAGATCACCCTGAACACTGCCTGTGACATTATTAAAGTGGACACTGCCAGCTGACTTTAGGTTAATTCCTTTCGGGCTTATGTATTTGTTATTCAACTCCATTTCTGACACATCAGCATTGTACGCAGCACCATCACCTTCCAGCAACATATTGATGGCTTCTTGTAGTTGTCCATCATATAATAAAAGTCTTCCTCCAGTGTTTGCATCCATATAACTATTTATCATCAGATAAGATATGAATAGTTTCTTAGCTTGATCTACATTATGACATACAGGGTCTGCTGTACCAGAATCTTCACGTTCCTCCTCACAGTCATGAAAGACAGATGGCAGGAATTCATACGTTGATAACCATTTTGCAGCATTTTTACAAGGGGACTCTAATTCTTCTACATTGGGCATTTTATCTGGTAAAGTCACACTGGTCAAAACAGATACAGTATTGATGTCTATTATCCCTGATTGTGCAGCCTTATCTAGACTGACTATTTCACAAGTTTCTGGAATGTAAAGTGCAGCTATTTTCTGTCTATCATTTAATATTTTGAATGCCAGCTCATTTGTTATCATCTCTTGGTGCAAAGAAGTTGATATGGGGAATATTTCACCAGTGTGAGGCCAAATCAGTCCAACAAAGCCTCTCTGTGCTTCCAATACCAGCAGTGCACTGGTAGAGGATATTAAGTTGCATTGTACAGCTTCATCAACAGTCAAGCGTTGTCCTGAATTTGGACAAAGGATTCCACCAGTCTGAACCTGATGTGTGAGGATCCCACAGGCAGTGTCCTGATCTATCATCCCTTGTCTCATGGCCTCTTCCACAGTCATTCGCTTCCCTGAGTCAGAATCAATTATACCTCCAGATGTTAACTGAGCACCCAGCAGCCTGAACATTGTTTCCCGATCAATGAGTCCTTCATGGGCTGCCCTCAAAATAGTTATCTTCCTTCCACATTTGAACGTGACTCTACCTTTTTCTTGTGGTTTCACAGGTAGGAGTCTTAACCCTGTTTCTTCATGTATTATACTTCTACGAACTATCTGTTCAAGGGAAATCTTCTCAGCACAGTTAGGGTCTATCAGATCTTTACATGTGTCTTGTTTTTCCAGAAGCTTTGCATATAATGTTGGAGAAATCAGGTTTCTCTGGAAAGCATTCTGCAAAGTCAGGTTTTCTCCAGTAGATGGCAAAATCAAGTGCCCACTTGAAAGCTGATTCTCAAGAATTTTAATAGCCAAAGGTTCTGAAATTAGACCTTGTTCTAAAGCTGATACAACAGGAAGATTTGATAACGATGATTCTGAAATAAGTTTCTTTGCATTACTTAATTCCTGCAACTGCAACAGAATCTGCTCATCAATTAAGCCATGAACTTTAGCTTCTTCCAAATCATAACATACTCCTAATTCTGGAGAAATGATTCCAGAAAGGATCAGCTGATTCTCGAGCAATCTAATTCCAGTGTCATAGTCAATAAAACCTTTTAAAATAGACTGAAAGACTGAAAGGACTTCTCCAGTTGTTTGGTCAATGACACCAGCAATGACTTTATTCACCTAAAAAGGAATATAAAAGAAAAGCTATCACTATTTTCAGACTGTGTATTTTAAATTTTCTTTTGATTTTGAATGCATGGTAAGCATAAAAACATGTACTTACCAGGCCTGGAGGAATGCTGTGAATGTTAGCAGCTCAAATGCGCAAGTGATCTATGTCAGTCATTCAACAGCACACGATGTGATAAAAGATTTAAAATCAACATGCATCTGTGAATTGAAAACCTATGCTTTGCGTACACAAATAGGGTTAGTGAAAGACAATAGAAGAAATGATTGCAGAGTGAGCAAATAGAACATATACCTGAAAGGCAAATTTTCATGCTCTAAATGTCTGTGAAAGGTTAGAATATTCGGAAACAGTATGTGATTCAAAACGACCATGCTATTCATGTTTACAGCATACAGCACTTCTCTATATACACTCAACAATATGGAATCAGATACTCTAGCACCAAATATTATATTTAGTTTGCATGGAAAGCATGAAGTCAGTTTGGCAACATTATTTGAACTAATTACGTAGACACTGCCTCTATGAGTATATCAGAACACTCATTTGCAACATAATTTTTGAGAATTCCGTATTTAAGATCCATTAACAAATGTATTTGTAGTGTTTCAGAGCTAATCATGTTATGTGCCCCAATTTTCATATCCAGATAAATTTTAATAAAAACTGAAAGTAGATCTCTCCGAGGACACTTCTGAGCGATATATGGGAGTGATTAACATGTTATTTTATGGTGTCATTTCTGCAGCAGAAACACAGACTTATCTAGCAGTCAAAGAATGGCTTTTAAGAGAAGAGTTAAGAGATGAATGATTTGTTTATCTTTCTTCATGCAAGGCACACATTATTAAGACTCTTCACAAAAAAATCTGATGAGCAGAATGTTCATATGCACAAGTAAGATCACACACCGTAATTCATAGCAAATACACAAAACCTTCAGTCAATTAAATCTCAAGTTCCTCTACACACTGTTAATTGCAGCTTCTTCTTTTACTGATCATGTGTGGTTCCAAAACCATGCAGTAAATCTCAGAAGAGACTGAAATGTAATTTTCAATCTTGTTACCTTTTCTTCCATCTTTTCATTACCCAGATACTGTGTTTCCTGCAGCTGCTTCAAAGCTTCATTGGATAACAAGCTGTAGCTCTCCTGGAGGGATCTGACTTGCTTTTCCATTTCACTTCTCTCTTCAACTGTCATTCTGTTAAGAAAAAAAGAAAAATGGAAGAAGGAGATATCTTTGGTAATTTGTAACCTGCAGGGAGTGATCTGCTTACCTTTACTTAAATTGGCAAATTGGAAAAAGTAGTCCAAAAAAAACATAGCCTAATTACAAGGATGTTCAAGAAAGCTACAATCTGCTTGTAGTCATCCAGGAAAATAAGCTACATTAATCTAGAACTTATGGTGAATTATCACTAAAGCACTTAACATTTGCATGTGCTTTTGTCTACTGATTACCAGTTAAGACAGGTAACATGGCAAGCAAGGAGTCATGAGATATCTCAGCAATTTAATAACTTAAACAGTCTGATTTCAGACACAGATGAAACAAACTTGTGACTTATAGTTCAAGTACTAATTTACTACTAATTTGTTAATTATTTTGACTTCAAATGAAAATTACTATCTAATGATTTTTAAGTGGACCAGAGGTATATAAAACTAGCCAAATTCTTGAAATAAACAAAACTGCATCAAGCTTCCCCAAATGGTAAAACAAAATTATAAAATTAAAGAAAAAAACGGACATATTTCTATGTGAAACATAACTGGAACTGTAAGATGAGGATATGATTTCATTTTAAGCAAACAGTTCAATTCATTTACATTATTTCAAAAATAAAAATGGCATACTTCTCACTGTGCTTAGCTAAAAACGACTGAGTAGTCTGCAAAGCTTCAGCTATTTGTTCTTTCTTGGTTGACACTTCATCCAGGGATATCTGAAAAATAAACAACCTGTGTTCAAGACTTAACTACGCACATAGATACAAACAACCAACCTATCTGAGACTAAACTCAATAGTACAAGAACTTGATTTTGTTTCTTTAAATACCAGCTATTAGAGCGATATTCTTTACTATGGAATTGTATCATTTATATATGGATAAGTCATCGTGCTACACCTTTTGGTTAAATAAGCTGTTTGTATTAGAAAATTATTGGGTGAGACAAAAAGAATTTATTTTAAAATGTTATTGGTTTGAAAATTAACCAATTATTTAAAACCACTTATTATAGTTAGCACAGTTTAAAGAAGCTTTATAAAGATGTGTACAATGGTCACATTCAAGAAGTTGCTCACCAATATGAGAGATAATAACTTTTTAAAACATACCAGAAGGCCACAAACCTTCATGAAATTCAATGACGGAGACAAATGCAATATCAGACACTCGGAAAAAATGAATTATTTATTAATATTCTCCCTGCTATCATTTCTGTCATCCCCATTAAAGCACTTGTTCTGGCAGAGGAACTTGTGAGAATTTAATCTTTTAACTTTTCTGAGAAACTGCCTGAAGTCTCTTCAGAGAAAAGCACTGATTTTGGATAAATAAAGGCAACGTATCAAAGTGGAGTCTAGGACTTCATTAGCAAGCCCGAGATATGCTCAGTGTCGGTGCTAAGAGAACTCTAGCGAGGTGCTTGGGCCCTGCATTCACCCAGATCTGGACGCAACCAATTCTGTCCCTGTGTGCATCACATCAAAGGGCCTGAACACGGTCTTTGCAATCACTGCCAGCGGACCACAGTGCCACCACTTGTGCTGCTTGGACAGAAACTGAGAAAGCAAGCACTGTACGCACTACGCAGGAAGGCAACGCGAGCAGGCTGAGGGAGCAGGTGGGGTCACAAGCACCACTTTGCTCAGGGAACTGGCATCGCTGCGGCGGCTGTGTGCGCCCTCTCGCTACTGGCTTCTCCACCCACTCCACAGCTACACCCCACAGTAACCCCAAACCACTGTGTGAAATGTATTTCAGCTAACATTAGCTATCAAATCACTAGTCTACATGTTTCTACAAAACTTGTCAAGGCACCTGTGCTAGACAGCAGAGACACAAAACCAGGCACCTCTGGAAGGCGACGCTACCTCGCTGGGCTGTTTCACGAGGGAAGGAAACACCATCAGCAAACGCCCACCTCCCACGGGCTGGAGGAAGCCGAGGCGGCTAACTCACAGGTTACTCACTGAAGGCTCAGGCTGGATGGGGAAGATGCCAGCCACATGACCGTGGTAAGCTGAGATGCTCTAGGGAGTTGAGCGCTGGCCCAACACTGACAAAGGTTTGCACTGTCATCATTCACAAGGGCAGAAAATGACTGGTGTTGAATGTTTTTGCAAAGCCTGATCCTAACCATTAGTGATTTACCAGCCAATATGCTCAAATCAATACAAGGTTACTTCCTCCTATAAATATAGGGACAAACTCAGTAACAGAACTAGCACTGGTCCTCTATGAACAAGCAGTACGCTGGGACCAGTGGCCATCAGGACTGCAGGACTGCCAACCTGCCCGACAGCAAGCTTGATTTATGCACACGCTGCTCCAGTGGCTCCAACTGGCACCAGCATGTGTGACCAAAATAAAAACACAGGAACAGGCTGCCAGGAGGGCCAAAATCATGGTTGCGTGACCACACATCCAGCCCTGTACTGAGGGATGTGGAAAAAATAACTGCTCTGTCTCTCTGCTACTCAGTGTGCAGGTATATCTTCACCTACTGACATCTTTTTAGGTGTCACTAAGCTATTTTATGGGACAAGCCTAGCAGGGGAGCTGTTAGAAATGACAGGAGACTTCACAGATGGAACTTAATGGTCAGAGTTACAACTGTACACAGTGACAATGTACCTGTTAAATACAAAGACGGCAAGATGGGCCACTCCAGCAGCCTGTGGACTAGTGTGATCATAAAGAAGGCTCAGTCAACACCTGCTGCATTCCCTAAGACAGCAGTTTTGACTATCCCATAAGAGGACCCCTCAAAGTAACTTTTCAAAAGCAAATAAAAAGAAACCTGGCCCTCAGGCTCCTCCTGCCAACTCTCTCCTTCCTGGTGCCAGAGTAGAAGTTACCAGACTTATTCACTGAACCATTTCAGGACAAGGGGGCAGACCTACAAAGAGCCGTCCTGCCACGATGCACTGTCCCTCCACAAAGCCTGAGTTACGGTCTGCAGGGCCTAGCTTCTCTAAACTGACATTTTGCAGTGTCAGAAAGCGTCACGTGCCACGCCTGTAAAAAGCAGCTTGCACTTCTTCCTGAGTAACCTGTTTGTGTCCCTGAACATCGGTGTTCATTTACCCAACCCTCCACTCACAATCAAATGTGAAATTACACCTTTAGTAAAATGTGGATGGTGATTTGGAGAAAAAAAAAGGATTTGTGGAATATTTTCTCATTTTCGTCAACGCAGAAAGCTAAAAGTGGTATTTTACCAAAAGACATCTGTGTACCTGCTGCTTAGGCAAATCTGTCTTTTCAGCCTTTTCTCCTTCTTCTTTACTGAGTGTCTTGCTGAGGTTTGACACCCATTTCAGTAAATCCCCAGCTTTCTCAAGATGTTCCTTCTTTTCTTCTTCCATTGACTTCTGATGAGCACCGCAAATTGTAAAAAACACGTAAACGTAAATTGTTGGAATATTTAACATTAATGTCCCTAGAAACACAATTCTACCACAATGGCAGTATTATCACATAAACATAAAATGACTTCTTTTTATTTATCACCACATGCATTACTATGACACTTTGATGTAGGAACAAAAATGCCACATAATTATGGACATTAACAAAATAATTCCTCAAATGATTTGCAATTGTGATTATGGTGCTTATTCATACACATGTACATTCATTATAACATGATTGATATTAAGAAAAAGCATAGCTTCCCAGCCATTACTCAGCAGATAAAATCTAAACAACATTTGCATGTAAAGTATCTTCGAATTGCTGCCTTTGCATTACCCTCAGGTGTGGATATGTACAGTCAGCATAGGATATCAGCATTTTGCAATCTATGCACATGGATTACTAAATTACAATTAGGAAGAATACGTTGCTTTTATGTCTACAGAAACAAGAACAATAGAAGTAAAATACTGAGACATTTCATCTTTTTCTGCACAGGAAAACAGATTTCTTTTTATGGTAGTACAGCCTGTTAGTAGTTTGAAATTTATCAATACTTAGAAAACAAGCTTAAGCCCTTCCATGTATCACAAGTAAAAATGAACACATTTTATTTCAATGGAATTTTGTTAATTTGATATGTAATTGTAATTCATTTGCCTATTAAGAGTATGAAAACAATTCTAAAAAAAAAAAAGTTACCTGAAGTGAAAAAAAAAAATTAGGATATGAGTAGCTCATTAAAATTAATGAAATACCAGTATGAGAAAAATTACTTATGCATACATGTTTACTGGACTGCATATTCAACCCCTGTATACTTTATTGCCACTCTTGTAAAATAAATTATATCTGCAAACTCATTTGTAATATTAAATTAAGTATCAGGTCACATGAAATACTGCACTGTCCTCATTTGCAAAATGGGCAATGCCTTTCAATTTTTAATATAAGAATCTGATTCTTGTCTCACCTAAATCTACCCATTTTGCACTAATGTTACCTTCACCAACCTCAGTATAACTTCTGATTTACACTACCTACATGTAGATAACGTCAGACAAGGCCTTCAGGTAGACTGAACCCATAGTCTGCATTTTGAAATTATGAATCTGCCTAAGCTTATCTATAAATTTCAACTTTGTAACAAGTAACATCTAATTCCTGTTTCAGTGGTTTATACTAATTAGTGGTTTGTACTAATTAGTTTTGCAGCAACTCATGATTATGTTAGAAAACACTATTTATGATTTTCCATAAACGCCTTCATAGATCTTTTCCTTGACTTGAATGGGTTTTAAAGCAGGCCCCCAAATGAGTGCTAATATCTTTGTTCCATTACGAATTATAGTAAAGACTGGAAATTCCCGTTTTCATGGGCTGAGCTGCTTCTAACAATCGCAGCCCAGTGTGGCAATCAAAAACAGCTGTCTCTAAAGCTTCTTTGTAGGTTAACTTCTTCTTCGTTTTGGGGCATGTTAAAACTTTACCATACAATTTTTCATCTTTCATCTTTGTAGCTGTGACAGCATCAATAATACCATTCTTAATTGCATCTTCCATTGTTAATCTGGAATGAGACTTTGGATCTATCAACCCGCCAGTCAAGTACTGATACTCCAGGCAGCGCATACCCATTTCTTTGTCTATGGCATTTACGTGCATAGCTTCAACAGCTGACATAACTGTGTTCCTTACAGGGTGAATGATCCCAGTGAAGACCAGTTCACACTGCTGGATTTGCTTGGCACAACCATCATCGATTAACTCCCTTTGCAAAGCTTCTGAAACACTGTACTTTTTCCCAGTAAATGGATCAATTATGCCTCCTGTACTAACCTGAGCTTCAAGACATCGGAGGGCAGTAACTCTATCTACCAAGTTTTTGCGTGAGGCTTTTAAAACTGGAATTCTTTCATTGGTTTCAGAAAGCCAGAACCCTGCAATAGGACTGTTTAAATCTTTATTTGGCTGTGAACTGCTAATTAAAATATCACCAAACTCATTAGCTGTGATTAAACCCTCCTTATATTTATTGACTAACGCTCTGCCAATTCTACCCTGATTTAAGGTCTCCTCAATATTAAACTGTATACCAGTTTTAAGATCTGTAAGCAAAAGAAAAGAATTCCCATCAGAGTCAAAACATGTAGACTCCTTCCAATCAAATTCCTGTTTGGAAAGCTCAAGATACGTAGCTTTATCAACACAATTTTTTTTATAAGCCTCATATGAAGTCATTTCAGCTCCTGTTTTGATGTCTACTACAGAGATTTTATGACTTTTCTCTGCTGATGGGCTGCTTATTTTCCTTTCACCAACTGGAAGCAGAAAGCATTTACTACTTACGCTGAACAAACACATTTTCAGCAAATCACAGTAGTACATAGCTTTCCTGTTATTCGGATTGTGAAAACATTTTGCATTACTAGAAGGTTCATGCAAAAATTTTAAGATTGTGTTATTAAGCAAGCCAAGCTGCACGGCGGTTTCTGGAGGTACACGAACACTTCTTACAGGATCAATCACCCCCCCACTTGCAATCTGAGCCTCAAGGATATTTTTACCTTTTTGTCTTTCTAAGAGTCGAGCTTCCATAGCCTGATACACAGAGATCACTTTCCCAGAACAGCGATAGCCCAAAACAGCTTTCTCTGCCTCAAGCAGTCTACTCTTGAATTCATTATCTGCAAGCCCTCTAACAACTGAATCATCAACAGGGAATTTCTGACCTGTTGTGGGATCAATGATGAAACCAGTAGCTGCTTGGGCCTCTAAAAATGCTAATGCCAATGCTTTTCCTATGATTCTTCTCTTTGCTGCTAAAGCAAAAGAGAGTATCTCTTTGCTGGATTCAAGGTACAGCCCAGCTATAGCTGTAGGTTTAGTTAAAAATTTTTCAAGACTTTTCTGAACCTCATCAATAGTTTTCTGCCCTGAATGGAGCTGCTCAACTGTGAGCCTGTCTAAAAGTTTGACTTCAATCAACTGTCTGGCAGTTACATCATGTCGGAGACCTTGGAATTTAATATCATCATATTCCTCTGTAAAACATTCCAACTGAGTAGCATCATCAACAGTTTTCAACATCTCTTCCCCTAAGAAAGAGCTCATCTTTGCAAAGTCTTCTCTCCTAAACCCTTCGGATGTTTTGTATCCCTCAAACATTCTCTCTTCATTACCAAAAGTCTTGTCATTTTCTTGGTTTAATGTTGTGACTTCAACATGCATGTCATACTGCTTGTTCTTCACTATCTGTAAATAGGAATTTTTTGACACAGTGAGAAATACGTCTGCAGAACTATGGTGTACATAATTCACTCCTAAATCCACCACCAGAGAAACAAAAGGGAGAACTTGAATGTAAGTCAGAGAGGAGAACTGCTACTAGCATTGGAGAGCAAAGAAATATTGATAGCTGGAGTTTTAATGTGCATTTGCCATTTCAAATATTTATTCAATAACAGGAATATGACTAGACTAAGCAACAATAACTGTTGTTTGTTACTATATGAACTTAGTGCTGTTAATCAAAGCTTATTTTGACCAATAATGATACAATGGTGTATGTGAATTCCTGTTTCCAGTACAAACTTCTAAAATAATGTGTCCCTTAGGTATCAACAAGCTACAAAGGTCTAATGAAAAGTTTTTTGTGTCATGTAAGAATGAAGGGGTTCCCTTCACCAAGATAAGAACATAAGAAACATTAGAGAGAATACAGAATAGTGATAAAGCATAACTAAAAACAAACAAACAAAAAAATAGAGTAGTAAAACCCAGCACTAGGAAGGCAAACCCTCACAAAACGTAGTGTGTACCTCCAAGGGATGCAGTTTTACCACTCCTAATTCATGTTTCATGTCTTCTCCATGTCTAATACTTTGTCTGGAACTGGGTAGGTTCCTGTTTCTCAATTTGTCCCTCTCAGATGTTCCAGAGATTTGGCTTGCTTTATCAAAAGTTATCTGGAACTGTGTACTCGTTTGAGAAACAAACTCTGTAAAAGATTGTGGGCTTGCATCTTCTTCTAGCGATTGGTTTATTCTTGACATCTGGAACTGCACCTCTCTCGGTACTGTATCATCAGCACTCACGTACCATGTATTTTCTTCTATTTGATCAGATTTAAAACCTGATCTCTCCTGTTTCTGCCTTAACAAAGGTGAGCTAGGTTTTGCATGTGGAAGAAGCTGTTCAAATTCTCTGGCTGTGGTGTCACTCAGGTAATTGAAATCATTCCCTCTTCTCTCACAGCTCAATTTAAATCCAGAATCTTGGAGTTTATTATTTTGCTGAACTTCACTCTGAAACAAAATAAACCTGTGTTCATTCTCCTTGACCTGCAGGTCCATTTTCTGTTTCAAGCTCTCAACCGTGCGCTTCTGCACTTCCAATTCTTCCTCAAGTTTCCTGCACTTCTGGTGATAGTCCATTTCAGCCTGCTTCCCTTGCTGTAGTTGTTCGTGACATTTTTTAAGCCTTTCTTGCAAATCTTCCATTTGTATCTTGTACAACATGATGTTTTCCTCAGCCATATGCTTTTCCTGCTGAAGAGCAACACATTCTAGTTTTATGCCAGAAATGTCCTTTTCTGTGATGCTATGGGATTCCAGTAATTTTTCAACTTTTTTTCTGAATTCCTCTGCAGAGTGTTTAAACTTAATGGATTCTTCCTGAAACAGAATCATCTTCTTGCGTGCCATTTGTTCATCCAGAGTCTTCTGATAGAGTTCATCCTGTAATTTTTTTAATTTACTACTTAGCTCTTGTATATGAGCTTGTTGTAGTTGTATCTTCTGCTCATTCGCTCTCTTTTCCATAGTTAGAGCATTCATTTGGGCATTTAGATTTTTGACCTCCCGGTCAATGGTTAGGGTGGAAGCACTTTGCTTATCACATTTTTGTTTATATTCACTAGCTAAGTCTTTTGTTTTTGCTAGATCAACTTCTAGGCTTTTAATTTTACATATGAATTCTTGCTCAATTATTGTTTGCTTGTGCAATTGTTCATTTGTTGTACGCAGTTGCTCTTTGAAACCATCTGCTAGGGCTTTTAATGTATCATTTTTCCTCTGAATACTTTGTTTTTCCAAAGTCACCTTCTCTGATTCAGACTGAATTTGATTCATCAGTAGTTTTGTTTCAGTATTCCATTTATTAAGGTCCTCTATCTTTCGTTTCAATGTTTCTGACACCTGATTACTTTTGGCTAATTCAGTCTTCAGCATCTGAATTTCCTGCTGGTTTTCTTTCTCTACTTTTGTTTTTTGAAGCAACTGTTCCTGAATTTTCTTATATTGGTCTTGAAGATTATTTGCTTCTCCTTTGCATGACTGTGTTCTGTGTTCAGCTGCCAGCTTCTCTTTTTGAAGAGAACTGATTTGTGAATTCAAATGTTTGATAGTGATTTCAGTTTTTGTCTGTGATCTCGATAATTCCTCTAGCTGTCTTTTTAGCTGTGTCTTTTCTTGCTGAACAGATTTCAGCTCCTCCTGATAGTTCATCTTAATTTTCTTAAGATCCATAGCTTCTTGCATCACATCTTCAGCTTTACCTGTGGTTCTATGCAGCTGTTTCTCTAGTTCTTTCAACTGCTGCAAATATCCCTGCTCTACTTGGTCTTTTTCCTCCAACTTAATTTTTAGGCATTTAAGTTCACTATTGACTTTATCTAGTTTTTCTTTTAATAAACGAGACTTTTCTTCTGTTGATGATTTCTGAAGCTCAATTTCATTCAGTTCATATTTCAGGTCTTTAATAGTTTTATCAGCTTTTTTGTTAGCAAGGGTTAGCTCATCTATCTTTTGTTTAAGCTCTTCTACTTTTTTGGCTTCCTGTTTCTTCTGGAAACTTGTAATTTCAGGATCAGTGCTACAATGGCTGCCTTTCCCAGCCATGAAAGTTGGCATGGAAGTTTCTCTAGTTATAGAGTACCTGCCTTCAACAACCTTCCTTCTGGATTCCCTTTTTTCCTTCTCTTGCAGCTTTATTTCTGATAGATTCCCTTTAAATTCAAGATCTTGTTCCATTTGCTTTATCAGTTTCATAAGCTTCTCCTCTCCTTCTGTTTTTTTCTTCAGCTCCTGCATTAAGGTTTTTTTTTGTTGCTCTAAATCATGAAGATTAGTTTCTTTTCTTCTTAGATGCTCTTCAAGGTTTCTTCTGGTAAAGGTGCTTTCTTCTATTTGATTTCGAAAAGCACGGAGGTTGTCTTCCAGTATACTTCTTTGAGTCTCTGCCTGAAAAATGAGCTGCCTTACACACTCCAGCTCCTGCTCTGCATCTGCCTTCTCTTTCTCGATGCTCTCTAGATCTATACGACACTGCTTTGCCTCTTGCTCAGCCTTGGTCTTCTGAAGACAGATCTCTTCCATCTCCTTTTGCTGCTTCTTCCGCTCCTTTTCTGCAGCTTCCCTCACTTTAGGGAGCTCCTGTTCCACTTGGAATTTTTGTTTCTTCATATCCTCCAACATTTCCTCAAGTGTTTTTACCTTTCCCATGAGTTTTCTGTTCTCATCAATTGTGCTGTTTTGCTGTGCCATTAGATCTGAATATGCTTCACGCACTGATGCTTCCTTATTCTTTAAATTCTGTAAAGGAACGAGATAAGTTGCAATGTATTTTTTGTAATACAGCATATGAAACATGTTAGACTCTTTGAAAAACAGAGTGGAAAATACTTACTCATATATATACGGTACGTCCAGAAAGTAGGACGAGCAGTTCCCACCACCATCACCTTCTCTTGATACAGTAAGCTTCAGGAAGTTACCATTAGCCAAATATGAAACCCTTCATAAAGACATCCACAAAGCGAAGAAGTCCTGAAGCCTCTCACTTCAGTCAGATGCCTCTTAGCGGTAAGCAGCGTCAAACAACAGCTTGCATATGCTTTTTCTCCAAACAAATAGGTAGAGCAAACAGTGAGCCAAACACTATGTGCAAGAATTCCCCAGGAGGAAGTGCCCTACCTTTTCTGGATCAGTTCAGTAGGAATTGGAAGGAAGATTTTACGCTTGCAAGCACAAATAACACAAGAGAAGTTTGGAAATCCCCTCCAAGAAAAGAAACAGTATCTAGAGCTAGAGCCAAGATGCGTCAGCTCCAGAAAGAGAACTATCTAAACTCCAGTACATCTATGCTCCGTAGTGGGCTCCACAGTCCCAGTGCGTCCACTGGATCAGCTGAGGGACTGGTAAGAGCACAGCTGCTCTGCAGTGTAGACGCAGTTAGAAGTATACACATGGTAATTAGGAAAATGCTAGTGAAAACCAGTCTGCTAGTAGTCTCCCTGTGTTGGCAGATCAAGGTAAACTCTCATAAGCAAGATGTGTGTTCACCATTAATAATATGGTTGAAACCATACATACCTTGTCTTCGTTAGCACTATTATGGCGTTAGTTACCAAATGTGAGCTAACATGAGGTAAGAACACACCTATATTCCTATGATCATACAAACATGGCATGAAGAGTAATTATAGCAACATTTTCAAATAAACAAAATGTTGGTTTAGTTCAAATTTACAAGATTTACTTGATTTTTCATGATATATGAAACTTATTTCCTAAAAGGCTAATGCAAAGGCAGCTTCTTCAGTTCCTCTCTATATCTCCCCAGTGTCACAATTTTGAACAGACCCCAATGGATACAAAACATTTAAATTGGTTTCTTATCAGATCTCCCATAGGCACAAAATCTAATGTATTATGCTTGAAAAAGAACAACTAAAAATACAGATACAGTCACAAACTATATCTTGTTATCTTTCATTATTTCTAATCAACATGGCTGAGCATCAGCTGGGTGGAGAAAAGGATGGTAATTAGTAATACAAAATAAAAATAAATTTATAAGAACTTAAAAAATGTAAGCATCTCAAAATGCAAAGTAATTAATATCATTAGCATATACATTGTTTAAATTATGTTCAATCAACTTTAAATCACTTGACCTTGACACATTTTGAGATTCAAATGTTGATTTAGAGTGGTTTCGAATCAATTTTAAATTAACTGTTTCATTTGCATTGCATAAAAACTCTGGTACCTTAATAATAGTTGTGCTGCTTTTCTCTTCATTATCACTGTTTCTTTCTTTTTGCTTTTCATTTTTTTCAATTGACGCTTTTTTCCCTGTTTTTTCACAGAATGTTTTCTGGAGTTCAGTGGTTTTTCCAGGTACCTTAGTGCTACGACCCTTATCTCTACTGTCCATTTCTGCAACTAGCAATAAATCCTTACTTTTCTGACCCTGTTCTAATTTGTCTTCTCCACTCCGCTTCTTCCCACTTATATTTATGTTGTCCCAACCACAAATTTTCCCCTGTGATATTTTCTTCTCGCTTACTTTCTCACCATGACTCAAAAGCTTTTTTGCTAATTCATGTTCTGATAATGGAAAATAATCCTCTCCTCCAGAAATAATTTCTGAGAGGGCTATATTTGCATTTAAATCACCAGTATTTCCTAACAATTCCATACCTAAACTTGGATCACTCTGCACTGGTGACACTTCAAAATCTAATGGATAAGATTCAGAGACTTTTGCTGCATACCAATTCTCTAAAATATTTCCTGAAGGAACAGCCAAAATTTCTTGCATTGTACTCTTGGCTTCATTTAGATTTACATTTGTTTTTTCTGGGATTTCGTTTTCTGCTATGAAGTAACTTTTATCCAGAGGTGCTCTGTGCAGTTTGTTTGTATCCCTTTCAACACTACAAGAAACGCATGAATTGCTCACAGACTGCAAATTTAACTTTGTTTTTTCACTTCCCTTGTGTGCTGCCAGCTCTCTGAAAGAGGATGCAACTTTCTCTAAAGGTGTTGCATCCCTTACACCTGAAAGACAGTCACCTTTTTCACCACACACTTGAAACTCTCTGTCTTCCGAGTTTAAAGTAGTATGGCTATTACTTTCTGCAAAGCAATGCTCTTTACGCTGACATTCAAAATGAGTTCTTGGTGAAAAATGTTGCTGCTTGTAAGGGCTGATATCCAGGGCATGCTTTCCAGTTTTTGGAGTAGCTTCATCTTTCTTCGTTGTTAGCTCAAAATTAGTTTCTGATTGCATCGCACATTTGTCCTTTGTTGGAACATCACTCCCTGCCTTTCTTGAACAATTTTTTCCTGTGGTTTTGTGCATCATTTCCACTTCAGGCAACTTCTTTGATACGCCCTCTGTTTTCTGTCTCTCTCCATTAGCAATTTGCTCATTTAACATTTCACCAGGATCATTATTCACACTCACACAGATCTCAGCTGAAACAAAACAATCTTTTCTACCATTTTTTTCTTCTTTACCTTGATTACCAAAACCCACTAAATTCTCTTGCTCTGTATGTAGCTTATTTTCTCTGTTGTCACTAATGCTACCTTCTTGTCCACTGAAATTTAAAAATTGCTTTAATGTTCTATCAGTTTTGATTTCATCGTATCTGTCTACATCTGATTTTCTTATATCAATTTCCAATTTATTTTCTGTGTGTTTAGGTTTACTGGAAGATTTATCTTTTTGCAGATATTCCACATCCATCCTGCTTTCATTAGGTGTGTCTTTCTCTCTGAATTCAACAGCTTCATTACATCCCAAACGTTGAAAGACTTCAGCTGACTTCACAGGTTGCTGGAGTTCACTCTCCTCAGGTAAGCTCTGAGCATGACAGCACATGGATTAAACTGAGTTATCATGGAAAGGACCTTACTTTTTCCTTATTCTGTGCATTCTTAATGCCATTTACTGAGAGTTAGGAAGAAAGACTGGCATGGAAGAAAATCTTGGAACAATCACAGACTTCAGAGGTCTGATCCCAGAAGAAAAAAAATAATCATTCCTCCTTTGCAAAGGATTATTCATTTTCTGATTTGCTACCCCGATTACAAAGAAAAAAAACATCAAATCACTTTGAGACTGGAAACCTACTTAGGTTATCTTCAAAGAAGCTATCAAAAGATTTAGAAGGCTGCCGGAAGGTGGAGGAGGATAGAAGATGGGGGGTGTCTGATTTCCAAAAAAGCAGTCCTGGAGATTCAGATCAGACTGAAACTCAAAAGAGTTTAAAAGATTCCATGTGCTCTTGAAGAATGTGAAGCCTATTGGCATTCACAGGTTTCTTGATCCTTGTTTCAGTTCTTGTTCTTTGTTTCACTTGTTATCCTTGATACCATTAGCATTATTAGTCATACTAAATCCTCAGTTATAATGGCTACTTATCAACAAATATCATCTATTTCCACCTGTATGCTCCACCACTTCATAATGCACAGAGATACATGCTGTTAGCGTTACAGCTTGTCCAGAGGTATTCCATAGCAAGAAGAGCCAATAAAGACAAAGCCAGCACCAGAATTACATAACATTTAATTAAGAGCTCTGATTTTTTTTCTGTAATAGTAACATTAAAATTTATACCCTTATGAGAGTGTTCTCCAATTTATGTACTTTATATAGGACTACATTTAATATGGGCACAATTAATTACAGAAATACATTTAATATGGGGATTATTTTAGAGATATGCACTGTATAGATTATACTAAAACACTGTAGTCTTTAAAGAATGACTATACAACCTCTTTCAGAGAGAAACATTTCCAAAGAAAGTGAAGAATTTAAAAGGATTTTTTTCTCAATTATTTGGAAGGTTGATTCTGCAGCAAGCATGTATTTTGAGTAATTTGTCTGCTCTATTTCAGTAACCTCCTCTCGTTAATCAGATTCAACGATAAGCATAAATAAAATGCTGTTTGACCCCAAGGAATCAATACAGTAGAAAGGTAGAAGGAAAAAAAAAATCTAAACACGTCAAAGAAACTTAAATTAATTATGAGGGCATTGCATCTACCTGTTTAAAGAACTCTCTTATATGCTGCTAAGTGGACCAAAATGCATACTATGGAATATTAAGGCCTACGCAGAATATCAACGGTGAATGCACACTGAGTTTGCCCTCATCTTGATGTCTGCATTTATCCAAAAGATCAAGCCCTAAAATATTAAAGTATCAAAATGTACTGTATGTAACTACATCTCCATAAGAATTTAGTGAATCATACAATCCTTCTAGCTGGAAGAACTGGTAAAATGTATGGATGGTATAGGATTTTGGTTATCTGAATGATAATGATTTACACTCCTACATTCCTGTATACAGCGCAGTATATAAGGACTTTTAGTCTTTCATATCTGCTGCTAACTTTGTGAATAATTCCAACAGGTATATTGCTCTTTATTTGCCTAGCTGTTCTTTTTACTTGGCTGGCTGCCAAGGGAAGACCTACCTCTTCCTCTTCCAGTCTTTTCAAAGAGTCACCTGCAAACTTAATGTATTGGGTCATCAGGGTCACTAAGGCAGTATAACGAGTCCGTAAATCCATGAACTGCAGAGAAACAAAGGTGGGGGGGAGGAGAGAGAGGGAAACACTCCCATTAACCTTCAAAGAAGTGATGAAAACTACTCTAGAATCTATCCCAATTTTAATTCCAAAACCCTGATTGTGGAATCCACAGTCCTAATTTTTATTCCAAAGTTGAATGCCCTCAGCAGGGTGCACTTGCACAAATAAATCCTAAGGACCTATGGAGAACCATAAGGAGAAGAAACAGAAGACAATGTTTTGACTTCACAGTCACTTGATTCTTCCCCCCGTAAGAACAGGTTGTAAGAGGGACAAGCAGTGCTGGTCACTACTCCTCTCTCTAACAGTTAGCAGGGAAACAGAATTCTCCTTCCCACCCAAATGAGGAGGATTTGCCTTGAAATCTGTCAAAATGTCCATATCTGGTAAGTTTTACCATAGCAAAGACGAAAGCTCCCCCTGTTTACTGTGCTCAAGATCTGGCCCAGACGTAGTTCTAAACAGTTTTACTGAGGTACATTTCTCATATAGTTTTTTATGATTTGTGGGACTTTCGTTCATCAACAGCCATATACTGTCTCATTATCTAAATACAGCATAATGACCAATAGGATATTTATCACATCATAAATCTATAGAGAAAAAAAAAAATCTTCCTTGGGTTACCCTATTTCATCATTAATAAATCCTAAATCCCATTTTTGTGTTTATTCTGTTTTAAGCAAAGCCTCAAAAAACCACATTTTCCTGTGGTAAGAAATCCATTTACCTCTTGAATAATGAAGTCTGATGAGCTTTGCATTCTTCGACGTTTCACTGGAGATTTTTGTTGGGAGTCAACCATAGCTCTGTAGGTCATAGTCTGCAACTCATAGTCCTGTAAAAAGAGAAAATACACAAAATGATCGGCATTCCACATCATACTGACGCTAAAAAAAAGGATTTGAAGTATAACGTTATTTATTACCTTCACAGCAGCTGAGTATTGTTCTGAATACTTCTGGCATTCATCTATTTTGCTTTGTTTCATTTCAATCTCAGAAACCAGCATCTGTAAAATATGAATCTACATCTTCATCTTAAAAAGTGATTTTTATTACTATTATTATTAGCTTTTCTGCTTTATCTAACATAATGAAATTTCCTTAATACACTCATTTCCATGTGGGTACAAATAACTACATGCTCAAGCCCATGTCCTCACTTTGTCAGGCTTACAGAAGCAGTGAAAAAACCCTGTCAGGTTTAATAGATGGTGAGTGAATTTAAAAAGAAACTAGAAATATACCACTTCATGCATATAATTTGTTATTATGTCTCTTATTTAAGCTGCATTTCCTTCTTGCAGGAGAGAGTTGTTGAGTTTAGCTCTGCCTCCATGAAAATAATTCTATATCCATAACTACCACGAGCAGTACTGAATAAAAAAATGATGTGATAAGGACAGTCCAGAATTGCAGGCACTCTCTAAGGTTTTGCTCTTCTTGCAGATTTGAAGACCAAAACAACCTGGTCTATAAAGTGACTATAATCAGTGAGCGATACATTACTGATGTTAGCTGCACTGTAATCATAAAAACATTAAAGCCGGTGATTATTTGGAATTTTACAATAAGGGCAGAGGGACATAAGCACTTCCTATCAAGAAATAAGGCTGACATGACTGGGTTTAAAAGATATTTTAATTCTTTTTCAGTCATTAAAGTAGTGCTTTCCTACAATGAGATCCCCTTCATACCTTATGTTGGTTCAGCTGTTTAGCCAATGCTTTGCTATTTTCAGGATGGATTTCTTGAATCTTTCGCTGAGTATCTTCCACTTGTTGAATCCACGTGTCCAAAGAATTGTAAGCATCTTTGTAATACTTCAGAGATTTATTAATGCCTTCTAAGTCACGCAACCTGATTTTATTTAAGAAGATATGCCAAAGGAGAGAAGATTAATATAAAAGATAAAAAGTACAACACTGTGCCAAATACAGCTTTAAAGGCTTTGGATACCTTAGCTCTGCTATAGCTTACACTATAAACATACTAAAATAACACTAACTAAACAGTAAATTAACGAAAACATCAAGATTCCCAGGTTGAAGGAATCTTCGTTTGTCATAAATGACACCCAGGAGAGATCCTACTACAGAAGAAATTCTGCATGTATCCGTCATTAGTGAGCCAAACTGCTTGAAACTCCATGAGCACAGGAATCCTCAAGAAGAGGGAGGTCTCTGCAACAGCAATTAATTCTGTTATAAGAAGTGAGAGTATTTCAAATGTGACCTATGTGAATCAAGAAGGGAAACAGCTGCACTGCAGGTTAGGCAGCAGTTCACCATACTCTGTCTCCTACAAAACAACAGCAGTTACACTAAACCCAAAGCTTTTAAATATTCTAATGTGCAAAGGCAACTGATCCTGTTGGGTAAGTCCATTTTTAAATCATGGTTTTGACCTGAAAAAAGACTGCTGTGTATTTCTTGAAAGTGGTTTCCATATTAATGAAAATACTG
This sequence comes from Nipponia nippon, assembly GCF_047370975.1. Lineage (NCBI taxonomy): Eukaryota > Metazoa > Chordata > Aves > Pelecaniformes > Threskiornithidae > Nipponia > Nipponia nippon. The sequence goes on along the minus strand of NW_028262358.1, from coordinate 99,083,465 downwards.
ACATTTTTTCTTTCATGATCCTTATACTTCAAAGACCATATAAATAAAACTAATCCAAAACACCACATGATTATGGACGCACATACTTATTTAACAACTTTTTATAGTCTGATTTGGAATGAATAGTTTCAATCACACTGGTGTTGTTCTCAAGATGCCAAAACGAGACTGAAAAAGAGCAAGCAAAGGAAACAATATTGCTCAGGTTTCATACTTGAGCATGTTTTAAAGCTAATAGCCATGAAAAAGAGAAAGGATCGTGGTAACTGCAGCCAATATTTGTACATACTTTTTGTATAATGATCATCAGTGTCAAGCTGTTAGGAAGTAGCAGAGCAAACATTCGCAGAAAGCAGCTTGTTTACAGCGACATGCTGCAACTACCACAATCTGTCCTATTTACGCTAGAAGCCACTATGTATTAACAGCCGTGTTTCAGCATATTCTATTCAGGATATGGCCCTGTGAGGAGAGCATGTGGTTCATGTTTGCCCTCTGAAGAAATAAGGACACTTCAGTACTTGACAAAACTACTGTTTCATCATTTAAATTAAGTCACGCTACCAGATGATGAAAAATCTGAGGTGGATTTAAACCTAGCCCTTCTGCAGTCAGCTTTAAATAAATCAGCTCTTGCCCATCTCCTTTTTAACTCCTAGCAATGTTAAACAGAGACAACTAAATTAGTTAATTAAAACTGAATAACTTCAGCAGTACACCTGTACGGATATCCACCCCTTAAAAAAGGCGGACAAAAATGTGAAAGGTGGGTGTGAGAAGTTTTACATGAAAAGCACTATCTCTGATGCTCTTGTTCAGGTTATCTATAATGACAAACTAAAGTATATTTTAAAGGAAATAAATTCAGGCTGTATAGTACAGACTTCCTTAATTTACCCATACTTTTTCCTTCAGTCTCTATAGTTCTGTTTCCTATATAGAAAGGGAACAGAACTATAGAAACTGAAGGAAAAAGTATTTCCCGGAATGTCATGTATGGACATCTCCTTCAGGATTACAGGTAGATGTCTTCTGCTGTATCCATATATCTGTGTAGGCACGTGCATTTGAGTAACATTCTCCAAATTCATCATGACAGTAATACTGAAGGGCTGAATTTAGAGCAACATCTCAATCGGTTATTGAGGCTGCATGAAAACAGTTGCACACCAAAAGAAAATACTGGCACTTCACCAAAAGTTGTTGTGACAAAATTATCACAGAAGTCAATGGAAGCTAAGAGCTTCCAGACTTAGCACTCGAGTCATTAAAAGCAAGTTAACATGAATCCAATCATAACTGATGAATAAGCTCATCAGTTTAGCCTGTCAGAATTAATTATGTGGAGAAACAGATGGTATTTCCATAGGACAGCAAGCCATTTCTGCAGGCTTTTTTTGGAAAGGAAACAGTCAGTTTCTCTCTACTGTGTCTCAGTAAGTTGTAAGTAAATGAAGTTTCTATATCTTGCTAATCTTTTGGTGCTCAACAGTCACAGACATTTCCTGTGGAAAAGAAAGACAACAATGTCAAGCGCACAGGAAAGGTAAGAATCCTTGATCTCAGTACTTTTCACAAACAGTTCAGAAAACTATTCTGACCTATTTTAATACTCATTTCTGATTATTTTTCCTCAGAAACAACAAAAACAGCATAAAACATGAAGAGATTATAATAAAAAGTTATACAAACCTATTTTCAATTTGAGAATGAATGTTTTGCCACCTCTCGGCTAACTGATCAACTTTTTCTTTATGCCAGTCAAAGTCAAGATCACGTTCCTTGTGCATTTTAAACATCTGATCACTGATCATCTTTGCCTTCTGCAGTTCATCCTCTAAGGCATGGAACACTTGTCTTTTCTCATCTACTTCAGATCTCCATTGCTAGTATGCAATAAATGATAAATTGTAAATAACTCCTAGATTATGACACCATTTTATAAATTAGTATTTTACATGAGTAAAATGTATAAATGAATAAATCAAAAATGCTTAAATGAATATTTTACTTCTGGTTGCGCAAACACTGTAATGGCACCAGAATGGGTCTGAAGCAACTAATTAGCTATGAACTGCAGAATAATTCTAAGTAACAGCATCCCCCACAACACATACATCAAAACAGGCACAGCAAATTAACACGCTTATCTTATAAACTACAGCTTTCAAAAAAATCCTTAGGTAGATGCCAATCATTCTATCTAACAAAAAAACATTACTAATCATTTGCAATATTAAAATGAGGTATATACAGGTATAACACAAAAAATGCTGAACTTCAGTCTTACCCCTTCTCAAAGATATCTGCCAAACCTCCTAGGAAACCCTGATTAGTGTACCATAGCAGTTAGCAGGAACGTTATTGTGGCCACATTTATATAACAATATACTTACGTTACCTTAAGCATATGTTACCTTTTGAAAAGACAAAAAAAGTAAGTCTTACAGCAGCATTAACAAGGGCCACTCTTGAAAGTTCAGATACTGCAAGGCATTTCCTAACAGCAGGAATGCTCGTGCACACTATCCAATTCCTAATGCTCCAAAGCTGTCATTTTTTTCTGGGATGTCAATCCTAATACAGACTTTCCTCCAAATACACAAGCCAATTTTTGATACACTATACAGTACAGCATAACCAAAACAGGTGTTGTAAGACAGATCATTTTCCTATTATTTTTTGATTTGCCCATGAACAGGCACCAGCCAACTCTTACCTTTAATGTACCCATCAGATTTTCAATATTGTTTTTGTCAGCTGTTACTGCCTCTTCTTCACACAACTTAGTTTCATAGAGTTTTACTAGCGATTCTGCTCCTTGGGTGTTCTTCAGCACCAAATTTACAGTTTTTAATCTGAAAAACGGTAATCTCCTGTTAACTGAACCATCAATAACAACACTCAACACACTTGTGCTTTTCAGCCTTTTCATGTCACGGGGTACCCCTTTATACAATGTTAAAATTATGTTAACTCCCTTTTCCTTGATCGGTATTCTTCATACTAATATTTTATATTTAATTTATTTTGAAGAGAAACTGTAAACTAAAACATGCGTGATGGGAGATGACCTATTACATACTTATCTATGTAAATAGAAGACATGGAATAAACTTGATTCATGTTCTGAATAACAACATTGAGTTCAGAGCGCAGAGTAGGGACTGAAGGTGAACCAGCAGCTTGACTGAAAAACTCTTCGCATTTATCTGTGATAACTCCCAGGTCATCCTTTAGTCGATCCAGTTCTTTCTTCAGTTTCTGTAAAATGAAAGGTGATTGACAGTGCTTTTATCCTACATCAACCTCACGTATACTCTACATATCATTATCAGTACAGGTCTGCTCTCTTTTGCTTGTTTCATGTGGACGCCATTAAAAATTTTTAAAAAGGAACGTATGCTTAAGAGGGAAACTAACAGAGTCGCCATTTATTGGCATCTTTCTTCTCACAAACACAAGCTTAATCTTTGACTCTTGTCTTTTCAAGGTGCACTGCAATCTTTCCTGGCTACACTCAAAACGTCTGGATGTATTTGTTTTAAAATAAAGCTCTTTTCCTAGGTAAAAGAGCCTTTTTCAAAGGTTCACCTCTTGCTCTGAAATCCTAAACACACTTTCATGTAGATCATCCCTTTCCATTGGGGTTCGGATCTGTCGTATTAACCGCTCCTCGCAACTCTCCAGCTGAAGTCTGATATTTCTGACTTCGGAGATGTACAGATTGTAAATAGATTCTTCCTGCTCTTCTGTTGAAAGAAACAAGGCACACGTTAGCAAACAAAGCCATCATGTTATTTCCACCATGTCTTCTTATGAAACACTTTATAAAGTCACCATTCTACAGGTCTTTTCATGACTGGCTGAAATCCCATCAGTTTCCATTGGAATTTTGATTTTAAGGCAAATTTTAGGAACCTTTAAATTTTAGCTATTATTAGATCACCTCCTCACAAGTGAAAAATTAGCATACATCTTTGACCATTCATCTTAGGCACAGGCATCAACCCTCACGCAGACACTGCTAAACACAGTGACTGATTCTTTCAGTCAGATGATATCAGACATACTACTACAGTAAATCTCCAGGGCTTGTTGTTTGTTTGTGTTTTTTTTAAATCCTCGCTTTCAGACACACAGGGCAAAACATCTTTCCTTACGTATAGTGAACTATGCTATGCAGTAATCAGCTTTGCACTACTGTATTTCTTTAAGTCATTAGCTACTCGACAGAGTAGTACATCAGAGCAGGTATTTAAAGCTTTCTGTTCTTATTGTATTTAAAACCAGAGTTAAGAAAACAGTGACTACAGGCATTCTGTGGAGCTAGGAAAATATCTAGGACACTTTTCTTGCCTTAGCAGTGTGAAAAAAGTTCTAATTCTGTTATGAACTCAACAAAGTAATCAAGTTGCATTTCCAATACTCAAAAACAAGGAAGGCATGACTAAACAGAGCTGTAGTGCACAGAATAAATTCCGGGGTGTAAAATTTTTTGTAGTGCTCTGTATATTAAGTAACATATCAGTATTTCTACATAGCTTAGTATACACAAATTTAAAAAAAAACTTAGAGCTTCTGTACAATGTAATTGTGCACATTGTTAAAATGATGATTCAATCCGTTCAGAAGAACTGGGGCATTAACAATATCAATATGAAAAAATGGGTAATTCACTGGAGCTTGTATTCAGAGAGAAAAGTTTTATCAAGAACTACAGTCTCTCTCATGACGGCATCTTTCTACTCTTCTCAACAAAGTTTTACCTCTTTCTGCAGATTTCAGCAGCTCTTGATAGTATTGCTTGCAAACATTAACTTCCCTTTCCAGCTGTGCTGTATCAGAGCTTGTAAAGATTTTGGACTCCTGGCTATCTTCCACAAAATCATCAAAGCGGGACTGCAAATTGCTTAGAACCTGCTGATGTTCACCTGGCAACATCGTCTTTATCTGCAACAGATTATAAACCCAAGGCACAGTCAGAAATGATGCATCACTCACACAGTTCCCTGTAACGCTTTTTATCAAAAAGCAATTGACCAATTACTAAGGTGGTAAAGTCAAAGAATCAAGGTTCTGAAAGCTTGCTGCTCCTGGGCTGGAGTCCACTTGACAGGTATCAGCATAACAGCTGATAGTTAACACTCACTAAAAAAATCCTTTTCCATCTTTAATGCCAGTAATGGGCTATTTTAAGGCAATCCTATATCAGACACTGTTTCTCCATCTAATGCCACGTAGCAACAAACAGGAAGCCAGCAAGAGTCACAGAAGTAGGGACACTTCAAGAATTATCTTCTTTTCAACAGCAACAGTGGGAAATTAGGAGTGAAAATGTCATTTTGGGTTATTACAAATATTATTGCAACAGTTTGTACACAGATATACACCAGTGTTGTGTAATAAACTATTATATTAAATAGCGTTACGCTATACATCTAACATTGTGTGATTCAGTGATCTCACACACAGTTTTAGCCAGACAGAACAGTATTTTCATCTATATCACTATTTCATTTCTGACAAATTGATCCTAAGTAGCTATTTGACATTTCAAGTTACAGACATGTATAAGAATGAAAAAATGCATTATGGAGGAATGAGCGTTCAGCTGCCTTCAGCCTGAAAGACTACATGTTGCTTCACAGCTGTTCCATTGTTAGTAAGAAGTTGCAGCCATAAGGAAATAACGGGGGTTTTCATGAAGATTAACCTTAGCCTAATGAAGCAAATCTCCCCAGATATCTTCAGCATAAATGCAGAAAGGTAGACTCTTCCAGAACAAAATTCAGATTTAGTCACTGGCCAACTGCTTTCAAGAGATCCTGTCCCTCTGCTGACAACAGGCAGTTAGAGAGATTAGCGCAGTAAGGCTACAGGTAGTTTTCGTAATACAACCTCTCTGCTCCTTCCCGAAATGCATCTGTGTAAAGGCCACTCAGATCAAGGCAGAACATTGCACAGCGGTAACCAGCGTGGCCACTGCCAGCTGTTCCCACAAGGAAGATGAGGATTGCTGCAAATAGTTGATTATACAGTATTTCTGGGAAGTGCAGCCTATAACTTCCCGGCAAATGACTAAGAGGCCCTTGCTAGATAGAGCACGTACCGAGGCAACGTTGCCAGCTTGAACAGCTTCAATTTCGTTTGTCAGGTAATGCCAGGACACCACACTCTTCATGTTTACATGTGACTCGTGCCAAAGGGCCAGAACATTCTGAAACTGCTGTTCAATCCTGAAACATAAAATGACTCCAACTTTAGATCAAAGTAACACATGAAAAGGGAAAAAAAGTTAAATGTTATTTTAACCCAAGCTTCACATAAATGAATTTTAAAAGAAATTTGTTTGTTTGTTTGTGCCTACCTGTTGGCTGTATCTATTGCTTCTTTGTTTGGTGGAGGAACTGTAAAGCATACAGATGGAACCATAGCCTCATTACCGCTCGGGCTAATGACTTTCCATTTAGCACGATGGGAGTTGTTTGCTAATACACACTCATCATCTTTGTAAATAGTTATCTAGTATTGACAGAAAAGCAGAATAATTGAATGAGCTAAGCATTACAAAATGCTTTTACAAAGCACTTCTCCAAACGGTGTCAAAAAATAAGCAACAGAACAACAAAACCAATGTTCAACACAAGGATTTGCTCTTGTTTACTAGGGTGGAAGAAATTTAGAGCCTAGTGTTCTCCAGGAACACGGTACTTAATGAAACTTTAGCTGTAATTGATTTGAAGAAATTCAAGTTTCTAACCTCAATTTGTCTATAGTCACAGATGGCTTTAATTGGGATGGATGTTTTGAGTATACAGTCAGGGTTCCTTGGCTTCAGCTGAATTATTGCCTTTGCTCTCCCCACAAGGCCTGCTACTGTGCTCTTATACTGCAAGAGTTGTTCTTTTTCTTCCTAAAACAGTTCAGAAAAGAACATGTCATAAGAGATGGCCAGAATACAGTGCTGCTTCTTTGATCCTGTTAAGCTTTTCTTTTCCTGACTTATTTTACTGTGTTCCTTAAAAGTAACACATTTTACAAGAACAAAGTATCTTTCTGAAGTCACTAGTTTCCCACAACGTCTGGTATTGTAAAGATAAAAAATAAATAAAACTGTATTTTAAGGGTATGAAAAACAGTCATTATACATGGGTACTTGCAATTATTTAATTATAAGTTCTAAAAAACAAATCTTCTTTTTGTATTCCTTCACTTTACCGGAATAATTTTAACACACGTATTTTATATATCCAACTATAATCTACACGTTTCTTGTTTAATTGTAACTCACATTAATAGGATCCTTGAATTCTTACCATAGACTCCTGAACAAGGTCTTCCAGCCTATGAAGGCTGCTCGATCTATCACAACTGTATTTTCTGTATATGGTATCTTTCAGATTCTTTAAATATTCCATGGCTTCTTTGGCATCACTGAAAAACTAGGATGAGATAAATATCCAGGTTATTTTTAAACAACCTAAAAAGTATACAAACAGCTACACTATGAAGTTTTCTTTAAGTGCTGCCTTTTTAAAAATAATCTTTTTTAGTAGCTTGAGGTGACCACTGTACCACACAACACTATTCGTGATTTCATGTCTAAATGTACCGTTCAAGAAGGCACATGTTGGAACACCCGCTATTCTTGGTACTATCTACATGCAAAATTACTTCAGCAGTTATTGAACTTTAGTTAATTACTGTTCCTGCAATGGAAAAATTTTCTGAAGTGATTTTTGTTTCCCTTGGAATTACAATTACTTTCATATATAAAGAACAGACAAAGCCTACAAACTGTAGCAAACTAGCTGCAAACTTCAGCAAGCACACTGGAGCAAACTTTTTGTGCAGGAGAGGAAGTGAGCTGTCACACTTGGCAGCTCTGCATGGGCATCTGCACCTCCAAGCTAGGGCCCTGGTTAAGCACGATTGGGAAGGGAAATGTCCTGTGATAATCCTACCCCATTCTGTGCCTGAAACCTCATTTCTCAAATCCAGGATTCCCATTTCTTCCCCCTACCACTAGAAGCCCAAATTGCTCAACTTTGTCTTCTCCAGTTTCCATTTCCTAACTTTGGGCTCTCACCCTTCTCAGTCCAGAGGCTCATCCCAACATCACCCCCCTTCCTCTTCAACCACCCAACCCAAAAGACACTAAGTAGTAATCTTTATAATTTAAATATAAAAAAGGAGTAATTTTTTTTTTAAAAACAAAAACTCTTAAATCTTTGATCCTCATGCATATAACTGAGAAACCCTTAAAACTTTGATCCTCATGCATGTGACTGAGTACAAATACTTCATCATTTGCTGAGTGTGTAAATGGGTGATAATCAGAAAGGTGTTTTGTTGGACGTGTCTGCTGTCAGGGTGTCCTCTGCTCCGTTTATTAATGCGGTACATTCCATTTCTATTTGGACAGTCCTGGAACAAACACCTAGAATATGTTCTGAGTTGGCCATCATTAACCACCCTCCACTCTATATCATCTGCAAAAGCTGTATTGACAGCAGTTGTGTATGACAGGAGAAAACACAGCTTCCTTCTCAGAGTCTCTACTTGCAGCTGTGGCACTCTGAAAAAACATCAGGCTGGATTTTCATCTGCTGTGAACTGACATAACTGTAGTGAAGATAGTGCAGGTGTGGTAACACTGTGGGAGCATGGCTCATCATCTAATGACTGCACATGACAGATGTCAATTCTACAACTACTGTGAGACAGCAACTAGCACTTTCAGTGGAACTTTTTTTACTACGGTCCTAACTTAAAACATTTCACATTCTTACCTCAAAATATGCAGCATTTTCTCTCAAATGTTGTTCAACACAGTGACAGAGCTGAAGAATCCAGCTCCACTGTGTCTGCATTGCAGCTCTGTAGGCCTTTAAAGGAGACAAAGAGATTTTACAGAAGGAAATTAAAAGTGAAACGTGCATACATTTCCAGAATTTAGGAAACATAAAAGTAATGTAGCAAACACAATCATCTAAACTGACCTCCTCACCCAGGAAAAGCAAGGTGCAGCAAGGAAAATTCCAATTAGATGCGAGAAAAATCCTGTCACTACAGCATAGTCAAACATCAGAAAACTCACCCAGAGAAGCTGTGAAATTGCCACAGCCTCAGGCACGTTCAGCGAAACAAAGCCCTGACACTGCTTTAAGCAGTGTCTACATCTACATCTCCTGAGGTTCGCCCAGTCTAAGCTAGTCTGTGATTCTGTGGCTCTACTTACTCATTCAAAATAGCTGGATTCTTCCTTGGATACAAATCAGATATTAAAGTAACACTGAATGAACAATAAACACAATTAATCAGGACTCGCTGCAATGTATAATTTTGTGTAACAGCTGCACGGGAATTTAAACAACATGAGCCTACTCAGATGATGCCTGCATGGTACTGTCTGCATGGTGCTGCCACTAGAGATGCACTGCACGAGTGTTCACCAGCAGAGGGTACTCTTGACTTTGTCAATCAGCCAAAAGTCTCAATTTTTCAGTTCTGTATGATTCTCAGGGAATGCAAAAGAGTTTTTCCATTTGCTTCAATGAATTTCAAGCTGATGCATTAATGCATAGGTTCTTCTGTGTAAAAGGCATAAATTCCCTTTTTTTTTTTTCTTTTTAAATGTCCCAATATAGCATTACTGCAGACACCATAACCTGCAGAGTCATCTTCACTGCGATGTCCTGGTTTCATAATATGTATCTTTAATATATTCATATATCAAGTATATTACACTGATAAGAACCCACTAGAACAGCATATACCTTTAAAGAAAAGAGTTCTCCACATTACATAATGTCATTTATTATTCAAAGCAAATGTCATGAGAGAAGGAAGGAAGGGAGGAGTTTTCTTCATGTTTCCCATTTACACAGATATAAACTCACTGAGCTGAAGAACCATAAAAATCCATCCTCTCTGACTGCTTTTTCATTCTTATATAATAAAACAGCTTTTTGTTGTTTCCATTTTTACCACCCACTGTCTGTATTTACTCTTTTCTTGAAGATCTACAGGGAAAAGCTTTTTATATTCTCCTTTGCAAATTTGTTATGACCCCACAACAGCTACAACAAATTTTCTGTAAACCGTTTACCTATAATATAGGGCTTGATTCAAGCCTGAAGTAAATCACATCACCTGGTCAGATTTTTAACATCCAAACAAGTTTCATAATTCACTGACTAGTAAGTTATGAAACCAACCCTAAACCATAATAGGAACCCATACACAGAGTAAGTGACTAGCAAAGCTCTACCAAAACTTTCTTTCAATCCAACAGGAGAGAAACCACATAAGGACTGTTCTGTGCCCTCAGTTAGCCAGTGCAATTTGTATCAATAACTGCAGAAGCTGCATGCATGACCAGAAACACTTGTACAGACCGACTCTGGAAATTTTAATTTTAGACTTTAGGAGGATTTTATCTAAGCAATCCAATACGTAACCTAACTTTAAAGAATTGTTTTTACTTTTTGGAAACTGGAAGACAGATACAACAGAGATGCTGAAGAGGAAAAAAAAAGGCCCCATTATTCAGTCTGGTTGGTTAATTTCCTACGCACTTCCCTTCTTTCCCCCCGGAATCTAAGGTCTATTAAATCACAAAACTATTTTCTTGTGTGTGTGCTGTTTTTACTAACTTACCTCAATGGTTAGCCTGGCTGGGTGATTTTCAAGAAGCAATTGCTCAGCTATTTCTTGTACTGATTTAATAACAACTTCTTTCTGATCAAGTTCTCTCATTAATTCCTTTTTTCCAGACAAAAAAAAAAAAAAATAGAAATGTTTTTAGATATCTCTCAAATTCTTAAAGATGATTTAATTATTCCCTCTGGATTATACTAGCAATACATACTGCATGGTATTCCTTTTTTCTTGTTATATTGGGGTTTCTTTCACTCCAGTCATATGCAACCTCTTCCTCTTCTTTTTCATTCAGCCATATCAGCTCTCTAGTAGCACGAGACACAAAACTGTGAAGAGTATCTAGATGCCTTTCCTGATTTCTCGATGTGTTCTTTATTGAAAAGAAATAGAAGATTTACAAAAATCAGAATTTAAAGCTCATCCCATATCAAAGATGATGTACATTGAAAAGCTGAACATCAAAGAGCTATGACAAACTTACCAAGAGTTTTGAATACTGACTCTCCAGTTTGTGCAATTTTTCTGCATAACTGAGTTTAAGAGGGGCAGTCATTTGGATCTGTATTTGGTATACGAGGTCAAAAGACAACAAAAAGGTTAGATTCGTTAAACCATTAGGTCTCCTAATTTCATGATATGTCATGTAGAGATCAGAAGTAAAAGTAAGACTGTGAAACCCAAACACAATTCTAAAATTCAACATTAGTCTATGGGTCACCCAGTAAGAAAGTCACCAAAGGAATAAAGAATATGGTGCTGTACCTCACTGATTTTAGCTTCCTTAAGGCTGGATTCAAATTCCTCAATAGCTTTGTGGACATTTTTGTGATTTTCTAAATGGCTTTCAACACTTGGTAGATCTGAACCCCATTCTGCTCGATCAAGTTGCACCTTACAAACAAGAAGGAAAAATTAGCCATGATCTACAAGGAGTAAACATAATAATTAGAAGTGGACCGTTTCCGTAAAGATTGCTACCTGCATTTCTTCCACCCAACTCAATAGGTCCTGGACAAATTTCATGTTCACCTCTTCTTCGGTTAAATTCTGATCCACAAAAGCTGATTTCATAAGAGGTTTTCTGATTTGCATCAGCTTGAGTGTTTGCAGAGTCCCACTGTCTACTCCTGTCACATAGCTTTGAATTAACCGTGGTGGGATGCCTGGTGTGTAAGCGGGAGTGATGGTTGGTGTCAGTCTGGAAGTAAGACCTGATGAAAGGCCAGATGTCAAGCTGGAAGAAGTCAAAGTAGGTGTTAAACCTTGGGTTATTGCAGCATTTAATTCAGGGGTTAGGTTTGTTGTAAATCCTGAGTTTAAGCTTTCGGTTATTCCTGATATCATCAGCTTTGTCTGCTCTGTTGTCAGTGCATGCCCCTTGTTGTACACAGAAGAACATTCAGTCCGTATGGCCATCAGTTCATCACGAAGTTTTGCAACTCTGTTAAAATAAAGAAAAACAAATAAAAATAATTTCCACAAATGCTTATGATTAAGGTTTATCATGCTGAACTAAATGGCAATATGAATTCACATGACCTCTCACTTCAGTTGTACGTAAGTATTTACAAAATAAGCATTTATATCAGGAAGTATAGTGTATGTCAGCTTATACTTCTATAAATACAGATAACAGATGCAGAAATCAGGCAATGACCAGAAAATGAGCATGGTATGGGCACTAGCATGCACCATACACAATTCCAGGGAACAATCATCAAAGCAGAAATCTTACAAGATACTACATGTTGCAGCAGATCAAACACTTGCAGTTCACTGCCAAGGAGCTGTTATGTGCTTGATCTCACCCAGTCCAGGACAAATCCTGAAAAACTTTGGAGCTGCTTCTTCATAAAATTGAATTATGCCATTTAAATGCATCTTTCTGCTAAGACTGTACACACTGCCACATATAAGCTAACGTTACCCCACTTATTACCTGTTAAGACATCTACAGCTATCACCAGAAATCTTGCCTCCATTTTAAAACTCAAAGTTGGTGAATTATAAAAGCATTTTAGGTTCAATAAAACAAGCTAACGTCTTCACACTCAGATATCTAGTAAATATTAAACATTTAAGTCATGTTCTGGTGAATGACTTAATTTTCACAAAGCAGTACGAACAGCTCCTCTTGTCTTCAACAACCTTTGTGGGCAATGCACCCACCAGAATACCTGATAATCTCAATCTGTCACTGGGCACCCAAATAAAGAAGTTTATCCATAGACATAAAGATGTGAAAATGTGGTCCATAATGGGTACCCATATTTGGGACATTTCTTTCTTCGTATAAATACGTTGTAAAGTACCTTTGCACAAGCTGGTCTGCCTGATAGTATTTTCCATCAATAAGAATTTGGGCATCAATCACTTGCTGGCGGAGAAGGTTCTCGGATTCAAGAAGATACCCAGCTATCTCTGCTTCATGTTGGAATTGAAGCCCTGACTCTAGTCGTTTGGTGTCCTGAATAAATCAGAGAAAGCTATTAAGCCCCGCAGGTAAATAAAAGAGAAGTGAGCTGTAAGAAATTCTATTTTTTTTGTAAAAAGTTCTTCTGATCTTGAAACAATTGTGAAGCATTTTATCTAACTACCGACAAAAAAAAAAAAATCTAACAGAACTCACTCTAGGCAATTTTTGGGATTTTCTTTTAAGAAATGCTAAATTAAAAATAACAGTACAACAAAAATAAAAGTAGCAGCTCTTAAGTATGCACTCAAAAATCCTAAAGAATTTTTTTTTTTTTTTTAAGTAGCCATTCCACTGCAGTAAGTTCATGAACAGAGACAAGTAAAATCACCGACTGACTTACAGACTGCAAAGCGTTCCGGGCAAGTATTAGTTTGTCCTCACAGCTCCGGCTGTCCCGCTGAATTCTGTTTGCAATCTGCTGCAGCATTTCCAACCTAGGTGATGCCAGAGCATTTCAGAAAAATAAATAAGTATTAATGTTATTTATATTTACTAGACATGTTGCATGACTTTAAAAACAAACAAACAAGCATCTAACACAAAGCACAAATACAAATGCCAAGTTACCTGTTTCCTTCTAAGGTGCCATTACCAAAGCTTATGCAAGATTTAATCAGTGTGGGACCACAATTAACAGAAAGGAAATTCTCGTTAGAGTCAACGCTGGTTCGAGCACTAGTACTGTTGCTAAACAGTGAATCACTGCTATGATAGCTATAACTACTGCTATTCATTTTTACATCCAGAGCACAGCGCTTCTGGTTGTTTGCATTTGCTGAAAAATGAAAAGAAAAAGCTCCTACAAAATGTACAGCTTCTAGGGATGAAATTTCACTACTGGCTTTTGAAACACCTACCACTCCTCCTTTAAATAGGCTTCAGTATGCATATTCAAAAGCCAGCAATTAATATTCTGCCAGCTCTTCAAAGGATTTTACCTGGGGCTATGTATGCTACCTTGCTTTTGGCTTCCCTACCTTGCATTAAAGCTTTGCAAGTACAGACTAGGCAGCAACATTAGGGCGTCTCTAGGAAACAGACACGCCAAATATTTTATTTAAGTGTCACTAAATGTCTATAAGCCAAATAAGAATGTAAAGAAGTCTTTGCAGTGTTTCTCAGACTTTTCAACAAAAAGTTTCTACAAGGAGTGAAGTGAGAACTTCACATTCCACAGTACGCTACAAAACACCTCCAGGCTGGGCTGACTCCTTTTCCTCCAAATGGAACTGCACAATAAAACTGGGGGAATATCATGGTTAATCAGCTCGTAACAATTTAATTTGAGACACCTGTACACCATCCAACCCACCATCATTACTCCACTGTCCAAGTATGCATGTTTACTAACTGCCCTGTCCCACAAATCTGTCCTCCTGCAAATTTCCCTTCAACTTCTTCCACATTCAGAGCTAATTGCTGCTTGCTGTTTTGACCGCAAAACAAGTAAGAAAAATCTGATCGCTGCCCTTAAGTTTACGCTTTAACTCAGAATTTGGGTTAGGGGTGATTTTTTCAGTATTTCACCCCCTGCTTTTCCTGAAAACCACACCCACACCATAAGATGACTGTGTTTACGCAGAAGAGCACAGCAAAGGCACAAGACACACCCCTGCAGTAATTCCAAACTCTGCTAGTTTTGCAAACTAGAGCTCAGTTTGGCACTCTCCTCACTGACATCATATTAATTTTGATCCCATACACCAATCCGGCCACACGATGTCTATCTGTGTTGATACTTTCAGATGTATTCACCAAACTTGCAGACAAAATTTTAGTACTTGCCAAATTTCAATATTATCTGAGGTCACATTTTTACCACAACCAAATCCCACCCCAGGAGCTGTATCAACACCTCATATTAGTGAGATGCACTAGTAACCAACACAACAAACATGGATCGAGTTCTTATGTCCAGATTAATCGACAATTTTAACTTGATCACTAAGCAGAATCACTTAACTTTTCTCTCTCATTTTGCAGTGACCACCACACGTAGTGACCATCACCATATGATCTGTCATTTTAAGTGTGTTTACCAATTCTGAAATATGGGAAGGAGTTTATGTTTACTTGTCTTTACCTGTGCTCAGTCAATCTGAATAAAAAAGGAATAAACTAATGTCATTTATACACATTCTCAACAAAGATAATCCAGCTTTCTGCAAATATGAATAGAATTCCTTTTGGTGAAGGCAGGCACTAACTTTGCTTTTGGCAGGTCAGGACAGATTAACCTACAAGATCTAGCAGGCTGTATTTCTGCCGCTGCTTCCCAGTGTTCTGCTCTGCACAGTGGGGACAACTTTGTATTCCTCTATAGGAACTTCTTTCGCAGCAGGATGCTGTGAATCAATACCTCCTACTGCATCTGCCATTTCAGTCATGCTCTTGCTTTTGTAAGCATGACACGCATTTAATCAACTATGACGGTCTTTGGGACCTTCTCTTGCTCAAATCTGTCTTTCTGAGACCTCTTCTGAGGTCTGGATTCTTCACACCTAATTTCAGGTACCTAAACCAGAGAGAATGATCACCCTATTGTCACCAGAACGTCAGTGCCAGGATTTTCTAGAAACTGATTCAGATCTTAGGTGTCTTCTTTGGATGCTTAAAGTTAAGCAGAATGAATCCAGACCCAGGCATCTATATCCACCTGCAGATAGAAGCCTAAAGAATCATTGTACTTAGAGTTAAATAAAAGGGTTTTTTTTAATTAATGAATGGATAGCACTTGCGTCTGCCACAGAACTCAAAAGAGGTACCATTAAAAAGCACAAATGCTCTAAGACTGCACCAAGATTTTAAACATGCTCAGTATGTTACTAGTAATGTACAAAACAGTGTCACACATTCTACTACCATGGAAGACTACTATGCACTTTATGCATCTAAATGCTCTGTGTGCTCTCGAGTACCACCAGCTTTCAAACAACCTCAGAACAGGATGTTAGCCCACAATGCCGTGCACCAAGTGAAATATACATTTCATGTAAAGGATAAGGATGTTGCTTATATGAATCAAGTCCAAATGAGACAGCGAAGTGATATGAACTTAGCTCTGACTAACTGTACAAAGAAGGTGGTTATATTTGTGTTTAAGTGCTTTGATGATCTGAGGCACAGATACATCATCGTGACCTTCCGAGACCACCAAAGTTACTTCCATCTGGACCTGCTTCTATGAAGTAGGTAAAGAACTTCAGGCCTTGAACAAAGGCAGAATTACTTGATCTAGAAAAACAATGTGGACGTTGTCATGGAAGACGACATTTACAATTTTCAATATGGATTAAAACAACAGAAAATACATTAACTAAGCCTGTCAAACATTCACTAGCGTACCTCTCCACTTCAGGCCGAAGGATCTTCTCTCTTTCCAGCATGGCAATAATAAGCTTTCCCCATTCTTTTTCTATATCATTTGGATGATAGCCTTGAGGAAGTTTGATGCGTCCGAATTCTATCCAGACCTTAACAATTCATATGTATTTGTTATTTTAAGCCACAGACAGGGAACTTCTATACATTTCAATGCATGTTAAAACTTACCTCTAGCAGTTTATATAGACGTTTAATTTTTGATTTATCTGTCTCCTTTGGTGGAATTTCTGTTTCTTTAAACTGTAAATACTGATTATAAAGTGCCTACAGAAACATAAAAACCATCATCAACTTTTACTTACAGTGAATATAACCTTACTCTCTAAACCCCCTCAATATTCTTCATAAGCTTATGTTCTTATACTGTTCTACTTGAGTTCTACAAAAAACGATCAGTGACAAGCTACAGATTTGCTTTTGATTGTTCATATGTCAGTAATAATGTATTTATTGTACTTTGAAAAGGTTAAGAGGTACTTCTGTTCTACAGTTCATTTGTATAAATCAACAAGCACTTCATTTGTTCAAGCATGCTTTGCGTCAGTAAGATAAAAGTGTCATTCCAACAAGGAGTTTAAGACGGCACACCTCACCTTCAATTCCACAGGATTGTTGGGAAATGTTCTGTCAGACATTATCGTGACATGGTGTCTGATCCACTGCATGAGGTAGTTCACCATATTCTGATATTCAACCCATTTGACTTCAACATCCTACCAAAGCACAACCCAGATTACAGATCAGAAGAAAATCATCTGAGAGCTCACTTTTGCCTTATCTTTGAAGTCTGAGGTCTTCACACACATAGAAAAGAGATTTCTAAACCCTGCAATTCTGAAACAATATTTACTTGCTCATTACAGCTCACTTAAAGCTTCCAAATATATAATTTCACTCTTCAGTTTTGGTCTCAAATAATTGCACTGAAAACACAAGATTTTCTAGTTTAATAAATTTCAAATTGGTAAGAATCACAGAGGCACAATTTATAGGTCCATGACTGAAAAGAACGAACTTTGACTCTATCTTTCTCCAACTTCAGGTATATGGTTTATAGTTAAGCTCTTTGCATGAATATTTTCATGTCCAGAACATGAAATAGCTGCTAAGCCTCTAAAATCTCAACCTAGAAAAGCGTGTCAAAAGAAAAGTGTGACAGCAGTCCCATGGAAGATCCAGCTAACGTTCTGGAGCTGAAATCAAGAAGCTTACACACTGTACAAGTATTTTTCTCCTACTCACATTTGCACCGATGCCTTCACCACCTTCAGGTACTTTGGGAAATGCATCATAAAGTGATGACACATAAGTTATTACTGACTTCTCATCAGGTGAGGAAACATCAACATCTAAAAGAGCAAGACAGAACAGCGCTTTATCACGTAGTTGTAAGAATGCCCACAAATATGCTACAACCTGCAGGCAGACTGGGTTTTATTTTAATGTTAGGGTTTTTGCAACAAAGCCCTTTGCAGCTACCTTACCTTCGGGGTCCAGAAGTCTGGCAACACCAAGTTTTTCTGCTACAAAAAAAGCATGTTCTAAATTTGCAAGGTTGCTTTGAACAGCAACGGTATTCATGTCTATCAGGTCCGGCCTGTCAAATAAAAAGGGTAACACTTGATTACAACTCTTTACCAGTTTTAAATCACTGCTGTATTAGTAAATCAAACCAAGAGCACAGATGGATACAGCAACAGAGCCTTCATTAAAATAGGATTTCATTAAAATCATGTGAACAAGCTGAGGTCAGTGCTAAGTGATAAACACAAGCAGCAGGTAACTACAACACTGTCAATTCTTTATCTACAGGCTTAAGTTTCCAGCCATCCCTTATATACATCTCTATTTTCTTACGCATATTTATTCACATGCATTGCCATTGTGTTATCACACCTTGTCCTTTCCACTGCCCTGGAGAAGGTTAAACTCACTTTTCTCTTAGGACTCATTTACATGAGGAAGTTCAGTTCTACTGCCTTTACAAGTTTTTCGTCATTCTGCATCAAACTCTTCAGCGCATGTCAGAACCCATACAGAAACAAGTTCAGTCACAAAAAAAATCACTTTAACCTGGAAGACAAGTATTCTTACTGGGCTTTAAAAAGTGTCTTGTTCAAACTGCACTGAAGCCCTGCTTTCAGATAAACATTGCTGTCAGTTGTCTTGCAGAAAACCCTCAGCCCCATGCACTTAGACCCTCACCCTGCTAAACTCCACTGCCAGCCATAACACTCGTTTGAATGGAATACTCATCTTAAGCAACACATTATTAAGGTCCATAAGTATTATCCTGTACCAACACCACTACTTTAGTGTTTTAAATTAATATAAAACTTCAAAATTAATATTGTCCTTTAGGTTTGCTATGTGGTGCTTGGCTTTTAGATCTTGTGATTCTCGGGGCAGAGTGTGTTACTCTTTGCCTCTTTCGGGACCGGGAATCCTCTTAGCCATAACAACTAAAAGGAAGAAGGGATTTTCAAAGATGCTGAGCAAAAACTCATCCCATTGAAGCCAACTAGAGTCACAAGGGTCTGAAACCTTTGCTACTGAAATCCTACACTACTGAAAACCAGACCCACACTGAAAAAAAAACCTAGAACAAAACCCCAAAAGAAAAAAAATTACATATAAGCTTTAGTGAACAATTCAGTCCTTAAATTTTCTTCTTTTTGTCTCCAGAGAAACTATTTCCTTAGTTTTACCTAGCAGAAGCTTTAAATAATTGCAACAGAGGAATAAAACTGTTAACTATCACATTGCTCAAAACGAATTATAACATTTCATTTGGCAACACCCCAAATTCCCTCGATCACAAAATGGTATTAACCTTGGGAAACTCAATACAAGCTTGTCTTTGAATTAACTACAAGGGCACTGTAAATAAAAATGTATTTCTTTTCAGCCATTCGGAATCACTGTGCTCTTTAGAAGACAAGTCTACAAGACAGATAATACTGCACCTATTATTTCCTGAAAGAACACTTAATTAATAATAAAACTTAAGCAGTATAGAAAGAAACATAATCCTCCTAAACCAGCGGGACCCTCCATTTCCAATATGCTTAGTGGGAGCACGATCAAGCTTATGCCATTCTTCTCTGAATTTCAGTGCAATGAAAACAATGCAATGAAACCAATATAATCCGTTGCTCTTAACAGCACATAAAATCCATGAAAAATAAAAGACAATACTAGAAAAGGAAACAGAGTGCTCCAGTCTCCTATTTCAGCCACAATAATTCAATGGTATGAATAATAAATAAGACTGCTTTCACAGCACAGTTTTGACAAGAGAAGCAGGATTCTGTAAGAGTACACTGTTGATTTGGTTATTTTTTTCACCTGCCTTCTTTACATTTGTTTCACACTTGATAAAAATGGCGCAAGAATCACTTAGGCTGCCTGTTCGATTGCCAACTCCCAGAACAAGAAAGGACAAGTTGTTGTAAAAGCCTTGACTATTCCCAGAAAACAAGCTGCAAGCTGCAGAGACACTGACACAATAAGCTCCTTAGAATAAAGCTTTCATTTAGATGAAGAAGAGGTAAAGTTTTTCTCACCATGACACAGGTAAAAACCAATAAAAACAACTACTCTTGCATAATGCATCGTTTTACATCAGTGCTGTGGCTTCACCCCGCGGCTGAAGAAGATGCCCCTCTGTGAGATGCCTCCCCCACTGTTAAACACTTTCCCATCCCTGCAACTCCTACCAGCACAGGGTTATTCCAGTTCCCCTTTAAGAATAAGGGAAATTTGCAATGAACGCTGCTGTTTTCAGTTAATTATACACTTATCACATAGCATACCAACCTAGATTAACTAGTCTATGTTTATCTAAAGTCTTGATCTACCAGAAAATACTACAGAAGATAGCATTTGTCTCTGTCTTGATAGTGCTTGCCTTTGGTTTTTCTGAAGCAGACAGAAGGCTCAACAGCTGACCGAGAATAAGCCCTGATGGCTTATAAAGAAGAAAAGACAGGTATTATGACTTGAATGCAAAAGCACCTGGTCCTGGCCATGGGAAGTGCACACCGCTGGGGGCTTGGGGCCTCCACCCTCCACAGGCCACCCCTTCCCCTTCTCGAACAGTAGAGGGATGTGTTGCAAAGCCACAGGAAAAGGAGCCTACACCTCCCACAGCTCAGTAAAAGACTTTTAACCCCAGAAAAGAGCATCCAAAAGACACGGCTCAGGAAATCACTAATTGCCACATTGTTCCTTTTGTCTAAGGGTGTTTTCTCACGATTTTAAATGAAAATAAAAGTAGTTTTTATCTGCTGTAAGCTTGCAGACATACCTGTCCAATAACTGGGTACATGGGAATTTGCGTTTAAGCATGCGCATGCCGATTTCAGTGCTGTGATCACTGATCACCATCGTTCTCTGAGGAATCAAGGGAATCCGGTGTTACTGAGCACAGATTGTGCACAGTGACTGTTGTGGGGCTGTATTATAAAGGCTCACAAATATTTTCCACTATCTTTAGTGTTACGTTTCTCCTTTGAATTCTGGAATACTAATAACTGCTTAAATTGC
The DNA here is from genome assembly GCF_047370975.1 of Nipponia nippon. Lineage (NCBI taxonomy): Eukaryota > Metazoa > Chordata > Aves > Pelecaniformes > Threskiornithidae > Nipponia > Nipponia nippon. Next base: position 99,062,389 of record NW_028262358.1, on the reverse strand, counting down.
AGTTGTGATCAGTATCTTTCTAATATGGATTTATTTAGTTGTCTTAATTTAAGTAAACACTGGATTTAAAAGCATCATCTATCATAGCAAACATTTTAATTTTTAAGGCTAAAGAGAAAATACGTAAGTTTTGTAGAAGCTATTTGTCATGTATTATAAATATATTTTATATCTATTTGCACAGTACTATTAAGTGGTTTTATACATAGTCAAGAACAAATTAAATTAAATGCACTTTAAGTAAGACGATGACTCTACCTTCTCTCATGAGACTGTGAGTCATCTTATGGCAGATTTTTCAGCGGGCTGGGCCCTTGCCATCAAAACACACACATAAACATCCCAAACACCAGCCGAGTTGGAACATTCCATGCAAAGGAGATGCTTCTGCTGCAGCCGCACCTAAGTCGAGGGTGTTGGCTTCTACGTTGCCAGTCATTAATCATTTCATTTATAAAAAGATTGGTGCCTGCCATTCAGGATCTTCGTGTAGGTGTTAGAAATTAGACACAATTTGTATCAGAAGAGAGGAAAAAAAAGGTGTGATTAATGCCACTTCAATTAGGAAGCTGACAAAATTGTGATCAATTCAAGAAAACAAGTACCTAGCACCACAAAGACAAGCAAGTGAACAACATCTGCAGAAAGGCATAAAGAAATGAAGAGGTTTATAATGCAAGTTACACAGATCAAATGCAAGCTTTCTACTCTGCAAAGACTCCTTGAAATCAAAGAGTTGTACATAATAAAGTTAGGCACATGTAGATTTTCCCATAGCCAGAACCTAATACCTAGTAAAACAGTTCAAGATCCAAACTAGCAGCTACAATATTTGCCTGTTAAAACAAAAGGTTAGATCTGAAGGGAATTTGATATTTCCAAGTGGAAAAAGATATTTAACTGAACTTTTATTTTCCCAGTCAATGATGAAGAAACCACAACCTTCTCTCCACTGTTCCGTGATGACAGTGGCCCAAGTTACAGCAATGTTTAACTTTATTAAAACATATATAAATCAGAATAATATTCCACATGAAAACACTGTTAACAGGTTCAGGAGGTTAACTGACAAAGCCTGAAGCTATTTACATGAACCATCTAAGCTGTTTAATCTGCACAACTTTGTTTCAGTCAAAACTCTGGAGGCTGCCTGAGTAACACCTGACATTAAAAGGATGTTTCTTTCTTGGCTTATATTCAGCAGAAATATTAATATAGTGAGTTTCAAGCAGAACTCTCAGAGAAAACATGACTGAAGATGCAGAGCGAAGTGTACACGTCGCTATAGTCCAGTTAGCTTTTCCACTGCTGTAATTAGAAAATGCCTATAAAAATGAAACAAATTCTTTGCTTCATTGTTCACAGACAATTGAAAAGGACGGGTGCCAGAAAGACTCATGCATTTTTCAGGGATGGGAGGACTACTGAAAAAAAAAATTAAAGACCGTGCCAGAATACACAGTCTTAAAATAAATTTTTAAAAAAGACAAGAATAGAGAGACTTCTCAAACAGATAGGATTCAACACATATTTCAGAGCAGAGCTCAAGAAATATATTAACACCTGTTCTAGAGATTTTGGTTAATAGCAGAAAGATTGCGAAGAACGGAATCAGAAAATAGGAAACGTCCATGTAAAACAGAAATGTTAACTCTCTCTCTTCTAACACAGATCTCCCGTTACTTTCCCAGGAACTCTACAAATTAGATGATGAAGCAAAATCTATTTATTATTTAACCTACTATATAGTAATGCCTACCATTTAACCTATGCCTTAACAGAGTTTCAAAAGCACTAAAAAATATTTACACCAGCTTACATGCAGAGTCAGTATTTGGGAACTTATTAAAGAATTTGTCTCCACGTCAGGTGCAAATCTAAGTCTTGTTCAAAAGAGCATGCCAAACAGCCTGCTTCGGAAAGACTGGGGCACCAACACAATGGGAACGACTCCTGGACTTCAGCTAACACGTACTGCTCTTGTGGGCGTTTCTATTGATGCCCAGGGTCTGCAGATGCAGTGCTCTCTACATTGCCATGACCATGAGATCTAGTTATAGTGTTGGAGGTACCCTTTGCTAATGCATATGCCTATCACAGTTATTTTCCTGATCTTTTTCCCATGGTCACACGGGAGCTTCAATATAAAGGATGCCACGTCTTAGGGGAAAAAAGGCGATATAGGACTAGCTGGTTCAGTAACCCCGTTTCAGAGACCTTGGAAACCAAAGTTTTAGGGAGCAGAGTAATTCAAATTTCCTTCCACATAATCTGATCACTTACAGAGAAGGAAGAGGAGAGTTTCTGCTCAAAAATAGCAAGCAGGTATGACTTCGTGGCATTAAGGAGGAACAGATGCCCTCCATCATCAGAATCAAGGACCACAATATGGACACACAGCACAAGGTTCTCCAGCAGGTTCCTTCATGTCAAAAACCCCATGCTGAGGAGAGGAGGCACAATGTTAGAATCATAGAATCGTTAAGGTTGGAAAAGACCTTTAAGATCATCCAGTCCAACCATTAACCTAACACTGCCAAGTTCACCACTAAACCATGTCCTCAAGCACCACGTCTACCCGTCTTTTAAATACCTCCAGGGATGGAGACTCAACCACTTCCCTGGGCAGCCTGGTCCAGTGCCTGACTACCCTTTCGGTGAAGAAGTTTTTCCTAATATCCAACCTAAACTTCCCCTGGCGCAGCTTGAGGCCGTTTCCTCTCGCCCTATCGCTTGTTACTTGGGAGAAGAGACCGACCCCCACCTCGCTACAACCTCCTTTCAGGTAGCTGGAGAGAGCAGTAAGGTCTCCCCTCAGCCTCCTCTTCTCCAAACTAAACAACCCCAGTTCCCTCAGCTGCTACTCATCAGACTTGTGCTCTAGACCCTTCACCAGCTTCATTGCCCTTCTTTGGACACACTCCAGCACCTCGATGTCCTTCTTGTAGTGAGGGGCCCAAAACTGAACACAGTACTCGAGGTGCAGCCTCACCAGTGCCGAGTACAGGGGCACTATCACCTCCCTGGTCCTGCTGGCCACACTATTCCTGATACAGGCCAGGATGCCATTGGCCCTCTTGGCCACCTGAGCACACTGCTGGCTCATGTTCAGGCAGCTGTCCACCAACACCCCCAGGTCCTTTTCAGCCAGGCAGCTCTCCAGCCACTCCTCCCCCAGCCTGTAGCATTGCATGGGGTTGTTGTGACCCAAGTGCAGGACCCAGCACTTAGCCTTGAATCTCATGAATCTCATACAGTTGGCCCTGGCCCAATGATCCAGCCTGTCCAGGTCTCTCTGCAGGGCCTTCCTACCCTGCAGCAGATCAACACTTCCACCCAGCTTGGTGTCATCTGCAAACTTACTGAGGGTGCACTCAATCCCCTCCTCCAGATCATCAGTGAAGATATTGAACAGGACCGGCCCCAACACTGAGCCCTGGGGAACACCACTCGCGACCGACCGCCAACTGGATTTGACTCCATTCACCACCACTCTCTGGGCTCAGCCGTCCAGCCAGATTTTAACCCAGTGCAGAGTGCACTCATCCAAGCCGTGAGCAGCCAGCTTCTCCAGGAGAATGCTGTGGGAGACAGTGTCAAAGGCCTTCCTAAAGTCCAAGTAGACAACATCCACAGCTTTGCCTTCATCCACTAAGCGGGTCACCTTGTCATAGAAGGAGACCAGGTTAGTGAGGCAGGACCTCCCTTTCATAAACCCATGCCGGCTGGGCCTGACCCCCCCGGTTGTCCCACATAATGGCACTCAAGATGATCTGCTCCATGACCTTCCCCAGCACCGAGGTCAGGCTGACAGGCCTGTAGTACCCCGGATCCTCCTTCCGACCCTTCTTGTAGAGGGGCATCACGTTTGCTAACTTCCAGTCATCCGGGACCTCCCCGGTTGACCGGGACTGCTGATAAATGATGGAGAGTGGCTTGGCAAGCTCCTCTGCCAGCTCCCTCAGTATCCTCGGGTGGATCCCATCTGGCCCCATGGACTTGTGCGCATTCAGGTGGAGGAGCAGGTCGGTGACTGCCACCTCTTGGACAACTGGGGCTTCATTCTGCATCCTATCTCCATCTCCCAGCTCAGGGGCCTGAAAACCCCGAGGATGACCAGTGAGACTATTAAAGACTGAGGCAAAGAAGGCATTAAGTACCTCAGGCTTCTCCTCATCCTTCGTGGCAATGTTTCCCTCGGCATCCAGCAAAGGAGGGAGATTCTCCCTGGCCCTCCTTTTGTCGCTGATATATTTGTAAAAACATTTTTTGTTATCTTTAACGGCGGTGGCCAGTTTAAGTTCTAGCTGGGCCTTCGCCTTTCTAATCTTCTCCCTGCATAACCTCACAACATCCTTGTAGTCCTCCTGAGTCGCCTGCCCCTTCTTCCAAAGGTGGTAAGCTCTCCTTTTTTTCCTGAGTTCCAGCCAAAGCTCTCTATTCAGCCGGTCTTCTCCCCCGCCTGCTCAACTTATGGCACATGGGGACGGCCTGCTCCTGTGCCTTTGAGACTTCCTTCTTGAATAGCATCCAGCCTTCCTGGACTCCTTTGCCCTTCAGGACTGCCTCCCAAGGGACTCTGTCAACCAAGCTCCTGAACAGGCCAAAGTCTGCCCTTCTAAAGTTCAGGGTAGCAGTTTTGCTGACCCCCTTCCTTACCTCTCCAAGAATTGAAAACTGTCATTTCATGGTCACTGAGCCCAAGACAGCCTCCGACCACCACATCACCCACCAGGCCTTCTCTCTTCATAAACAGCAGGTCCAGCGGGGCACCTCCCCTGGTTGGCTTGCTTACCAGCTGTGTCAGGCAGTTATCTCCCACACACTCCAGGAACCTCTGAGACTGTTTCCTCTCTGCTGTGTTGTATTTCCAGTAGATATCTGGTAAGTTGAAGTCTCCCATGAGAACAAGGGCTAGAGATTGTGAGACTTCAGCCAACCGCTTGTAGAATACTTCACTTGTTTCCTCATCCTGGTTGGGTGGTCTATAACAGACTCCCACTGCCTTGTTAGCCTTCCCTCTGATCTCTACCCATAAGCACTCAACCTTATAATTACCTTTGTTGAGCTCTAGACAATCAAAACACTCTCTAACGTACAAGGCTACCCCACCACGTCTCCTTCCTTGCCTATCCCTTCTAAAGAGCTCATAGCCATCCATTGCAGCACTCCAGTTGCGTGAGTCATCCCACCATGTTTCCGTCTGCAACTGGCAAAAGTAAGTTTTGAACCAGATGTCCAGATGTCTGAACCAGGTGACCTTTTTTGCCTGAAGCTCCTTGGCACTCGTCCTTGGGCTCACGTGCCTGCTAGATGGATAGTTTTGCACACTACTCACAAACATTTGAGTAGAAAAGCTAGAAAAGTAAACATGAAAGATAAATCAGGGACCTAAGTGTGATGGAGTATCTAAACGAAGAACTGGCTGCAGCTGTCCTTCAGAGGATATAGTCAAAAGACAGGCAGGACTTTTAATCTATAGTTACGACACTATTAACTTGAGTCACCCAGAAAAGGTTTGCGTGGAATAATGTGCAGCCAGGTCTGATCATCAGTAATCAGCCTTGAGCATTCACAGGATATGTAACTGTGAACTGTAACTTTCATGGAGAATGGTTTTGGTTCTTTTTAGCAGATTCACTTGAACGTGACAAGAAAGAACAGAGAAAGATTTGAGAGCTTCCAGCTTTTATACTGCCCTGAGATCAAAAGATCTCTATTGCATGTATATAAGAATGAGGAACGCAGCGAGGGGTGAGATTCAGCTCCAGATCCAGACAGCTAAATTTCAGTGTATACATGCAAGTGTCTGTGTATATTTCATTATAGCCGGTGGAAATCTGGCCAACACATCCAGCGCAACCTATTCAGCAAGCTATCCAGAATCTAAGAATTACTTCAGAGCGAGACAAATCCACTGACCGTACTGAGTAGAAGTTTAGATAAGTGCAAAGCTGTCATGAAATGTGCTGCCTCACTGAACATGCATGTTTTGAGACTGACACTCACAGAAAAATAAAGCAATGCTGTACATTTTAAATGCAGAATTGCTTAACCAGCTCTCACAGACTTGATAACAATGATCACTGTAGATTTGCTTAGGACTTCTTGAAGACTTTCTCATTCAATTAATATGAAGCAAATTCAAAAAGGCTACCAAAATTTATACACCATAAGTAAGGAGACGCATGGTATGTCATATCTGGTAGCTCATCATTCAGCACTTGACTGGAAGTTTAAAGGTGAAAGCAGGTGAAAAGTAATCCATTAAATCCTTCTATCTTGGCCAACTGATACAGATTATTTGAAGTAAGTTACATAAATATTTTACTACATTTCATAAATATCTTTTGGAGGGGAAGATATGGAAAATATTTCATATAATGTCAAATGTGAGATTAAAATGACTGTTCAACCATAGACTTTACAAGAACATCTTCAACTAACACATGATACGGTGACACAAAAATTACCCCAATGCATCAAACCACTGGGTGAAGCTGAGCAGTGTCCTCACTGAAGTTAGGCAACATTTAAGGATTCAGGGACAATGCAAACAATTTTGTAATTGAAAACTGTCATTATACAAAAGTTTTATCCTTATAACTGTGATAAACGAAAAAGCATGCTGCTGAATACAGCTCTGCGTATTGTTTGTTCAAGTATGTGGCAAATTCTTTTCTCAAGCCCCACAGGTCCCCAGCCTCAATGACACACTGTGCTAATGTATTTCACATGATCATTATGACTTGTACACTCTTTCTGGTGGTGTTTTCTCTTGTGTTGGTATGACAGGAATGTCTGTACTATTCATGATTTTATGTGCCTCTATAGATTTCATTCAATGCCTCTCTAAAGATGAACAATCATGCCTTTTTATTCCCTCAAGAGCTGAAAACTTCTCATGTGATCTGGACTCTTCAGTCCTCCTTTGTGCATCTTTTTTATAATTTTTCATAGAAATTTTCAGATACAATGAGTAATTCTGAAAAAAATATTGCAAGTGACAGTGAGCTGGAAATACTGTAACAAGGGTACACTACTCACAGATACGTTTCTTGTCTATTCTTCAGACATCCCAACATGTTATATCAAGACTTCCAATAGAAAAAGAATGAGTGTTTCAGCTGCACTAAAAATAAGGGCACCTGAGGGCTTTTTTTCTTACCTTATTAATTTAGCCCCTAAGAAAATATACAGCTAATTCAGAGAACTCCTTCTATCGTGCACGTCCTTGATTTGGCGAGCACTGAGTTTAATAAACCTACTGATGCCTCCTGTCCCACCTTTGTTAGCACAGCAAAACTTTACCTGTAACGTGCCATACCAATTGACTTAGATAAACACACAATTGAGGCACTGTAACATCAAAGACCTATTAGTTAAACGTGGAGTTCAGCTTTAGCCATGCCTAACAAACCCTAATCACAACTTGGCAGTAAGTTGAATGAAACTAGAAATGATCTCAATCAGTCCTTTCACCAGCTTCAAAACCAGATTTACATTCTCTTTGTAATTCGAGATGTTTTTGCCAATACAAGAACAGTAATGGTATAGTAACTTTGCCAATTTTTTGCCTATGATAAAATTTAAATAGAAGAAAGGCTCATAACTTTTAACTTCAACCCACACTGTGCAGTCTACAGAAATAACTATAAATAATGGTTCCTTGGAGTGTCTGAATACCAAAAAAGACAATGAAGAAACCCAACCAAATGATTTTTCTGTCCTGTTCCCTGAGAAAACTCCTTCCAGACCCCAGCAGTGACTGCCTGACGCACTAGCTTTCCAGTGGGATTCATACGCCCACCAACAGGGAAGAAGGGTGAGGTACCACAATGAGTTCAAAACCAAGATTTCTCCTTGTGCCATCCTGCCTTGGAGGCAACTGTTTCTCTATGTGCCACAAATTTGCCAGAGGCACTGCCAGAAGACCACGACCTCTCCCTGTCTGAATTATCATGGGTACATAGGCCACCACTGCTCAGACACCACCCTTTTGAATAAAGGCTTCTGACATCCATAGGTGTCCTGGTCTTTACTAATCAAAAAGTAAGAGACACATGAAACCCGAATAAAAAAAATGGCCTTTCAATCCAAAGCTTTATTTTTCAGTTTGTTCCCATTTGGCTAGAACAAGAGAAAAGCTTTGATTTCACCCCAGTATTTTTTTTCTTTTCCATTACTGCAAAAAGAAAACTGTTATCTTTCATTTAGCTGCTACTGAGCAGTAGGATCCAGCACGACATACACAGGGATCATTTTAAGTCCAGATCTGAAATTAATCAACGCAACTGCCTGGAAGTCTTCCATCTAATACCCACTAAGGCTAACCATCACCACAACACAAGATGTTCAAATTCCAGGCCCGCTTCCAGTACTATTTTAATATAGCCTTTACCAATAGCCATCAAAGTTTTTCTGAGTGCATTCAATTAAACTGTAGCTGAGGTTACTTGCTACTTCTAAACCCATTAGCTATATGTATATGCATAGTCAGGCAAGCAACATTAAAAGCATGTCTGCTTGTCAATATTCTTAATCATCCTAAACGCTGTTTATCTTTTCCTAGATTGCCGATTCTTAATGCTGAGTTTGTTTCTTCTACACAACAAAAACTGTTGAAAACAGTAACAGCCACGCTTCTGAACAAGGAAGTGGGTGGGAAGCAGGGGGCAACACAACCAAACTCGTATTTTCTTTTTGTTAAAGCCGGCCAACAATAAATTACGACTTACAAAACAGCAAGTCAAAACTAGCAGACCCAACTAATCTCTTTATTTAAAACATATCCCCTAGCATTTTAAGGCTTGACACTGTGTAATATTTAGTTTCTTTCTCATTCATTCCCCAAGGGTTTTCAACGTGTTACTGCAAATTAAGGCATCACTATCCCTCCCCTTAAAGAATGTATTCATGTCAGTACCTGATCAGCTGCAACATGTTTTAACATCAGAGGGATGCCACATGCACTGCCAGCCAGGAGCTTAGTGTTCAACTACATACATGGCAAATTGTCCTGGGTAAGGCTGAAACAGCTTGTTCTAAACCAGAACAGTTATTTAGCAGGCAGGGATCTAGCTTGCTCCCTGCTATACCACACTCAGAAAAACATCTGCTTAGTAATTCTGAAAGTGTACAGACTTATTGTAATAATATTTCAAAAGAAAAGTGTTGTGACCCTGGAAAATTTGCCTCTCGCTTTACCTAGCATTTATGGAGCTGTCACAGTGCTCCTTCCTTTGGGGACACATTCTTTGCTGCAGCTTCTATTCCTCCCACATGAAGCACTCAGGGTACCTACACTCTTTCTGTGCTGCATTCACTGTTGGCCTCTGTCCCTCTTTCATTTGGGGATAATAGCCATTTTCCCCTTGCTCTTTCTCTGAACTATATACAACTTAAAAAGTATAGGCATCATTAAGGTCTTGCACAAAGTTTACCAGTGCCAAAGGCCCCTTCGGATCACATCCTCACATTTTGTTAACAATACAGTAAAAAAAACCATTTTCCTCCTAACTTGTGCTCAAAATGCACCCCTTTGAACTCTATCACCACTTTCCCTCTCTGCAACATTTCTAATACTTATCATTCTCGTTAGGCGGTGCCAAAATTTGTGGACAACTGTCTGCATGTGGTCTCAGCAAGCCTTGGTATATCATTACGTGAAATGACCTCACTTGTTTTCTGTCTCAAACCCTCCACGTGTGTACTACAGTTCTGCTCGCTTGTCAGACTGCTGCCTGACCTAAACGCAGTTTATCCACTTTTTTTCCTAACCAGTCTCTTTCCATTTCGTACGGTTGCTGAAATTCACCTGAAAGTCCAAGCATAACTGGACATGCCTATGCCGAAAGTGTACAGAAGCCCAGATCAAGGACCCATGACTCTTTAATTGCTAGTCCTTCCCATAGCATGACTATGGCCATTGCGACTCACACCCTCCCAGGCCATAAATGAGCCCAGCTCAAGGGACAACGCTGACCCAGGACTGCTCTCAAGAGGCTGCACCCTGTCTGGGGGACGGAGGGGAGAGTTCAGCCATGCAGCCGCAAGCCCTGCTGTACCGCCCACCCACAGGGCCAGAGAGCAGCGGCTGGAGCCGCTTCATTTACTACACCAGACCTAACACCTGAGAATACATCTTAAAAAATATGGCTTTATCTGGGAACCGAGTGTGCAGCGCTTCCTGAACAGACGGTATTTTTCACCATACAGGCACCACTGGGACTACTCATTAAATGCTATTATCTAGTTACACAAGAACATACTGCTCTTGCTGGAATTCCTTTTGTAAGTGCTAAAAGCAAAATTACTTCTTTATTATAAAAACTGTAAGAATGAAACAATAAAATGTAGAAAGGAGGGCACACATTTTTATACAAAAAGTGCATGTCTGATGTCAATCTCCTTTTCCTATCCTCCATACTTCATTTTTTTTCCTTAGAAAGTAAGATGAGCTGGTCTGTAACCGTGCCCGTGTTTTCTGAGTATCAGTAGCCTCTGTCCTTAACAAAGTGTCTATAGGTGCTATGAAACTGTACATCTTTCCGAAAGTTATTATTTTTGTTATTTCTTAAACTCAATTTTCGGACACTTTTTAAATGAAACTGCTTGCAGTCCTTATGCACCAAAGGCTCAGGGCAGTCTGAGGTCAAAAAAAGCAGTTCGTTACTTTGGTATAAATTTTCACTTGAATTTGCTTTTCTTTAAAATAAATTTATCTGCAAAATGTAATGTAGATCTACAGTTTAGATTATTAGCTCCAATATGGCATGCAACTCCTAATGAAGGAATAGCCTTCATTCTCTATAGACACCAACTGTTTCTATATATTTTAACAATGGAATACAGTTCTAAAAAATTATTATTTCTTCTTCCTGGGAGAAAGGAAAGGCATGAACATAAGAAAATGAAAACACAAATCAAGAGCATTTACCTAAAACACAGTCTAGTGATTAGAAATACACGATTAGAGCCACAAGATGAAGACCCCAGTGTGTAGACAGCAGTATCTCTGGGAAAATCTGCGTGTTGCACGCTGATTAAAGTCAGCCTCCAACTCTGAAGTCTGGCTTATAGGTTTTTGCTATGTATGATATGATGGTATGAAAGAAACATCACGTACTTTTTAACTGCCTGAAGTCAGATTTCTTCCAACACAACACACTGAAGCAAATAACACACGTCTTCAATGAAAAATTAAGCTATAAGAGGCCAATTACATAATAGATGAGACATACAGAATATTCTTGAATCTCCTAGGCATATCTGTAGCTTTCACAAATGGCCTCATCACACATCCAAAGTAAGGTGCGGAGGTTCAAAAAAGAGTTTGAAAGCTGATATATTTAAGTAAAAACATACAATTAACAAACATGGTAATGTTCAGTATTAAAACCAACTTTTTAATTTGATCATTTTATTTGGTTTTCTGTGCAAAAACAAATATTCACACAGAGTAACAGGACGAAAAACAAAAGCCAGGGACTGCAATGGAGCTCCCTGAGGCAGTTTTTGAGGCCTGTGTGGAGCCTCATTCATTTCCCAGGGATTTAATCATGTACAGGATGTTTTAAAATGGAAGTTTTATATACTCTTTGAAAGTTCAGCCAAGTAATCTTCAATTATAAACACAGACCACTGGAACCCGCTGAAAACATAAGCAACCTTCTCACATGAAAACAAATTACATTTTCCTAAATTTGGAGGGGGAAGAAAAAAAAATAATCAAGTTGTATATGGAGTCAAACACCTCAGAGTAATTCTTTCCTCTCACTTCTGTCATTCATAAAATTACTTCCTTGATTTCAACAACACTGCAAAATCACTGGAAACTCCTTCATACTCTTAACAGAGGTAACGGAGAAAGTGACTGAAGGCTCTTACAAAAAGCTCTGACAGCCTAACCCTTGTTGCTTGAGAGAAAAGAAAACAAATACCCTGCATTTGCTCAGGTGAGCAGGTGACTGACCCGAGTGGGTGCGATCCGGCGCCTGCCCATGTCCCCAGGCTCGGCGCTGGAAGAGGATCGCTGCCAGCATGGCTGCAGGCGCACGCAGGGCAGGGAGACGGGGAGGAACCTGGCTCGCCCAGCCGCCACACACTGGCCTGCTGATCTCCGCCGAGATCCTGCGGGCACTACAGTTAGTCATGCCAGGGACATGTCGGCCTTATCCGGCTTCTCCCACACACCTTGCGGGAGCAGGGAGCCATGGGAAATCCATGCATTATTCCTGCACTTCCTCATCATATATCTTAGCTGGCTTGCACCAGAAGGTGCTGTGGGATCCTCTGGCAGGGCAGGGAAAAAAAAAAAAAAAAAAAAAAAAAAAAAAGAGACCACTACTGGCATCTGGCATCCCAGATGAAACAATTCTCACCTGCCGTAAGAGCAGGCAGGCTGTCAGCCCCACCGAGGGGAGAGGCTCCCTGCCCGCTGGCGACTGATTCACAGCCCTGCTCCTTGCCCAGCCCTCCACAGCTTCAGCAATTTCCTGAAGTCTTGAAGCTGGTGCATACTTGCAATTTAAAAAATGGCTTATGCCTGGAAAGGAGGTAATAATAACCTGCCACTCCAGTCCAGTCACCTAGAACTGGACAGCAACATCTCCCTGTCTCACAGATGACTGACTGCAGGGATCATGCTGGACCCATACGGCTTGTGTTCTCGATGGCGCATGCAGAAAAGGCCTCTCGGCCACGGTGTCCAGGCTGTGAGCACGGGGTTTGCCTGTCTGTGGTAAGGTTCAGCTAAGAGACAGCGTGGCTCCTGTCCTCCGGGAGCTGCCGGTGCTCTCGCCTCTGGTCCCCGGCTGAACTACAGCCCCTGCAGTGGTGCAGCCTACCTGCGGGCCCACATATCAGGCCCAGCCTCAGCGCACCCCCAGGTAGGTGCCTGATTCCCGGGGCTGGGGCTGCCCCGGTGCCCCCCAGTCGCCCTGCTCCTGGCCGGGGCGGTGGGACGGGCCCTGGCTGCCAGGCCCTGCCCTGCCACCCCTCCGTGGGGAGCCCCGGCTGCTGTGTCCTGACGGGTAAGCACGTGCTCTCCATCCAACCTACAGCTTACTGTCGCTCAGTACAACTGCAATTCTAGATACCAGTAACACACCAGGGTATTTCTGAGCCTTCTAGTTATGGCTGTTATAGCACTAAATGTCATCCCCTTAAAATTAGGTTTGGGCCCATTTAAATCCCTTCCAAGGCTGGCAGTCACATTCCTGCTGAAGAGCCCTGTCCCCGCTTGCACAGAGCGGATACTTCTCCTGGCCCAGGGTGCATAGTGCGTCTGTAAGGAGAGGTATCTCCAGCGAGCACAGCATACCTGGCACAGGAGGGGCTGCAACGCTGCACCACGATGGAGAGACGTGCGCCCGCAGCCGCGGGGGTGCTCCGTGGTGGCAGCACCACAGTCCCACCCCACCGCCCGGGCAGGCACACCTGGTCATCCACCCCGGGGGAGCATGCCAGCCGGCAGCATCCGCAGAAACCTCAGCCTAGCTCCTGAGACCACCTGTGATCCACAAACTCGGATCTACTAAAACAGACAAACGGAGCGTATGGAGAATCACTGCCAGAAATGTGTGCGCTTTGTTAGTATTTAACCTACTTACTGCTCAGAACACAAACCAAGCTTTAAAAGAGCTCTCTGGAGTAAAATACTGTAGTTAAAAATATCAGATGACTGTTTGGAAAGACCATTCCTATCTTGTGAGCAATAGCTGGAAATTATTATCTCTGTTTTAACGGTACAAAACAGTAAAGGAAAGAAACATAGAATCTCACTGAAATCGGTGGAAGAATCTCACTGATTTCATCAGCAAGGCAGGGTCCAAGAATCTGTAACCTCTCACAGTAAGACGACATCAGATAAGGACAGTAAACATTCCTGAGAAGGACACGGGATCCTTAGGTGGAGAAGTTATATTTACAGGAAGAGGACAAGCTAAATGGAAACTGGCACAGAAGCACACAAAATGGGGACTCTGCTCCTCGGCCACTGAATCATCTGCCTTGTGCAACGCATGTCCAAGATGCCTGTGCTTCCCCGCTGAAACACTGTGAATGAAACTAATGGTGGGCTGCCAGAAACACTGCTCCAGCATAGCAACTGCAGGTACTCAGTCATGTCCCAAGGCATTAACATTCGCACAGCCGGAGGACAGAATTCAAGTTTTTCATTATTTATTAACTGATCTGTACCGTAACTACTAGTCGCTGAGCTGTAAAGGCTGCACTGCTCTATGTAAGTGGTATAAGGCTCTGGGAAATAGTTTCCGTTATTCCATCTCATTAAGCTCCTTCATTTTTTCCCTCCTCTCTGTATCTTTCAAATTGTTTATTTTTTCAAATACTTGCCTGTGCTATGTTCATTCTTTTAGCTGCTCTGTCCTGAAGTAAAACAGCCTAGTCTTTTGCCAGCTATTTCCCTTTGTCTTGCCAATGTCGCTAAAAGAAGACTTTCTTGCTGGCATGCACCTCCTCCCTGACTGGCTACCCAGAACAGAAGCATAGTCAGAAAAAGACCTCATTGATTCAGATGCAGCTTCGTTTTACCATGGAGTTATGCACTGCCACAGCTAACTTCTCTAGGATTCAGAGCACTATGTGTTATGCTTACAGCCTCTCTACACAGCATGTGAGGACAAGGCTGCATCTCCTTGACTTGTCTGCCGTTTTACTGCCCTAGTCCCCATACCGTATGCATGTTGGCTCTCCCTAAGCTTCTTTCTGTGGTGAGCCAAATGGTCCCACAAGAGGAAATCCAAGAACAGAATTATCTGTGCAGGGTTTGCTTCCTGGAGCTGCGTTAAAACATACCAAATATGCCTCTCTCTACTTAGGACACTCCTTCAGTATTATACCAAGGAAATCATGTACCCTCGAACTTCCTTATGATATGCCCCAGGGTATACAGCACAAACTCTTTACACGTGCTACAATAAAGCCAGAAGTTGCAAGCTCTGCACAGTGAGGGACAAGTCAGTACACACTAATTAGCCCAGTGGCCAGAATACTCTCCCATGTGGTCCTCTAAGGCACAAACCTCCTTATTCAATTCAGGAACCAAAAAAAATACAAGAATAGAGAGATGCTGCCAACCAAGAGGGAACACTGAGCACAGCAATGATCTTACATCTTGTTCCTCTGCCGAGTTTTGACGCCAAAGTCAGCTTTGTCACAACAGACATGTTCTTACTTAGAACACAGAGTTAGAAATCCTCTCTTGTCAGTAGACATCTTCAACTGTATTTTAAGTAAGTTAATGTGGTGCATCCTTTAGCTTCTAGCCACAGCCACCAGTGGTTCTACAAATGCCTGTTTGTAAGACTGTGGTCACAAAAGCATAGAAAGCAGAGGGAAAGTAGCACAATTCCCTGCTCAGACTGAGAATGTTCAAGCCAGCTGGTCCCATTTTCCATAAGAATACCCTGCCATTTTACAGGAGACACATCTTAGAGTAGATCTAGGCTCCAAGCAGAAACACCGAAGAAGCTCTAGGCTTCAGGGGCTTGGTAAAGTCACACAGGGAAGAATATGGGGATCTTAGGCATTTCTCAGGTAATGCAATAGTCGATGGCTTTCACCAGCAGTGCAATTTTGGATGCTGGTCATCAGTTCTGTCTCTACCCTGCCTATACTTAAATGTTAGCAACAAAAAGGGACCGTGGAGAAGACTGGGAATCAGAACGCCAGCGACATTCTTCTCAGCAGCTTGGAAGTGCCCCATGAGAGATATGCAGGATTTGTGGAGATGTTCCTCTGAGGAAGGAGGGACACACAAGGGCCAATGAGGCATTTTGTGGCTGCAAGAAGCAGGGTATTGCCCAGGAAGAGCTAGTGTCATCTCAACAGCTGCAGTGCTATTACAAGCATAAACCACAGAGCCCACTCTCTATGTACATTCAAATGATGTAATTAATATTTTTCAAGAGAACAAGCGGAGTACTTACCTGTATTTATGAATGATGGCATTAAATAGTCTTCCATCGCGCCAGCAGGTAGTGAAATTTTCACAACGGATTCCAGCATAACCCTCGGTTGTCTGCTGTGACCACAGGAGCAGTCTCTCTTTAGCAGACATGTCCTCTGACTCTCCAGTAACATGGATATCAGATATCTAAAATACAGTTAATATAAGTATTACAATTACATATAACACATTATAATGTTTAAAATATTGCAGAAAAGCACTCTGCATTACCGAAGAATTTTCTGTCTGATATTTGCATACATAAATATGATTATTCATGTACTGTATTAATATTCTTTCATGTCATATCCTTATGAACTCTTAGTGTCTTCAATATGAAATACAAAATTCGTAGCTTCACATTTTCTTCAGTTAGCCAGTTCTCAGCCTCTCAATTTCTGGGGACAACGTAATGCTATTACATAATGAAAAATACTTACCTATGTCTATGTTATGTTGATAATGTGGATAATAATCTATTTTTATGTATTACACCTATTACACATAAATGTTATATAATTATATAAAATACAATATATTTTACATGTATATATTCACACCTATCTAATACGCATATTTGTATTAGACATATTTTATTTAGCTACAATGTTCCTCTCTTAAAAAAGGTTAAATTACAATATATGCTATTCTGGAATTCAGTAACAAAACAGTTACTTATCATGAAAATGGACAATAACGGCTTTAGGACAAAATTTTCTGAGAAGCATTTTAGGAATGATAGAAGGACTGAAAGATTATAAATTAAAATTTTGCCTGATACAGAAGGTTTGGTTTTATATTATCTAAGCATTATCAACTTCATGTCAGGAAAAGCAGGAAAGCATTGGAAATTTTATATACAGACACTACCTTCTGGTACATTAAATTCTCCCCTAATGAAGTTCAGTCAGTTTGCTTAGAAAACTATCACTTTATAAATATGAAGCAGACATTTCCCTAATTTGCACATGTATTGTTTGTACCTCATGTTAGGGAAATTGTACTCAGTGTAAATCTGAACTGCAAGATAGCACTTTCTTTATCAAGGCATGTCTTCTTTTTGTTCTATTACATATTGTCTTTCTTCTAAATGACCACCTTTTACCACTTATCCAAACAACAATAGGTTAATATTTTATTACGAAGAACACCAAGAACCCAGGTACCACGAGGCACTACAGAAGGACCCATGTACCGTAGCTCAGACATAACAAAAACCAGGCTGAGGTGCTTAGGCATAGGCAAGAGGGCTTGAGACAACACCAAGATTTGTGGGTGGACACCAAGCATCCCCATGAGCCCACCTGGAAGAGGCCGCAGAAGCCTACACCCAGCATGGCAGAGTGAGAGAGGTCTCTTCTGCCTCTGGAGCCAGCCTGAGGCCAGGGCTCAGGGGACGTTTGCCCACAGACAACTTCAGGGGCGAGGTACGTGCTCAAGTTAAGCTGCTGAAGAGGCCTAACTCTGAGGTTGTGCCAATTCCAGCAATCCTATTCTAGTGTAACCCAGGGAGCTACGTTCATAAGGTCAGATGGGACGGTCATAACGATGCCTCCTGGCCTTGAAACCTCTGCACACAAAGGTATCTTCTGTCTCGGCTCTTCCTGGGGGAATTTGGACAGGCTAGGCTGGAAATTATGCGTTTTTCCTCACATTAAAGCCACGCAAAACACAGTGCCAGGCATAAAGAGATGTAGCTTTCCTACCGATGCTGCTATGTCAATGCCTAACAGGGGGTGGTGGAAAGCACTAGGAAGCAGGGGACTAAAGGAAGAGCCTTGGAGATGTCAGGGCAATGTAGCTGCTGCAGTGCTCTCTGTGATTTCTGTTTAACCACCTTTCACGCTTCCAGGGGACAATGAGCATTTACAGCTCATTTACAGTAAATTTAATGCAGGGAACAAATTAATTTACATTATTTTCTATGCAAGTATCCGTAAAACACCAAGTTGTGAAAGTAGTTCTTCAGATACTTATCACAGGCCATCGTACCAGCTGGCTCTAGGTAAGGGAAAGATACAGGCGCCGATGCTAGAAAGCAAAGTAGTTTTAACTTTTCAACTAGCCCATAAATATCTCTGAAGATCTGACAGCATTTTTTGCATACTATTGTCTCCAGCTTCAACACTGCACATTTTTAAGAAAAATCAAAGAGAAAAAAAAAATCCCTTTTTTGTTTAAAACACTGAAGAGAAACACATGCAGCTGTGACTGTTTATAAAATTCTAGGTATCAAAATCCTGCATGGAGTATTTACTACACGAAATCACACAAAATACAGACAATATGAGTCTTGTAAGTGAAGACAACAGGGAATCCAATGTGGCAAAACATCAACTTAAAAATCTCTCTGAAAATTTTCTTGTAAAAATCTAGGAAACTCATCTGCAGTGTAAGATTTCCTTTCTGTTGCTTACCTTTGTTCTTTGGTATTTCAAAGCAAGAAAGCAAACAAAATATTTTTTCAGTAGCTGTAGTTTCTATTCATCACAGAACAACCCGACCACAATATAAATTAAGTCAACCATTTACCACTTATCCGGACAACACTTCTGAAAGAGATGATGTCATCTGGAAGTGCCAGATGTCTAGCAAAAAAAAAAAAAAAAAACAAAACCCCAAACCCTATCATTTTTTCCCTGTCATTTTCAGAAAGTCCTCTGTGTGTAATCCTGAAGTATCACATTTTTAATATATTCTAACTAAGCAAGCTAACAATGTAATTTGCTAATGGCCATTCCTTACTGCTAAGTTCAAACCTTTAGCGTCCTTCACGGTTAATTGACCTGTGATGGCTATGTGCATTTCAGACTGCAGAGAGTGCAAACACAGCATATTTGAGTGCACATGAGAGTCCTCTGGCAACAAGTGATTTCAGACATCAGGGCAACTTCTGAAAGTCGTACTTGCATCTGTTGTTACATGCAAACAACATTTGTAGCTATGGACGCAAACACAAGGAGAATATTTCTTATTCTGAAAGTGACCACCAGGCAAGCTTGCAATCCAATTTTTGGATAGCTAAAACATGAATTTAGCTCATTACCCTAAGATCAACAGGATTTCGATCCAAATTCTTTCCTCAAGCAAAAGGAACAGACTAGACTGTGTTTAAAAACTGAAATTGCTTTTGACTCATGGAGGTAGCCCGTTTCACTACAGGTTAAGGAACGCTAACATTAGCCTGACACCTGAAACAGTCTGCGCACTTCTGTCCTTTAAATAAAGTATTTCAGATCCCAAGGCTAAGATTTCAGACTTTTTCATAAACACTGAATTCATAGTTAAAAAGTATAAAAATACGCTGAGGGAAAAGGTGAGTCAAAGAGCTGCATTTTATTACACTTACAAATATGAGCCCTACTTTGCAAGATGCCTTATTAACTTGGAACTACTCAACAAGTAAAATACTACCCCCACAAAATAAGGTGTCAGAGATAGCACATCTTTCCTTTGATAACCCCATAAGGACAGTACAGACACTCATCTACTAACTATGCATTATCATCAATATTTATAATATCACTTGCCACAGGAAAGAAAAAGGACTACTAAATTAGGAATACTAGAACAGAAAATAAGTTAAGGGACTATCACATCTTTTACTGTTCAAATTTTGTCCTTCAAAGCAAACAGTCTGTGTGAACCTTTCATTCTTACATCCCACAAGCCTATCATTTACCCACTAGAATCTGTTACTAGAGGACATTTGTTCCTTGAGCATGGAACAAATTCTTGAGTTTGCATGAGTTTGAACAGTTGTTTGCTAGAGATCCAGTTCTCCAAATTATCTCAAAGCCTGTGATGCAAGTGATGCAAGAAAAAGAGACAGAGGTAATTCTCTGGACAGCCCTAGTATCTCAGGACCAAAATTGTCACTAAATATTCTATTTCTCATTTCTAACTGGGAGAACTAGTTCACCTCTGCTACTGTTAGTGTTTTTTCTCTGCCTGTAAGTTTGCTCTGCATCACACAATATACAAAATCCATACACCAAAAAGCCTCAAGCTCTTTGCTTGCACTGATTTCAGCGATGTGGTTTTCAGTCCAAAGAGCAGAGAAGATCAGAGAAGACCTTCCAGAAAAGATCAACAGCACTGCTGGATTTCTGTGCCTCATTTTTTACAGTGCAAACAAAAGAAGAGCAAGACTGGTGTAGTCAGTGAGGAGTCTTCCCTCCAATTCCATCTTATCCCAAATGTTTTGAAGCAAGTCTCAACTTGACATAATGTACTTAACTGCACATGGGCTAAAGATGTGTGACGTATAATGAAATGTATCCTGATGTCAGCTAGCCCTAAACCAGAAAAGTCTGAAGAACAGAAAGAAAGAAGAGAAAAAAGAATACATGAATATGGAGAGATTTTGAAATGCTATTTTCCACCTAAGCTAAGTAGTTAGTTATGTGTTGTGTTTGAAAAGGACTGTTGACAGCATGTTGGGGGAAGTCTAGTTATACAAATGGAATTTGAACTTGCATGTGATCACAAGAAGTCATCTCCCCTGACGTTACAGTTCGACTTTGTGAGTTTCCATTTGGCCATAAATTCACATGCTCCTATCCAGCTCTTGCAAGGCTCTGTGGAGCTGCAACACCCTTCAAAAAATATTGGATCAGTTGAAGCATATCGAAAGAGAAAAACAAGAATGACAAGGATCTAAAAATACATGACCTGTTAGGGAAGATTGAGAAATTCAGTTTATTTAGTCTAAAGTAGGGAAAACCAAGGCGAGATGTGATAACCGTCTTCAAATATGTAAAATGCTGTTGCAAAAAAGATAATAAATCAAGTCTTCTGGGAATGGGAAAAGAGCTAACGAATTTAAAATAAGCATACATGTTTTCAGCTAAAACCACTTTTTAATACAAAAGACAGCTAAGCACTAGAATAATTACTCAGGAAGCATGTGAAACCACCCATAAGGCAGACACAGAAGAACAAGTATCAGTCAAGAATGGTTTTCATTAAGTTGTCTTGCCTTCAGGTACAGAGATGACCTAGATGACCTGTCCAGAGCCTTCCCAGCCCTAGTTTTGTAGTTCCATCAATAATTACAGATCTCCTTCATTCACCAGCCTTTAAGGTGGATTGCATCAGCTTCTTGTGAGTATTACAAGGAAGCAAACAATACTGTGCCAATAAAGCAAAACTGACTTTTGCACCTTTGCCCTGCAAATCACATTCCAGAAGACCAACTGGCATCTCTCCCTCACTTAACTGTACTACATGAATAGATAATACAAGATTATATGATGGTGGACATAGCTGGAAGGTGCCTTGTTATCTTACAACTATTTGCAATAATAACTGAAATAATGAACAGATGACTACTTAGTCAGAAGTGTTCTACTGAATATGCTGATTACAAATAATCTACATTTTTTTATTTAAAAGCAAGTGTATTGCCTTCAACCTGACTCAAATATGTGGTTTTTTTCCTTGCAGATTATTATTAGTACTGTAGATGAGGTAAGAAATCCACTGTATCAGACACTATGTAGAAGCATGGCAAAAAAACAGCTGAGGAACCTGCAGCCCAGACAACAGCTGAGTACTGGAAGTAGATGAGTGATTCTGTTTATATATTAGACATTTTTTTTCTGGGAAACATTTACCTCCATAAACCAGAACTGAAACTACCACAAATTAGACTGGAAGAATAATGATAATGATTGATAACGTGATACACGTAAGTCATTGGTTTTGACACAAGCTGACAACCACCAAAAACTGGTGGTAACACCAGCTGCTATCTCTCTTTTACTGATACTGAATGAAAACCATGGCTTGTTTCCACACAGGAGACATCAAATATCACAGCACCACTATCCCCTGTAGAGAAGCCAGAACTACAGCCTTGATTTTCTACTCTACCTGCATTGTGCTAAAACATTACTGAGAAGGGGTCTGCTGCGGGGAGCCTCTTTCAGTCTTGATTCACAACTTCTTGACCTTAATGCAAACTGCCAGCTGCCCTAGGACAGCCCTGAGTTAGAACAGTATCAGAGTGCATCTTGCTCAAGGAAGTCATCTTCCTGTATTAGGACCAAGGGCTGTAGAAATTAGGCTCCAGCAGAGAGTAAAAAAACTTTTATTTCAAAGCTACTGGTGAGCAGTGAGGAATGAAGCTTCAGAACATCCTGCTCACCTGAATTTTGCAAATAGGAAAACAGAGGTAATGAGGTAGCGTGTATTTGAACACAAAATCATAATTGTTTTACATGCGCCGGAAGATGTGCCACAGAGACAAACTGAAAGGATATATCCCAGTAGTGGGGACTATGCTGTTCCAGAGGGTAAAATGTCATATCTCTGTTACAGTGCAAATTAGCCAGCTGTACCAATGAATTTCCTCTGGTGTCTGTCTCTCAGTTTGAAAAGCGAACACGCTTTCAAGTATCAGCCACATCTGAGGCACTGTGTAAGCTGAGAGTACATTACAGCGTGGATAAGCTGACAAGGTGAGCGGCGGCTACTGATCTCTGTAATTACGGCAAAGAAAATGGTAAAAACTGAGACTGGTAACTGCAAACCTTGTATATTAGCTCAGGCTGATAACAGGAACTTTGTGGATTTGTATAAATAACAGCTTTGCTCTTTTATATTGAAATATCAAACATTCAAATACTTGTTTAGCTCTCAAATGCAATCAAAAGGAAAGTGGTCATGACTTTGTAAAACAAGCTAGAGTCTGAAATCTAGTCTTCTTCCCAGATCTGTTTTCAGGTTAAAGCTAGGTGCTCTTAAAATTACTTAGACACAGAATCTTGGGTGGAGAAAGGGAACTGAACTGAAAACTAGATTTTTCACCAACTCAGGCATTTAGCCTGATCTGTCAGTAGATTTCATATTCATATCATTATGCAGTGTTTTATCGATACCACCAGCACAAGTCTCAGTACTGATGTAGGTGCTCAGCAAAAGCTTCATTTTTCTTTCCCCCCTTCCCCCTGTGGTAACAAGGGGTATATGCCTCATTAGAGTAATAACTGCAGCAATATTAGAAGCTGTATTTCTCTGATTACACAGGAAAAAGCAGCCATGCTTGGCTGAACAAACAAGGCCTGATACTCTTTTACTCAGTAATGATGTTTTGTTCAAATCAAAGAACATCCCTAAGCTGTTCCTGAATTCCAGCTAAGATTAGGAGGGCAAAGATCTCCGTGTGTATTAGGAGGCCATTTGTACTAGTGTGTACTGTGTGTTGTAATTGGGTGTGTTATCTGTACTTAAACACTGAGCTCGGAAAAAGTATAATTTGATTCCTGTTACAAAAGTAAATTACATAAACGACAGAAGCGTAGTTACTCTTTGCTGGAAAGAGTACCTTTTGCACATGGCCATTCCCTCTGTTCACTCAACTCAAAGCTCAGATGTCCCTGTTGAGCAAGGGAAATCAGTTTTGGACCAGATCCTGGTATTAGCATTTGACCCACACCTACGGATTTCAGCTGTGCTGAAGATAAGTGGGGCAGAACCGGTAATATGGATTGAATTGGTAAGCATGAACACCAACAGACAAAAACTTGCTTTCCTTCAGATACTCTGCAACTAAGCTCGTACTTTGGTTTCTTCTGTTGTAAAAGGAAAATAATCCTACCCTCAGAGGAAGACGGAATTTCAATAATTAATATTAATAGGTCATATAGACAGTTTGGGAGGAAAGACCTTTTAAAAGAAGTGTAGAGCATTATTAACATGATTTATGTTCACTTTTTCTATTTCAAGCTGCCTACATATTTCTGTCATTCTTCAGTTCCTATTGGCCATAACTGAAAAGAATTAGAAATATTCCTTTCCTTGATACAAGACCCAAAGGAATTACAAGACCGTTGAGAGTTGATAAGAAAATTTACTGCAGATATTGAATGTGAACTTGAACAACTCTCTAAAATTCACTCCACCTTCTAGAACCATTTTAACATGAAAATCTTTTTCCTAAATTAGGAAACAAATCAAACTACAGACAGCAAAACAGCACAAAGATACATCAACACTCCTGAAGTATAGAGGTATTACTTTATCTGTGAAAAAGATGAAATAATATGTTCTGTCCTACAACTACCTGTAGGACCATAGCATATGTAAAAGGCTTATATACAGCAAAGTGAAGATATTTTTGTAACAGTAAAAATACTGTTTCAATACTTACTCTGAGCTAACTTTCAAAGATAATGTACTGTGCCAAAATATTTACCTTGCTCCTGTTTGGTGGAATGCTAAATAATGCCTTTTCTTTTGGCAATTGGGAAAGCACAGCATCAGAAGAATAAAACCTCTTTTGTTCAAGCAGCAGATCGCTTTTGCTTTCAGAAAGAAAGTGATGCAACTTTTCAGATTTATTGCTTTCTGGGACATCTTCAACAATTCTGCAAGAAGTTAGGTTTAACCCAGTTTCTTCATGTTGTCTGCCTAAAATGTGGATAGCAGAATCCAAGCTGGCTGCTTTTCCATAACAAAGACCACTAGATTTCTTCAGGAATGCTAATTCTCTCCTGTTGCTATCCTCCCAGTATTTCCTCTTCCATGTACAGCGTTTCTCTGAACTGCTCTCGTCTTGTTCCTTTAACCATGTCTCTGTTTCATCAGACTTGGTGAGCCTCTGATTATCACCATGAAAACTGTCCCCACAAAGAGAATCACTCTTTGTTTCACCCAGTAAAACTTCTGCTTTAACAACATCGGCCAAAAGGTCTGTACTCACGGGCAGAGCATTACCAGCCACTGTCACTCTCCGGGGGAAGGAATCAGTCAATCCCACGCCCTTGGGACAATTCTCGGTGTTTTCCGAAATCCCCACTTCACACTGGCTTTTTTCTTCATTTTCTTTAACCTGTACTGAATCTGGTCCCTCGTTGGTTGATTTCTTTCTCCTTTTTTTTCTGAAATATTTTCTTCCAGGGGAACGTTTAGCTGGACTTAAGGGAGCTTTGGCAGGATCTAAACACTGTTCTTCCTTTTCAGCCCTCACACATCCACAGACATTCCCCATTTGGCTTTCGGTAACTCACAGTCGCACCGTCTCATTCATTCCAGTGTATTTACATACACTTAAATCCTCCTCAGAAAGTTAAGAACTGCTGTTTGCACCGTAATTTCTTCCAGACTTCACGTCCATCCTTTTCAGTACGTAGCCATTTTGCCTATGAGAAGTGCACACGCAATAAACGTTGTGGCACGGTGCCCAGGCAGGGCCTGTGTCTGATTAGACACTGTGGCTTATTTCTGGCCACCAATCCTCTTAAATAAACATCACCGCTTCAGCGCTGGGCTGTAATGCCGATGGCCTTTCACAGAGATGACATAGCATTTATGAGCAACAGAAAATTCTTACATGCATTTTAACTTCCCGTTTCATTTAGTAACTCCAGCAAGATAAAGTAGAAAAATATGCAGCAACCTTTGAAACTATTAGCTACACTGCAAATCCAAAAGTAAGCAGCGCAGCAAATAGCAGGGATGTAGTTAGCAGATTTGGTTTGCACTTCATATGTTTTTATTACGTATCCAATGATCCACAAAAGGGAAGATTAAAGTGAAGGACTAGAGATTGCTCTGACAGCTTGTTGGGGGTCAAATTTTTATTTGTACGTGGAGTTTTCATAGCAGCTGACGTAATTTTTCACTGATTTGTCAGCTATAAATAATCTGCTGCTTCACTACTATCACACAAGCATAACGGCTTGCTCAGGGCAGTGGTGCTGTGTACTGGAATTTTGCAGCAGACTTAAAACTTCTGCCAGATAAAGGTGAAACAAATCATAACAGCCAGTCTGTCTAGAAAACTGTCCACAAAGTTACTGTTTATAAAAACGGAGCTTTATCCTCCTCCGATGCTCCTATTCTGTAGGCATCTCTGTGTAGCTCTGAATATAACAGCCAAGAAGCATCTAGCTACATATGAAAACTAAGTAGAAATATAAACTATTAAAATGCAAGCAAGTCTAATCACCAGCATACTTGGTTTGAAAAAATATCTGTGTTTTGAAGGTTCAGCTTCATTTTTGTTACCAGTGTACAAAACCTACTAAAACCAACACGCATCAGCAGGGGTAGATGTGTACGGTTTCTCATGCTGAGAAAGAGCTACCAAGTGACTGGCCAAGCATTATCAGGTGTTACCATTGAGTTTGCCTCATTTATTTGAAAAGGAATTGCAATAATGAAACCCAGAGACTGTATTCCCCAGCGGCCAGTTCCACCGAAGCATTCTATGACATTTTACTGACAGAATCTAGAACGAATAATACAGCAAAGAAGTAGGATCAGCCTCCAAAGAATTTCCAAGAACACGGATGCTCGTTGCTGACCACTCTCAGGGCACTGCGGTAAAATTTGACAGTAACGCTTAGAAAATTTCATACCATAACACTAAGGGACTAGAAGGCTGTTACAGAATACCCTCTACCACCGATAGACAGGCAACTACATACAGGCACAATGCTAACATGTTTCTTTTCGAAATAGATGTTCATGCCACGACCACGCTCTCTTTCATGGCCTCAATCTGTATTTGCATTTGTAGTATGCTTAACATACAGGTGCAGTTGTGACATTTGCTCCCTTTACTCACAGTAAAAAGCTGTATTCTTGTCAGCTTAGAAAAGCGACTTTCAGTCAAGGCCCAGAGGACTCTGATTTAAAACACACATCCACATGGGACTCAGTTGGGTCCTGACTTGCCCTGCCCCCCCTTAATTAATAGAAAAGCACATAAAAAGAAAATTATAGTCTTTGTAAATGATATCGCTGTGTTTGTACAAACAAATGGCTTTTATGCTTGAAAATATACCTTTCTCCTCTCTCATCAGAAAAGAACATTCAGGACTTTGCAGTGCAACGGACCAAGATTGATTTAATTTCACACAGATATAGCTCCTGGTTTAATAGTAACATGTCTAATAATAATAATGTATAGTAAAATATATTATAGTATAATAATATTGAAACATTACATTAGGTACTCTTACAAAAAAAGACTTATTATGACTATCCTGATAAAGCAGAAATTATGTAAAAGGTTAAAGACAAGAGTGTCCAGCATTTGAATGAAAAATTGCAAGTTTTCATGCTATATTAACTGTCTAATCGAAAAGTATTAAAGTAAATATAGCCTAACACTAGTACATTGCCAATGTTGTTGTTCATCCACAAATTTCACAGAAGTTAAGAATTTGCTTAAAAATACTGCAAATTTAAATTTGCAAATGCATATTTAAATTAAGACACACAGGCACTGAGGTTTCTAAACAATAATTGTATT
This sequence comes from Nipponia nippon, assembly GCF_047370975.1. Lineage (NCBI taxonomy): Eukaryota > Metazoa > Chordata > Aves > Pelecaniformes > Threskiornithidae > Nipponia > Nipponia nippon. The sequence goes on along the minus strand of NW_028262358.1, from coordinate 99,035,150 downwards.
AGAGTATCTGAGTTTTAATAGAGTGTGATTTAATACATACTTTTTTTTAAACTGCTTACATGTTTATCAATCAGCATAATACTGTGTTCTTCCAAAGAGAAAACGTCCCTGAAGCATTCTGTTATTTCAAAACTCCTGTTAGAACTGGTGTCACTCTGACTGTCATAAAAATATCAAATCAAATGTAATTCAACATAGGTCAGAAGAAACACATACTGTTATTTTACAGCCGACAATCTGTGTTTTGTAATGTAATCAGTAATTTAGAAAGTCTCTGATTTTGCACATTCTCTTTCATATATACCTTAAATCTGGCTTATTTTTTTTTCTTAAGTAGGTAATTCACTTTTTCAGAAAATCAGGTGCTTCTGAAGTGGAATTAAAAAATTGAGGCAGCAAAAATACAAGAATCAGTTCTGAAACACTGGTTACAGGCTCAGTGCCCCCAACAATCCTGGACTGCTGCTGCATATTCCAGGTCAATTTAGTTAAATACACAGGGTATATCTGCAGCTATTCCTAGAATTTAATAATTTCTAAATATTACCTAGGAATAAATGCATTCCAAATATATCTCTACAGATTATTAGTGGTATTTGTGCCTTTCAATCTTCCTAGAAATAGCTAAGAAATATGTATTTTTTGATACTTAATAATCAATTTAGCAATACTTACCAACTGTTCCTGAGTGAGAAGGCTATCACCTCTCTTAACAATTCTTTCTGCTGTTCCTTGTTTTTCCATGAACCAAAAAGTAACTTTGAAGTCACTTTAACTTTTTAAGTCATTTACGCTCTTGAACCAAAGAAAAGATCAAGGACAAAAGAATTGACAAATTGCATTTATATGGGTTGTGCAAAATCATATTCCATATTAAGGGAAGATGATAAATGAAAGTGTGAGTAACTAAAGACAAAATGACCACTTTCAGCTAATTGAAATTCTATAAAGTCATAACTTTGGTCTCAGCAAGGGAAGAGGCAGAGACAACAAGATTAAACTGGAGATTCAGAAAAGGGAAACTGAAATTTCTTCTAAAATCTGTCTGCTAGAGCAAAGAAATATGATACTCTAAAGCATCAAAATAGACTACCACTGAAGCCTAGGAGAACCACCTAGAGCAAAGACCCAACCACACCAGGGGCTTTGTCCAACACCTGACTAGACCCAAATGGAAGCTCTGCGCTGACTAAAGCCAACGCTCCAGATGATAGAAGCTAGATTAAAAATACTGTAACGGATTATTATATTTCTTTTAAAACAAACAAACAACGAAAAACCCAAAGATACAAATTTATACCCACCAATGCTGGAAAGTTTTAAGGGGAGATTAGCAGAAGACTTTTTCTGGCACATAAACCCTTAAGAAGTATAACATAAATATAGGATTAGACCAACACTCGTCTGCAATTTGATCTGTCTTAGAGGCTTCTTAATCACAAACAAAAGGTTAACATTAAGACATGGCAAACAAAAGATCAACATCGATACATGAAATTGCTCATGCAGATTTGTATGAGTTTGCATTTAACCATAGATTTCTGTAACTTGTCAAGCATGTCTGTGACTGTGGAATGCATTATGCTCTTAACACGGGACAGCTGTATTACACATTAAAGCAGCAACGTTGTTGAGTATCTGCATATTTGTTAGTCTGCACAATGCTGAGACCATTCATCCTTTGTACACTGCTGATTTATGCTTTATCATTTGTTTTATATAATTAGCAAATGCAGTAAAGGAAAGGTTATTTCACTTTGCCAACCAAACTGCACCTGGTATCTTTTATCCTAGAATAACATGATCAAAAGCCTACTAGAAATACATTTCAGGCAGGTTTGGGTCGAAGATCCCTTCCCCCTCTTTTTTTTTTTAATGTTGTTTATGCAACACAGCAAAAGCAATGGAGCATTTAGCATAAATGGGGCATGTCATTTCACAGTACTAAAACAGAATACCAGATAACCAGCAAGCATTTTGTTGCACAGCCCAAAGGTCACATGCAGAGAGATAAACATAAGTCAAAGAGAAAGTGAAAATTAAAGCAGCACAAGATAGAGAACAAGGTAAAAAATAAAGGCTTGCCAGCACACAATACAACAAAGGTTATATGTGGAGCTGTTAGAGCTGTCCTGACAACTGCTGCTTAAAATCTCAAAAGAGCTGTTCAGCTTCCAGGTACCACTGAGGTACCAAAAGTCATGACCCTGAACAGGAGAGGTTTTATACCCAGTGAGATGGCTTACAGAAAGAGGAATTCATTCCCTGTTGATGGATTTATGGGATTAAGGACGAAGAGAATCAAACGGATGAGCTAACTGCTCATAAATCTTATCCTGCTACAGACAGCCCACTATTTGTAGAGATAAAGTCTAAATATGACTCTGCAGTGAGCCTTAATGCCTCTCGTCCTTCCTGTAATTCAGATTAGTCCCAGAAATTCCAAGAAATCCACACTCATTTTCTTACCTGAGAGTTAGCAATTTTTTTTTTTTTTTAAATTACTGAAGAACCCTGGAAAAGGTAACTAGCAGCTCAGCTGAGGAATGAAATACAGGAAGAGTATGCCCCATCATATGCTGAATGACAGCTCTGCTGCAATGGCTGATGACTGGGAGTTGCAGCTCCCAGGTGGACTACAGTTCACCCTACAACCGCTTGTAGTCAGAGATTAGACAACTGGCCGCATAGCTCCATCTTTAAATCCTTGAGAAGACCAGACCTTGAACTATTCTAGCTATTTTAAAGCAGAGGCAGATTAAACTTCAGACCTTGGGCTCCAAGACCCATGGCCTGGGCAAGACCTGATTGTCTCCCCCACCGGGGGAGGGTGAGCGAGCAGCTATGTGGTACCTTGTCGCCGACCGGGGTTAAACCATGACAGCAAGCTTCAGAGCCAGCTGCTGCCAGCCAGCTGCTCCCAGCAGGAATAGGTGCCAGGAACACAGCGAGTGAAGGCCAGACCCAGCGCTCTCCACTTCACAGTGCCACCTCAGGAAAGAGAGGAGGACAGCAGGCAGCATGTCTCTCGTGTGGTGACCCCATCATGGACTTAACAGCAGAGCAGCTGAAGCAGAGGGAGGTGCATGGGTCCCAGAACATCCCATTATCCCTCTGCCTTCTGCACGTCATTCACTGGAATGGGCCACCACAACTGAGCTGTCTCCTCCTCTGGCCAGAGCCTTCACAACCAACACAAGAGCACTTCAAAATGACTACCTGCATTGCAGGCTCTGAACACCTAACTGCGGTAAGGGGTATCAGGAACTTGAGAAATGGCTGGGTAGCTGTCCTTTATCTCAGCCAAGTCATCTACGAACAAATCCAGCCTTCTTACCTTTTTGCCCATCACAGGTAAAAGTTTAACTGCTGATCTGCTAGACCAAATGACCAGTCCATAGACTGCCTCGGGGCAGACTGATAAAGAATGAATTTTGCATGAAGGCATATGGGGAGTCAGAAGAAAAAAAAAAAAAAAAGTATTTTCTGGCTGACAAGAGAAATATGAAGAGGTTACATGTGGCCCAAGGAGGCCTGAGGGAAAGCACTCGTCTGGCCAGAGGGGGCTGGATGGTACTGTGACATCTGGAGAGAACAGTTACCAACCTGAGCCTTGCAAAACAGCACCCTGCAAAGAGGCCTGACAGCAGGGAGCTGGGGAGGGCGGAAGGAAAAGCGTTCCACGGCAGTTCCTGAGCTGCAAAACGACGATGAAACTGAAATAGGAAAAGTCTATTGAACCCTGACTTAGAAGCTCCAGAAATTTTTTAAGGTCTGAATTCAGAAAGGCCTAATTTTGGATGCCTTAAAGTTTCAGGTTTTGCTTTGGTTTGGCATGTTTTTTTCAACTAACTGCAAATTATTCTAAATATTTAACATCTGTTAAATTAAAGAACGTTTGCAGTGGTTTGAAAATAAATTATCACCAATTTTCATAGAAATTATCTTACTAAAATTGTGGTTACTTACTGAGGCCAAATTCTGCTTTCATTTATAGTTGCCCTCCAGTGTCATCAGTGAAAATGTACTGGGTGTTGAAGGAGTCCATTCAAGTATTAATTTGGATATTTATAATACAGCCTATAATTATACGAAAGACTGTAATCTGATTTAGCATGTTCTACAGGTGCCAGGAAAATAACTTACAGTCATTACTGCATTATGAAACTGAATTTAAAAAAAGCCACATATTATTAAAAGCATGTGAAATGCATACATTGAAAGCTTGCCTAAATCCTAGTAACATACACGTCTCAGGGATTTTCAATACCCACAGGACAAATTATTTTCTAACATACTCAACTCAATAAACCACCGGATTTCCCATTCCATCTTTTCTCTCTCTTATATGTAATTACTTGGGACACAAAAGACTGTACAATTTCTGCACTTGTGCAGCTGCAAAAGTCAGTGGTATAACTCAAAACAACATTTATATTTATCTAATTATGGGTACCAAGTCACAAACCCATAACCACCTCTAGACATAATTCAGATGCAAGAGAAACATTATCCTCAAATGCATATCATCATTTATTTTTGTTCATCATGTCTTTCCCCTAAATCATTCCTAAATTCATTACAATACTGAGAAGGGTTTTCTATTTGGAGGAAATATTATCCTCCAGATAAGTTCCATGACTCAGAGAAACAAGAAGCCACAAACAACAGGCAAAAAAAAAAAACCCCTGGCATCTTGACTATCTTCCAGGTTGCAGTGTCATTAGAACATACATAAACGATGGAGCAGAGGCATTAACATCACACTGCAAACAGCTCCTTAGACACACTGCGAAATTAACTACTTCTGCAAAGACTGGGAAAATTTAAGGGATAGTTCCGATTAAGACACCTCCATGTTGGTGTCTACATATATGTGTTTACATGCTGGCTAGGTCTTGAAGAGACCATTTCATCCAGCAGAGGCAGGATTTAGTTTCCTAAACATGGGCTTCTAGAGCTCTTTGAGATATCCTGCTATATCCCAACTGGCCTCCAGCTGCAGGTTTGGAAGAGCATAGGTCTGTCATAGATCTGGTGTCTCATCAGAGAACTCTACATATATGCCCTGGATACTCTAGCACACCTCAGATGTCACTCAAATGCCACATGTCTTTAGGAAGCTGAATCAAAAGCCCTGAAGATCTAGTTAGAACAATCAACAGATCTTGAACGGCAACGTTTCACACCCTGAAGCAGAGACAGAAGAAGAAAGTCAACTGACCATCTAGAACATTTGATACTTAAAACTATCTGAGATGGCAGATACACCACAGGACCTAAGGCAACTTGCTTCCCACTGCATACGCTACTGGATATGCCGTGTCACCTCAGATCACACTAAGCACCTATGCTGGACAACTGATTAGCTCAGTAGGTGCTCTAGGCACCTATTGCAAGCGATCTGAATTGCTCCACCAACCTCACCCACTGTACTGACTAGCCCTCCAGGCCTCAAATCTGTTGCTAAACATGTTTACCATCATTTAAGATGCAGTTTATCCTTCCTGATCTGTCTCTTCCCAGATGATAGTGGGCTTCCTGTAAGACCTACATCATGTTTCTCATACTCAAGTGGGTGTCTCATTAATCTCCAACAACACAAATGTTTATGTTTAGTCAAATAGAGTGAGCCTCTAGTAGCCGGTTAGTTGACTCACTCTCTAGGCTATACTAGCTGTATAGACTAAACCTCTATCGCTCAGATTATCAGACTATACGGACAATTTATACACTTAATGCATATGAACACAGCTCCCCATAAGCACCTAGATTTAGATGTCTTAACTTCAAACTGAATCTCATCACAACCTTCCCAGTATCTACAGGACTACTCCATACATAAACACAGTTGTTATCATGAAGCTTCATCCCTTTGTGAAGACTCTGCTGTTAAGACTTTTCTGTTCAGATTTTTCCCTCATTCAAAATCTAAATGGAGACAAAAAACCATGAGGTGTAAGTATGCACATTCTTCTGAACTTCCTTATACATTCTGAACCCAAATTGGCCATATATGGGTGTCAATGACACCAAATTGACATATACTTCAAAAGAAGCGGCATACAGGCAAATGCCAGGCTAGCACAGAGGGTCTCTGACATCACCTTACAAATCCCTTCTGCATTCAGTGTAGGTACTGCAGCCATTAATAGTAAAAAGACAGAAAATAATTTTTAAAAAACCCTGTTCTTCAGTTACTTCATAGTTACTAATGAGGCTCAGTATTTAGTCCAAGAACCACAGCCCATTCTTAAAATAATTTTAACACCGATGCTTAAAGATATTATTTTGAAAAAAATAAAAGCTCACCAAGAGGGCAAACCGCATCCTGGGCTGCATCAAACAGCATAACCAGCCAGTCAAGAGAGGTGACTATCCTGCTGTATTCAGCGTTGGTGTGGCCTCACCTTGAATACTGTGTGCAGTTCTGGGCCCCACAATTTAAGAAGGATGTGAAGGTCCTTGAATGTGTCCAGGAGAGGGCAACAAAGCTCGTGAAAGGGCTGGAAGGCATGTCCTCTGAGGAGCGGCTAAGTACTTTGGGCTTGTCTAGTCTGGAGAAAAGGAGGCTGAGGGGCGACCTCATTGCTCCCTACAGCTTCCCGAGGGGGGGAAGTGGAGAGGGAGGTGCTGAGCTCTTCTCCCTGGGATCCAGTGACAGGACGCATGGGAACGGTTCAGAGCTGTGCCAGGGGAGGTTTATACTGGACATGAGGAAGTATTTCTTCACCAAGAGGGTGGTCAGACACTGGACCAGGCTTCCTAGAGAGGTGGTCAATGCCCCACGCCTGTCAGTGTTTAAGAGGCATTTGGACAATGCCCTTAACAACATGCTTTAACTTTTGGGCAGCCCTGAAGTGGTCAGGCAGTTGGACTAGATGATCGTTGTAGGTCCCTTCCAACTTAAATACAATATTCTATTCTGACAGATCTGCAAGATCTGAATTGTATTGGTGAACATTTAGTTGGTAGCTATTGGGGGTCAGGACAGAGTGAAGTGTGTTTCAGCTGCAACATTCAATCACTGCCTAATTCCGTGGGTCATGCTTAAATATATTTAAGCACAGCCTTCTTTCTCCTTAAAACCATGTGGGAGCAAAGACTGGCACAACAGGGGGGAGCTGAGGGAACTTCAAGTCCTCGTTAGTGGTGAGGAGTTAGCGGTTTCTCCTTTACCCTGTGCACTGGCCTGGGCTAACTCACGCACCCTGTTTAGACCAGGGCCACATTGGCCCTATTCCCGTCTTCTGTTCCTTGTTAGGATCTGCAGAAAGGCAAATTAGATCCTAGCAGCCTTTTTGTGTTGTTTTTTTGGGGGTTTGTTTGTTTGTTTTTGTTGTTTGCGGGTTTTTTTTATTAAGAACTTTTTTTCCCAGTCATAAATCGGGTGCAGGATATTCCTAAGCGAACCACGCTTTTTCTGTATGATCATGTAATTTTCTGATCATTTAAAATGCCTGCACAGCAGGGAGTTTATCGCTAACAATGCTGCAGTCACTAAACGGGAATTATCTGTCATCTGAATTACATCATCTACAGCCACAGCCATTGTGAAAGCCTCATTTTGAGGAGCAATTTAACACCACACACTGTAAGGCTGCATTATACTGTACACAATCCCACCAGGGTACAACAACCAGAGTGCCACCTAGTGTGACCCACGATACCATCGCTGGGGCTAAAAACAAATGCTGAAGTGTTAGGAACTGCTCAGAAAGGCTGAGCATAGTGCTTGCTAACATACTCGTACTAGAAAGAGAAATTCAGATCCAGAATGAAAAAAGATTTAAAACTTTTTAACATATTTTAATACTCATCAAAAGAAGTCTGCAGAATAAAATAAGACCGGTTTGTCCAAACGCTGGAAGGAATACATCAACTATTGTCTTTAATGACGTTCAAAACCCAAGCTATTTTTCTCTCATTCCACAGACAGGAGATTAGCAAACAAACGACACCTTCAGATTCAGTTTACATGACAAAATAAGATACATCATCAAAACCTTCAAATGCACATTAGAGAAGAAACATAATCTGTATTTTTGCACATCCTATATGGAGTCCTGTATAAGTTGACACATTCATCGTAACTGTATGCAAGAATCTGACTGAAAACATACTGTCAAGCAAAGCTAGACTTACCTGAAAGTGCAAAATTATGGTCCATATCAACCCCAAAGTCAATTTGGGATTCCCATCTGTTATGTCATCATTTCTAATGTTAACCAGTTTCACCTGCCATCATGGAAAGAAAATACAGACAGAATTGAAATAAATATGCCACAAATACATACTGCATTACTCAGGCATGACTATAAAGGATGCACTATTTACTTCCTGAGCCTACTCTGTTGGTTTTTTTAATTCTCAAAAGCAGAAAGGAATTGTGTTCTGGCTGTAAGCAGCCCGCCAGGAACTGCCCTGTCCCACCCACACTGAGCTGAGAAGATTCCTCAGCTGTCACTATGCCGGCAGATCTGCTCCCTGTGCCAAACACCCTTCACCTCGGTCCTTGTCAGAGGGGGAAGGTATGATAGAGGGGGAAAGGATAACAAGAATATGATGATCTGTAACTGGTGTATCAGTCTCAGGGCAGTGCTGAGACCCGGGAAGCTATCACTGCCTTTCTTCCTCCCCACACTTTCCTGCACCAAAGCAAGAATTCAGCAGCAGGACAACTGCCTGCTAAAACACAACGGTCTGGCTTGATAAAACCAGGAATTTAGTATCACATTTAAATAACCAATGGCTTAATAATGACAGAAATTATTATCGCTTCTGCTGCTGTACTCATTCACAGTGCTATAAATATGAAATGGTTAATAGGATTAAAAACAAGGCTGAGATTTCTGCCACTCCAATAAACTCACATCCAGAGTGAATTCAATAATTCTATTTTCTTTGGCATATTTTATTATTACATTTAATTTCTCTATATGTATTATGTATCCATATAGCCTAGCAATTAAAGATGACTCAGCTAAAAGGCATTTTATGCTTATGTTATTAAAGTTACATGCCCATGCTTTTTAACATATACCCTGTTATCAACCAAACAAGCAAAGGCACATCCTTCTCTTGATCTGCAGACATAGTCTTAACTATTAGGGAAAGAAAAAAAAAAACAACAAACCAAACTAAAACCCAAAAACAAACAAACAAACAAAACCCCCACAAACAAAAAACACTCTCCAGAAGAAAGAGAGTGTATTCCACAGTTCAAAAAAAGAAATTAAAACCAAATCAAAATGTTTTCCTCCCACTGCATTATAAAAACTGTGCTTGGCAAAACTCTAGAAGATAGTCAAATATGCCTTATCTTTGTTTTTTTCTTTGTTTTTCCCAAGTTGGGCTTCAAAATTACCAACGTATAGGATCTCTCTGCCTTACAATCACAATAAGGCATTGTATCTGGAGGTTATACAGCCCACCTAGGCAAGTTACCTCCTAAATATGGTTTAGAAACACCTAACGGGGCTGAAACTTTAATCAGTCCCACTGGCAACTTGCCAAGACCAAAGCCCTACAAGCATCTTGTAGAGTACAGCCATCTTCATGCAACTGCAACACTAAAGAGAGCACAAAAATCGTCTGATCGCAATCGACAGCTGCATGATGGAGACTTGCGGTTCCCAATGACATGCACACGTTCATAAACATGAGGATGACTTGATCCTACATCTTCTGGGTTTTAATATGCACAGTCTGTCATGCATAAATAAGGCATGGTGCAGCACAAGTCCAGAGGTCTCACTGCATAAAAACGCCATTGTGACTATCATTTCAAATAGCCATTCATTTACTTTGTAGCATATTTGTTCAATGGCTCACTTCGGTTAACAGTAAAAGTTCACTTTGAACTCAGCGAAGCAGGATGGAGTACTCGGTGCACACACATCACTCAGTGACCCAAAAGATAGTTTGCAATTTCACTCAAAATACGAAAAGATATCTGTTTTTATAATCTAACTAAATCTCTGTCTATGGTTTGCTACCTCTTATTTTTTCAAACCTTTTAAGTAGCAAATAAAATTTAAAAAAAAAAAAAATCAACAAATCTGAAAGCAGATTTCCAGTGTCAACTCATTTGGATGGGATGAATAGGGAGGTACAGTTTTTCCTTCCATCCATGTTTTGGTAATTTTTTAACACTGCCGTTTTGCAAAGGGAGAAAGCAAGAATCCTGTAAGTGCTTTAAAAAAAAAAAATCTAAAAGCAAAAAGAAACTCACAGCAGTGGAAAATTGCCCAGCAGTGTGGGTTTCAAGTGTTTGGCTTAAAAGAGATACAGGTGAAATTAAGCCAGAATCTTCCACAGCCCAGGTGACTCTGCTGCCTTTCTAGGGCACCAGTTTTGCTTTCGTCAGGATCAAGGCTTAAGAAAGTTTTTCCAAAACAAATATAATCAAAACAAGGAACTCCCACAAAATGTTCTCGTTTCTTTGAACCTGCATTTTGTACTAAAAATTAGACTGTGAACAAAACTGCATACCAGCTGGTACCTGGGCAGCATGAAAGATAGTTAGATCTACTATAAGCAACTCCTGAGGATCTTCCCATAGTTTTCTCCTCTTTAACATCATATACCACACAGAGTGTGTAGATGTTATTGCTCAGAGAAGGCTGGTGCAAAGTTACCTTTGCCACATCTCTCTCAACCATCTCAAGCACGAGACCAGCAGCTGTTACACAACATGCATAAAAGACCAAGCAAGACATATTTTTTATTTATTAGCTACAGGTGACAAAATTTTTGTTAACAGTTTTTATTAAAATTTTCACCATACCTGGCGTTTTTTCAAATAGTCAAGTGCAATTTGGACGTTCTGGAGTCTGTGAAAACGCATCCGACCTTTTTCTCGGGGCTAAAATTGGAAAACAATAGTTGTGAGATTTTCTCGTCAGACAAAAGAGCAAACAGTCCGATTTAAAAGATACCACGTGAAACATTTGAAACTCTACAGTTCTAACAAAGCCAATACCTTTGGTGGAAAAGTGTGCTTTCACAATTTTTTTTTTTTTTAAACTGTAGTTGAAATTTTTTAGCACAGTGGATGGCAAGAGAGATCAGTGGTCCCAAACTGTAACTTTCATCCATGCAGGCTGATAGCTGTTTCCCTGTAAAGTACTACTTAGGCCAAGAGGGCTAAAAAGGCCCTACATGAATCTACCTACCGAAACAAACTGCAATATATTATTATAAAAAATTTACAGTATATTAAGCAAAGCAAAATATAAGTAATGCCATGGACCTTCATGCTGCTCTGATAAACTCTGCGATGGAAAAGCTTACCTTTGTATGCGACTTTATGATTTAATGTTCTTTGTTTATGGTATAACTGCATAATCTTTATTATATTGACACATACTTATTTGAAGTATGTCATAAAGATAATACCTTCCTTCAAACAGAATAATACAACATATACAGCCCTAGAATGTAAGTTTAAACTCTTGACTTGGGTAGAACATCATAAAGCATGAAAAAACCTAACAAGTCACTCTTCTCAAAGCAAAGTCAAAACTAACAAGAAGAAACTGTAAAATAAGCATGAGTGGTGTGTTAATGGAAACATGGCAAAACCGCATGCAGTTAGTGTAAAATCACCAAGAAGAAGAATCACACAGAAAAAGCATACTTTACTTAGCTGTCACAGATCAGCAATGGGAAAGCAGTTAAATTTGTATCATCATAATATCCAAATCCTTCTATTCTTCTTCCTTATTTCAGATTTTTCACAAACTTTCACAGCAATAAACTGAAGCGGACTATAATTGCTAGAGATCAGCCATGAACATGAGTATTTCCTCAGACAGTCACTGCGAAACACACAGGTACAAGCCCAAGCCTTCCTCAACTGCCTTTTTTTACCCCCTTTGGAGTATCAGATGCTTGCCAAAAGGAAACATGGGAAAATGAAGTTGAATAAGAAGCATAAACTAAAACACAACGAATTTTAATTTCCATTATAGAACCTTCAAATTAGTCCTTTGTTTTTCACACCAATAGCTCAGGATCAAGCCCTGCAGCCCTCGCTATTGAGTAGCTTCCCTGGATGGAACGAAGGACTGCAGACCTGGAATTTGGTTTAACACAACAAAGAAGGTATCGTAAATCCCAAACTATATATTTAGGTATAGCATCTCAGAGGGGAAATATTTTTTTTCATTGTACAGCTAAAATGCAGTGTTTTGAGTTATGTTATGCCCCAGAAAAAAAGCACACAAATTCCACTGAAATCACAACTGCAGCACAACACACGGGGAGCCAAGGCGGCGCTCAGGCCCTACAACAGCAAGTTGCTTTAGCAAACGCTAATAATGCAAGGTCTACAAAGGCATGAAACAGCTCACTTAGACTAACAAGCACTCAACATTTTACACTTTATAAGTAAATATTTTCCTTCTGTTAAATTCCACTGTTAAAATACAGTGAATCGATAATTCCGCATTTGTTCCCAGAAAGACAAACCCTGCAAACAATCCATATACTTAGTACCCAAGGCACTACACAGAGCTGTCATGAACTTCTACTTTGCGTATCCGCTTTGAAAAAAATAACAACTATTACATTTGATAAATTCTAAGAAATAGATCTGCACACCTCATTTCAAGATATTATCCAATATTATGTCACATACATCGTGGGTGCAGTAGACTGATGCTTCTAATTAAGACAAATTAAGTTGTTGCCATTGACTTCACTACGGAGAGCCTTCAAGCCTTTGTCTAAATTACTTATATATGGGCAATACCGATGGCAAGTATAAAGTCTTGGTTTAATGGAATTACGGTACGTCCCTACTTCTTATTTTAAAAAGATTGTTCTATAGTATCTTGATAATGTTGTCCAATACACATTTGCACCATGGTTTTGTACAGTTTAATCAAAGAAAACAAATACAAATCTTAAACCTTTGCATTTCAGCTGTTCTCAAAAAGGCTGAATAAAAATTTATTGTTACCATAACTCCATTATAAACATACATATCCTGGTTTACCAACATGAGTTCTTTTGTCCTTTCTACAGCACACTACTGCAGCACACCAAACTAAGAATTTACATTAGCAGACACCACACTTCAAACACTACATTAGTACAGTTATGGGGGTCGGCACCTACCCCCTTATCCTCATCCTCCACATCCTCATGCTGTTCATTTGCGCATGCTTCTGTTGAACTCACCAACCGTAAGGTCTTCAAAAAATCTCGCTCTCTTGGCTAATGAATATAACAGACAGAAGACAGGACAGCAAAGACACAAGACAGACCACAAATGAAAAGAAGAGCATGAAAAGAAGAACATAATGAAGAGAACAAATACCAAGCAAGGGAAGTAATGCTCACAAAGAAAGGAAATGACACCTGAGGAGTGTGTTAGACAATTTCAGGGACATTTTATCCTTGCTATTTGTAAGTTACTCCCTTTAATGTGAAGAGATATTAAGCATCCAATAATTGTTAAAAGAAAAATTGTAAAGAAAAGGGAAGAACAGAAAAAATAGCGCATTACCCTAGTAAGAAAAGAAGTCTCACTGCCTACAAGAAATGAAGAGAACAGATTGCATTCCCCCGCAGAATTCACAGTGGGATATTTTACCAACAGAAATACAACTTGTGTCTTTGGTATCAAGTCACAGATTATGGAAAATATCAAAGAAATTTTCAGCAGTCAATATGCAAAGAGTTAACCAACAGAGTAAATGTATATGTAACAAACTGGAACCACTGCATTCTGATCTAAAAGCTTACCAAGGTGTCTCCAGAAAGGACTTCTAAAAGTGAGATCAAGTTATGTCCATCTCTTAGGTCTTCATATAGGTCATTCACATGCTTTCGAACCTGCACAGATAAATGCAAAAATAAAATATAACATCCCCATTTACACTAGAGCATTCACACTCATATTGACACAGTTCTCTTTTAATATATAGATATACCTCAGATACACCTCGGCATAGCTTCTCAAATTTATTCTCTTTCATGACAAATTTACAAACCCAAATTAATTATAACAGGTAAAATTCACATTTACGTCAGCACTCGCACAGTTCCATCACATTTTATTTCATAGTATGAATTTACGGGTAGTGAATGCATATAGCAATGCAAAATCAGTATCTGACAATTCAAACAATACCAGATATTCATCTATTTTGACCTAAATAATGACCACGTACAGATGACATTATCTAGACCTAATGAACTGTAAAAAAAATATACAGACCAGAATCCTGTCTTGACATATATGTTATCCTAAGCATGCAAGTTCACTGGAGTCAGGCCAAAAAGTTACCACAATTTCCGGCCTTAAACTTATTACTACTCAAAGTACATCCACCAATTAACAACATGTTTTGTCACCTCAGGTATCCCAATACCTAGGGAGTTTTCCCAATGGCTCACACATCCACCTTATACAACGTACCAAAGAAAGAGGACATTAGGTTGATCTAGTGACGCCACGGACACGTGCAGCCCTTCCCACCAGCTGTGCCAGTAGCAGAGGTTACTGCTCCCTACAGCTCTACCAGCAGCAGTCACCAACCCAGCCAACCCACTCCCGTGGTGCCCCCAACAGATGGTCAGCCTTTGCCAGCTGACCTCAGTCAACTAAATTGGGTTGAGAAGGGTTGATAACCAGCAGACCCTGTGAGGCCAACCATGAGTGAGGGAGCAGATATAATGAGAAGAGCGACAGCTGAAAGCCCTAACTTTTCTGATAGGCACAATGAAGCTAGGAAATGTCTGTCCACAGGCCAACTTTTTGCTTCTTAGCGTTAGCTTACTTAGCTCAAATATAACTTGATCTGAAATGTGTTTAACCATTTCAGCCAGCTACTCTTTAAACATGAAATAAAGGGCTTCATTTCTCAGAAGCAGAGACACGGCCAGCCAGGGCAGAGGTTGAGGGCTTTCCAGCTACAGTTTAATGTCAGTTCCCTGGTGTTCCCATTGAGGCGCCAGATCAGAAACGCCGTAAGCTTCCAGAGGATAAAACACGACATCAGAAATTTCTTCTAAAGTTACCACCTCTCCCAAAGACAAACTGTACTTCCAGTATGAGATCTATGGGACACTCCCCTGAGTGCCAACATCTCTGTGTGTCTGACAAGGGCAGCAGGAATCGACCCAGATCTTCGACTTTATGCAACAGCTCTGTTTGCCTGACTTCCAGGGGCATTTCTAGATCCATCCTGTTGAATAAGTAACTGTCTCCACATTGATGATTAGCTTCGTAAACGCATTTTAGTTCAGGGTTTCTTACTTCGAGCATGACATTATTCTGCAACCTGTTTTTACAAAGACCATCATCTTAATTGGAAATAATACCAGAGCATATTTATGCTTGTGCTGAAGACTAGCCAGAACAAGTCATCTAGAAGACTGTTCCATAAGGAATTACAACTGATAATATTTTCCAAAACGTTTATACAGACTACATATGCAGTCAAGTTATATACATACCAGCGCTCTTATACATATTCATAGCTTTACACATACATACACATACACAAAATAATATAATTTTAATTCTAGTTGTGATTTTAAAAAAACTCCTGTAAGCAATTAATTTAAAAAAATTCCAAGAGAAAAATTATCTGGTAATATTGAAGTACTGTTAAGCCGAACAAAGAAACAGATGTTCTCCTACTGTATCTGTGGTGAAAAAAAGAAAAGGGAAGCCACAAAGATATCATTAAAATCTCTGATATGAGATTTGATTGTGCTAAATGCTTAAAAGATGAAAAGCACAAGGGTCTTTAATTTTTAACCCAAAACAACTGTTACTTTTTGTTTTTCCATTCAAAGAACTATGCCAAACTGAGTGCTAAACTCTTTCCAACAAAAGCAGGCAATTTTTTTACAGTAAAACCCTGTGAGAGGGTTCCCTGCTCCTCCCTGCCCCTCTGGCCAGGACGTGCCACTCTCCACTCAGGAGTGCAGAATCCCAAGGCAGAGCAGATCCACAGCGCAGGCTGGTGGCCAGAGTCACGGGAGGATGTCACGTTAAGGACAGAGAAAAGGGATGTACATCTAAAAGACACTGCACCAGCACAGCTGAAGAGCTATTTGTGCAGCATCAAGTCAATGTCCGCACTCTTTTCAACATAGAGCTCTTGGGAGTTGCCCAGCATGCAGGTACCTGAATTATAGGATGAGAAAATACTACCGTTTCTAATATGTCTGCTTTTATTTTCCATTAGATACAAGATGATTTGGTAATCCTGCCGGTCTGTCTCTCACAACATACGTTTGTCGACCTTCTGTTTGTTTCTTATACTCTGAGGTTTCCAAAGTATTACAGTGACAACCATCTTCCCCAACTTATCTTTCTAGAAATCACAGATGCTTCAGAGATGAACTCATACTGTGTATGAAGAAAGCGGCATAGAGCTGTCAAAACAAGAAAACCAGCAGTACACCTTAAATGTCTGTCTTAGTTCTGCCATTGGCTGACAACTACTGCGAGGATTAATTATTTAGGACATACTATGTTGGTATGCTGGTACAGGACAACGTGATAAGGAAATTCCAATATCCTGAACAGCAGATGTGCACCTAAAAAGATGTATTTGATCAACTGATGTGCAGCAAGCATGTTTGCTCAAAGCAGCAGATCACTTCTTTTAAAAGGAGCACCTTGTGCTTCTTAAGACATCCTACACTGCCACTTGAGAAAAGCTTGCAAAATCACCTCTCTCAACTATCACTTGAGCAGGTCTTGTCTCTCAACACGTGGTTTTGCCACCACATTCAGCCTCCTTCAGAACATATAGCACCACAAGCACTAGATGCAGACGAGGGGTCCTGGATGGATCTATGGGATCTGCTGAGCCCCATGGCATTTCTTTAAGAGTTCTTGTCACTTTTCAATAAAATAATTGAATTGTCCGCCCTACATTTTGCAAGGTCCACGTGTAAAGTAGGCTACGTGCTGCCTTGGGCAACTTTTTGCAATATACCCATGCGAGTGTGGCAGATTCAATAATCTGGGCGTGAGAAGAGATTCCTTGCAGAAGATGTGGGAGATGCTGAGGGCCATCTGACAAAGCTTAAACAAGAGAAGCAAAATGGCTTCATCAGCCAAAAGGAGACAGGGAGGATTTAAGGCACTGTTTCAGAGGTGATTCACCTTCTGATGTTCATCTTCTGGGATGTATACTATGATGTTTTGGCAAGGAAAGCTCCACCCCCCTTGATATGAGCATGAAATATTTCATATCATACTTTCCCAGTAAGCTTAAGCTTTGCAGTCTAGTGCCTTAGGGAATCTCCGCTCCCACTAGTAAAAAACAGCTTTTAAAACTGTAGCAGTCACAGAGCTGTAATCTTCCACCCAGACCCCAGCATGTTAAACACTCAACAAATGAAGACCATAAAGATGTCTGCTGCCTCTGAAAGCCAGCAAACTAACACCCCGTATAACTCGCATAGCTTTATCATACTGTTCAGCTGACACATCTGGTTGTCTTTACAATCAAGTTGCTATCGGTTCCAACCTCACATACCATTCTGCTTCTGCAGTTGAAGACCCTGGCCCACCAGGCTTGGCTTCCTCTTCTGTGGGCTGGTGTCACAGCAAATCTGTCACCACTGCCTTCAGTCTGCCTGATTCTCATTTCCATCAACAGAAAACAAAGCCATGATTCAGCTGCCTGGGTGCACACCTAAAGCACTGGTTTATGTTTATGTTTAGGGGGTATGCCACTTGGCCTCCACCTGCTTCTCCAGAATGACTAAGGTTTGCCCAAGACCTGCTAGCCAGTCCCCCACAGATGTCTGTCCTGAATACCCTTACACATCTCAAACAGCCCTAGATGTCCATACTTGGGGAACTGAATCTGCACATAGGCCTTTGCACAGTCGCCCACAATACCCTTCTCTCTAAATTGGAAGAATATTGATTTGATGGGTGGACTGTTCGATGGATAAGGAATTGGCTGTATGGTTGCATCCAGAGGGTAGTGGTCAACGGCTCAATGTCCAGATGGAGAACTTGGGGGTGCTGGTTGACAGCCAGCTGAACATGAGCCAACAGTGTGCTCAGGTGGGTGAGAAGACCAATAGCATCATGGCTTGTATCAGAAATAGTGTGGCCAGCAGAACTAGGGAAGGGATAGTGTCCCTGTACTCGGCACTGGTGAGGCCGCACCTTGAATGCTGTGTTCAGTTTTGGGCCCCTCACTACAAAAAGGACATCGAGGTGCTGGAGCGTGTCCAAAGAAGGGCAATGAAGCAGGTGAAGGGTCTAGAGCATGTCTTATGAGGAGCGGCCGAGGGAGCTGGGGTTGTTTACCCTGGAGAAGAGGAGGCTGAGGGGAGACCTTATTGCTCTCTACAACTACCTGAAAGAAGGCTGTAGCAAGGCGGGGTTAGTCCTTCTCCCAAGTAGCAAGCGATAGAACGAGAGGAAACGTCCTCAAGCTGCACCAGGGCAAGTTTAGATTGGATATTAGGAAAACCTTCTTCACCAAAAGGGCAGTCAGGCACTGGAACAGGCTGCCCAGGGAAGCGGTTGAGTCCCCATCCCTGGAGATATTTTAAAGACGGGTAGATGTAGTACTTCGGGACATGGTTTAGTGGTGGACTTGGCAGCGCTAGGTTAACAGTTGGACTTGATGATCTCAAAGGTCTTTTCCAACCTAAATGATTCTATGATAACAGTGATGAGTGGTGTCCCTCAGGGGTCCGTACTGGGACCAGTGCTGTTCGATATCTTCATCAATGACATAGACAGCAGGATCGAGTGCACCCTCAGCAAGTTTGCACATGACACCAAGCCAAGCGGTGCAGCTGACACACCTGAGGGATGGGATGCCATCCAGAGGGACCTGGACAGGATGGAGAAGTGGCCCCATGTGAACCTCATGAGGTTCAACAAGGGCAAGTGCAAGATCCTGCATCTGGGTCGGGGCAACCCCTGGTATCAATACAGGCTGGGGGATGAAGGGATTGAGAGCAGCCCTGAGGAGAAGAACTTGGGGGTACTGATAGATGAAAAGCTGGACATGAGCCGGCAATGTGCTCTCGCAGCACAGAAAGCCAACCATATCCTGGGCTGCATCAAAAGAAGCATGGCCAGCAGGTTGAGGGAGGTGATTCTGCCCTTCTACTCTGCTCTGGTGAGACCCCACCTGCAGTAGTGCCTCCAGCTCTGGAGCCCTCAGCACAGGAAGGACATGGACCTGTTGGAGAGGGTCCAGAGGAGGGCCACAAAAATGATCAGAGGGATGGAGCACCTCTGCTGTGAGGAAAGGCTGAGAGAGTTGGGGTTCTTCAGCCTGCAGAAGAGAAGGCTGCGGGGAGACCTTATTGCAGCCTTTCAGGACTTAAAGGGGGCCTACAAGAAAGATGGGGACAGACTTTTTAGCAGGGCCTGCTGCGACAGGACAAGGGGTAATGGTTTTAAACTAAAAGCAGGTAGATTCAGACTAGATATAAGGAAGAAATTTTTTACAATGAGGGTAGTGAATCACTGGAACGGGTTGCCCAGAGAGGTGGTAGATGCCCCATCCTTGGAAACATTCAAGGCCAGGCGGGATGGGGCTCTGAGCAACCTGATCTGGTTGTAGATGTCCCTGCCCATTGTAGGGGGGATGGACTAGATGACCTTTAAAGGTCCCTTCCATCCCAAAGCACTCTGTGATTCTATGAAAGTGATCTCTAGTTTTTGCCATGGGTCACAGCAAAGAACAAGCCATCTTCCATAGCAAGCCTGTTTCTTACATTTTTTCTTGATAGTCTTAGTTGTGTTGTGCTGATACTGGAACAAAATCTATAGCTTTACACAATAAAACCACAAGCTGCTTATGCTTGCATGGGTAAGAGGGGAAGAACTGTCCCTTCCGCTTCTGCAAGCAAAACCAGCTTGGTCTTGAAAAGGGCAGACAGAAGATACACAGGCTGGAGTACAGTAGGAATGTCGCTCTTACGCTGCCACACCTCTGGGAAAACACAAAAGAATCACCCCCTTTTTCTTATTCAGAAGTAAATCTGGCAGGAAAACAAGGTTGTAGCCCTTTCTGCGCATACAGCGGGTGCACACCCAGCATATGTGCAGGGAGACCTCACATTCATGTTATGGTACAACATATTGCAGACTAGCACCTAAAATGCAAGGGGCCACATCCTCAACTGAGATAGTGTAGGAAGGAGCGGAAACAAACGTTAAATGTGCTGCAGCATCTAGACTTGAGGCAAAAGAGGCAGGAGAGAGTACGTAATCAGATCAGGCGGGAATAACCAGAAGCAACTCCCATGTACCGGAGGCCACCAGGAACTCCCCAAGGGAGGTGAGGCAACTGCCGCAGCCCTGGCAGGCTGCAGGGCTTGGAAACAAGGCAGACACTTATGCTCACACGCTTGCAAACTCACCCATTTTGTACACGATGAGGAAAGCAGACTATTGTAATCAAACATCTTTCTTAAAACATCAGGATTCTCCTTATCTATGTTATAATTAAGCTGAACTGATTGTTAAGAGAATATGCCAAACCAGACCTTTTCTTACAGTTTCCAGAACAGCCAAAAATTAAAATCAAATCTGAATCACATTTATTTTGAATAACTGAAGTTCAGCTGACAAGCCTTTACAAAATCAGTGTCATCCCCAGGCATTATCAAGAATTATAATAATATGCATCCAACAGAGGCTTTCCAGACCACATAGCCTGGGAAAGTCTTTTCAAGTGCCACTCTCTTCACTTCTGGAAGCAAAGTTAATTAAATGCCCGGCACAAACATAAAGCATTACCACTCTTCCAAAGGGAAATGGGATAAGGCTCAAAAGTTAGAACTGTAACAGGTGTGTTTGGGGAAAAAAGGGTCAGGCGTAAATTACCACCGAGGTCACTGATAAGTCCAAATGACCGCTGGCACAAGGCCACCGTGAGTTTCACAATAAACTTCAAATTTATTCTTTAAGAATCAGATTCAACGCCATGGAAAAAAGATCCCTCAAGACTCCCATTCACTTCAGCTACAGTAAAACGCTTTTCTCCGAGATAATAGACACAGATAGTTAAGAGCTCCTATAATTACACTATCCCACAGAAAATGTCATCAGCATTCAGAGAGCTGAAAGACTTCTGGGGCCACTGCACGAGACCCTGACATCTTGAGGAGTTTCCCTAATGTTTCAGCTTCCTAAAAATGTATTTAAGCTTGTTTTTAAAAGACAAATTGTATTAAAAGCTCTAGTTATGAGGAAGCAGTTTTCTTTAAGTTTTGAGAATTTGTATGTTTTAGCCCTTTCACCTTTAAAAATTAAGGAATCACACTGGCAGGTCTAACTGCATGGTAACAAATAAATGTATGACACGAGTAAAGAATAAAAAACCTCTCTTATGAAAAGTTGTATTTATGTACAAAAATAAAGGTTTACTATGCCAACACATGCAGCATGATTCATGAGAAACACTCTAAAATTCTGAATAGTTTTAACAAGATCCACGCAGCATGTAATTGTCAAAATATCAGATTTGTCAAAATATTCCCATGTGACTGATCTGCCAAGCAAGGCTGCTTCTTCAAACATCTTCAAGACTACTTATTTTGCTCTACAGACATCTTAGATTCCCCCATGTAGAGCACACGAGGGTTGCTTGATACGCAGCAGGGCCATCCCACCTCCCGTAGTTTCCATCCCAAAGGGCTGCTCACCGCAGCGAGGCGCTGAGCTGTGGTCCATGGCCAACCTGATGTCACGCCAAGAGACCAGGAGCCGAAGCGGTGACATGCAGACTGACATCCTCCCCCTGAGTCTCTCATGTTCTTTAATCTCCTTACTTTAAACCCAAAATTTATTTCTGGGGAAAAAACAAACCGTAAACACACACCCTGGTCATGATCTTTGTTTTGTGCTGAATCCTATAATAAACTGCACCCATTCTGTTAAAAATAAACAGGCACACAAGTTCTGGCAGAATTTAATCACTGGCTAACCCTGTGACAGTGGCCTCCGGGCACAGCTTTCCCCGGGGGACCGGCGCAGAGCGCAGGCAGCGGGAGTGCTGGGCTGGAGATGGTGCGGTTCCCCCGCCTCCGGGCAGGCACGCAGGCTCCAGCGCTGGGCACCCACCGCCCGGGACATGCCAGCTGGCTCCCCCGGCCCAGCAGCACCGGGCCCGCAGCCAGGGCCAGCGGTGAGATGGCACAAGAGAAAAACTTGTGCCCAGTCTCTTGTGTGCCTGTTCACTTGCAAGCAAAGTCTCGTGAATCCAGTTTTAGGTCCAGTGGTCCAAAACTCACTTTCACTCTTTTCTTTTGCTTACCAGTCTGATAATCCACTCCGCAGCAAACATTTCTTGCAGTTCACTGAAAATAAATCATTCTTTGTTTCACACTCAGGACTAATTTTCTAGCTGTTTGACTTCGGATATTAGTTTTCCCAAATAGCAGGCAGAGTTAAATGCTATTCCATTTCACAAAGCCCTTTAGCGTTTCAAATACTTTTACTAAGTCACTTTTAAACGAGTCTCCCATCCAAAGCAAGTTCAATGCCCCTGATCTTTCTTTAGAACAGTTGTTTCCTAACTGAAGATTCATCCTTGGCTGCATCCTTGAATTCATCCTTCACTTTCTCATCTGGTCAATGCTATACACTCTGTTAGCACAAGAACTTTGTGATTCAAACACATTTCACATGTTCCACCCGTCTAAAGCCCTGTCCTTGTGTCTAAGCTTGGATCAGTCACAATTTATTTTTTTTTCCACACTAACCTTCACATCTCTTCCAGACAACTTGATCATCCAATTAACCCGTTGCTTTTGCATACTCTATCTTGCATTTTATGCCCAGCCTTCGATTGGTTCATATGTCTCTGGATAACTCTTAAAAAAACTAACTGCATTAAAAAAAAAGACACTCGTATGGCTTTAAGGTCATTGCTAAATCTTGTCCTTACATTCCTCCTCTTATATTTCTATGCTTGATTTCGTGAAATGCATTCCAATATTCTCCTAATGCCCAGTCAGCAAGTATGCAAGCAGGTGCATAATCTTACATGTATATGAAACAGTACGACAGAAATATGCACATCCATAAGCCCTTTTCTGGATTTCAGTAGTGTGATATCTGGAACGCCATTATTGTACAGAACAAGTTTAACCCAATGTCATAAATGTAAAAATCCCTCTTTTCTACCTCCTACGGAAAAAAAAAAAATTGTTGTCATCCCAGCTCACACATCTCAAATCTTTTTGAAGTAATGGGCTGAAAGGTTCTTTTCAACCAACACTGGTCCAGCCACTCAGAATACCTCCACAGGTCCTGTTCCACTTATGCATCATCATTAACACATCACTACCCTCACTGTTTTTAACACTTACACAGTCTTGGTCAGCTGCTTGTAATTTTGCATATTGGGAACGGCAACTCCATCTGAGTGGAGCCCATGCTGCGTAGATTCACCAGCTGAGTAGAAATGGGTATCTACTAACATAAAATGGCCATCTACTCCATTACTGCTAAAATATTAATTTAGGTTACAGATATATCCAGCCAGCTTTGTATCTATTTCACCAAAGTAACCCTCATTCTACAGACAGCCCTCAGCAAGCACAGGGGACAGATGCCA
Source organism: Nipponia nippon (assembly GCF_047370975.1). Taxonomy (NCBI): domain Eukaryota; kingdom Metazoa; phylum Chordata; class Aves; order Pelecaniformes; family Threskiornithidae; genus Nipponia; species Nipponia nippon. The sequence goes on along the minus strand of NW_028262358.1, from coordinate 99,011,565 downwards.
CACGTGGCATGTTCCCAGCCCACTGACACTTCTTGTACCAGTTGTGATTTTAATGCACAGCATGTCCATCTCTCACCTGTGTTTGGCACCTCAGCAATCTTTTATCATTTCTCCTCAATGCAGTACTCTTTGTTCAAATGCTTTTGTGTATAAGACTATATAAAGATATTTATAAAACTTAGAAAGACTTAGAAAACCTGCATTATAAAACCTTCTCTACATCTCTATCACATTTTCTAGCTGTTAGGAGATAGTGCCTCAGCACATATTACTGATGATAATTGAACTGTGATTCACAACCTGCTTAAAGCCTCACTTGTGACATTTATCCTGTCCCCTTTTTAAAACACTTTACTTACAAAAGTATAAATACAAATTAATGAAGAATACAATGCAAACATCACTAAGTTTCACTTTCCAGGGTAGCTCCCTGAAAGAGAGCCTTCTCACTGAACTGTAGGATTGATGCAGACTGAAATCACTAATTTAATGAAAGCACAAGCTTTAGTAAAGAACTTGGCATTGATCAGCTCGAAGACTCAGCGCTGAGTATTATTTTGCCAGAGAAGGGCCAGGCCTTACTAGGCTGTCACAGAATAATACAACTGTAGGGCTAAAAAGGACTGAACGGATCACCTCACCTGACCCAGTGCAGTGGAGCAGACTGAGTTTGGCTAGAACATGACAGAGATGCTTCTCTAATTTATGACTGAAAATTCAAATGAAGGAAGTTCTACAGTGTAATACATGTACTTAGGTGTTTTATTATGTTTACTTGCTTTTCGGGAAGGGGGATTTTTCCTTGCTAATCTTCAAACTGAATCTTCTTCTGTAAACTAAGCTGAATGTTTTGTTGTTCCCCCTCCCTTAGAACCTGACCTCAGAAAATACTTCTTCACCAGCCTCTGCATAACCACCTTTTACATACCGAGGACACGTTATCAAGTCTCCCTTCAGTTCTCTCTGTTTCAGACTAAACAAACTCAATTATCACAACCTGCCCCTGATTTTTCAAGAAAACTTCTTATCTTCTTACTGCTTTATTCCAGATGGCTGCAAACCTCTTGTCATCGCAAAGATCAGGAGTTGCGCAGCCAGGCAGAGTTTCACAACTGTAGGCCCACAAACAGGCTTGTGTCTCTACGAAAAGGCAGAATTACGAGCTGTCTCCTAAGCACCGTGCTGGCCCACGGGCAGGGTGCGGAGCTCTTTTGTAGTTCCTGGAGCTCCCTGGGCACAAGCCAACAGAGCCCAGTACAGGCGATGGACCTTGGTAAGAACCGTGGCAGGGTGAGGGTCACACTTGTTGCTGACAACATGACAAAAGGCCTGAGCCAAGAAAGGTACAGCCGCAGTGTTAGAGAATCGGGGGTATCACCACAAGGATGATGTGACAGAGCTCGAATCCTCGCTTGAGGATGTGGCAGGGCAAGGGCAGCGGGTGCTCAGATGCCACCCCTGGGTGGAAGGGAGATGGGTCCTTGCTCATGTGTGTGGCCTCCCAGAGCCAGGTGATGCTGCTGCAGCACCTGATGGCAGCCACAACAGCAGCAACAACCGATGGTGCTGGCTCTTCCTAGTGCCAGGTCTAGCTGCGGCTGTTACCGATGGCAATATCCAAGCAAACTGTATCTGGGATCCTTCCGTTCAAATTTTGTGACAGTAATCTGCTAATGAGACTACATGTGGTAGCATGTCAAAAAATGTAGACATACCACATACACTGCTTCCCCTTCGTCCACCTGCTTTCAAAGACCAGTTGTTCCACAGTCTTCCCAAGGAAATACCCTGCGATGTCTGCAACTCCCCATTCTTTTCTTCTGCTTGGGAGAGAGGTATTATACTTACTTTAACTGCAGACTCCTAGGAGTCCCCCGTCCTCTCTGAATTCTTAAATAGAATGATAAAATGTTATAAATCACTTCAATTAGTTCCTAACTGTTGGGTGAATAAAGCTGTGCAACCAGAAAGCACATAACTTATCTGAATATTTTTTGATCTGCTCTTTCCTTATCTGAATTTTACCCTCATCTTATTAAAATGTGTTTTGTCAAGTCAGCATTTTGTATACTGAAGAGGCCGGAGTAATTCACTTTTCTCCACCATTCAATACTACTTCTCATTTTTTCCCTTGGTAATGCATCCATACTTCTTTCTTCTTCATATTCTGACATAATTACAGAACCTTTCTCCTGCGGACTTTTATGTCACACTGTAACTCCTTCTGGACCTTTTCCTAACTCCTTTATACACATCTTTAGTCCCGCTGCCCTTATTTCCACTTCCTGTATGGCTCCTTTGTGTTTCACACGTCTCTTAAAAGCAGCAGTATATTCTATACGATGCCTCCTATCTGTTCTGCCTGTCTGCAGCTTGCCTTTGTGCCTCCAACACAAACGCCTTCAATAACTGCCAGATCTGCATTCCTCCCTCTCCTGGATTACTTCCCCGGGAGACCCTACCTATTGCTTTCCCTAGTTCTGCTGCTTAGACGTTCACTGTCCTTTTTGTACTTCTCACTTCTCTCTTTTCTTTGAAAGGTTAGCCTGGGATTTTGCAATCACTTGCTGTTAAGTTACCTCCCCTTTTTAAATTTTGAAGCAGTCCCTCCCAATCAGTCCAGACCTAACTAACTAGCAGCATTGCTAGTGACTCTCTGAGCCTGACAGGCCGAAGGTCTCTGGCTGGCGATTCTCTCACAAGACCCATGTCCACACTGGAGGCAGCCACCCCGACTCCTGCAGCAGGCAGGGAACAGAACAGCAAGTGTGCCCTGACCTGGTTTGCACACCTGCTTGGGGATGAGCTGAGCTGTGCCACAGAAATGCCTCCTTCTTGCACAGGCTACAGAGGGCACCTTTGTAGGTGTTCAGATACAGACCTCCACATCTGCTCTTGCCGTCAGTTATGAGGATAAATGATTTTCCCCATTGCTACACAGTCCTGTCCTTCCAATGCTGGTTAGCAACCAGAAATCTGCTGTCAACCTCCTTGGTCCAGTTCAATGCCTCAAACCGACAGCAACCACTGTCACCTTCTGTCCCATCTTATCTTTGGCCAGAGACACACTGCAGTGTTTCAGTTACACAGTGCCACCACTTCTCTTCACCCTTCATCCTTCCAACTTGCCCTCTCCTTTCCAGCCCTGTACTACGTGTCACCAAATATACCTCATCAGGGATGAACTGTTTAAAGTATGCAAATGCAATGCCAATAACATCAAACTCGGCCAATAAATCTGGCTTTTACAGCTTAAAACTACAGGAGTACACTAACTCAGGCAATGCACACTCACCGCTCTGGTGAGGCCCCACCTGCAGTAGTGCCTCCAGCTCTGGAGCCCTCAGCACAGGAAGGACATGGACCTGTTGGAGAGGGTCCAGAGGAGGGCCACAAAAATGATCAGAGGGATGGAGCACCTCTGCTGTGAGGAAAGGCTGAGAGAGTTGGGGTTGTTCAGCCTGCAGAAGAGAAGGCTGCGGGGAGACCTTATTGCAGCCTTTCAGGACTTAAAGGGGGCCTACAAGAAAGATGGGGACAGACTTTTTAGCAGGGCCTGCTGCGATAGGACAAGGGGTAATGGTTTTACACTAAAAGAGGGTAGATTCAGACTAGATATAAGGAAGATTTTTTTTTACCATGAGGGTGGTGCAACACTGGAGTAGGTTGCCCAGAGAGGTGGTAGATGCCCCATCCTTGGAAACATTCAAGGCCAGGCTGGATGGGGCTCTGAGCAACCTGATCTAGTTGTAGATGTCCCTGCTCATTGCAAGGGTGTTGGACTAGATGACCTTTAAAGGTCCCTTCCAAACTAAACTATTCTATGATTCCATAGACAGTAAAATATAAGGCTGGCAGACATAACATTATTCTGATTAAAGCCAAGGTACTGTATTTCAGTAGGTACATGAAGATTTTAAACATTATGTTACTATCTTTAAATTTCCTTGTTCGAAGCACCATAAACACCTTTAGCAGACAATACCATTCTTTACAGGAAAAACATGTTTATTCTGATACCTTCTTACGTCCCCATGTAGCCACACATCTACATTACCTCGGGGCAATGGCTTTCCAAAGTATATGAAAGACTGTTGTAGGATGAAATATTTTGGTAATGTTTGTGACTGAATGTTGGGGGTTGCTTACTGTATGGAGTCCACATATCGGGACAAATACTACTCCCACTGGCCCCAGGGCAGCAAGATCAAGACAGAGTATTTCTGAACTGATATAGAAATGATTATTAAATGTGGATACATCAAGAGTATATAGATAAAATATAACTCCATGCATAATTTAACAATTAATTAAAAAGCCAACATTTAATTGCAAATGGTAGAATTTTAATTCTTGTGATCTCTAAGGAATAAATACTACTAAATAAAATCTATGCTGAAAGCTAACTGCAAACAATGAACCCACCAAAAGAGAATGAATTAATGTATTGATATATTAGACTATCATGGGAAACACTGAGTCTAGTGGTTCTATTTCATCATACAGTAATCTCATGGTAGACTTAATTCTCCTTATACTCATTCTTTCATATATGAGCACCTATATAAAACAATTTTAAAAAACTCAAACACCACAATAAAAAGAAGCATAAAAACATACGCTCAACTGGTTCAATAGTGCTGCATGCCATAAAATATCGATGCACTCAAGCTATCATATATTTCATGAATATTTAATTTGCTGTTTTCAATTATTCTCCTTCCTGCTCCCAATTAGTCATGAAGTCTGCATGCATTAAAAGAATCAAATAAACTTGAAATCTGTGGCACAGTTTTTATTGACTTGGATTTATTTATTTATTTGCTTGCAGAGAGATTTTGTGATGCGGTTTAGCATTAGCCTCTAAAACTTTGTACGAATTTCCTCCTCTTTTTCAGCTTTAGTTTCTGGTATTCTGTCACTACTCTTCCTCACCATCTCCTGCTTACCTTCCTCCCTCACCTAAACTTTGATTAAACACCAAAAAAGTCCTGAGTTCGCTTGCTGATCTGCTTTGCAAACAGCTATAGGTTATACTAAGCAGATGAAAGATGTTGTGTGGTTTACCTCCAAGTGGAAGATTTTTGAAAAATTTGTATGCAATGCAGCCTGAATAAACTATAATTGTGTATATTTCCAGGGATAATAACAAAAACCTAATACTTCTTTACACCATTAACCAACAATCTTCTTCAAGAGAAAAAATACTTCAAGACCTTTTAGAATAGTCCTAAACACACGACACCAAAAATTTTTAGGAGAAAAACTGAAATATTCTTCTGTCTACCAAGCAGACAATAGGCCTTGTTGAACAACTGAAAAACAAAATAGAGGAGTAAATACCAATACTTCAGCTACATCCAATGCCTAAAGCAAGCTGAGTGCTGTGTTGGAAGTGGTATTTTGCTCCCAGCGCAGTCTGCAGCAGCTGTCAGAATTAACTAGAAGGAATACACAGCAGACTCATTCAGATGCACTAGCACAGCAAGCAGTCTTCATCTTATTTTCCTTAACACATGGAAAAAAACTAAACAAACCAAAACATGCTTTTTCCAAGTATGTTTCAAAAAGGAAAGGTGTCAAATTGAGACTTTTTTTAAAAACAGTCAGTACCATTAGACTAACACCAGGTGTCTCATCCCTTAAAATAAATATAAATGTAGGGCTAAAAAGTGTGCATTTCTAAAAGAGGAGGAGGTGGGGAATTTTAAATAACAGAATAACTGCATGGCTAAAAAGAAGATAACTGCAGAGTAGCACTATCTAAAATGATAGCCACGAGTGTCAGTGAAGTGCCAGCTTTCAGCAAGGGAACGACTGCGTGTCCCTCTGCCATTAAGTGCATACCTGAACATTTCAAGAAGCGATTGACCTAAGTGGCCATTTGCAAACTGTGTGCTGCCTAAAGGATGCACAAGAATCAATAACTTCAGGTTTCTATTCTGAATTATCGATTCAGTCTTTGCACAACAAAAAGCTGCTCGCTCTCTCTCTAATGCACTATCACTGTGACACAGTACATGATTTTGGACACGGAGCTTTAAAACAGTAGTTTTAAAAACATTTTGTCCTGCTACTTATAATAGCCTTCTTGCTCATAAGACCTTTAAAAGTGACTTTTGGAGCAACTAATGACTGTGCAGGGATGCTGCCCATTGCTCCCATCACAGGCGTGTTTCTCCCAAAGTCTGACCAGCCTCAAGCTGACCCATGGGGAGGGGGCACAGGGTGGCGGGGCTCCCCGATGGGGCCTGGCCAGGACAGACCTCCCCCTCCAGGGAGCTGCTCAGGCACCCCAGGGTCCCATGTTGCTGCTAGAAGGTCAGTTAAGAGGCTCTCTACCACCTTTTCTTCCATGAAAAAAAAGAAACGTTTTCCCTTGGAGGGAAGATACCTGGATGTTCACCATATTTTCCCGTCAGAGCACTGATCTAGCCAGTGTCTGGTTTGGTTCCCTTGCCTTTAGTCCTATTTTCTGCACATCGTAATTTCTGATAAAGAAACTTAAAAGTATTTCAAAATATCCCATTTAATCTGTCAAGACTCGGATCTGGCACTACAAAAATATTTTTAAATTGGTTTGAGAAAGGAACTGAACAGCAAAGAAGAATTTTTCTGCTTTTACTCCTTTTTCATTATCAGCTTCTTTATTTTCCAACTTTTATCTCATTCTTCCCCTGTATTTCACACTTCTCTTATTCTTTCCTTAGGTTTTGTGGTTGAGGTTCAAAGGAGTGTCAGGAAGAATTTCTGGGCTTTCGTGGAAGTTGGATTTCTTTTTGGGTGCTTTAGGACCACGCAAACCCTACGCTAGAATGAAACCCCTTTCTTCCACAAATTTACCTGTTCTTGTTATGTCAAGGGTTACTTATTGCTGTAGCAAGTACTGGAAATTAACATCCTATTTTTGACAGCAGCAAAGTGAAACACTTGCTGGAAGCAGAAGCAGGTTTAGCGAAGTTGAGAGAAGATAAGATCTCTACCCCACTGCCACACTACGCTGGCATGCGAGTTTCTCCCTGGAAGCTCATTCGACAGCAGCAGGGGAGCCTGAAGTCCAATATCTCACCTCTCCAGCCCGTATGTCAACAAGAAGTAAAAGATAACGTTTAAACCAGAGCCCCACCATCAGACATTAAACAGTAGCCTTAGCAAGTGCAATGTTCTCATCAGCCCTCGGAAAATCTATTATCAATCCGTAAACATCAGCATTTAAAAAATGTAGTGACAGTCCACTTGATCTTAAACTGTGGAATTCAAAGATAACTTGAACAGTTGAATTTTGCAAATAATACATGATGTATCTGTCTCTAAAACTACATATCTCAAGATCATTTGCAGGGAATATTTCTGCAATGACTATGTTTCTAGGTCAGCAAAGTACACGAGTACAGACTTAACTAGTCAGCTGAACTGACAAGGAACTGATCTTAAACACTGAATCTTATATACTATGCACTTACATGCTTTGAATCTAATGGAATTAAAGACGGGCAATGGAGGGCAGAAAAGTAAATATTTCTCAGCCATCTTGTTGTTTGGGGTTACTCAGTGAATCCCATAAATACAGGATTTAATTAGAAGAATGACAGCAAGCTTCCATGCCATCTCCTAACAAATGATGGTAACCCGTAAAAGCATCATGCTGCTGACCTAGAAAAAACTCTTTTGAATATACTGCTATAAAGGAATAGGAGTCCGGTACTTTCCCAAGGACTGCAGGAAAATCGGAGATTAATTCAAATGAGCAAGGAAAGAACTAAACAAGCAAGGGAAGAATAAAACGAGACAACAGGAAAAAAAGAAAAACAGATAAAAGAAAGCCAAAAAAGAAACAGGGGACAGAAAACAAACAGGGGAAAGATAAGTAGGATGGAAAAAAGACGAAAGAAAAATGTAATCCATTCCCGTGCCCATAGTGGGGTCCTGTCCACATCCATGGTCTGGTGCTTTCCACGATCTCTCATAGTTTCCACGATCATCTTCATCCTTTCCGCTTCTTGTTGAACCCCACACAGTGACAGATAAAGCACACTAACCTGCTTTTTCAGTCAGCGGAGCAAAAACACTTCTAGGACACAATTCATCTCCCCCTAAGGTAGCAGATGTCCGAGACATCTAGAGGGCCTGTTCACTCTGCTACCTAAAGAAGAAGTCTGGATAATTAGCTCAAATAAAGCTATTCAGATGCCTGAAATAAGCTGACTCCCACCTTTTTTTTTTTTTTTTTTGTCCGCAATAAGCTATTGGCAGTGAGTGGGCAAATATGAGTTGCATATATTTCCTATTAAATCCAAGCTAATAAAGCCGAAAATTAGGACTCAAATTCAACTTAATGCATAGATCAGGATAGGTCTAGAGACTCTGCTAGAAACGCACTCATTTATGGCGATACTTTTTTCTGCATTCCCTCCATTATATAGTATTTTCTAAATATGCCTTTGAATCTTAAGAGAAAGGATTTGAAGGATTGATTTTAATTTCCATGCAAATCACTGTCCTAGAAACAATGCTGTAAGAACAAAAATTTGACAACTGTATCACCAACTGCTTTCCAGTATTTCCAAAAGATAAAGTTGAGTTGCTACATAAATTCAGAGTTAACAGAAAAGCCATAGTCAAACTATGTTTGTCTAAGTTAATAATCCTTTACTTGAATTCTGAAGCGAGCAACCTGAGATGAAAATCAAGGCCAGCAGTACAGACACACACACATCTATATCTATATCTCTACAATCAATCACACTGGGAACTATTTGAAGATGAAGGCCTAAGGCCACTGACCTTGGCAAGCAAGTCAAAAGGATTTAATATGAACTCTTTACCCTGATTTCCTTACAGGTTTAGAGTCTAAATCTTTTTTAAGCTGCTCCCAAGAGGCTGACATTATGGCAACGATGACTGTGCATGTTTTAACATTGTGTAAAATAATGGTGTATAGAAATATAATTTTCAGTACACTGCTCTTCTGTAAAAACAGGCATCACTTTAAACTTACATTAAAGGATTGCTCTCCAAAAAGCTTCAGATAGGCTTTTCCACTTCGCACAGAAAATTAAAACTACATCTTTAAAATGCATCTTTAATACACAAACAGATGAGTAACTTCTACAAACATAGTAACAATTACCTTCAAATAGAAGGAGATGGTTAATTTGGAGATTGCATTTTGCTGCCAGAGTACTGGCAATCTTCCTGTATTTTTTTTTTTCTTTAAATCTAATTTGTCTGAAGTACTGGACAATGGACAAATTTCTTAGAAATAAGAGGTAAAATCCATAAAGGGAAGGCTGCAGGTCTGCAGCCTCTTTTCTTTCCTCATTAGCAAGTAGAAGACTCCTGCAAAGACATAGGGCCATTTGGGTATTTCAGAATTACGGTGAGGAGGCATCTACATAGCGGGGGTCCTTGGAGCAGCTGTTTCTACACAGAATGATTCCTTTGGGTCAAGGAAATCCACAAAGGAAAACCTATTGGTATGAGCAGTATTAAAAGCCATTAAAAGCGACTCCAGGCTCACCCTGTGGACGGAAAGGTTGTGCGTAGCTGCTGTTGCACAGAGGCTGATGTCAGGACCACTCCTGATGGCTCAATCAGGGTGTGAAGGACTAAAAGACCACTCAGGAGGAGAGGTCTTTTGCTAAAGATAAAATTGGGACCAACTTCACCCTACAGGCCTTGCTAGCTCCCTAAGTCACACCATTTCCAAGAGCTAACCTTGTTTCAAATTTTTAAAAAAGATGCGAAACCAGAATTCTGCATCTTCTCAAGATTCAAGGAGCCCCCCCAAGTTGATTTTACACATCCCTGAAGAAATTCTGTTCTGTTTCAGTGTCAATATTTCTCAAATACCCACAAAGTACAGCCACAAGAAGCAGAGAGATAATTAAGTTGGCCCCGGAAAAAAAAAAAAAAAAAAAAGTATTTTTCTCTAAATATGAACATGAGCAAATCTTTATAGCAGTTTCTGAACATTATACACTATGCTCATTAATTAAATCTCAACTCTGACAGTTTGCAGCTACATTTTTATTTAATGTGACTTCTGCATGAATTCAACCTCGGGGGGGTGAGGTGGAGGGGGGGAAATCAAAGCAAGTTATGTTAAGTAATTATACAATCTGTTTCTCCAGAGAAATGTCTGGGCTAGACAGTTGGCGCTGAAACAGCAGATTAAATTTAGAACTGAAGGGCCATGCAGTGAAGGTGAACTTGTGGCTTTTAGTTCTCTGTTGACTAAAAGCTGTACATGTTGTTAAAATGATGTGCTTTGTCCCTGAGGCAAAGTTCACTGCTATTCAAAAGAAAGATGTTGAAAAGTGACTTTCGTCCCTAGAAAGCCTCTATTTCTAATCCATGAGCAGCATACTGATGCCATGGGAGGATCTAGAGCTATCCTCCTCAAGGTCATTTCCCTGTCCTCAACACAGTACTTAAAAAAAAAAATAATTTATTTTCATTTGCCTTAACTGTGGTGCTACAGCCATGACAGTCTAATGCCAGAAAAGAGTCAAGCTTTGTAGAAAGAAATCATGTCCCTTAAACTTTGACTCATTTTAATTTCAAATGCAAGTATTCAAATAGATCACCTTGGGATATCAGACAGCAGCAATTCAACTCCCCCATGACTCCTCAAAGACAAAGTACATGCATAAATCTCACAATTTAAGATCTTCCTTATTATATGTAACACAGCTGCATCCTGAAATCAAATATTTAATAAAAGACACAATCGCTGCTGTAGTAATGAGTCACCCAGATATCACAGAAATCTCAAACTGACCTTCATGAGATGCTGATTTATCCATTTTGTGAAGGTCTTCTTTTGTACTTTGTCTCGCTCATCTGGAAGGAAAAAGAAAAGGGTTCAACAGCTCTGCAAATGATGCAGAAGATTTTTTTTTTTTTTTTTTTATGGACAGCATTATAATATTAGCATTCTAATAAAGTTTAAAAACAGAATAGCCTGTAAAAGCTCCGAAATGTCTAATCAAAATAATAGCACGGAAATGTTTTTGCAGTACACCACAGCATGTCACGTAAAAGTTCCTTGAGCGGAAGTTCCAGGTGAGTTCCTGCAGGGCGACAGCCCCGCTGGGACGACAGCAGCGCTACTGACAAAAATATAACTTCCTAGGAGAAGTCAACTGTTCCCTGAAATGTACTGAAAAGACCAAGGCAAACTTTTAAGAGCTATAAAAACTACTTATAGCCTCTAAAGCCCAATTAATTCTTAAAGTATTTACCAATAGAAAATCTCTTACTATAAGAAAGCCAGCTTTTTTAATCACTAAGCTTTTTGACTGGAATATCACCCTTGTTTCAACACGCAAGGACGAGCTACGGCTTCAGTCAGAGAAAGCAGTCTCTTTCTTTTAATCCTCTATAATATAAACAGGAATATCCACTAACCCAGATACAGGACCCAGCCACTGCCAGCAGTTTGCTCCCTGGAGTGCCAGTTAGCATCAACAACCGCCCACAAAATATTGAGAAGAAACAATAAAAGAAATAGACTCGGGATAAGAAAGCATCCCACTTATGGATGGGAAGTATATACATGTATTCTGCAGAGCCATGTTACAGAAATACTAACCACCACTCCAGCGCCAGAGTTAAGTTATCTCCACAAACCTATGTATGGTCACCAGCCAGTACAACTGCTACAGAGCCCATTCGCAGTCCCAGAGCTCCCCGAAGCAGGAGCTGCTGTGCATTAGGACCACAACCATCTGTGCAAGCCTAAAATAGCAAGATCCCTTAAGACCCTGTACAACAAAACTGCAGCTGTTTCATTGACTGAGGCTATTTGTAGTGTGGCTGAGAATGAGCAATGAGCTCAGGTAGCAAAACAAGACCCCTTCTGCAGCTACTGCCATCACTAGAAGACTGAATCAGATCTGGTATTTTACATAAAAAATACTGTTTTCAGATTGGTCAAAGTTAACAGAATTAGTAGGGGAAAAAAATAATCATAGAAAGTCCATATTCATGGATTTTCAAGTGTCTGATGTGACACTCAGGTCTTTCAAAACAGCATGAGATCATACAAGAATCCACCCTGGGTACCTATGCTGGTCCCAATAGTACTGAGAAATTAATATTTGGGAACAAATGCAAAAACAAGACAAGCAAAAGCCTGTAAAGCCTTTGTATAATCCTCCCTTATGTGACTCACAGACTTCCTACATGCTTATACATATCTTTGTATTTAAGAGTCATAGATGCATTCCCCCCCCCCTCTTTTAACACACCTGTAACTTTTGCAGCCACAGTTCTCTGTGGCAATGCGTTCTTCATGTAGTACGTGTAGTGTACGTGTACATTCGGCTCTGTACAGAACAGTGGCTGTTCCCTAAACGCCTTTTTCATGCCACTCAAGATCTTCCAAGCTTCTGGCATATGCTTTTCTCCCACCTTTGCAGCTCCATAGTCTCTTATTCTAGTTGAGGACCCAAAAAAGGGGATTAAGAGACAAACTGAAGAGCAAAGCAGCACTACTAGAGAGAAAAATCTGGCAGATTAAGAAAACCTTTTGCTATATATACGTTTTCCTACAGCCTTCATCTAGCAAGGCAGCATTTCCAACATCAGTAATTTATCCTAATAAGGTGGAAGCTCTGGTTTGGTAGATGCAGAGAACAGAAAATCTCAGAAATGAAAGAAATCCAGAAATGCTTTCACTTCTAACTGTTCCATTATGGGTAGCTGTTTTAAAAGGAACACAAGTTTTCAGAACTGAGAACTTAATATTCCAGCCCACAAGTGTACAATGTGTCTTTTTTCCTAAGGTAACCTCAGCTAGTTTTTACTAACTACCACAAAAGTTTACATGTTAGGAAACATTACTGCAGCAACAGCAAAAAAAAAAAAAAAAAAAAAAAAAAAAAGTTTAAAAAAATCCACTTCCTTGTCTCTTGTTAGAACATGCAGTGACTATTAATTTCAAGTCTATTTTCAATTAAAATGCCAAGATACATAAAAAGTGATGCTTACTACCCATATTCCTTTTATATATACATATATTACACATACACTCAAAGAAAAACTCTATACCTGACATACACAAATGTGTAACATGGATGAAAACTGTCACCTGTGATGTTGTGAAAGACACCGAGGTTAAAGAAAAAAAAAAAAAAAAAGAAGGGAAAAAAACCCCACAAACACCACACTTCTAATTTTTAATCAAAGAAAAACCCCAAAGGCTTCCAGAGAAGCAAATGCACACTAGGAGGAAAACACAGTGCAACAGTATTCAATGTGCTAGAGCTCAGGGCCCAACATACCAAATCAAAGCCCCCAAATGAAGTAGAAACCAGGCAGCTTACTACGACAGAGACACCAGACTAAGGAAGGAAAGCCACTGAAAGTCTGCTGAGAGAGCTTCCCCCAGGGAGAGCTCTGCTCTGTCCCGAAGGCAGCCCTGCCACCCTGCCAGCCCAGCAGCACGCGTTACTGACCCATGCAGCACATTACTTCCACCAGCTTTGAGCTCCGGTCCTTTTCAGTAAACTGTCTCATTCTTCCCTTCCAAACTTCAGAGTTTCTTCTCTTTTCAGGGAAAGGAGAGCCAAGGAGTAACCAGGGCTTCTCCCAGCTGACACAAACTAGCAACTCCCCTTTTAAAAAAATCCAGGAGCATACAGCCCATGTGCTGTTACAGCAAGCAAAACTGCGAGCCCTCTGGATTTAACTCACAATAAGTAAATTAAGCATCTATGTTATTGTTTTGAACTTTTACGTGCATTAATACACATTTGAGTACATATACTGAGCTTTTCAAACCAGGATGTCTATTTTTTTTTCCCCTCTACCAACAGTGAGCAGCAAGGAAAGAGCATCACCTCGAAACAAGCAGCAGCAGTGCTGTTTAAGCAGAGGTAAATTAAGAATACAGGTGAGACAGAAGCTGCAGGAAGAAAACCCATCTTCCAAGATCATCTGATCTGTAGATCACCACAATAAATGCTCAATGCTTAATTAATCTACTTGAGCTTCTCTGCTTCTACCTGTTATTGCAGACACATATTGCAGACATTATTCTGATACATCAGAAAGTCTCTTATGCTTTATACACCTGGGAAGTACCTCAACAAAATGTCTCCAGTCTTAATACACTGACATCTCCTTTACAAACCCACACTACAACACAGCAGCACCTAAAGAGGCTCCAGATTAGAAAATCTGGACTTAAAAGGCAGTTGCCGCAACTCAGGTACCTCATCACACACCCTTGTAATTCCTCAATCCCAAGGACAAGTTCAGGGGCCAGATCCTTCCAGCACCGATGCGCCCTGCCACAAATCTCTATTGCTTGCACGGACTGCAGTGTCTGCAAACTACACCAGTTTCTCACGAGGACGGGTTTCCTACCAGAATTACACCAAAGGCAACAGGTGGCCTTGATGCCCCTTGAACGCTCTCCTGGGGAGAAGCTGCTGCGTGGTCCTCTCTGCCTGAAGGCGACCTGAAACCATTGCTGAGCAACCGCACCGGATGCCACCAGCTTGAATGAGCAGAACAGCGTGCTTGTCTCCACGCTGATGTGAGCAAAGGCAAGAGTACAACACCCTCATTTTCTAGATGAGCGGCAGATTTCTGCGCTTCTTTCTTCATTCTAATGGTGAAAATATCAAAGTTTGGAGTTCCTCCACCTAGTGACAGACTTGCAAAAAAGAAAAAAAAAAAAAGAAAAAAAAATCTCCTTTTCCTAGGCAGCGTTCTGCACTGCTAAGTTACGTTTGCTTCTCTGCCGATATTTGTTTGCCAACATGAATGGCCAGATAGGCAACAGGTTTTTCTACATTCATCCAGGTGTTTACAAAAGCCCTGACAGCTGTTACTCCTTACTCATTTAGAAACGCACCAGTTTTTCTGCACTTATTGCTGCTATTTACAGTACCTATTCACATTAAAGTAAAAAAGCTGTGTTAAAAGAACATTATTATGGTTCCAAAGTGATGCACTCAAAAGTGGAGTTAAAACAGGAATTAAAAGTGGAGTTAAAACAGAAATTAAAACTGGCTGTGAAACCTTAATACAATCCTCTTGGGAATATGCCCTATGATATTTAATTAAATGATCATTTATTATTTTTCATGAGACTATTGTCTACTGCACAGAAAAGATGCTACTCATTTAAGGAATAGTTATTCCATAATGTATTTCATGTTGTCGTTGAATACGGAGCACCAAACCTATTCATTGTTCACTTTTCAAGCTCTGAAGACAAAATTTATTTCATGATAGGTTTTCCTCTGGTATTCCTAACTATAGTCATTGAGCGCATAGTACAGAATAATCTCTTATTCAAAACTCCTAGGAAAGGAAGGAGGTATTATTCCCATTTTGCAGAGAAAGGAAGAACAGAAAAAAGAAAGTTATTAACGACCAGGTACTAAGACACTGAAAATCCAATTTTTCAGAAAAGTCTTCTGTTCAAGCGTTAGTTTTCATAAAGTTCTATTGCTCAGCACTTCTGCAAACTAGACCTGGTATCTCAAACGTCTCAGTCAGAAAACAGAGCGTAATTCATGTATGATCTCTTGGGAAAACATCCGTTTTATGACACTCATCCAGAATCATAAAGCTACATAAGAAATAGGGGACAAACCCAATTCTCCACTTAGTGCTGATATGTCTTACCTAGGAGGCCTTCCTCTCTGCTCCTGCAAACTCCACCTGAACTTCTCACATGCCTTCCATGTCTATGCTTCTGTGTCTATATATTCATTCTCATCTGATTAATTAAGAACCAGGAGACATCCAACAAAACTATCAGCACCTGAACAGTCTCTAGGAAGGTAAAATCTCTGTTCAAACAAGTCCAGTTTGGAAAGTTAAAACTACAGGATTTTCCATAGGGAAGGGTTGAATAACCTTACTAACAGGTAATCTACCAGCTTTCCTATCATTAGTGGGTATTCTTAATTATGGCTGGTTTTAAAGCACCCTTACCTGTAGGCCTTGTTTATCAATTTGGACTATCTGAAACAATGATTCTGTGAAAGCTACTCCTGTTATGAAGAACTGGGATTATCCTTGATCCTATATAGTATCCCAAACTAGATAAACTTAAAATTGAGTAAACTAAAACTCTAACACATAATACAGTAAAGTGTATGAGTACAGACCTATGCTATGAACTGTGTGCTATCACGTCAAATTTTCTTTAAGACACACAGCATATAAAATCCTACATACTTTGGCAACGACTTCCGATAATAAAGAAGATATATATATATATATCCTTCCTGCTATAGAAATGTCAAGGCTGAATTAGCATTCATGTTTCTAACAACTTGACAGCTATGGTTAGGTCTTGTAGAAATGCTGAATAAATCGTGAAAAAATAAACTTAGGGGCCTTGTATGTGGATTTCTGCATCTCCAATCCCATGATCTTAGTCAAGAGAAACATTGAGTCTGCAAGCGTTACAGTTCCAGGACCTGCTTTTGTGGGGTCAGCATCTACTGTATGAGAAGAACTACAGGAAAACAGGGAACTCCCAAGTTATTTTCAACAGTTTCAAACTTTAAAAAACAAAACAAAAGTCAACAAAAAAAAGACCTCTATGAAATACTTAATTTAGTCCCCCAGAACTAGAATGGTAATATACATTTAGTGTTTGCCATGAAAGATTAGCTTCTCAGCTAAAGGACCTCTACTAAGTTCTTGTTACCTTCACCCCCAAAAGTCCTGGGTAAATGTGACAGTTTTCTCAGAGTAAGCTCACCTGACAACCCAGCTTTTTCTTAGGTATTTGCTTCCTCTAACAGAGCATACTTTGCTAAAGAAAGTGCTTTATGTTTTATATTTCAAAAGAATACTTAATGGATTTTAATATATAATGGTGCTATTCTTGCATCAGCTGTTCTTGAAGAGCAGGAGACATTTGTCCAGCTTAAAGCAACATTTTATATTTTACAACCTTTGTCATTTTTTTAATTTGATCAGCTTTCCCTTGGATTTATGAAATCAGAACTCTAACATTTCTTGCTTATGTCGCTGTTGGTGTTCACATATCGGGACACCTTGGGGAATAGCGCCAGCAGTTTGCAGGCGCTTGCCTTGAAGACACATCACATTACTTCTTTCTTCAGAAGGACTGAATGGAGGCCTTGTCAGCCAAATACAAAACAAGAGGATAACTGGAGACAGACTGATAAGGTACAGAGTTCAGAGGAAGAAAGACAGTAAGGGCATGGAGCAAGGGAGAGACATGGTCCACCCGTGAGAAGGAAGAATTAAAATATATATTTTTATATAAATAATAAATAAATAAAGATATAAATAAAAATATATATCTTCACTATCAGAACTCTTAAACTATATATATATATGTGCATATATATATTATATATATATATATGTATTTGGATAAGAGAATGCAGGACAGACATAATGATGAGGTTTCACCCTGTTGGAAAAACTGTCAAAAAAAATCAAGACAAGGCTTTTCTTACACAGAGGATATATCCTACTATTTAAGAAATGCAAGCAAAAATGAATGCTGTTAGGCATTCGTTAAGGCACAAACTCTTGAAATGCACTGCCTAACTGGGGCTCACTTAAAAACGATGAAAACCTAAAACCCTCTTTTAAAGTCTTATTTCATTCAGGTAAAACTCCTTCATTTGTCTTTCCCACTTACTGCTCATTGCCATCACTCCCTCCTTCGTGACACGCTTCAATTCCGACTCACAGATGTGAAGTTTCAACTACCACTGACGTGTTTCACGCATCCACAAAGGGGCATGGATGATGCTACCATTGTATGTATGCAAACGCAGCTTTTCAGAGAGAAAGATAAAGCACGAAGTGCTTCTTTCTCACCACGTTACTCCCAAAAGCCTGAAATCTGGAACTGAGGCAGTGCCACAGAGGAAGTTAGGTTATGCATCAGCAACCAGAAAAGTCTAAGGGAAAGTGCTGGCACCCAAAATATTTATTATTTATGTTTAAACCCTATAAAGAAAAGCTTGTATTATGTGCTGGTGTTCCCATCACTGTTCGCATCATTTTTAGCCACAAACCACCCAAGGATGGGAAAAGTACTACTAGATCCTTCTCCTGCTTCTACCATGGCATCCACTAGTGGAGGCTGTCAGAGGAGGACACCGGTGCGGCGAAACCCTGGGCTTCCCCTGTGTGTCTCTCAATCAACTGCTACCCTCACAAACAGAAGTATTTGGCAATTGGCATCATCTGACCTGTATTCTTCCAGAAAATGTTTCTCACTTACTGACTCCTCTGACAAAGTCTGCACTGATACAGCAAGGTTCTTTCAAAAGCATGGCTCCTCTTCTGCGTGCTATCAGGCAAGCCATCAACTCTTACAGAGCTTCATTTTATATGTCATGTCAGATCATATATGCACATAGTTATGGAAGCAATTAAAATTTAATCCTATCCTGAGCTTTGCATTGTTAATTTAAATAGCAATGAAATATGAACCTCAGTTTAGGCTTTCTCTTAATTTTTCTGGTTGCTCCAATTATTCTGTGAAGAATTTAAGTCTCTCTCCAGTTTCCTCTCCTCTGAAAAACAATCAAATTTCTTACACACTGGGGTGAAAAGTCGCATATACAGTTGGTCTGATTACAAGGATTAATCAGGATAGAAGTTCTGCCCATTTATTCTAAAATCTGATGTGCCTTCATGCTCTATTAAACTGTAGACCACATGCATCAAGAGCTGAGGATCAACTAGAAATTACGTGTTGCTTCTAGAGTTACAGTCAAATAAGACCAAACTCAGACCTCACTTAAGTCAATAGCTAACCTTTAAGTAAAGCCCCCATGGGCTTTTATGTCATTAGGGTTCAGTCTTCATGACATAAAACCAATCAATGTTTAGGATCTCTGACATATTTTTCAGAGTATTTTTATTTCTCTGTCTTTCACAAAATAGTGTTGCAAATTTTACTTGCCAAATCATTTCTATGGGTATGCATTCAGCTCTAAAAACGCAGATGTTTTCTGAAAAAATGTTCTTTAAAGAAATGAGTAATGTAATTCACAGGCAGAATGTGAACTAAATTTGACGACAGACTGGGAAGTGCTCTATTTTATAAAAGCTGCAAGAAAAAACATACTAAAAATTACAAAGACTGAAAATAAACCGGGTAACTTCAGCATCTTATTTTACATTACATTCAGTCATCCCTCAAGTGGTCTTCCCAATGAAGTTGTCTTGGCTCCAACAGCTGCAAACAGTATCCAAAGATAGCACTCTTTCATCTGCCTTTTACTTAATGCATGTTTGTTCACCCAGCTCCAGTGACCCACCTTGACAGTGTCGCAGACTTGCTAATGAAGCAATGAAACAATACTGCAGATTAATTCGTGGAGAAAAAGACTTAAAATACTACAGAAGTTTAAATGTTGCGATCTGAAACGATACTTATCTTTGAAATTCTACAATTCTTCATAACTAAATACCAGGATAATCTGTTTAATATGTCTGTTTATTAAAATGGATAGAACAGACCACAAAAATCTGAAATTAATTGCTTTGATATGTTAGCAGTGTACTTCCAATGAAATTAAAAGGCTTGCAAAATAAAAAAAAGACTTTAGTCGCACGTAAACTGTTGTATTTGCTCATCAGCTCTTGTAAGAGGCTTCGCAAAATACAGCGCTCTGTCTGGAAGGTATGTTGCTACCCTGCTGTAAAATGAAATGCAACATTCAGACTCATATCCCCAAAACAATCTGTTAATTGATTAGATGGGCTTATCAGGGCTCAAATATAGAGTCAACAATAAAATCATAACATTAGCTGCACCATCCCCTCCAGCTGTACGCACACCGGTTGTTCATGTATTGTTTCTTAAACAAAGGACCCAATTCTATAGGCAAACAAATACGCATAGTTTCCCTGAGTCTATGCAAGACAAAGATCTAGCAGAACTCCATGAATCAACCAGGAGGAGAAGTCTTCTCTGGAGTCTGGGGAGCTCAAGCTGCCGCATGGCTTGGGTCCGCTTGCCTCCTGGGCCCAAGGAAGACCTCAGGCTCCTGCTGACGAACTCTGGACGCTCTTTAACAAGCTGCTTTGGGTAACCGCAGTACAACAGCTGTACCTGGGAGCACGAATTCACACTCTGATCTTATGAAGACCTAGGCTGCTGTGGCTAAACTCTTCCCAGTTTCCCAACTAGCTGCTTCCCAGGTAAATCAGATGATGCATGACAGCATGAATGGCAGACATGTTTGACTGTAACATCAACATTCATAACCCAGACTGATATAGACTGATCTCAAGAGATAGATGCTGAAACAAAGACAGAAGGCATAACACAGAAGCATGTTCTCTGTTACCACCATAGTTTGCTAGAAACAAAGTAAGACTTTTTCATATTTTTGGAGGTCAAAGTTTAATCCTAATAGCAGATGAAGGAGCAATCCTAAAACTCACATTGACTTGACAGAGCTATGACCACCTCAAAAATCAAAATAAAGGCCACATGCAGACAAAGCCACATAAAAAATCTAAACCGTAAGAGTGACTGGCTCACCATTTAGGCTTGTGATATTCTGTAATGCACTGCACCTCAGCCCTACAAATGCAGGCAAACATGAAACCACAATAGGCAGTAAATAAAGGCTTTGTGCCCTGAAAATATTAAAAAATTTGCTAACTGCACACCCATCTGGCTCAAAAAGAAACTGCAGTCATCAAATTCTCACTTGGACCTTTTTTCTGCCACTACTTGCCATCTATGCTTGAAGCAGGATGAGGAATTCAGCTGGCCTAAGCCTGAAAAACGTGGGGATAACTCAGCTGCATAAAATCTCCGCAGGTTTGCCAAGATTTATCATCCTACACAGAAGATGCTATGCGTATCTCCACTACCAGAACAAGAACTATACTGCTGATATGATTTGCAGGTATGTAAATTAATGATACCCACACCTGTATGGAAGAAATATTGCTATTTGTGTGTGCACATCAAAATCAAGAGGAACCCTATGTATTCATAGGATCTCTGTCAGCCAGCACTTTGTAATGTTACTGTGGTAAGTAGCTGACTCACACCTAATCAGAAACGTCACATGAAATAAGCTCAAAAAGCATTTTTCTAGTGTCTTCCAGTCCCAGCAATGAGTGCTCCAAAAGGTTTAGAAACACAAATCAAAGAAGGGCACCAGCCCCTGAAAGTTTACAGCTGAAGTATAAAACAAGGAATCAACCACTGACACAAACAGAGGAGAATAAACTGAAATAATGAAATAATAGCATTTACCTATAGGCCTGTTCCAGTTAAAGAAAAAAAAGAAAAGGTGATATAGCATTTAACTTCCTTATTTAGGCTTTTTAAGAAAAAGTAATTAACCAATTCAGATTAACTAAAGCCATGTAAAGAAAATATGTCCTACACAACGCTATAGATCTCCACGTCTGGTTCTTTTCTGACCAGAAAATCACTCCTGCGTAAGTACTGCACTGGCATGATACCCTGTCAACACAATCCCTACAGCTCAGTGACCTTCTCCTGCATTCCCGTTTGTGCAGCCCTCTCCCTCAAGCCCTATAGCAGGACAGATGCTTCACGCTATTACAAAGAGCCCAACAAAGCAGAACTCCACGGACGGCAATGAGCAGCACTGAAAAACACTTGTTTTCCAATTTGATTCAGTGTTCAGTATTACTTGATTTCCGCCTTTTATATGAGAGAGAAGACACATGTGAAAATGTCACATCCAGCTATCAAGACACGTAAAACCTGCATGTAGTCAAAAAAACTTTCTTAGTAGAGATCACGCTGCTGCAAGGTGTATCATAGCACCTCTTGACTTGTGGCTGTATCACCTTTTTACATCACCACATCAACCAGAATTTAAACTTTTTTTTTTTTTTTTTTAAGTGAGATATCAGCAAGTATTGATACAAATTAAAAATGGGTTTCTACAATGTCAGGTGACAGCTTAAACATTTTAAAATGTTGAAGCAAATTTTAACAGAAATCACATACTGGAAAGATGTGTCTAATCAAACAGCAAAAGGCTTATGAGACTAAAGCCTGCTTCATCAATCCAGTGCAAACTTGGGTCACAGCAATAAGCAGCACTGCACTAAGAAAACTGCAGTTATTTTCCCCAAGCCCCCAGAAGTCAATGGAGATTTACACTGACTCTGTGCATTTGATCTGTCCTTTGATCGAGTCCTGCTTTGCTTTTTACATTCTCCCTTGGAGAAAAAGCAGAGGGATACATTCCAAGAAACGCATGAAAAGGTCTTGAGAGAAGAAAAGACGACCCAGAACAGCGTTCCCTTTGCAAACTGTTCAGCCAGCCTTTGAAGTCCTATGCTTGCAGTGACTGTACTAAATCCAGACTGCCGCAGAGTGTGAAGAACTGGAGGGAGAGCAGCAATGTTTCCCTGTGACACACACAGCCTCTAAACAGCACGGTTTACATGGCCATTTCCTCAATACAAGCTAAGACTATGAAACTTTAATGCAGTGTACAAAGTACATGAATACACTCACAAGCAGTGTCAAGACAGCTTGAAAACAGGGCATAGGGCAGAGATCTGTGATGCTGAGTTTGGCTAAATCAGTAGGTCTTGCTGTCCCTCTATCTTCACACACTCTAATACACTTACATTAAAGATTAATTCAGTTTATGTGCAGCGTCAAGATAACCGGCAAGAATTGGAATCATTGGGCATAAAAAAAAAAAAAATCTCACCAGCTGATGTTTACACCACAGACATATATGATATTGCTCCTCATTCATCTCCATCAGCACACTCACCCGTTGTTCTCCCTTCAGTTTCGCAAACAATAAAAGATTCTCCTCCACAACAAAGAAACATAAAAATAACTACCAAGATGTTTTCTGTGTCGCGGGAAGACAAAGAGACAAAGAACACACACACTCTGAATCCACGATCAGACTTCCAGAGATTTAATGCCAGCTCACATAAAAAAATAGTTATTAAAGTATTAAAATAAAACATATTCCAGCCTATTTAATAGTACAGTATTTAAAGTATTCCAGCCAATTTAATTTGAAGACTTAGCCTAAAGAACACACTTTAATTTTAAAACAAGCCTACAATAATTTGGAAATTTCACTGACCACTTTCCTTGATTACCACACAACCCCAGAGTCAGAGTTGAAGTGTTTCAAATATATTTTGTGTTTCACCAGGAATATCTACAGTCTTAATCCACTTCACAAAGACTTATTAACAAAGCAATTTCTTCATTCATGTAAAGAGAAACCAGTTGATTGAACTGTCATACTGAGATGTGCAAAGTGATGTTGAAAATAGGAAAATTATTTACTTAAAGAATGAGATGTGATGCTTTCCAAATATAGTGTTGGTATACAGAATATACAGCCGTATAAACATCTGGAAAAGCAGTAGAAAGCAACTGGCAACTGCATGGGTGTTTAACAGCATGCTGGGGGGGATCCACCTGGGCAGGTGGCCCTGATCATCAAATTATCTTTCCCATCTTAAATTCTTATTCTAGATTTCAGAGAGTCTAAAGCATGCAAACTTGCCAAGCATTTATCCAGCTTCTGCACCTCCCCGTTTAACACAGACTTACCACGCATATTCACAGTCTATATCAAAATATATCTCTGCCTTTAACTTTCACAGAGAACTGTGAAAGCTTTACTATGAGCTTTGGTATGATCACAAAATTCCTGCTCTTTATGAAACAAACACTCTACCTATACTAATAGAGGAGGTAAACCACATAATTTCTCTATGCGACTACACTGGTGCTATTAAGTTAAATGTAAAAACTGTGAACTCAGGATACAGAGAGAGGAATAACAGTGCTAATTTAGACACAAAAATTATCCTGAAGTAATTATCGCTCTTTCTTAAAGTTAATTTCCACATGCAAACAATCAATTAAAATGACATATTTTATTCAATGATCTGTTTCCTTCCCATATTCATGGCAGCAATACAGTATCATTTGAGTCGTCCATGATAATGATGCTAAAACTATTTGTCAAGTCCTGCGATAATACTAAAGCTTATTCAATAAAGGGTCAGTGGGGCTTGGGGATGATGTGAGTAAAGGGCAGGTACCTGTTTCTTCATTAAACTTACTAACCACATAAATGCCCCTTCCCATCTGATCTAACTGCACCGCCAGAGCCAGCCAGTTCGGGATTTCACTCTGTGGAGCAGGCACCAAGGCAGTGCTGGAGGAGCTGGGGTGCCTTTGCTCTCCAGATCCCCCGGAGTCTGGGACATCTAAACTCACCCCAACACATATTTTAGCCATACTCAAAGGTCCACGGACCTCCGATGACTTCATGTTCATAGCAGCTCCGTGCTGCACCACAGATAAGAGAAGTGCCACCATGGATGGAGATCTGAAGGTTTAAAGGAGAAGAAAAGGTCACTTCTGAGAAGTCATTGCCGTGCATAAAGAGCAGCTGATAAAGAGCAATACAAGAACAACAGGCAAAGGGAGTTTTGAATATGGCACTGTCAGAAGAACAGGAAAATTTAAGGAATGAGAAACAACAGTGCAGAGAGGGCTGTGAGTGGTACTGAAGATAAAGACAAGCAGCTTGTACATTTTACAGTGGAAGAAGAGGATTCCAGCACAGCAATATAGGAAGATGATTATTTTAGTGAAAACATATGTCGAAATGACTGGTTAGGCTTGGCATCTGGAGTAGCATAAAGATGGATCCTATGGCAGTCACTACAAGACTCAGACCTCTCTGGAGGACAGCTTACGCTGCATGCACAGAAAGAAAGGCAAGGTTTCAGAAGCACTCTGCTGTCTGAAACTACAGAGTAAGAGCCTGAGAGAGGAGTCACATGTTTCAGCCTTAGAGACTGGTAAGTGCTCTCAACAGCGACAAAAAAGAGGATAAATGGTGATTGAACTTGAGGAATTTTGTGTATCAATATGAGAGGGAATTTAATTTTGGCCACATTTCACCCAAGGGGTGGCAAGGCAAACAGGAGATACAAATGAGATGGAGCAAAACATAGCTGAATCAGCTTCGCTATGGCAACAGATGAAATCACGAGGATGGATCGGACTGCCCAGAAACACCGAATGGGAGACAAGGCCAGCGAGGAGCCATCACAATCTCAAAGGAGTAAGGAAAAGAACGACAAGGAGGACTTCCTTCAAGGAGAAGCTGCTGGAACAACCAAAGAGAGAGAAAAAGCAGGGGGAGGAAGGGGAGTGCAGTTAATTGCTTCAGAGTAGTCACGGAGGTCAAACAAGGTGAGGAAGAATTTAAAAAAGGAAAGCAAATACAAAGCTCTGAACATGCCAAAACATTCCCTGGCATTAAACAAAACAGTCACACAAAATCACAGCTAAATGCTGAATTTTCCATGTGTAGTATTTAAAGATGATATTTACAATATTTAATTCTTTAAACGAAACGCTAATGAGTAGGAGCACATTGTGCAATTGTTCTTATTGTCTTGCATTTAAACGCGAAAGGATTGCAAGCTCTAAAAATGATAACCAAACTAGGTACATCATGAGCAGAAAGCTGAACCCTGGCATGTTCCAGAGCAGAACAGTTACAGGTGAAACACTTGCCAACAGCAACGCTCTGCTTCACCAAAGCTCCTCAGCTGGAACGATTTCTACCGCCCGTGATGAAGTTGAGGTGGCCCTTCCTTAGGACAAGCAACACCTGCGTTGCGGTTCAGGCTACAGCTGGATACCGGACAATGTCCCTGGTGTCACACCGACTGACACTTTTGTACTGGCACTTCTCAGCTTCCCTCCATAAAGAACTCTTGCTCAGTAACACTGCTCACAACTAACCCTGCCGTAAGGGTCAAAGCACTATCTGGAAAACATTTGGGTTTCTCAAACGAGAGGCAAGGGCTTCTAAGTGAGATAGAAAAGCACAGCAGCTTCCCTGCCCAGGCAGTCTAACCCTACTTTTAAAAATTGCACAAAGCTAATAAATACGCACTTCCATGATCAGTGAAACCAAGGACAGCTGATGTCCCTTCACATAAGGTGACTGACTTTGGTCTGAGAAAGTGCAAGGTTCACTTGACGCTTCTCCTACAGGCAGGGCAGTGAGACTCCCTTTCTCCCTCTCCATCCCGTGGCCTCACCTGTGGGTTCTCTGGTGTCTTATATATGGAGCCATACGAACTCTGACACCTACATCCAAGTACTACTACTCAGATTAAACGCAAACAATTCAACAAGGGTTTATGTGAACCTAAGGAAGTGTCTCTATTCATGAAACATTTTTGGATACTTAAACAAAACCGTGGGAGCTCCCCGCCAAAAGAATCCAGCTACCGCAGGAGCTCTGGTGTGTTGGAGCTCTAAAGATTTGGATTGAACATCTACACCTGCTTTGCTTCTCCTCTATTTTTTTTTCTTCCAGAAATTCCTCCTCACAACTCTTTTATTTACCTATACTTCTTACAGCATAAACACTTTTTGAGCTGAGTCATGAACAAGATCTTTTTCACAAGTCCAGAAATAAAACCAGCAGCATCTCCCAGCAATAGAGCAAAAATGTCATCTATTACAAAGTTTGTTTAAAAAAAACCCAAACAAAACCACAAAACCCAAACAAATAGCATATGCATAAATCTCAGCCCCACTAGTTAGTGACAAAACTCTTGACTTAAATAGAGAAGAAAATTGTGAACTCTCTGAAGTAATTCTTTGCAAAGAGGAAGTTATTAAAATAGTAGCTATATTTCTGATGGAACTGAAGGAGAAATGTGGGGAGCTCTGTAACCTGAGGTAATCTACTTAACAGAAGAACTATCATTAAAAAGGCAGTAAGTACATTTAAAATGTTCTATGATTCTAAATAATGTTTCTGTATGAACAACAACTGCAGGACTTCACTGTTTTTCTGAAAGATCCAGAGAGTTTCACACCAAGAGCATAAATGAAAAATTATTAGCAAAATGAACATTTGTATACTTAAGAGAGATCACATTAAACATAGCCATGATCTTCCTGCCAACTTAGTCTTTGTCCTCATGTATGACCACATGAGTCTGCAAAAAGCAAATGCTGGGCTGATATTCTGCACTCTGAAATTTAATAAGGGAATTCTGAATCTTGCTGGAGGCTTATGGCAATAAATGAAGTAATATACCTAAAAGCTTCTTCAAAATTACATTACTATAATTGGTCATAATTGATCCCCAACTCCAGTAGGCACAGTAAAAAAAAAACAAAACCACAAGATTTTTCCCTCCTAAGCCTATTCCTTAATACCTCTGCTGTGGACAATCGTAAAAATGAAAATGACAGGAGCACAATCCATCTTGCCTAACTGTGGATGTCTACAGTGCAGATACATCCAACTGAAGGAGTCACAACAGGATTTCCTTTTAAGCAATGGAGAAAAATGAGCTCTTTCAGGACTATCTTTTCCCTGCTAACCAGAAAAAAAGACCTACACAGCTAACTCATATTAAAATATCTCCATTTGTTCTCATGAGCCCAAGCATAAACCCAAAGGATACTCCAACTATTGAACTGGAAGTTAGCCTGGAAAAACCACTTAAATCACTTAAATTTACACTTTTTTTTTTTCCCTCCAATTTGTACAATGAACATTTTTAGTCCATTTCATATCCTTTGTTACTGCTAGTCTTAAATTACTAAGTAGTTTGAACATTTTCAGTAGAAGTCAAAATCAATCAAATTTGGTTTCCAGACGAACCTTCAATTATCTGAAACACTTGTGCCCACAGGCTGGGCATCCATGAAGCCAGAGTTCAAAGGGACTTGCAGCATCCTTCAGATCTGGAGAACTGGAAGTATACAAAAGGCTTGTGGATCTCGTCATACCTTTATGTCATACTTCTACTCTGACAAATTCCAGCATAAGCTGTATGATATACTGGCTAACTCAAGCTTGCATTCCAAAATCATTGTACCAAAGAACCCCATAAGGTCCTTCTTTTGGATTTAGCTACCTAGCCAGAAGCGCAAAGGTACTCAGATTTCACACCAATTATAACACCAAGTGCACTTGTACAACACCTCTCTTCTGGAAGTGACTGTACTTCTATGAGCTCCACCTCCCCCAGCTCTGAAATAATTGAGCCTTTTGAGCCTTCCATCCCTAAAGGCTTCAAAACATTTCCGTAGCCAAAATTTCAGTTACAGTCTTACTCCTGTGTTTTAAAAGCCATATTCTATATTCTCAACTCAGCAAAACATAAATTATTCACTAAAACCTTTACAGCCAATTTCTGTTTTCACAGGACTAAAAATACGCATATGCTGACTTCAGTAGCAGCTGATTTTCTTCAACCCTGTAATTCAAATTTGCGTTATATTTCATTTAATCTCATGGAAGGAGGATGGAAAATACAGTAGAACACAGAGAATCACGGTTTTCTCTTGGAATTCTGGAATATATAATAATGTACTTCAAGCTTACAGACAAAAATGACTTTGTAGGCAGAGAAAAATCCTGAAAAACATAACTAGAACACAAATATTTCAGAGAACTCTGACTGCTGGGAAGAGCACTAGATCAGAACATAGACTGATCTGTAACTTGATTACAAGAATCACTACTAACTTAGGCGCTGTGATGACTTTATTCCATGTTTGCCTGGCTCCCTCTAAACCTTTAAAGATCTATACTCAACAGGCGATTTGTGCTACAAGAGGAGATGAAATACAACCTTAAGAAGTCTAACGTCCTCTGAGGCACAGAGCGCAAGCGCAACAGAGCCAGGAGGACAGTCAGGGGGGCAGACTGAGTGACATGCCACCTGCCTGTCCCAGGCAGAGGGATTGATTACCACCACCGGGGCTGCCAGACCAGAACTTGCCTCTCTGTCCAAGTTAGGATGTATTTTTAGTCTTTGCAAATATTACTGGACTATAAATGGATTTTGTTCTAATAGCTTTTTATTATTATTGCAATATAGAATTAACAGTGCTTTTATACACAGAGATTTAGCATCTTAAAAGGAGAAATATTATATTAAGAATGGTCATGAAACCTCTGTAACCTTGGTTAGCCCATGGCCAGAAGAACTTGCACACCGACATGTGCCAGCCAAGCACCAGGTCAAGGAGGGTCCCTGGCGCACAAGCTTGTGTGACAGAACTGATGAAGGGAGACCAGGTGGCAGGAACGACCACGGAGGAGCAAAGGGGCTCCCAGAAGAACCCACAGCAGGAATCACGCAAAAGGAAACTGAACCAAGTGTTCAGCCACCAAGAAGATTTGCCTTCTCACTTATGCTGTTGTTACTCAAATAGGAAGGAAACACAGCCCTAAGACAGTCAGATGGACAATGTCACCCACCACGGCAGAGCCAGATCCAGTCTCCAGAAACCAAGAGGAAACTTCAGTGAAGGTTAACAGCACAGGGACTGGGTTGAGCAGGCCTGGTTTAGCTCTGCTCTCTCATATGCCACCACAGTATTTAGGGACAAATCAGTCTCGTCTTATATATGCAGTGACACATATAAGAAACACCACAAACGAACAGAGTTTGCTAGGCCAAAATGGCTGTTTTGCAGCTTGCAGACATGGCCAGGGCCGATCTGGCCGGAGGGGGTAAGGAAAGTCGTAGAGGAGGTCGGGTTATGGCACCCTCTCACACAGGTCAGCCCCTGAGCACCAAGCTCCCTAGCTGAAGTGTTGCATTAAACAAAATACCTTCCTAAAAGCAAGCACAGGTGCCACCTAAGAGTCCCTACAAGTCTCCCGGTCCTTTAAATGGAGGAGCTTTTTTTTTTTTTTTTTTTTTTTTTAAAAGCTAAGAGCCCAAAGCTTGGCTTGTAAGCCTCAAATAGTTACTGCCAGAGATAAAAGGATCAAATGAATTACTGTCTGAAATTACTGTAACGAAATAAGATACAGTCTGCCCAGCCACATGATGATGACAAGATGTGAACTACTTGATTTTATAGTACTGCAGCAGCAGTACGACCACAACTTGGGGTGGAGAGAAATTTATTTTCGATTGAGTGGGATTTTGTTAACAACTGGCTTGTTCTACACATCAGATTTGTTCTACACTCTCTGCAGCAAATTAAACCTGATGAAGTTTGTGTTCTTTCATGTAAGGTACAGCTACAGAGAAATAATAGACCTGATTAAATGATCCCCTAGAAAATCAGCAAGATTTTCTGCTAATAAAAATGAAGAAGGTATGAATGAAACTTATCTTTGGCAAAGATGCTCCATGAACCGCATACAGACATGATCCAGCAAAGCCCCAACACAGAGTTCTGGAACTGTCCCCATGCCAGAATGGGTATTTCTTACACCTAGATTACCACAAGGAATACCAATTTCTGTGAGTCTCATGAAAGAGTACTAGATCCGCAGTTACACAAACAACAAAGCTGAAACAAGGAGCAATTGGGGCAGAAGCTGTAGCAGTGGTCCATGACTTACAAACCAGTGAGCAGGACAAGATCTTTCAACTAAGAGTCCAGGATGTTTGTGCTAGAAGAGATTTTTGAAACACTACATTTTTATGACTAGAGAAGTAAAGATTGCTGAATATTAACAATCGAAAGGTAACGAATGAAAATGCTTTATAACAAGCAGGACTGCACCACCATCTTTGCGGACACAAACATTTTATAGGCTAATGGCTTACTGAGGTTGTACACCATCACAAAAAAGCAAAAATGCAATATTTATTAACATTACAAAGCTTACAGGCAGGATCAGAGACCATTCTCCCAGGCAGATCACTATTTTCTTGGACCAATTATGCAGTGCTGAGGATTGCCTCCAAAATCCCCAAGGGATACATGACACCGCCACTGAGGGAGAGGAAGCCTATTCGGAAAACCTGGACTTTGCAAAGCCTTATTTACAATGGTGGTCACAGTAGAAGTTCTGGCTTCTGTGAAAATATGATTATTTATGAAGGAACAGTTTTCTTAAGATTGGTTCTGACAGTGTTCCTAGGCAGGTTAAAAAAAGTGAACCCAATTCTGTCTTTAATTCTTTGGTCCAGTCAACCCAGTGAAGACCTGAAGCAAATCAGCAGGAATCTGGATGTGTTTACAAGCATGATTCTGTCCACAAGTTTCAAGGATAAGCCTACAGCAGAGACATTCCTCATTTTCAGGGACTCATAGGCACTGTAGGTGTGATGGACCTTGTCTCCCCAAATGCCACCGGGAACAGCTGCACAAAGCCTACTGACTAATAAAGGGCAAGAATGTCACCCTACATTAACAGCTCCAGTTACAACACAACAATAGCGATTCTTAAAAGACTCAATTCTAGGCAGCTTGCTGGGTTACAGATATATAACCTCGGTTTCCAGATTTACAGTAAACAGAATGAAAAACTCAACCATAGGAAAAAAAATTCAGAAACATTGGGGAAAAAAATACATTCATGTTTGCCATGTTAAAAATAACACAGATGAGTCATGGTTACCAACAGCAAACAGAAGCTCATGCCCTGTTCAAAGCAGCTAGCTTAGACATCTTCAGAAAGAAAAATTATAAATATACAAACACACCCACATTCAAAATAAATCCCCTTGAAAATAAGAAAAATCTGAAATTTAAATCAGAAATAAAGTGATGACAAATGAAAAGCAGTAACATAGCCATTGGTCCTTAGCTGTACGTATTTAGCAAACTACCAGTACAACAGAGTACTCGCTAGTGGCCACGTTAAATGTTCTTAACAGTATTTTGTGAATACACTGGAAAATCTCTACCTTGCATTGAGCACAGCTAAATAAATAGGTAGTTAAAACTAAGTATTTTTATATGAAACGGAGTAACAACAAAGACACCAAAGCTATTCACGCACTTCCCTACAGACAGCGTGTCCTCCGTTCATGCCTGTAGGCACTGGAGAAGCAGTTTGTTACTGTACTTTGATGGGTGAACTTGGCTGCATCTGGCCCGTTCCTCGACTGAGCCCTGTGTTTGCACTACAGCACGAGCTGTATTTCACTCTTCTGTCTTCACACAGCTAAGTGGGGCAAGGGAAACTTAGGAGACCAAAGACAGGAAAAGGATAACAACATTTTACTGTATTTCTTTGTTTATACTGTGGTAGTCACTGGTTGTCTTCCACTGTGCTAAGTACTAAACCACAGGAACAGACAGCTATTGCAAACATCATTTTTTTTCTTTTTTTATCTTTAGGCAACACTTCTGCAAGAACTGTTTTAGATTAAAGCCCTCACAGAGAAAAGGTCAAAGGAAGTAAATGAAAATAATCTTACAGCTCCACTTGTACTTCTTGTGCCACCAAGTCCATCAGCAATGAATGCAGAAAGCAAAGCAAGATGAAGTAACACAATGTCTGCCCAAGAGCATGCATACATATAAAATTATATATATATATCTATATGATTTTCTTTATATATGTTTAATATAGACTTAATATAAATGTAATAATTATATATGTTTATTTTCTAAAAATAAAATTCCAGGTTGTTATGCAATGGGATCATAGGAAAGAAATATAATTCCAGAATGAAATAGTAAAGCCCCTTCTCCAGAAAATTTTCCCAAAGAACCTTTCCCTCCAATACTAATTTTAGCATAGGATTTTATCATCCTAATAACTATGGTGCAAGACCCATAAACAGAAAAAAAATTCAACCGGTTTGGGAAGGAACTGAGACAGAAAGCTGCAGCTCAGCCATACACTCATCCTTATTTATTCAGAAGGCACCTACAAGGTCCATGCTGCCTAGGAGGCAGGTGCAATTCCTCTGAATCAGTTCCTGGCAGAAGTGTTGATTTCCATGGTGTGACTGGGAGCTTCGCTGTAACTTTTTTAAATTTGCAATTTCAGAAATGCTACTTTTTTCTTTTCAAGTGATATGCCTAATTCTCACAGCTACAGAATAAATTGAAAAGAGGGAGTACCTGTTCCTGAAGCTGTCAAGAAACAAGACAAATCTAAAAAAATATTTTTAAACTAATCTCACCTATATTCGTGAACACCATCGCCTTATGCTATTCCAGTTTAAACTGAATGGACAGACAAACTAGATTACAGTGAACTAAGATCAACGGAAATAAACCATTCTTCTGGAGGCAGCCCCTCCACCCAAGGAATCCTGGGACTGCATGTATAGACATGCCCTTTAAATCCCACAGTTAAATTTTAATGAGTGCTATTAACACCTAGTTAGTCTATTTTAAAGGCCCACTCGTAGTCTTTTGGCCAGATCTAACCACAAAAATTTGCTGAAATTCTTATCGTGGATTTGCAACTTTAATACTATTAATTCCTACTCCAAGTCAGAGTGCTTGATTTGTAATCATATAGTCTTTTAGCAAAGACTTTTACCTTAAAGCCGAGGAAAAAAGTATTAAACTATTTTGGTAAGAGACCAGGGCCTGCTCTTTCTACCACTTGTCTGATGAAGCAAATTATGACAATAAAAAGGCCTTTATCTTCCACACAGAACAGCCACAAAAGGAGGATGACACACATAGTCTGCAGTTTCAGTGTATTTTTGGACAGAAAAATTGTGTGCAGACCAAGTATTCTTGGGCTCGGCTTCCATGCTGTATTCTCCAAAGCCCTTTCTCCACCTATTACTGCAGCTCTTCTCATTCCTCTTCTGCAACTACTTGGCCTTTTGTGGCTGCCCTTCCCTTTTCCCCCCATCCCCTCCTTCTGAATGTCCTATTCTTGGTCTCCTGCTCCTCTCGACCCCACTCACTCCTCTCCCTTTCATTTTTTTGCCAGTCAATCAGCATTCCTTCTTTGTGTTTCCATCCTTTTGATGCCCCTATCCCTACGCTCTCACTTTTGTCTTTCTCTCGTTCCTTATTAAACTCTCCATCCACTGCGCTGCTCATCCTCTCCTGTTCCAAACAGGATGCGTCCCTTTTCCTCTGCATTACGTGGAAGTCAACAGAAGGAATGGACACACAAGAGACAACCTTGCTAATGTATCCGAGATGCTCAGCATCTCAATGTCACAGCTCCACCTATAAAAAAAATTTAACAACGCCCTAGAGGTGTGCGTGAGAATAGCCTTGCTCTGTCAAAGCCTACAGAGAAGACAGACATCACCTCTTTGCGCCAAGTTTTATAGCTGTGAAGAAATTGTTAACCGTCTCAGAGTAATCCTTTAATTAATTCTTAATTAGTTGCAGCACAAAGTTCTTTTTTTTCCCCTCATTTTGAGAGCCAATGTTCTCTCCCATTTTTTATAAATTATTTACATCTTTACAGTACATTAACTTCATCTCTTAATTTTAGTTCATTACAACAGAACATCATCTGGCTGCACACTGCCGTTATTAAAGATTACAGCAGCAGTGTGTACTACTAGTGAACAAACGGATTTGTTTATATTTCTTCTTTGTCACAAAAGCTTAGCTAGTTTAACTTACGGCCAGTCAAGTCACTCAAACTCTCTAAACCCAGCTCTCCTCCTTGTAGAACTGGATAACACCATTTTCTCTGCCTTTCTCAACAGCTTTTGTTCTGTAAGTGCATCTGTAAACACAAGTTACTGTTCTCTTGCACTTTTCTAGCCATGAAAATAGCCTTTATTAAGGAAAGCCTTCTGCCATTCCTCCCTTTGGTTCTTGCCATCAAAGAATTAGCAGCGTACTGATACGGGGTGTCTGTAGCACAGCTCAGGTAGTAGCCTGGCCACTCCCATCTCCAGTGCAAGGCAGAAGAGAGTAAAAGGTAATGGCGCTACCTGGGGTCCAGGGTTGATGGGGTGAACAAACCACCCAAGACGGAGTGAAAGGTTCAAGCGACCTTGTCTCACTGCAGCTGGAAGGCAGATCATGTCTGACAGAAGAAATTAAAACAAATGGAAACCTGTTCCGGCTGAAGCAGTCCAAGAAGGAGAAATGACTTTATCTTGGTGCCAGGAAGGGCCGCGAGAAAGGACAGGGACCATTTGAATGATCACATCCATCTTGAGTAAAACAAAGAGGGAATCTACTGCAGCACTTCTGTGTTTGGCTTTGGCTGTCCTACAACGCTGCAGCTGAACTGTCTGCCAAAGAAAAGAAATTTGGGGGGGAAGGTCCTGGTTTGTTTTTTTTCCCCTCTTCAACTTTTTTCATGTCAGGGTGCAGATGCAGCCAGCAGCAACCTGGGTGCTGGGGGCATCGGGGGCTCCCCATGGAGGGGTGGCAGAGCAGGGCCTGGCAGCCAGGGCCCGTCCCACCACCCCAGACAGGAGCAGGGCAGCCGGGGGCCCCCAGCCATCGGGCACCTCCCTGGGGATGGGGGCAGGCTGAGGGTGGGCCGGGACATGGGCTCATGCATGGGCATGGCCAGGCAGAGCAGGGCTGTGGGGAGCTGGAGAGCAGACCTGCTGCGGCATGGCTGAGGCAGGGGCTGACAGCCCTGGGGGGGCTGACGTGGGGTCCCGGGCTGTGGGAAGATGGGGGAGCCCTGGGGGGGGTGGGCTGGGACAGTCAGGGCTGCCGGTGCCCTCAGAGCCCGGTCGTTTGTCAGGGCCTGGCTGGATGTACCCCAGTAAGCTGCAGGAGAAAGGCTGAACCACGTACACCTACCATTTCATCTGAACAGTTTTAGCATGTCTAAGTACACTGTTCCACATGAGACAATACAGGAAACAGTACAATTAATAGAGACAGAATAAGACAAAACTATAAGCAACTGTTTAGCAAAATGAGCAACTACACAAGCGGCTGATGTAAATTAGCTTCAGTTACGCTAACTGGAAGTGGTACGTCTTGGACCCGCAGAGAGAAGGAGGCAGAGCTTAGCTTGGGCTTTCCATGGATGGGAAAACCAGACCAGGCCCTGCTGCAAAGCAGCCAACAGACACAACCAGGGTACACAGACCCTTCTTGCATCGCGGTAACCACCAATGCAAAATAATCGGGATTTGTACTGGCAGGGAACCTACGCTACCACCTGTACATACTCCAATAGCCTCCTTGAACCTCAGTTTCCTAAGAAAGATTAAATTAAATCTGTGCATAAAAGCTATTGAGGCTGATAATTTAATAAGCGCAGTAAGGGTAATTTCAAGATACCACTGGAACATCAGCTGGGTGCCAAGGTCCAGACAGAATTATTTTCAAAATTTTATGCTAAGAGTTAAGCATCACCACATATGCCAACCTTCCAATTAATGATAATCCAGTGAGCAAGGATAAAGGTTTAATCTGCATTCTCTCAGCGACATTCAGAAAGTTGTTTTGCTAGGATTCAAGGAATCATGGCACTCAGAAAAACAGCATATACACCTGAATCTGGAAATCATGAAGAATTACAGCAGAGGTCACTTTTCCTTAAAACTATGTACTGTTGACGTGTTAGTAATTATTTTCTATTCTTAAGCAAACTACATGGTGTTCAACCGGGGTGGGGGAGTATGACAACTACAGTAATGGAGAATATCAAACATTCAAAATAACTAGGATGAAACACACTTATTCAAGTAGGACATACATGTGAAGTAATTCACAATTTGGTAACCAATAACCTATGACAAATTCGCAGTCTAGCAAATACTACTCACAGGTTTACATTATTTTTACAGATCAGATACACCTTTTTTTTTTTTTTTCTTTCTTTTATCCCCTGCTCATGCCTACAGCCTATCTAAAAGGAAACTGTGTTGTTGACTTTGTTTTCCGAAGTGCAATAATACAGCCCTGAGGCAAATACAGTTACTTAACATAAAACTAACTTTCAGGTTCTGCTTGCACATTAAGAAGCAGCAGAAAACAGGAAAAAAAAGAAAGCGGGGATAAAGGGAAAACAAACTGTGCATGTTCTGTAAAACAAAGGGCTGCCTTTATAGACTATGTTATGTGTGGCACTGTGAACCCTTGGGTTCAATTCCTTCCCCCCAAACAGCACGATGACCTTTCCGTGTTGCCTGGCAGGAAGACTGAAACTTCCTCAGCTGACTTTCAACCAGGCATGGAAGAATCTGAACGTATGGCTCCCCTCTGGAGCCCTGCCCAGGGACAGGAGAAGTACCCCCATTGTACGAAGACGGCCTTCTGACGCTCAAAGGCTGCGGTAAGGAAAAAGTTTCCAGAAGAGCTGCAGTGAGGAAAATGAATGCTTTCCCCATCCAGATATTTTTATTACATTTTCTAAGGCTTGCTGCTAGAGTTAGACATAAGTGGTATGGAAAACTGACATAAATGAGCAACAGAGACAAGAATGCTATCTAAAACAGCATGCCTACATTCTTCCTGCAGTTGACTCTGAAAGACTTCTGTTCACACATTAGAAATAAAAAATAAATATTAAAAAAGGTCACATAGCAGGAATGAAAAAAAATCAAGGCAAAGAATTAACATTTTCAAAGAAATAAAGACTATGAGAGAACAGTTTTATATTAATATAATTTTTTTTTATGTATATAATCTTGTAGTCAACCAACCTTTTAATTTGGTGGTATCAGGCTGAACTCAGAACAGGCACTTACCATAAAAATAGGCAGAATTACAACTAATAGTGCACGGCAGAATGATGTGGAGAAAGTTTTTGTAGTTTGTTTTCTGTTTGTTTTTTAAGAAATCTTATCTTGCAATTGTTACTCGATTTTTAACTCGTTATTAAATATTCTGAATGAGGATGAAAAATCGGGAAAAAAATCTTTTGAGTCATACCAAAAAGTTCATTTAACAATAATTGGAAAACAAAAACTGCCAACTGATTTTTAATTTTTGCATATTAACATTAAACAGCTTTGAAAGCACAAAACCACTCTTTATTTGAATTTCACATTAATTTCCACGTTACAAAGCTGTTTGTGACTTCTGAGCTTCATGGCTATTAAATACAAAACAGGATTCCCCAGGTCTCAGAAAGAGTGTAGCTGATGTACAAATACATAAGGGGGGGAAGGGGGGAGAGAAATCAACTGCAATTTATAATGCATGCAACTAAGATTTTGCTTGATGAGCTAGGTCATCTTCACTAGCAATACAACCTCTCAGAAGAGGCATTTTAAAGTTACAAATGAAACGTGTCATGACATTCCACATGGTGTGCATATGAATTTGTGTACTAATGAAACCTATTTATCTTCTGCAATGATTAGTCCCTGTGATAAACAGTATCTATCAACAGAGCTTATAGAAAACAGACCATTTTGATGTTGAAATGTACAGAAATGGTAAATTTAGAGTTAAAATTTTACAATTTATCTACTTGTGTTTCTATTCAAGAAAGATGCCTTGGTCCAAAAACTGGATTTTCGTAAGTGCGATTTACATGGACAACCGACCAAATCTTCCTAGTTCTCTTTCTAAATCGTCTTATTATTCCATCGCTCCACACATTCCCATGCACTTTGTCTCCCTCATACAGGACACAGATGCATCCCCACTTCCCACCTATCCAAGTGGTACTGTAATGTAAACATTTAAATAATAACGACAGGTGTGCCTTGCATCCACACATCTCCTTTGGCAATGTTAGATCACCACTGAAATTCAGGGACGTGCATCACTATTCCAACAGAAGTAAAACAACAACAAACCAGGCCAAAACCGATGAAATGAAATGGACTATCATGTTCCAGGCACAACCAAGTTTTTCCCCGTGCTCTTACACAAAAACCATTAGGAAGAGTCATACTTTATTTTGAGCTATTTTCTCCTTGGATAAGGTCAGCTCCTGCATCAGCACAGGCTCTAACTCTCCATATCACACATACAGCGGAATACAAGGAACATACAAGGAACATACTTAGACAGCCAGCTGTGTTCTTCCTCTTCTGTGCCAGGTCCCAGCACTAATTTCACATGATGCACACAACACATTTATCATGTAGACTAAAACAAAGCCATGCTGTTGCTGTTACTTTGGAACTGTTCTTCCCTAACTTGTTTACTACTAAATGATTTGCCCGCACAAAGGAAAGATTTTTATGGGTCATCACACTTGATGCATCACTCAGGGAATGGTCTGACGCATGCAGAAGACCTGAATGTACATATTCTTGTGAAACATTAGAGATTTAAAAGCACAACAGAAATTTCTTCTGGGTGGCAGCTGTCAATTCAGCCAACTGAGGTTTAAGAATGAGCATTACCTCAGGGCAGGCTTAGTGCTGATTTTAGCCACAGTTTCCTGAGCTGGTCACAAAGAACTCGGGAGTCTGACAGCATCACCTGCTATCCTAGCAAGTAAATCTGAAGACTTCTCCTTTTTAAGTGAAAAAATAAAGCCATGATTTTTAATTTCCTTTCATTTTTCAGCAATGTCTTTAAAATACTGCACTACAGCTTAGATATTCAGAATTTAGGTCATAAGACTGACACAGAGGTCAGTAAGAGTTTCATCTCTTAATCTCTTTCCAATCATCTGCTGGAGGCGCTTTTCATACTTTTAATATAATCTTTTTTTCCATCAAATGCTTAATAATAAATGCACTGAGTCTGTCCTACAGTGCAGGCTATGAAACCTCATGCATCCCCTGCTATTCAAATTGTCTGCACAGTAAAGTCCTCATTTTAGATAAGATTAATAAAAAATATCCACTGTTTCTCTAATCTCTTCCAACACTGCCAGTTTTAGTTATTTGTTACAAAAGGGAAATACAATCATTTTGGTCCCAAAGTTATTTCAATAATACCTGGCACTGCAAGTACCTTTGGTCTTACCTGTCACCATCAATAAACATGCATTCTCCCAAGCCCTCCCTGTTCACCTAGCCTCAACTTTCAACTGTCCTGTTATACAAATACCCCTTAGATAAATCTGGGCAAACCCTCTTTTTGCTCTGTAACCTGAACCTACCAGTAGAAGCTGCATTTGAGGGATTTTTTTTCCCCTAACTTTTTAAGCCATTCCAACTCCCTGTGATCTGGAGAGAATCTAGCTTTCGAATTTCCAAGTCTTTCTAGATGTTTAAGTTGTGCCCATTCCCAACACTAAAAAAATAAAGAATGGTCTAAAATTCATAAGATTGTCTGGTTTTGGTTGGGTTTTTGGTTTGGTTTGGCTTTTTAACAGCCTCTCTTCCACTGCTTTCAGCTCTTGAATCTTTTTTGAATCTTTAGCATTCACATTACCAAAATTTCCTCATTTACCACCCAAGCCAAAATCATACCCTTTCTAATACAGACAAGGATTCTTATGAAATCATATAAAACCAGAAATGCAAGCTTTCGTAAGAACAGAATTGTTGTACGATGAACAGTGATACCACTTTATTTTATTTTAGTGGAAGACATACTAAGAAAACCCACCAAAAGTGACATTTCCTTGTTTCATCCTATCGTATTTGTGTGACAAAAACGGTAGAAAGGTAAGATATTCATGATTCGATTCTATACTAGAGCTCATCAATTTTACACTGGAATAACTTCAGTGACGTGACAGTTACCCAAACGTGCTGCACCACTGTGAAGCATAAGCATTTTGTTACTTGACTAAATACTGAACAGTGGGGTTCAAATAATCTCAGTTAATATTAATATGAACAGTTAAATCCTCGTATGCTTCTATCTCCTTAAAAACCTACAGTCCGAACAAAAGATCGTACAATCTAAGAGAAATACTTCCGTAAACCTCAGTGAAATCAAGATCAGGACTTTACCATATTATTTACAAAAATACTACTGCCTGGGAGCTGACTGTGATTCAAAAGAGGAAAGTACCACCATCCTTGTAACAACAGCTGTGCAACCACCAAGACTGAACCGCCCAGAGGCAAAACCCCCCTCCCATGGCCATGGTATGATGAGCATCCTAAAATGCTTCGGCATTTTCTAAAGGGCCACCAAACCCAAAGATATGGGCCTGATGAAATAGGAGTGACCAAGAGGGGTAACTTGAGAGTCCAAATTCCCAGCATCTGACTTCAGTTGCATAAAACTCCTAGGAAAACAGAAAGGTTTAGCTACAGCTTTCAGTTATAGCCACTGGAAAAGGCAGATTGTGACAAGCAGTAATGCTTCAGAACAGGAGTCATATATAAAGTGAAAAATAATAGCATCAATTTTTAGTGGTGCCCTTTTGAAGTAGCTAAGATACGGAGCGATGACTAAGACAATAAAAAGCAGTGACAAGTATAAATCCACCATGGATTTCAATACTATATTTAAATTATGTTTTTATGTCAGTGGAATACTACAGCTAAAAATTAAGATCTTCTGTATTGACAGCTTTAGAGCAAGGGAAGAAGTTGTACCTCCCTAACAATGAAAATTAGAGACCTAAGTTAGAAACCTGAGAGTTTTGAGTCCTTCAGCTCCCACTTCTATTAAATACACATTTGGCATCTCAGGAGGCAAGTGGCAAGGAGGCAGCCAAAACACTTTCTGACAAGTTTTCCCTACACAGGTATACATCTCCAGCAGCACCCATAGGAACTTTACACTTCAAAACAAGAGACCTCCAGAGAGAGACCTTCTATCATGAGTATTTTTCAGAAGCTCCTCTCCCTCTTTCTGTTATATTTTGTGAATTATTTTTCCACACTGTGTGATTCCAAAGGTGCATTTTTTCCATAAAAGCAGACCATTATCTTCATGTACCATTAAAACTGGTATTTGTCTGAATAATCAGCTATAAAGTTTCCATAGACCTTTATCACAACAAAACAGCAGTGGTGAAAATGTAACAGTCTACGTTACCACTGCTCTTTTTTGGGGCAGATGCTCTCCTCCATTACAGGAAAAGAAGATCCAGAATTATGTAAGGAACCTCTGTGATCCCTTGATACCAAGTCGGCTAGCTCTACCGTACATCTAAGCTTAAAGACAGATATAAAAAAGACAGGGGAGAAAAGGCTTGGAAATACACTGCTCAACTGCTGCTCAATTGCTACCAAAACAAGTATGCCGTTAGGCAAAATGGAGGCATCCCAGTTAGGCAGAAAGGAGCACAGCAGACATCAGCAAGAGGATGTAAGCTACAGAGTTGCCCGTCCTCTGAAGTAAAGGATACAAACTTTCTACAGTCATCTGAAACAACACATAAACAACCTAATTATATAGTCACCTACTCCAGATCAACTGCTAGTCCACATGAGTCTTCCTTTTTGGATTAGCAGACAGGGAGCATCTGACCTAAATCTATTATTGACTGATGTCACATTATCACAGAATTTGTACCCGTACGTTTTTGCACATAAGCAGTTAATAGATGTATAGAGTTAATAAATGTAGAGAAGTCATGTTTGGAACCTGCTACAGCAGCCAGGAAGAAAACAGGATTTGAAAGCTGTCTTGGAAGATTTAATCTTCAATATTTTTTAGCCACTCGTTTGAGTATCTAAAATTTGGGTGCCAAAGCAAGGAAGATTGATTCAGCAGTTCGATAAAAAAAAAGCCAAGTAGCTACACTTCAATGTATATCTGTGTATCAACGTAATGCTTAAATCTTCAAAAAGGAGCCCTAAAATATTCTTGGGAAATACTGACAACACAGTTTAACTGAATAAACTCACCTTCTCTGTTATCAGTCTCAACACTGTTCATCTATTAAATATTTCAAACAACTAAATATTGACTAACAAAAACTTCTTTCTAAAGTTTTACTATGAGGGCAATTGCCAGTACACAGTGTTATTTCAGCAAGGAATTACTTTGTGAAGAAAATAAATAACATTACTTAAATTTCTTAAAAAAAAAAAATCCCTAAGCCCTCTAATGACCATTAACTATTACCATCTAATAACATGTTATTCCACTCACTGTCTCTCATTTGCTAGAAACCAGATCCAAAAACACTGCTCAACATCTTTTAATGTAGAAAGCTGGGAGGTAGGGTTAATATTATCAGACTCTTCTAAGTTTTAATCCAGCGGAAACCTGGCATTGACCTGATGCAGTTCGGGATGATGGAAGGGATGCAGAAATAGCCAGAGAATGAGATTAATTCCATGTTCAGGAACCTGATCTGAGCCTCTTGAGCCATATGTGAGGTAGCGATGCCAGAATGCAATACGTGTTCCCACCAAGAAAATGGATTCAGCATATAAAT
Source organism: Nipponia nippon (assembly GCF_047370975.1). Lineage (NCBI taxonomy): Eukaryota > Metazoa > Chordata > Aves > Pelecaniformes > Threskiornithidae > Nipponia > Nipponia nippon. Next base: position 98,968,666 of record NW_028262358.1, on the reverse strand, counting down.
AAATCAGAAAGAGGTTAAAATAGCCAACTTCAACTTCTCTCTTCCAAGGATGAGAAACTGGAAAGTGCTGAGGGACTTTGTCTTGTTACCTAAGTACTTTTAGAGACATGCCATTACAGAGCTTCCAGAACCAGAACTGGCATTGGGAAGCACAGTTTTTACAGCAGTAACGTTGCTAGCAGCAGAAATCTTACAGCTGTGCAGTATGAACAGGGATATGTTTTCCCAGGCTGGCCAGCTTCTTGATTCAAATTCCCTCCAACTTCACCGCCAGACCTTGAAGACCACCCTCCCAAAAAGCAGGGCAGGTAAAAGTGGGGACAACACCCGAAGTTTAAGCTTCTTTTCTTTTGCTTTTATTAGTATTCAAATTCTAATCAAATTGCTATTAGTATGCTAATTCCAATCGCCTAAAAGATCACCTTAGGGAAAAGATGTAACTGTTAGCAATTTAATACTTCTTCTCACTAAGCAGCAGGGTATCACAAAGAGCACCTGGAATAGCTTTAAGCAGTCTTCCAAAGAAACTGTTTCTAAGGCTAAAATAACAACACGAACAGGGAAAAAATGCATGCCTCCATGATAACCGCTGATGAAGACTTACGCTATGAAACAAATGACTTTATTAAACCTTTAATTTTGTATTGTTTTCCCATTTAGTATAAAGATGTGATTTTAATTCTAAACTTCTCTTTAATACAAGTTGATTCCTCCATACAAAAGGGGAAGTGAAAAAATGGACCATCACTGGAAGGTCAACTGATTCCAGATCTGTCAAGAGAGGGAGGAAGCCAGCTCCACCATCCTGCAACATAAAGGCCCACCAGCAGTCCCCAGACATTTACAGTCAAGAACTGTTACCACAACTTGACCGGCTGAACTCAGCTGTCGTGTTGGATCATGCAGAAAAGGTAGCTGCTCGAGCAGATGCAATCTAAATCACTTTGGGTTTTAATTTCTGCACTCTAAAACATACCTGGAAGGGAACATCCAGTCTATCCATCCTTTGTAGAATTAGGACAGTGTTCTCTAAATAGCCTAGTTGACTGCTTAGCTATCCTAAGTAGAGAATTAAATATTCCTCAAGCTGGAAAGAGATAGAAAGGCTGGCAAAAGACCATTTCTTCACCATACCTGAACCACAAATTAAAACAAACAAAACGCCTCTGTCCACAAATCCTTTCCCCTCTTTGAGGAACTAGATGATTTTTTTTTCTTTATTAAATCAATTATATTTGTATAGTCACAAAAAATTGTATCACCTGGAAAAATGATAATCAATATAAAAAAGAACCTCTGATGACAACCAATACCCGTGCTCTGTACTAGCCTCACAGATTGCTCGTACTGTTTATTTAGATCTGTGCAAGCATTTTTAGTATGTGTAGTTAATCAATGTAGTTAATCCACAGGTCAAACTGTAAGTATGTAAAAGTGCCATGACACTTTTTTCCTATTTACCGTACTTCAACACTGGCTTACAGTGCATTACTATTCTGCTGAATAATAAAACAACCATTTCCATGGTGGGTTGTGGGTTTTTTTTCCCCCCCTTAATTTCCTGTTTAGAACGACTTATAGGAGTAACTTACCTTCTCCAGCCAATTTAGTCTCCCTGATTTTGTGCCCCTTCAAATAAACAAAAAAATCTGACTGAAATAACAGTTATTTCACCAGTCATAAGACCACACTGTTCTTGCATTACAGCAATAGATACTAGACACTGCAAAAAGATTAAAAAATGTCATAATATCATAAGATTAACAAGAGTAATTTATAAGCCTAAAATGAAAAAAACAGACCAAGCTTGTTTGAAAAGCTTTTTGAAAGTATTATTCTGCAATTCAGTTTGTATGGTTGCCACAAAGCCTAAGAAAACCTCTTTGCAAGGTGTTCATCCACAGTCCAACACAATGGGAGGAGCCAGGGTTCATCTGGGACTCAAAGGTACCAAAGAAATGGAAAGCAATAATTATAAAAAGAGAAAAGATTGAACTATAAAAAGACAAAATCCACTTTAAGCCTATGTAATCACCAGACTTAGAACAAAAAAAGGATGACTATCACTGATGGCTTTGTATATCAATCTTATTTATTGTGCCTTGGCCCAGGATGTAAATCAGTTGCAGAGGCAGGAACATTCCAGTCTCTGGACTGATGGTAACAGGCTGCAAACGATTTCCCAGATGCAGCGAGAAAGAATTTTGTATCACATCTAGTCACACAGAGTGCTTTTTCCAAAAGGTATGAGATAGGTCAATTCTCCTTGCCAGGAAGCTCTGTCTGGCAGTCTCCACCTTTTCCAGCTCTCCTTTAGCCAACAGTAAGGCCAAAATAAATTTGTCATCTTTACCTGCCAGCTTCTGCCTTCCAATTTTCCTAGGCTTTTCATTAACATATTGAAAATTCATTACTGCATACAGCAGAATGGGAAATTAGAACGTCAGTGTCCTCTTTACCCAAAAATGCTTAGTCTCAATGTGCAGCAGCAGGAGGTGGTGATCTTTGCCATTCTGCACTGGCGCAATAACACAGCATCTAATATTTAACAAGTCAACTTCCAAAGTTACTCTCTCAACCAAGAAGTCTACAAAATATACATATACATACACAAAATTAACTATTTTTTCCTCAAGCACAACCTGGAAGCATAGGAAACTGTTTAGAGAAACTGAAAATAATTTTTTTCATGGACATGTATCAATTTGGAAACATTTTGATTCAATATTAATTTAACATTAACTAATTAATCATGTTTCTATGAACAAAACCAAGAGTCCTTTCCTCACTGAGAAGGAAAGAGAAAACAGTCATGGACAGGAATCAAACACCTCACGTGGCAAAAGCTGTTTACTCCAATGCTGTCAAACCAATTACAAGAAGGGGAGAGCTGTCATCTCACCCTCAAATCTAGTGCAAACAAACCAGTCAATCACAGCCAGCATGTAATTTTAGTATGTAATTTTTCAGATTGGGCAAGGGGGCTATCATGGTTATAAGAGGTAAAGGTGTTTATTCCAGGAGGAAAGCAAGCATTGGGGGAGGCCTGCAAGCCCTGATGCCTCCATCTGGACAACACAACTATTTCACCTCCAGAGCACGACTCACTTTTTCCAGTTTGGAGAAGTCAGTTGTTACTCTTCTCGAAGTATGACTACTTTTCAAACTCTGGACTATCCAACACCATTAGAATAGTATTACTTTCAAACCATTTTAAAAAGTAAAAAAAGACGACAGCTTCTTGTAAATAGTCTTAGAAGAATTAGAGAGTATCATCCAGGATTATCACAACCAGATGAAATACAGATTAAATAGGTCAGCGTAGTGCGTGTGCTCTCGCTCCTTCACTCTACTCATTTTTCACTATGAAGTTATCTTTCAAAAAAAAGCCAAAAGAGATTTTCTTTCAAAGTTTTCCCATTTCTTTTTCACTAGAAAAGAATAAAATCAAATGTTACTCTTTGGTGCCAGGTTATCTGGCAAACCACTAGAAAAAAAATAGGTTAATAATGTGTTGAACAATTCACCTTTTATAATGAAACCCAGGTATTTACAAGGTCAAATTTCAACTTCAAAGCAGGAAATTCATAATAGATCTTTTTAGCAGGGATTATGGCCCCGTAATTGTTTTTCCCCAGTACAAAGCAATTGCACTGTAACACAATTACTACAAAAACATGCAGGAAGTGCACTGCTTAGCAGGCCTCAGAAAACTCACTACTAGAAAATGACAATCCTGGAGTTTAAACTTGAGATCATGTGTTCTCATTTCACTAAGAAGGTTTCTCTCCCTTGGGACACTTGAGGATTTTTTTTTTTTTGTAAAGAAAATTTCTTTTAGGAAAATCAGATATAACTTTGGAACGATGTGACTAAGCTGTTACTCTCCCGTGAAACACATATGAAAATATTTAAGTAAACAGTAATGAGCACACATTGTCCAGAGTCTTTGTTATAGATGGAAGAGGATTTTAGCCACTGATTTATGCATCTGAAACATGTTGCCATGGGACCCCATTAGAAGGAGATTTTGTTAGCGAAGAACATTAAAAGTCCTGGCATTTTTTTGTTCTGACAGTTAATGGATGTTTATTATCAGACGTGAATTTACCAGGCCTCTTAACTTGCTGAATCACACATCTCTGGAAGGTCTACTGTCGTTCCTGGGCCCAGCAATCCCCAATTGATCCTCAAATTCCCTGGGCTGCAGCTGCTCCAGGAAATTCATCACTCTAACTTTTACCAACTCCTCACATTTTATGTGTGCCTATTAGATTTACCCAAGTTAATTTTACATCTCAGATAAGTTTAAATGGAAACGCCCCATACTATGAAAGTGGATTAAAAAAAAAAATCATATGGTAAACATTTGAGTGCAAAAATTGGAAACACTGTTGTAATAGAGATATCTAAAATAAGACAGCACAATTCTACATTGTAATTAGCAAGAAGCATCCACCAGTGTTTTGGAGAAGTTGGAACATCCCTCAGCATTGGACCACCAGCCCTGAGGAACTTGGGGAAATAGTTCTTGTCTACTTGCCCTGTCCAATGCCAAGCCTCCACTCAAACCACGTTAACATTTTTATATTTGGATGATAAAACACACAACCTTTTAATTCAAAAGTATTTATAAACTCATGTCACCTACCAGATAAAAGTCAAAAATTTAGTCAAAGTCACTAGGTTTCCCTGTTTCCTTCTGGTAACCCATTCCAGACAGCCTGAACTTGCACACCCTTTTATTCCCATGAAAGGAACAGAAGAGTACTTACCTGTGCTGGTATATTTAGGAAATCACTCAGAATAAAAGCGAACACAAATCTCAAAACAACATTCACCCCATTTTTCCTCAGTATTTTTCACAGAGCTCAAAGAAAATTCAAGAAACATGACAAGTATAATGGTTAAGGTTAATAAAACTGATGCTGTTATTAGTAGCCTAATAGAGACTTCAGCATGGAATGCTAACGACTCACAAGTATATTTTACTGTTTATATTAGTTGTGCTTTCTTCTGCTTCAGCAAAGTCACCTATTTTAAAGTTTTACAACACTGAAATTCTCATGGGTCTTAATTCTACAACCTCCAGGAGCACAGGCCGCTCTATGGAGGGGCACAAGCACTCCATCATAAGCAAAGAAAAATCTGGAAGCTCTTAATGGTACTGTAAATGTGCAAGTGGAAAATCCCAAACATACAGCTTCCTTTGGAAACAGATTTTCCCAAATTGCAAGAAAATTTCTGGTTGTTAAAATTTCTTCCGAGTTTGGCTATTGAATAACTTTCTCTTACTTCGAGATGGAAAAACCTAGTATTTTTGGAGGCCAACTGATGCAAGAGTTTTCTTCACAAAGCACATTTCTTCTACTGCTGAGGCACAAGCAATCATAACAATGAAAATACTATGTGCAACTCCAATCAGGCTCAAGTTCTTTTTGCCTCCATCTTGCAGTTTTCAGAGAAACTGGGTCTGACATCACACCGTTTGGGTTTTTACACAGATTGCTGTACAACATTTAGATCAGCCAAAAAAATTTCAAAGGAATCCTTTTTTTTTTTTAAAGGGGGAAAATGTCACAGTCATATGATTTCTGTAACCATATCCTACATTTTCTGTATTTGACACCACGGTGGATGACGCTGTACTAGCCAAAAGACAGGCCAGATCCCACCAGCAGTAATGCCTGTGCAAGTGTCATGACTTCAGAGTGGTTGTACTGAAAACAAAAATGCAAACTCACCAGCTTGCAAAACTTAATCCTCATCCACACTTCTATTCTAAAGGAATTGATCAAAAATGTGAGCAGGACAATGATGGATTTTCAAATGTTTGTTAGCATTCCACAAGAATATTTGGCAATTACAAGGTAAGCTGTAGCATTCAGAATTGCCATTGGTACTTAAAAATATAAAGGTTTTTAGTTACGTGAAATGCAAACCTTACAAAGATCTTTAGAAATACGATACCTCCTCATGTAAAAGGGAACGCGAGTATGAAAAAACATATGTGCAAGTAAGAACGTTTGTCAGCCTATAGAGAGATGTCATTCATAAGGACTAGTGGCAAAACTAACAATTTTAGGTGTTCAACTACTTTTCTCCCACATGAGAGCCACAATTATTAAAACTATCACAGGAAAAATTTCGAAGGGTAGGTGGAGAAGTCAGTAGTGACGATTATAGGCAGATTTGTTTCTCAGGAAGGAAGCAAAAGCAAATCTGTTTACGTTAGCAGAGAAATAGCATCAGGTTTTCAGGGCGGGAGTCTTCCATGTTGGAGACTTGTTTCTTCATATTATGTTTCTATAATAAACACCCTGATGCTCTTTGAACATCAGCTGCTTCCTGCGATTAAAATTCACCACCACCTACTTCTACAGTCCTCCTCTAAGTTCATCATCCTAATGAAATAAGCTTAGTAGACATCTGGCCTTGACCATCCTAATTGAAGCACAACCATGCGCTTATGTTACATCAAAAATAGCATGTGAGATCACTTCCTCAAAATAAAGGTTTTGCTCTCCCACACCATTACCAGCAGACTGGTGTAAGTGCTGTTCAGCAGCCATCTCAAGGCTGAATCCACTGGTTCTAAAAAGGAAATAAACCCTAAAATTTAGGCACCACATAGTCTGTGAGTGCATGGCTTTGCAAAAAGGTAAAATAGAATTTTCTTGGTTTTCCCCTCTGCCAAATACAGTGTATCTGCATTCGCTGTGTTAACACCATCTTAGTCACCACCATTTTTCCGTTTTCAGTGGAGAAGGTCTTGACCCATCAGCAGACTTCACTGCTTTTTAAGCTACACCTACGCTGCAGAGTATCCATGTTCTGCAATGGGCTGCAAGATTATTCAGACTGAGGACCTGATCTGAGCACCCTACAGCTTTCTTCCACCCTCATGCCCACGTTTCCTTTCCTTGGAAACCGGGATTCAGGTTGAAAGGAGAAGCAAAAGAGGAGGAGAACAGCGTGTGCTCAGGGCTCACCCCAATATTAAGTCAGGACACGGACAGGCTGTGAGGCAGGACCTGGAAAGGACTCCTGAGTCCCAAAGTTCAAATATAGCCAAAATAGGAGAACAGTCTAAAAGCACAGGGCCCACCTTCATCCCACTTAAGTACTTTTCACCTTTAAACACAACTGCCTTCCAATTCCTTCTGTAGTCAACAGACAGAAAGCAGCATGTCCAAAGAGTGGTTCCGAGTTTAGTCCCACGCTCCTAATTTTCACAGCTCAATGAGGCGGGATTACTATTGACCACGATGTTTCTGTCTTAACCCTCTGCATGCCCCTCTATGTCACCATGACTGGCAAGGGGGGGGAGGCTGTCTGGCTTTTTTGTTGTTGTTTTTGTTTGGGGTTTTGGTAGGATTTTGTTTTGTGAGGTTTGGTGGTTTGTTTTTTTTTAATACAAGAGTAAGCTCAAGAGTAAAAGTTCAAATATATCATCTATTTATGTAAGTAAAAGACAAAGCTATGAACACAACGGAGTATTTTAGAGATAATGTTACAAAAGTCACAGCCTTGATCACAAAAACTGACATCAGACATAACAGGGTCTTTAAATCCAGCTACTCATACTGTTTGAAGTGTTACTCCTTAGCATTCTGCCAACAACATATAGAAATAGTAGCGTAAGTATAAATATCCAAGTGACTTTTAAATACATTAAAACATGAATTAAATGTCATAAGGAAAACCAAAACTGCAATGGAATGATTTAATATCAAGTCTTCTGTAACAAGTATCACATAGATATTTTTAAAATTCTATGTCTGAAATAGTGCTTATGTAATTTTTTTTTAAATCAGTAAGGGCCTTTAAAAACATATCTCAGCAGCACTACTTAACATACCTTCCCCTGAAAATGATTCATGCAACCAGGCTAGTTACATTTTTTTAACTGAAAAAAAGAGCATATATTGTGGAGCACCCTTACCACTAACAGATATGAATGAACAACAATTATTTGTTATTTGACAGAGCAAGAGCAGTTTTAGGCACTTAAGCTATGCATCACAGTAACTCATCGCAAAGAAATTTCAAAGGCAAAAAACAGTTTTAACTCAAGCTCACGTACCATCTACGTACCCGAAGTTCAAAACGCTTCTCCAGAACAACTTCTACCTACAGGAAATCAGCCAAGACTCAAGGACTGAGCAAGGGGAGTGAAGTGGTGTTATTGAAAATCTTTAAATGCTCCTGGAATTCCTCATCTGTTATATAATCATAAAGCCCTTTTATAACCCACTGGGGTGAAACCACAACAACATCTAGCAAAAATATATCAATTTTTGGAGGTATAAATATATGTGGTCATGGTCATAGAATCATTAAGGTTAGAAAAGACCCTTAAGATCATCGAGTCCAACCAGGATTACTCAGGAGAGAAGAGAGCAACTATTCTTTTCGCCCCTTCCTTTCTGTAACAGCAGCCCATGGGCAGTCGTCTTATTCGTAGCCCTTTCCAGGAGAGCCAACATAAGCCCAGATTCTCAAACCCAGACCAGCTCAGTTCTACAGAAAGGCTCCTTTTCCATACCTGGGAGAGGAAGGAAGAGTGAAATACCTCCCTTTCCTCAAATGAAGCAAAGCAAAATTGCTAATTCTGCTAACCTTCCACATAATCTCCTCCCTCATCTGTACAGTTGAGCACAGATGTTCTACCTTTGCCTTACCAAACACTTTGACAGTCAGGACAACACAAGCCTATACATATACGTATACCTAAACACACACAACTTCATCCTCTCCATCTTTTAATTCTTGGTTAGTTGTAAACTCTTCATGCAAAGATTATCTTTTTTACCTTTACAAGATTTGCAGTAACAGCACTATGACATTTATCAAGGTCTTCAAGTGATGACTGAATTTAAATACCTCATTACAGCAGTGATCTGTTCCGCCCTCAGTGTGGGAGGGTGCCTACACCACCTGATGACTATGCGTACTGATAGAGCATCTTTCACACCTCCTTTTGAAGCCAAGTACCAAGCAGAAAAGTACAAGCCAAAACCTATTTAGAAACTCCCTCCTCCTGAAAGCACTCTCTCAACTGATCACATAAAGAACATATGCACTTAAGGAAATTCAGATTAAGTGGACTAGATCCCTGTGCTGATTTCTAACACGAACTTTGTGTGCTTATTCCTTTAAAGTTTTTAAAACATTTTTATTTGAGAAACTACTGTGTTCCTTTTCACAGCTTTATTTCTCACATGAAAAGACTCCTATATTGCATGGTTATTTGCTTTCTCTTAAAAAAAAAATCTAGGTTAATAAAAAGAATTATGGTCAACTAATTTTCCCATTCTTCCTACAAACTTCTATTAACTCTATGCAGTGACCATGCCATAAGGATTTTTCCATTATGCAATCTAACTGTAACGCCAAGATGGGAGAAAAGTCACAGAGTAAAGAACATTATTTTAACAGTTTCCTCCTTTCCACTAAAGACATCGGCTTTCCTAGAAGTGTCTGTAAATCACTTTATTATGAGTATCATGTCAGCAGTCAACACTGGGTTGCATGAGGTCTTAGTCTTCTAGGGCTCGGTGGTCACACAAACTCAAAAGCTTTCAGAGTATTCTACTTCAGGAAGAGATTTAATTGCTCAACGAACACATTCCTCATACTTCAAAAGGTCAACCTAACCCACAAAATACAGTGGGGGTATAAAAGAAACGCTTGTGACTTTTATAAAGTAAGCATTGCCTTTGATCTTATCTGCTACAAATTCAGTTATCCCACATCACCTCTGGAGAGCCTGTTTTGTGCTGCTGGGAACAGAGGAACAAGGTATCCATGTGATCTCAACATTTCAACTAGGAGGGGATCTCTGCAACTTGGCTCCCACAAGCGTTTGATGCTATTTCAGATTACAGAGAACTACTGAGCAAAAAAAAGTAAATGCCAATTTAAAAAAATAAGCAAAAAGAAAGGATGTACAAACTTAAGATACATCTTACTTAATAATAAGCTTAGACCTTCCTAGTCTGCCATATTTCCAGTACAGTGAAGAATGGTAGTATTATTTTACTGTTCCTGCTACATGCAGCTCTATAACTATAATAAATACTCCACAGTAAATATTAAGCCTTTCAGCATAGCACGATATTCTGACCTCAGATCTATGTATTCACTGCAGCTTTCAGATCTTTTTCGGCTCTTTTGGTCTTTTAAATGCATTCTATTTTGCTGAAAAAGCAATACTTTTTATCTGCTGTTTATTTGCATTTTCATTTCCTGCTGATTTTGCTACATCTTTACATTACTCAAACAGTGCTGGCAATTGAATCTAATTATGGGGTTCAGTTGCCTTGAAGAAGATTAGTATAAAAATTTTCCCCAAGTCAGTAAATCAACCAGCAGCATCTAGAGCTGGAGATTCGGCTGTTTCTGCATATGATCTGAATTCAAATCCTTCAGTCCAAAATCTGGACACCATTATATTATACATTTTTGATGTACTGATATACAATACGGTCTTTGGTCATCTTTCTTTTTCCCCTTGCCTCCACCACAGCACAGCAGTTAACTGAAGCTGAAATTAGCATTAACCCTAATTGACATCCTGTGCATTTAAATCTTTTCTTCTAGGGGGCTGATGCTTACTACTCAACTTGTCTAATCTGTCAGAGGGTACAATGCAAACCAGTGCAATTCATTAGCTGCAATTCATTCGTCATCTTCGTATCACAGAGAAAACAATGACTGAGCAGGAATCCGGTTTCACTCTGCATCTCATATATTATTATTTACGGTGGCTGTTCTCCCTTGAGCCTAACTTGCCAAAAGGTAATGCGAGCAATTTAAGTTTTCAGGAAAGATATAACTGGGGACCAATGTATAACCTGACCCAAGACAAATTAAATGTGGCCAAATGACTGGGTCAGAACCTAAAATTAGGTATCCAGAGGAAAGTAAATGTAAAGAAAATCTGTATATCCTATAGCTGAATTAGACAAATATGTTAAAGTACTATACCATGTACCAGTTGCAAAGCAATGGCACCAAACAAGTAAAATTAATAACTGGAAAACATGCATAAAATAGTTATTAGACACATCTAAAGTAAGAAAAAGAAATGTCAGGAATCAGGCCAAACATATACACCTCACAAATCACGCTACACTAAGCACACATGAAACCAACCACCATGGCATAGGAAGAAAACTCTTGTATTAACATATAAGAAGTATTTTAAATAAGTAAATAAATAAATCTGCCCAACCATGAGAAGGTCCCTTCCAGATCCTTTTCCAGCTACGCCTAGTAACACATTTGTAACGTACACACTCTCCTGGCCCCCTTTCTATAACAGTGGGTCAGTCACAAAACAGAGCATCGATCCATCCCACTGTGTTACTTCATCAAGTAGAAAGAAATACGCGTGTGACATTTGTTTAGTTGTTCTCATCTGTGGTCCTGATGCGCTGTATGTGCGCAGCGAGACGGCACACTGATTCCCCAAAGATACAAACCATTGCAGATGGACCACAAAGCACTGACTCACAACATTTCTGCAATTTAATACATCTATTCCAGATCTCACTGAAAATAAACCCATCCAAAACTCACAGAACATACTCCTCTCCATGCAGTCGAAAACAATTTATGTGGCACTCGGCCACATCATAAAATCACATCAAAAGTTGGAGCATCCCACCAGGAGAGCGTGAAGTGGTGATCACAGCCCTGCAGAGAGCAAGAGTAGCTGCATTTCAGGGGTAACCATGCTCCCTACTGCTCACTGGAATCCAAGGCACATTCCCGTGTCACTTTGGAAAGGTCACAGTCCCTCAGGCTTGGTGGCTGAAAACATTTACGGACTACCACAGGATTTCCAACAGGCTGTCAAAACTTCATTGATGACGGACAGTCATTTTCACGTCTCATCCTGCGTCGCTGCGTAACAGAGAGTGACTGGCAATTCCTGAGTACCACTGACAGGCTGGGGTTTTTTTGTTGTTGTTGTTTTGGGGTTTTTTTTAGTCTTTTTTTTCAACCTACAAATGCCATTTTGAGTTTTTAAAATTTTTTTTTTGCTCTGAAGAAAGAGAAAAATCCTTTTTCTATAAACTTATCAATTGACTATTTGGAAAATATATGGTCACTCCATTTTAAAAAATCACAATATAGTGCTGCACATCCGCGGCACATGTTTGTGCATATACAAGCACACAAGTAACTGTTCTCTGAAGGACTTCTGAAGAAGCCTTAAATCACAGTTACTCTGCTTTAAGGAGATAAGCTATGTTGAGGAAAAAAAAGAAAAAAAAAAACAAATTTCTGTTTTTCTCCATTTTTAGAAAACAAAATTAATTTCTCCCATACAAAAAAGGCTTCAAAAATCCTCTTCCATATAAATATTAATATTTTAGAAGTAATAAGCCTGGCCTAAGGCAACTGTATTTTTCACAGTTCACAAACTTTTATTTGGAACAAACAAATGAGGAATACAACACTCCATCAACACAACAAAGACGAATTACTTTTGAATTTTTCATAGTCAGCTCTGCCAAAGGCTACGGGACAGACCATAGCAGCGTGCAACTGGTAATCATTTCACATTCTCCCAAATCTTTACTACATTACAATTCTGCAAACACTGATCATATGTAAGGCTTCAACTTTTAACTCTATTGCAGATTGTTAATTATTCCCTTTTCTCCTCTAAACTAGTAGGCACGTTTCCACTGCACTTAAGCTTACTCCAGCGTGGATAACATATTTCAATGTTCAAGTAACTTTTCTATTACTAACAATATCAAAAACTTACTAAATTATATACAAGGTTTAGTGCATAGTCCTTTCCCATCAAACCTAAGAAGAAAGCAAGTACCTTTGTTTGGTGTAATCTACACTTCATGACTTTATGCTAGTTTCTCAGCCAAGTACCCAATGTCTTCTCAATGCTCACATATAACTTTCTTGACCATTTAAGCATTGGTTGGAACATGTAGTAATAGCAACAAACCTTAAATTTACACCATTTTTTTGTTTCAACCCTTCCCGAACTGTCATTGCTCTGAGTTTGCTTATCCTATGCACTGGAATACTCCCTTACAAAATACCCATTTTAAACACAAACTGAATTAATAATTGTGAAAAACAACTTATAAAGAGGTCAGGAAAAGCATCAGAAGCTTCTTATTCAAGCAGATGCAATACTTTATCAAACAAATAAAAATAATAACAAATTAAATAACACTTCCACGAAGTTGGAATTTTTCCCCATAGCTTAGTATTCAGAACAAAATTTTTTTGCTCTAAATCTGCACATATAATTTTTCCAATCTTACCACCATGAATTCTCCTAAAAACGAGACACTAGAATTTAGATTGCTTAGTTAACTTGAGTAGAAGTACTAAAGCCTAGTAATTCTAAAAAACTAAACTTGTAAAAATCTTTTTAGGACAGTTTTCAGACTACATCTAACCTAACAAACTAAACACCAGCCTGGTGTTCCTGGGCACTGGAATTAAATCCCCCAATGCTAGTACATTTTTGACGGAGCCATCCCTAGCTTGCTTTCAGCCCGTGCCAGCTGTCTGTCTCCCAGACAATTCTCAGGCACAGTTCAGGGTGAGCATGGGCCACGCACCATTCCCCACACAGCCTACCTGCAGCCCAACCTGGAGAAAAAGAGAATTTCAGAGTACAGATGCAAGCTCTTCCATGGCAGTGAGCATCAGTATCACAGAATGGCCCTGATCACTTCAATTTACTAGCATTGATGTAACCACAAGACAAGTAACTTTTGCTTTAACTTCTCAATCCAGGTTTCAAAGTACCGCAAAGACTGGCCTCAGCTCCTTATGTCTAATCCTTGCAAACATCAATCATGCTGTCTGCTGCATTCTGGAAAAGAAAACGCCTTCCCAAGATGAGCAGGGTACTGCGAGGCCAGGCAACGAAGGGACACAAAGCGTATCAGATATATCACGGTTACTCTGAGGCAAATGTCAGATGTGCCTAGAAGCACAGTCCTCGTCGAAAGAAGAGTTAGTTACATCCCATTTCACCACTGAGCACGAGCAGACGCACAAGGCAACTAGTACAGATTAGCTCACGCGCTGTAATCTCTCATTTTATCTTGGTCTAGAGCAACTTGTCCGTTTTGCAACGCCACACAGCAACTACAGTTCTTCCAGATGCAGACAGGAGGTGCGTGCTGCACTGCAAGGGAGTCAGTATGGCTCCCACCACACAACTGGCCAACACCATCCTCTCCAACATAGACGTGAAAGAGCTATTTCAGCTGCCTTGGGCAAGCAGCAGCTGAAACACTGCTCTCCTGAACCGAACATCTGGTTCGGCAGTTAAGTCCAAAGCATACTGCTTGTATTGGTTGCCTGTTTACAGTTTGCACCACATTGCTGCTGTACTAACTCCAGTTCTCACCTATCCTTGAAGTGGGTGGAGGATGCAGCAAGTGGTCTCCTGGAGTGAGCCCTGATGTTCAGCTGGAAGAAAAGGTTAGCAGACAGCTGGTATCTTGGCAAGATTAAGTAGGTTATGTACTTTAATATCATCTGTGAAGACACAGCTGTGCCTTCTTAACTTCCACATACCACAACAAACAGAGGAAAAAATAGTCAGTAAAAGAAATCAAAATCTTGGAAACATTAAACCTGTTTCTATTTCTTCTATACTAAGTGTGGTTCTAAAAAGAAGGGAAGTTTTACATGAAAATCCATAATTCAGAAATGAACCACAGGGGAATTTCACAGTCCTGGTGAAATGCTGTTGCTTGGAGATTCAGGTCAAAATTTGTTGCTGAAATAACAGCTACCAAAAATAGCTCAAGTGATATTTGACTTGGTGTAAGGTCACAAAGGCAACGTTTGGAGACATGTGAGGGGAGATTCATAAATTTCAAAATCACTGGATCCCAAGCTGACCTCATAGCAACAGACTTTTTGACAGTTAAAAGAAGCTACGGTATCATGAGACGAGGACAAGGTGCAGAAAATCCGTACCACTGGGTGGCAAGCTGAAATGTAATTAAAAACAAACAAACAAAAACCAAACAAGTTGCTTTAAACTCAACAAATAGTCAAGGACTGTCAGTAACAAAGTCTACATAAGACTGTGAAAGACCTTGCAAGAATCTCTTCTGTACTTCAACTGTACATCTCTAGTATGCTACAAAGACTCTCACCTAGCAGATAATCCCCTCCTCTAAACTAAAACATCCTAGGCCTATACGCAGCAGTTCCTACCCAGATTACTTAACTAGCCAACAACCACATCAACTGCCACAGAAGTGGCTGCAGGTACTCCAGGTCTGGTTGGAGTACCTCCCACGTTACAGTGCAACATCAGACCATGACAGGCAAGGAAGCACATCAGTAGCCACAGAGACAGAGAGAGAATGAATGCATCTTCTATCCACCTGAACAACTTGAACGACCATAAACTTCTCCCTCCTGAACGACAGGACGATGCAAAGCAGTCTCTGTCCCATCATCTGAGGAATGTGTAACAATATTGGAAATAACCACTCTATGGAAAGAAAAAAAAAAAAAAAGAAAGATGTTGTATAGGGCAGGGAGGGAATGAATGATTTAGTGTGTGCAACTAGATTCAGCAGCAAGGTGTTTATTAGCCCATGCTGAAGGGAAGCCAGTGATGGCACTACTGGAGACTGGTCAGCCTTGACACTTCTCTTAAGGCCCCTGGGCACATCCCAAACCACCTGAGGGATCTGAATTGCCAACTGAATCTGGCTACTGCCCCCAGGCCTGCCCCGCTCAGAGGCTGTGGGGCTGGGCCCCGTGGGTAGGATCTCTGCTAGCGTGGTTAGCACACTGGGCTCCCAGTCCCCTGCAGAGCAGCCAGAGCTCGCTGCTCCCCAACAAGTTCCTCAGTTTCCATCCTCTTATCCGGATGACAGATTAGAAGGTATTATGGAGAAGGGAAATCATGGGTATCTTCCAAATCCTCACTCTTGTTTTCAGAAAAACTGCTCCAGCTGGCTGCCACAGCCTGATTCTGCTGGAATTTTTATAGAGTTTCCTACCACAGATCGCTGTGTGGATCCTCTGTTCTCAATGGAGTGGAGGACATTATCAGTGCTTTCGATGAAGACATCTACATCCTCCAATGGCAGTGTCATAACCTCTCTTGGTATTCTTGATGTTGACAGGTCTACATTTTATATGGGTTGTCAACGTTGAATACGTTAGTGGAATTTCTCTGGCTCTGGGTTCTTTGTGGAAGTGTTACCATACAGTAGAGTTCAGCTCAGTGTTTCATCCTATTTGAATTTTGTATGAATATAAACATCAGCGAACAAAAAGCAATGACAGGCCTAGAGGCAAAGACCAGAACCTACATTTTCCTCCCCTGCACACCAATCTGTAACTTGCTTTCCTTTCAGCCTTCTTACTCCTACATGTTTGCACAGTAACTCAGTTTTAAGAGAAAAACATTATACATCCAAAAACTTGTGCATTCTGGGTTGCAAATAATCAAAACTCTTCAAGCTCAGAGAGGCCTAAAATTATGTCTAATTCTCAGGCAAATACTCAAATCACTGTTACTCTTATGCAAGGCAAATACTCAAATCACTGTTTTTCTTATGCAAATTCACACAGAAGCAGCATTCAGTTTTGGATTAGGTTTCCCTGGTTAGTAAACCATTCAGGCAGTTTGCTGTCTGACCCTCGGCATACAGTGAACCCTAGGCAGAAGATGAGAGCACGGTCCTTCGGAATGCAATATTTCTGAGAAGACACAGATACCCAACGGCCTTTTAAGCCAAACGCTGATACTCGTCATAAATTCAGATGCCTAAAGAAGCTGGCAGTGGTGGAAAGCAGCTAACCTGGACTGCTGTATGGAACATCCCAATTTAGACAGGATTTAGGACTGGATTTTGCCCTTTGCCTTTTATACGGTCTTGTTACATACGCCCTTACTGCTAAACGTCACCGAGTTTGCATTAAGGCTTTAGTAACTCTCAGCCTTCATTTCTTGGTTGCACCAGACAAAGGAGTTTTCTGTACACCGGGTGGTCTGGGGGGTGGGTATCAAATCAGCATAACAACACACTGCAGAGCATTTCTTCCAAGGATCATAATATTTTCCAAACATTAACTAATTATTTTTCCAACTAGCGATACATATGCGTGAAGCATGAGGCTCTCCCAGCTCCTAAGAGAGCTCTCTTCCCAGCTCCTTAGTGTCTTGTTGAAGTTACTTCTCAGTACCTTTTAAGTTGTGCAATGAACTTGTTCTACAGCTCTTCCTCCTCTGTCACTGGGTTGTTAGGCTGAAGTAATTAAGCCCTGATAATAATAATAAAAGCCATTATCTTAAAGCACACGTCTGATATTCCTGTCAAGTCCTCATATAAAGGCAGTGCCTTTATCTCAGTTCTTCACCTTCCCTCTAAGACTTACAATGTTCCCTATTCTCTAAACATTTTTCCGAGATCTACACCTCCTGAATGAAATATTTTACTGGTGTTACATTTTAGTCCACTCAGAAAGGGGAGGGGGGGGCAAACAAACAAAAAATTTAAAATTCAACACTAAGAAGTATTCAGTCCATCACATTTTAAGCGTAATTCAAGAGTTTCTTGAGGCATTTCATAACTATTCCTACAGCACCAAAGAGTACCAAGAGGTACTTATTGCAGCTATGCTCCCCTGAGCAGACATGACAACTGCCGATTATTACACTAATCTGTACTGAAATCACTGCTCAGCCCTGAAACTGAACTTCTCCATACTTCTTTCTGATTAAAAGCTCAAAAGCATGAAGAGAAGGGACAGGCCTATTTTTTTTTTCCTTAAGTAAACAGACATCCATAATTGAGAAAGTGCAGTGCAGACACCCATCAGAAAATTTGAATCAAGCTTTACTAAAGCTGCATAAACAAATTAATTTTATGTTCACAGAAATTGCATCAATAACACTGTCTTAACACATCGTTAAAATGCATTATTTTCACAGAGCGGTTTTTCAGCTACACAATAATTTCTAGAACGGCCAACACTAAACAGGACATGATATAACACAACCCGCCAGGAAGGTACAGAAAGCCAAGGAGGTGTAAACCGCTCTCTAATATGAAAAGTTGCCATGCACATATCCTGAGGCCAGGAGAGAGAACAAAATTACAAAGAAAGAAATTAATTAGTAGTGAAAAGGCAATTTAAAGAAGAGAAACTAGGTGAAGCAAAGGATGGGCCTGCATGGAACTGTCATGGTGCAGTGGAGCCTGGCAGCTCCCTGGGGTCGGGGTGTTGGGGGCAGCAGGCGATCCCCACGGAGGGGTGGCAGGGCAGGGCCTGGCAGCCAGGGCCCGTCCCACCGCCCCAGCCAGGAGCAGGGCGACTGGGGGGCACCGGGGCAGCCCCAGCCCCGGGCATGGGGCACGTCCCTGGGGACAGGCTGAGGTCGGGCCAGGCCATGGGCTGGCCCAGCTCAGCAGGACCCACGGCCGGGCAGGGCAGGCCTGTGGGGAGCTGGAGACCGGCTCTGTCGCAGTGTCACTGTGGCAGGGGCTGAAGGCCTTGGGGGGCTGACGTGGGGTCCTGGGCCGTGGGCAGGTGGGGGAGGGCCCGGACAAAAAAACTACGCTAACAGCAACTGTGATAGCAATTAAAACATAAAAATAGCTTTACCCTGATGTCAAAAGTGAAAATGGCCCAACAGGCGAGATAGAAAGCTCCCCTTGTAGATAAAACTGTTGTCATACTAAAAATATCAGCAGTAACTGACACACAAAAATTCCTGTTTAAAAACTTCACAGGAAGCAGCAGTTAGATCATGAAGGGTGCCACTCTTCATAAAGCAGCCAACAGTACCCGCCAGGAAATGTTCAGTATGGGGAAGATGAATAGGGAGAAAAGGGAAATACAAGTATACAAAGGGTTAATAAAAATACTGTTAGTGCCTTCCTAATCAGGAAAAAAAAAAATTATACTGCTAATTTTAAAAAGTTAAATCTTGAAATCTTCATTCAGTCTTTATTTTGATTAATTGCCTCAAGATATAATTTAACAGATATTTATCTGCATGATTACAGAATGTACCGTCAGTATTTTGGACAAGATTGGGGATCACTTGTTTTTAACAACAAGGAAGGCACTCCTGATGTCATCTTGTTCAAGTTTTAGCAAAATTTTAGAAGATCAATATGAGGCCACCAAACAGCTGAAAACCTTATTGCATTTAAGATTCCAAATGTCAAAAGTGATGCTGGATTTCAAAAAGGCAAATAGTAGCATCTTTAAATTACTTATACTAAAAATAACGAAGATTTATAATTATAAAACACAGTAAAGCATAACAGGTAAGTCACAAAGGAGCAGGAGAAACTAAAACTAAAGCAATACTACTCAAGTACATATCTTAACAGGAGAAAAAAAAAGAAAACATTAGGTAGTAAGGCAAATTTTCGCTTTACTGTACACACACATATCCCCCTATTTTTCCAAAACTTTCCCATGCTATGCAAGTACCATAGACAATGTTAAATGATGAAAGGATGTTCTAAAGTCATTTTAAAAAAGGAAAAAAGAGTGAAATGTTGATCCTTTTTCACATGAACATTATGGAGTACAATTTACTTCAGTACCAGCAGGCTAGTAATCTATATGCCCAATGCCAACAAGTAAACAGACACATGCTATAGAAGTTTGCTATGCCAGAAATATTTCCTTAACAAGATAGAAGCCCTACCCAAGCAACGGCTGGAAAATCAGGACAACAAACAAAACAAGAGACATAGTACCTATCGAAAAGAAAAGAGAATTTTGTTACAAATCAGAAAATAACACACATGTTCATGGACGATAAGAATCAGGGAGGCAGTGAAACCAGGCAAGCCACTGCAATGGCTAAGTATCTGAATAAACTCTCTACAGAGCAAGGACCTAGTCTTTAAGATGACAATTTGTTGTTCCTTTCCCCACAGCCTCCTTTACAGAAAAATTACCACATTCCATTGCAGGAAGGAGTGTCAAAGAAGAAATGATGTAGCCACACAGGAAACCTAAACACATCCACCTACAAGCGGCTTACATAGCCAACTACCATCACCTTACCACAAATTCAGAAAGAACTTAAGGTATCAGAGAAAAAAAGTTGCTTACAAAAGCTTACACTAAAAAACATCACTATTCTCCAGATTATTTGCAATAAATAAATGAAGAAGCTTGAGAAATTACTGAAGTAGCTCTGATTAGTTCCACTGGGAGTAACTGGAAAGCAGAAATTAAAACAAAAAAAACCCCACTAAAATACTGGGAAAGATACTGAGAATATAATACCAAATTCCCATCATTTCTGCAATGATAAATCAAATTCCTCCATAATTGTTTGGACTCCTTTGAGTGAAAAACAAAAAAGGTGTGTGTGTATATATATAGGTAAATAGCAGGAAAATTGACATGTATTTTCCAAAAGCTGACTGAAAACGACTAGGATATAGTGTGTAATCCTTTTGTAGCCTGAAAAATGTCTTACAGAATAAGAAAGTCTTGAATTTTGGCTGCCTTCCAATGTAAGAAGAATGGTGTGGTTTTCCAGAAATCATCAATGCATTCTGCATTTATTAAAGATTTGGAGAAGGCAGGAAACAAAAAAATGGGATCTTGTCTGATGATACAAATGTTTTCAGACTGGGAGAACTCCAAAATTTTAAGACTCAAAAAACAACTTATTGAAACTGGAAAGATGATTAAACAATGACAGGATATGAAATATAATTTAAACAAAAAGTAAGAAAGTATTGGGAATGAAAAACAGAAGTTAAGCATCTCGGAACTACCAAGACCACCAGCGGAAAACTGCCTGCTAACTGCACAAAGATCAATAAATCTTATCCTTGGTATTCTAGAACTATCTAAAAGAAAATAAAATATGAAAGGCAATTCTTAAATACATATCAAAGACACATAACATAAAACAGTAACGCAACAAAGGTACTACATACAATCACACTGTCTCATCTCACGAAGTACATCAGTAGCAGAAGCACTGAAGTGCATGTACAGTCATTAAATGCTTTAGTACTATGGCACAGAGAGAACTTAGAAGTGTAAAGAGATCGCAGAAGCTGAGATTTTTCATTGTGAAATAAAGAACTAAAAGCATTTTAACCGAAATTTTAAAAAAATAGGAAAAGACCAAAAATGTGAGACTCCCTTTCACTTATTTGCTAGCCTGACAAAATCAAATTGCAAGCAGACTCCATTATCTCACATAGCATCTAAGCCATTTGTCAACACTAACTGCTAGTCATTGAGATAAATACTGTGATGGCCTGTTTATTTACTCAGAAGAAAAAAAAAACCCAACAAATAAATTAACTTAAAATTATTTATTAGCTGAGTCGTTAAGCCAATACATGGAAAACAAGTCTTGGGGGTTGAAAACGTAGTTAAGGTACAGAAGACATCTTGGTGCATCGCACAATTAACTTGGTCGCACACAGCAGGGAGGGAGCGTTTGCTTTCGTTGGCAGCGGGAGGTCCAAGCACAAAACCAGACCGACTCTCTCACCCTAAACAGCGATGCTGACGCACCCGGGTGCCAGTTAGAGTACTGAGGCCAAGAGCTAAAGAAATACAGTCCTTTCAAAAGAAGTGACCGTGTTAGTGTCTGTCCTCCGGGTGTCCTCCTCTCTCTCAGCACTTTCACTGAGAGGGATTAAACTCTGCGCTTGACAGGCTCTCGCAGTAGGACACCAGCACACGTCAGTACATGACCTGAGACTCAAGTCCCAGTTGGGCTTTATCCCGACTCCAGGAACTCCAGTTCACAGCAGGAACCAGCACGCGGGCACGTAGCCCGAGAAATCTCATCCCACACACATACATTTTTTACATTTGACTATGATAAGGAAAAGCTCAAAGGTTCAACTACAGCTTGTACAGCTTCAACTACAGTTCAGGGAGTGAAGCCTGTGCTGCTTTCTAGGACTAGGGCTAGTGCTCCATGGGTGCTCTCCGCTCCAGCAGCAGGCAGGAGGGGACTGGAGTCTTCGTCTCCTCTTTTTCCACCACGACTGGGAAGGGACCAGCCTGAGGAGGGAGTATGATACACTCCTCTGCAAAGCTGGTACAGGGGTGTGCAAGTGTGTCCCACAAGAAGCCCCTCAAAGCAAGCCCATCTTCTGCCTGACTTTGTAGGTGCAGGCCCACAAGGAATCCCACTTACACCTAAAATTTAAGAAAGGGTAGAGTAACAGGAGTCACACTGGAGCTTCCAGTTGCTGGGAACAAAGTCTGTCTTTTTAAAAAAAAGCTCCCTGCCTCCCTGAGGTATTTCTTACTAGGAAAACAGAAGAGGCTGTGCAACCTTCAATGAAGAAGCATGCCCTGAAGAAGGCAAATGACAGAAGATCAGAGGTTGGTAGACTCAACAAAGTGTATTAGTTGGGGAAACACAAAGAAAAAAATCCAACATCCAGCACAAACTGTTAAAGATCCGTCAACATTTTAGTCATACACCTAAACCTCAAGCAGACCATTCACAACGTTAGTCACTGAAACGACTACAAAAATCTAGGCACCACATTAAAAATATATTTCATGCTTAGAATACAGATGATCCCCCACTTTCTCATGTTATTTAATCAAATCCTTACACTTGGTATTAAATTGCAAATTACTGCAGACACACGCATGCTCTCAAAGTGTAAACTTAATTCTTTAAATTCTCTTGAGTATTATGTGGTTCCCAAAGCCAAAAAATGCTTCAGGATGACAGTCAAAATATCGAGGCATAAGCATGTCATGTTTCTAGGACGCTAATGTAATCTTTATAAACCCAGTTATAACTTAGATTATAAATGTTTGATGCTGCAATCTACAGATGGCTGCTCAGTGCTATCGTAAACCTACTTCAAACAGCATGTCGGATGGCTGGACTGATTCAGTGTAATACAAGATCTGAAGGAAATAAATATCCGTGCGAAAGCAAAAATAAATGTACAATTTAAGTAGAAACATATAATGCTTACTTAAATCAATCTGATTTCATTTAATCCAATTTGCAACAGAAACAAGCAGAAAATTAGAATTTCAGTTGATATTCTCAGAGGTAGACTAGATCTGGCCTCGCAAGGAGTGTATGGACTTTATTAACACGGGCTCTATTTTAAAAAATTCAAACAGAACAATGCAAAAGTATCCTGTTGAGCATGGTAAAATTATAAGGTAATTTCATCAAGGGACCTAATCAACTTTGGCTTTCTTCCTGTAGCTCATCTGTGTCTGTTCTTCTCTGCTTGAAAGAGATACTGAGCCAAATGCCACTTTAACTCTAGTGTAAACTGAACGTCAACAAAAATTATTTGTAAAGAAAACCAAAAACCTACCCAAACCCACAACAAATGTTTCTCAGCAATTGTTTCATTAAAAATTGAACAAAGAGGTTAGAAGTCATAAAGCCTGAGAAAAGTGTTTGCTCTACAAAACGAAGAAAATTTCAGTATGTTTGAAATGTATGTCCTTTTTAATTCTGAAATCAACTTTCTTTCTAAAAATTATGATGAGTTTTCCTCCAGAGAAGTTTTCATATTTAAAACCTTTCAAAAACTGAGTTTCAAATGCAGAACTAATCTGTAATACTGGTATTATAATATGGTTTCCAGCATCAGGTTACGCTCTGAACAACGTATAGTCACTGGGAGCGAAATTCCAAGGCACAAACAGCAGCGAAGCACCTAATTCCTATTAAAAGTCATTGGGGCTATCAATCAAATCACTATGCATGCTTTTGAAAATATCCTACTCAGAAACCAGAACTATCTTAACAACAACACGGTATTCCCAGAAGTTATGTATGACTGCACAGCAGTGGCTTCTCCAGACAAATGCTCAAGTCATTTCCTAATTTCTAGGACATAATGTAAACCCTTTACCTCTAGATTAAAAATTCATCTAAAGGCAAAGTAACTTAAAGCATTAAATATTTATAAACATCAATAGCTAAGTTCCTGACTCCTACCAAAATTAACATAAGTTTTGTTTGACTAAAAACCACAGCACTGCCAGTGCCATTCCTCTCTCGAAAAGGCTCTTTTGCTAGAACTGCTCAGGATGCTTTATTATTATTATTATTGTATAATGTCTGTCCAAATGACCGCATGCATTTTCTAATGCTGCTTCTACGGTGCCTAGAAGACCTTGTCACATGAGGAACAGTCAGACTGTAACCTGATCAGGCAGCAGCAAAGTCTCCAAGCAGGATGACAGGATACCCATTTCAGTACCCAGCAGAAGACGTTTGGGGACTTCTCCGTTCACCTGTAGTCTCATCTGTAAATTGCCTGAAACATCTCTCCAAAAGATGTATAAAGAGTCAGACTTTTACCCATTTTTCTGAACTAAAACATATACACTTCTCTCTAATCCCAGTATAGGAGAGCCCTCCTAATTTTAGAACCAAGTGGTGCAAAGTGTCATAGCTGTCAGATAGCAGGATACCTGAATCTCAGGCCAAACTAATTTAGTTTTCCAACACAATTAGGCTATGAACCCCACTTAATTGCTGATCTGTATTTATATGCATTGTAAAACACATTATTAAATACTGTAATTTCACATATTAACTATGAAACTGAACAATGAAAATATATTTAAAAGCAAACCAAATTCAAAAGGGCCATGTGGCTATAATCAAGAGCAGATTTTGGCCTATGCTACTGAAAAGCCCATCAGAGGCCTAATCCTCCTTGTCTTACAGAAATAGTTACACTAATTGTGTAAGTGCAATGTGCAGAACTTAACCCTCAATATATTTGCCTAGCATCTTCATCCTTTAACAGATTTATTTGCAGCTATTGTCAGTTTGTTTAAAAATGTACAAAATCGAAAGAGTTCTCAGATTACACTCCACAACAAAATCATGTATTCACCAGGTATAATAAAATTAAATCCTGAAACATACTAACTTGCTTTTAATGCAGCTAAGGCCAAACTGGAACGCCCTAAAGTACGACTGATTTCAGCAGGACTATATGCCTTATTAAAGGCTGAGCTATTACATGGGTCCCAATATTGGGAAGGGGCTTGCGTGGGTGGATTTCTGAAGCCAGTGTATTCCCACAAAAGCACCGGACTCTGCCTACACAGGTCAACTTGTAAGATCTGGCTATTAACATGCCCTTCAGGATTTGACCCACGGACTGAAGTGTCTTTGTAAGCATTGTTTCACCTGTTTGAAAGCTGGGTTGACTGAAAGCATTCAGCACATGAATATTTTCACCCACTACAGAAAATCAAGGCTTTGTTAAATTAAACGGCTTTAATGATGTTTTACAGGAAACATTTCAGGCATGCAGCAATAAGCTGCATTCATATTTGACATTTACAAAACTTTATTCTTTTAAGCCTGAACTTATAAAATACTTGCACTTAACTTCAAGCCCATGTGAATAAGCCCATTTTTATTTTACAAAGCACTTAATTCCAAGTACATGTTGAAGTTCTAGCAAAATGATGGAATAAATTCCTCAAATCGGCCATGTCTTAAACAGCGTAGAGGAAAAAAAGAACACATAATCTGGTTTTCAAGCAAAATATCACTAGAGATTAGCAAACTAGATCACAGCAAACAATTAGAACCACCTCAACCAAAAATGTAAACTGAGTCAAAACAAGTCTTTTAACACAATGATGACTCAAGTTTATTTTCCTTCCTCCCCCCATACTTCACCACCTCCTGGTTTTGGCCATTAAAAAAGGAATTATGGAATATTCCTGTGAGCTCTATTTAAAAGATGTTGCTGACTCAATGGGAATTGGGAAGTACCAGAAAAGCAACAAAACAGACCTTTGATCTCTGCCCCAGTTCACACACCAAAGATATTTGAATCGATGGCCAAATTCTGCCTGCCTCAGCCATCCAAACAGGTATCTTTTAAAGCCATGGAGATGCAACTGAAGTTTATGTAGACCATCAAACTCAGCTTCAGAAACTGCTGTCCAAATTTTGAGGCCTTTACACAGACAAAACCTCACTGAACTGGCTAACATTCAGGTTCTCATTATTTTATTCCAACAAAATTAAGACCTCTTCAACCTAGCTCAAGTGAAGCGCTCACACAAGTCGAATCAGCAAAATCTGGTTAATATTTAGGATGAAATGCACTCAAAAAGAAACCCCATCTCCAAGCAATTTTCAAGTGAGAACCTTCTGCTTCAAGAAGAAGGAATGTTGAAACAGAGTAGAACCGCAGGTTTTACATTTTTAGATGGCCAAAGCAGCCCATTAATTTTGTCTGACTTCATGCAGCACAAGTGCCATTACGCTTGCATCCCTAATTGAAGGCACTTTCTGTTGGCTAAAATCCTTCGTTCCCAAGAGGCTAACCTGCTGTAGGAAATCTGCTAGCAACAGGGGAAACGACAGAGAGACTTGCACAGTGGCAAAGAAAGGATTAGGTGACGTGCAGCTGGATAATCCACACATACCCTCCACTAGTCAGCAAATAACCTGTGCTCTTTGAACAAAAAAATTATCAATTCCAAGACTAGATACTACCAGCACATGAAAAGAAGCTGAAGAAAACCATCCAAGGCAGAAATTCCTTATACATCCTGCAAAACTAACACCTATATGCCACCAGTTTTTGTTATGCCAAAGGAGAAGGAAAATAAATTAAAAGCATCTAGTCAATTACTCACTCCAGTATTTCTTTCCGAGCTCAAAATCAGAAGCCCTGAAACAGGAGTTCTCATTAGTTCACAGCCAAGAGCCCAGAAGAGCAAGATTTCTGCAGGCTGTAAGTTCAGGCCCCTGGGTTCAAAGCATAAATAAGGAAATGCAGAAATTCACAGATTTCAGAGCCAGGAGTGTCTGCCATAGCGTCTGTGCTCTAGGAAGCCATCTCTAAAGAAGAATATCCTTGGACTAAGTCTAATACCAAACACATTTAGGAGCCTCCAAATTCCTAAAATGCAACAGCACCTTTATTTTCAGATGTATAAAAACCATTCTGAGCAAATGGTCCCTTCCCAAAGTCAGCTCAAAGGAGCTGGATGACAAACATCTATTTTTTTTTTTTTATCTTAATTCAAAAACTGTACCCAAACAATGTCAGAACAGCTTTACTTGACACTACCCTCAATCAATCATTAGAACAAATTACATTACCTCTGAACCCTACACAGGCAACAAAATGCATCAGATGACCCGCTAGCTCTCGTCCATCTCCAGCATCTTTGTTCTCAGAATACAGAAACAGAACTGTTTGCCGTGTTTCAGCTGAATGTGTAGTATTATAGATCTTTTTAAAGCAAGAGAGAAACGCCAGTAGTGACACAGAACGTACCAAAGTTTAAACAGCCCAACCTGAGTTTTGCTATCCCCAGTCCCAGACTTGCCCCTCCTTCCTACAGAGACAGAGGCTACGCAGCGAGCCTGAAGTACCCTAAGGAAGCAGTAATCAGGCATCCAATCCAAAGAAAACATTTATGGGATACTTTTCCTATCACTAACAACAATTTCATCGAGTCCCTGAACCGCAAGGCTGTATTTTTTGCAGGCAGTCACGTCAAGCTGAATTTTCTAATAGATCTGTTTCCTATAGAGCCAAAATCTGCAGCATTAAAAGGTCTGCACGGGCCAGATAACCCTATATATTTTAAACTTTTCTAGCTTACATGATTGTAAGAACATTCTTGAATCACAGTTAGTCATTTATTCAATACTTAACTCTAAGAATCTGCTTTTTTTCAGAGACAGCAAACATGTAGTCATTAACAGATGTGCCCATTTCAATAATGATGTCAAAGGGAGGGAACTTTGTTACACAATTGTTCAAAATCTTGCAGGAAAAGAAGGTTGTTGCAATTGGTATTTAAATAAACGTTTACTACCTGAATTGAAAA
Organism: Nipponia nippon; assembly: GCF_047370975.1. NCBI lineage: Eukaryota > Metazoa > Chordata > Aves > Pelecaniformes > Threskiornithidae > Nipponia > Nipponia nippon. The sequence goes on along the minus strand of NW_028262358.1, from coordinate 98,940,796 downwards.
ACACAAAGAAGTTTTACCTGAAATGAACTATACAATTTCAGAGGCATCACATATACACCTTGATTCTTGGTGTATTATTTAAGATTTATACCAGAGTAAATCTAATGAATGCACTGCACTTAAACCTTAAAATGGTGATCTTCAAATATTTTAATACTGAAATAATGTTGGTATGGAACAATGCATACCTATGCCATCTGATAGAGATGGCATTTAATATTTTAAAAATTAAACGTATATTAAATACTATTGGACATTTTCTTACTTATCAAGAAGGCTGCAGCTAACAGTAATTTTATTAATTTTTGTTCTCAGGCAATGGTGAGATATAAAATTAGTCTTGCTGCTTTGCAAGTTAAGTTCTTTACACCCTCCTAGAGAACTCAAACACAGTTTTTGAGATAAAGTTGAACTGTTAGCTATATTAACAAATATTTGTACGATTGCTCATCTTCCTATTCCGTCACAAACAAGATGTGAAATACGTCAAATGTTTCAGATAAAATATACTAGATGTTTTATTGCTGCTATCACAGTAAAGGCTTTGCCTTTGAATTCTTAGAGGTGCTACTAACAAAGCAGCTTTTTTTCCCTGAATAAGTAGCTTGATTCAACATGATTTCTGTATCATCTGTGCTAATGTGACTTTTTTCCCTCCACCAAAATGCCTTAGAAATACTGCCAATGAATTACTACATGAATCAAGAAACAAAATATGACGGCCAACAACTGAGCTGCCCAGGAATCAGAAAACAACATTCTCTTCTCCCATAGCAAACAGCTCTTCTGTGCTACCTCAGATTTAGCAAACAGTTGCCTAATTATTTACTGTCACAGCCAAAGCCACGGCCAGCAGACAGAATCTGGAGACGTACGAATACCCTGATTTCAACTGTTAAAGCAACAAGGTACTTGCTATTGCACCGTCTTCAAGATCCGCAGCCACTCTGGCTGCAGAAACGGATGAAGAGTAAAATTTTACTTTTCTACCTTTAAAAGGGACTGCTTTTCTCTTCCTAAATCAAACTGCCCGAACGTCTTAATGATGCGGCATCATACGATCCCAAGCCTTCCAAGACAGGCAATGAATTTTGTACAGCTGACTCTGCTAGTTACAGTACTCAACAGCTGGGGCATAGATAATTTGGCACCCTGATAACACCCTAGATGAATAAGAGAGCGTTCTGCAGACCGTAAGAAGGAAAACCAGAACTATTAGCATTAAAATTATGGATTGGAGCTCATCTTAAAAATATAAAGTCAACATGGCTAGCATTTGATTAAGAAAATTACTAAAGATGGTGTTTACAAAACTGAGAAATTCAGAGAAATGGCACTCCCTCTTCAAAGCCTATATTGTAGCCATTCTTTTCTGATTAGATCAGCTCCCATAGCAAGTCATCAGGACAACAATCGCTGTAGTGAAGTCATACTACTGGGACTCGGATGGGAAATCATGACCGGCTTGGAAACACATTTTAAAAAATAATGTGTTTTCCAGGTTTCCAATATATCCTAATTAAAAACAAGTCCGAAACTTTACCTTTGCTCCCAATGGCTGAATAAAGTATACCTTGAGCAGCAAAACACAGCAAACCAATATACTGAATATGACACTAAAAACTAAGACAACAGAAACTGGATCCTTCCGAATAATTTCAGGATTTGGCTGTCACTGAAAATAGCATGTGGATGGACCCAATGTTACCCCCACAACATGATACACTCAAATATTTCCAGAATGTACCTTATTTCTAACAGAGATGTGAGTTAGTCTTAGGAGTTTATTTTAATGAAAATCCCTTTGTCCCCCAACACTTAAAAACCAAATCTTTCAGTCCTTTTCCTGATAAAACTCTCACTGAAATAGTGGATATTAGGCCTAATATCTTTCCCAGGTTTTTAAGCAAGTAAACAAACTGGTATAAAAATGAACCTTATTAAACCTGACTCCAGCAGCAAATCAAAGGTAATCTAAAGCAGAATAGCACTGCTTTGGATTAGAACCAGAACAGAAAAACAAGCTTTCTCAGTGTTTTCTTTATTTACAAAGTAAACAGTCTGCGTGCTTTAAAATAATGCAAAAATCAGTTCGGCTACATATGAAGTAATTGATGACTTAAAAAAAATAAGAAAGAATGGAATAAAGATGTGCTTTTGAAGATGATCTATTACGAACCGCAATTATTTCTCAACCAAAACGCACTAATGCATTTCCGTGCAGAAACAGTGCACATGCTCCATAGCTGCATTGACACAATGGGCAACAGACACAAAGGAGTCATTAGTCAATACTGTTAATGACACATGAAATCGCAAGTGACACAGGTATAAAGTAGACTCGGACCTGACAAGTTCTCACGTCAAAATAACCATCTGTAGGGGTTTTATTTTTCAAAATATTACCACTAACAACCCAGATTAAATAAAATCAACTATCGGTATCTTCAAATCAAGCCGTCTTAAACTATGCCACTCCCATTCCCATCGGTGGAAACCATTTAACCAAAACCTTTAGAACTGACTGGAAACATACAGCTGAAAAATTGTAATCCTTCAAAATAAAAATTTCAGATATAATATCTAGCCTATCTTTTCCCCAAACATTACAAAAGGACTTGGCACTGCAAATGTCAGCATATGCTGTGACATGCTGTAAAAACTATTTCTGGGATGAAGATGCAATCTGAACAGTTAACTCCATCCCTTTCGCACCTGAATTAAAATCAGACCCGTTACACTGTTGATAAGCATTTTCAGATTTAGTATTAGCAAAGGTACTGAAAAACAGTAATGAATCATGTCTCCCAAACCATCTCTTCCATCCCCATGCGTTTAAGAAAGCAATATAATTTACATTTCTATCAAGACAAATTGAGCTGTACGTATCTCTGTTATGATAAACGCCTTTTTCCTTATTTTTATGTATTCGATGAAAAAAAAAAAAGGTGCTATACGAACTAAGGTCATTCTTTGCCTGACCACAAAAAGAAAAAAAAAAAAAAAAAAAGGTCAAAATAAACTGTAAGGGTAAATACAAATGCACATCGAGACGTAAATCTCCGTGTCCGCATTTCACTCGAGAGAGACTTTTCGACACCGGAGAGTGCGGCGCACCCGCTGGCGAGGCAGAGGCGGTATCTGTACCCACCGCAGAAGGCACGGCCGCCCGCTCCCCCGGCCAGGGACCGGGCAGGGACCGGGGGCCACCGGCCGCCCCTCACCTGGCCGGAGCCTCCAGCGGCCCCGCTGCGGGGAGGGCTGCCCTACCTTTGTATCTCTCCAAGACATCTTCGTAGGCTTGCAGGTACTCCTGCTCCTCGGCGTAGAAGTAGGCGCCGGGGGAGAGGTAGCCAGCCATGGCCGGGGGCTATCCCCGCCCGCCTCCCTGCGCGGCTCCGGGCGGCCAGGAGCCTCGGCGACGGCGCACGACCCAACCCAACGGCGAGCGGCGGGGAGGGCGCTGCCAGCCCGGCCGAGGAAACGCCCCCACCGGCCGTTCGGGTTTCGGTAGCCGCCCCTCGGACGCAGAGGGGGGCGGCCCCAGCCGGGCGGCTGCCGCCGCCTCCCCGCCACAGCCCCCCGGCTCCAGCCCCATCGCCCAGGCGCCGCCTGCGGGGCCGGCGAGCTCTGCCTCCGCGGCTCGGGCCCTGAGCCGCCTCCCGCCCGCCCCCCGTGTTTCTGCCGCGGTCTCCCCCCGGGACGAGGAGGGCGGCGGCCGCCGGGGCGGGGACGCGACGACCGCGGCACGGACGGGGCCGGCGGGGGCACCGTCGCCCTGCGCCGCTGGCGCTGAGGGGCCGCAGCACGGCGGACGCCGCCGGGGCCGGGGGGGGGGGGGGTCGCGGGCAGGGACCCCGCGGGCAGCCCCCGGCGCTGGCAACCGGCCGGTGCGGGACCCCCCGCTACCCCGGCGGCGGGGCGGAGCGGGGCGGGACGGAACAGGCGCGGCCCCGGCCCCGCCGCAGGTGCCACCGCCGCTCGCCCGCCCCCGGCCGCGTCCCCACCGCGCCTGCGCCCCGCGGCCGCCACCGCCTCCTGGCCCTGACCCCGGCCCCAGCGCCGGGCCCGCCCCGAGCGGTCCCTCCCGCCCGGCTCCAGCCCCCGGCCCGCTCACCCTGCCTCCGGGGGGTGGCGGCGAGCCCCGCGGGCGGCCGGGCCGGCTCCGCAACCTCCCCCTGCGGCTGCATTCTGCGGCTGGCGAGAGCCCGGCCCCGCGGAGCAGCCTCTGCCACCGCGGCCGCCGCTGCCCCCAACAGCGCCGTTAAGATGCGTTACCCCGCGAAACGGTGCCCCGGGAGGGGACCGGCGAGGCACGCACAAGAGGGTGGGGAGGACCGGCGGCGTCCCCGGGGAGCCCCGAGGACCGCCGCACCTTCCTGGGATTGATCTACAGGCGGTTTCCAGCTTTCGCCAGGGCGAAGCAGACCGCCGCCCTGCTTCGCACATCGCTTGTCGCCGGGCCGCGGGCCAGCGCCCGCCCGCGCCTCCGGCACAGCGGGCGGCTCCGTCCCGCTCCCCGGCCCCGCAGGGACACGGGCCTCGCCCCGCGCACCCCGCGACCGGCACCGGCCGCCTCCACCGCGGCCTCTCCCGGCGCTGCGGGCGGCCCGGCGCCGCCTCCGCCGCCGAGGCGGGGTGCTCCCCCGGCCTTCAGCCGGCCAACGCCGCCGCCGCTGCCGCTGCTGCAGCCCCGCGCCGCTAACGCCTTTTCGCATCAAAGTTTAATGGGCGCACCTGCGCGCGTTTCGGCTCGCTTTCCCACACGCACCGCTTCGCCCGGCCGCAAAAGGCGGCCAAAGAGCTTAGTCACCCCCCGGAGGGGCCCCGCTCGGCCAGCCACGGCAGGGGGTCCCCCTGCCCCCGCCCCCTCCCCGCCGGCCCCCGGCCGCGCCTTACCGGCGATGCGCAGCACGGCCCTCTCGGCGGGGTCCAGCACGGAGCCGCCCTGGATCTTCCGCTTGGACCGCTCGTGTTTGGGCAGGTTCCAGGGCAGCGTGTCCCCCGGCGCCGGCGACACCGTCCCCGACCGCTGGCTGAAGTCCTCCTCGTCGGAGAAATCGGCGGAGGACGACATGGAGCATCGGTAGGACGCGTTGCCGGAGCTCTGCACGGGGAGACAGACAGACAGACAGACGGGGAGGGTGCGTGGGGAAGCATCTCACGGGAAAACGAGGGGAGGGCGGGGAGGGGGACGCCGCTCACCATTGCCGTGAATGGAGGGGGGAGAGGGGTGCGCGTGCGGAGCGCCGAGGGCGAGCCTCCAAAAACCAGCCGGCCTTCAGCGGGAATGCATGCGGAGGGACGCCCGGGCAGCGCCCCGGCCTGCGGCTGGGCGCCCAGCTCGCAAATGAGCCTCCCACCCCTCCGACAATAAACCCAGCAGCGACAACAACCGAAAAAAAAAAAAAAAAAACCTTCCGGGCTACAAATCGATAGCGTTTGGCTCCCCCGCCAGGGCGAGGAGGAGGTCTGCCATCCCCGAGCTGCTGCTGAAACCGTTCCTGTAAATCCGTCGCCGCGTTACCGCCCCGCCGGCCCCCGCCTCCTGCCCCGCTCTCCCCGGCGCAGCCCCGGCGGGAGGGAGGGAAGGGAGGGAAGGGAAGGGAATAAGGAAGGAAATAGGGTTTCTCAGAGCAGCCCCTTTGGGTCTCCGGGCACGACAGGCGGCTTTCGGTCACGCTTTGCCGAGACAGCTTCGGCAAACAAACGGCTGCTCTCGGCGTATAGGCTGTACCCACGTTCAGACTTGCCAGCCACCCAAAAAAAAAGAGCGGTTCTAGAAACGTAAATAAGCAGTGATGCAGTGCAGGGATGGGGCTGCTGCCATTTCTGGCTTCCCTGGTTAGGGTGAAGTGGGAAACGGAGATGTCTGAACGATAACATTTCAACACCATGTTGAGAATTTAGGATACAACGTTATACGCAGGTGATCAGGACACGATGGGGGCAAGGCGCTATTTCTCTTCCTCTGCATTTTCTGATTGGAGAGACTCGTGGTTTCTCCAGGGCACCTGACTAGAAAATGATGGGTTTGATGTGTGATTTCATGTGGGAGCTACTGTGACAGTCTTTCAAAAGTGTAACCTGATGCTGGTCCAGGCATGGTTAATTTTCAGGGGTCTGCTGTTCTCAGCTTGGAGAGGTGTAGCATTATACTTTGTTACGCAGAGATATCCCTCATTCAGCCCATCTAGATTCCAGATTTTCTGATACTAAAACAGCTATTATTTTAGGCTTGGCTTATAGCCCTTTTTTTTCTTTTTGAGGGGCTTAAAATGTACCTTTACTTACAGAAGAAATTTGTACTGTGACTGAGATCTGATAAAACTTATTGTTGGTGTCTGAACCTTTTTACGGTCAGTTCTCATTATTACATTGGGGGTATTTTACCCATTTTAAAACTCAAGCCCTACATAATCCAGAGTAACAACACGATGCACTCTTTGCTATGCATAAAACTGCCAATAATATACAGTTAAATAATCTGCTAAATAAGAGAGGATCTCTTATTAGTGGTTGCTCCTCCTGACCTCCTTCGCTTCTATCCCCATCCTCTTTTCTCCTTCTACAGTACTTCATGGTGAAGTTCAAAAGGAGAGGGAGGGAGGGAATGAATACATAAAACCAATTAACTGAGTTCTTGTTTAATGTATTGTGATGTGGAGAGAGGAAGAGGTAAGCAAGTGCGGAAAAACAGAAACATGAGATGTCTGATCCCAGCTCTGATTGCCTTCGTAATTAGTTCTAGTGCTGGGAATATTTTGCTGCCAGCTTATATAATAAGCTAAAACTCTCTGTAGGATCTCATAATGCAGGATGGTCACACACAGGTGTCTTCCTGATGGGAGCTGGAAGTGCAGAGCTTGCTGCAGGGTACAGAGGGCACTCTGCTGTACCGGCTGGGGCTAACAGGGCCCCTGATGTGCTTAGTCAGGGATTAGGCTGCTTCTGGCCTGTCCTTAGCTCCAGATCTTGCCATAAAAGAGAAAGTGTTCCCTTTAATCCCAGCTCTGAACATCCTGCTTCGGGCCTGTATCTTCTGTTGGCTGCTCAGCAACCCTCAGTATCTTTGGATCACACAGACCCATGGAGACAGATTTTGCCTTTCAATTTATTCATCTTCTTAATTTCTAGTTTATAATATGAAAATCAGAAAGAGCCCAGACATTTTGGGGTATATTTGTGAAGGTGCTATAGCGATACTTTGTTAGTATTTATGTAGCAGCTTGGAATATGCAAGGACAAAGTAGGATAGCAGTTGTTATTGAAGCTTTGAAGAAAGGATCTCTCAACTCTCAGATTTATCTTTGAAAGTATGCTGTAATTTTTATCCAGTTGGATTTCCTTTTCTCAAAAGAGGCCTTAATAGCCCATTTTTATTTTTATAACAACAACTCCTTCTATAGTTCCTCCTACTCTTAGCAACCAAAAGCGCTGTTGAGTGATCGTTCCATATATAGCACTGAACGTATTCTCCGTACTCTCTATTGAGATGTCAATTTTAGGGAAAAAGAGACTGTCCTTCTGGTCAGCTGTGCTACGACACTGAAAGATAAGCTATGTGAGAAGACCCCCGCCCATATTTTTGAGAAATCAAACTGAGCAGGCAATGGGAGAGCAATCTTTAGCATCTATGTGTATTACACCTAGCTATCCTCTTTTAAGTTGTCCTTCTACTTTACTTAATGCATGCATTAACAAAATAAATGAACAAAACCCACTTTAGATTACTAACTCTTCAGGAGTCATGTTATCTCATTTTCAGAACAAGGTAGGAAGCTCGGAAAGGAATTTTTCATAATAGCAACATCTAGTAAACTCACATCTAAGAAATGCCAACTTCTAACTTTTACAGTCTACTTTTTGATTCAGTGTGGAGATACTTCTGAGTAACGTGTACACCGAGCTATTGAGCACATAAGTATTTTTAAGAATCTCGACTTTGCTATTCCAAAGACATTTATAATGAGCTGAACAACTGCTTTGCTTGAGTAAATTAATAGCTTTGGTAAGAAGCCTGTAATTGTTCTCCTTTTGTGCAGCCACTGTTCACAACATGCTTACCACTCATCCCACTGGATTGGTTGTTTCTAGGGAACATGTTTTCCATGCCATAGCTGTAAGTCCCAAATAAGCATTCTGTGATTACAGCAACATATTAACCAGTTTAAAAAGTACAAAATAATGCAGAACATCTGTACTATCCTGAAAAGGGCTCCTGGCCAATTAGGACAGCATGTGAAAAAAATCGGTTATATTCTGTTAAAATCAAAACATGTAATGCACTTCTGTTATTTTTCTATGAAGCACATCGCTGTATGCAAGTGAAAAACATAACCGTTAATAATACACAACACTTTTGGGTTACGTGAGTGAAGTGTCTTCTATATCCACTACAATATTGATCAGACACATCCTTACTTAGCCTACTCTGGGACTTAGCGAGGGTCAGGGCATGACCCTTCTTAGCTTGAAGGCCCATAAGGTCACAGCCCAGACGCAATAGCTGCTTATTCTGTGCCTCCAATTATGCGTTCCTGCTGCTCATTAGCCTAAAGACTTATCTGTAGCCTCTATTGTTGATCAGCAGGAACTGTTGTATTTGCATAGCGGTTATGCATATAACAGCTTGTGCACTGAAGCCTCTTGGTCATAAACAAGCAAATCTAAGCAGAGTTTTGTCTGCATTCAAAGTCCAGGATTAAAGTTAAGCATCGTTTCACCATCAGTACCACAGGGGGGTGCAAACTGCACACAGAGTCCTCACCGCTGTGTCTCGGGAGGCGAAGTGCTCAGGACAAGCATTTAGGAGAGCAAAATTCATTTCTGCCAGTGTCTACGTTTTTTTCTGTAATCAGGTGATTTGCAGCAGCCGCCTGAGAGTCAGGCTTGCTACTCTGCTGTAAAAGCGAGCTGGTTTCCAGTAATGGGGATGATTTCAAAGATTTAGTATACTTCTTGTAAGAGGGATTTGGCCAAGCACCAAGGCATGATTTCCTTTGAGGAGGGAAAGAAGGAGTGTTTGTCGTAGGTGAGGCACTGCAGAACATCAGGTGGAAACTAGCTGGAAAATGGTATAAGGTAACGCACAACACCATAGATCAGAAAAGCCACCCCTAGATAGGATCTGATACCCTCAAGAGTGCCAGTGGGTTTTGCACTGTCATTCCTCAAGGCGGAAGCATTAGCAGAGGTCGGGTTTTAAACTCGGTCAAGCAATCCAGCTGGCAAAAGCTGCCGGGAGGCTGATACCGAATTATCGTCATGTTAAAAATTCCCCAACTTGATGACACATCGGAGATTGTGCCGGCCAACTGAATTCTAATCAAATACCTTGTACTTTCCTATCTTATCTTTGCGAAGACTTTCCACTGCAGTGAGTCTTTTCACGCTGGTTTTTGGAAGCTCTTGGGAAGTACAGGTCAACATTGACTGAAATTTAATTTTCAGTTTAGTTACGAGTTATCTATATTTCACTTATACTAAACTATCTCAGAATTCCTGGAATATATGTTTGTTTTTTTCTTTCATCATGTTCATTGTGGGCAATGGATAAATATGAACAGAAATGAAGTGTTTCAATCATGGTTTTACTGAGTGTGTTTCAACAAAATTCCTCCTAATTTAGAATAATTTAAAATATCAGTTGAATGTAACATGCTATTTTTGTCCTTTAACATCCCAGATTGAATGATATTAAAGTGGATCAACTTTTAAAGTAAAATAACTTAATAAATTTAAGACAAAATCTAGGGCAACTGAATGTTCCCATTAGTAAATCGCTTTAACCTGATTAGGTGATAATGCAATGCAGAATACAAAACATCCAATGTATGTGATCAGGCTATGCAAGTCCCTTGGGACTGCATATTATCAGAAATTATCAAAATTCAAAACAGACACAGAAATGAAAGTACAAACGAGGGCAATATAAAACTAACTATGCTAAGCTTAATAAAAAAAAAAATCCACTATTGGAGACACAGCCATATTAAATGAATATTTTTCTCTGGTTCTGTGCCAGTCATTTAAGAGGACATCCATACTTGAAAGTGCCTATGAGCATCAAGGGTCTGATTTTATGTTAAACTGCCTTTGCGAACAGTTAGGCTTTTCAAACATCAAGACAAATTATTGCTTTGTAGAGACAATTTACATTCTTTCTTTCTAAAGGTAGGAGAAGATGGAAATCAGCATTCAGCGTTTATTCTATCACATGCATTTTGAGCCTGTGATTGTATTTATACAAGGAAATTCCAATGCTTTCGTAGGCTTTCGAAAGGAGATGGGATCTTTTCTGGATGCTAGTAGGTCAATCTCTACCATCCCCCCACTTTGAAAATAACCTTATTGCGGCAACTTTCATTAAATAATAGGTTATCTGAGGACATGAAATTCAAAATGGATGAAGGGCTAGATCCACATATGTACTTGGACATTGCAATACAGATTTGTAACATCAAACTATGTTTACTGGATAACCATCTACTTACACATCTAAAACTGACATGATGCAAAACTGGGGTTTTGGTAGGAACTAAGTAGTCAGAATAACCTGGTCACCCAGGATGATGCAGCATCTCATTCTTCAGGGACACAAGACACCCCCAAACCTTCTCCTGAAATTGGTCCTCAGTCATCCTTTCATAACAGCAGAGAGCACTAGTTTCTTTTGAACCATAAAAGAAGTGAAGCAGCTGTTTGCCTTTTCTTTATTGTCTTAAGAAGCTTGAAACCTAGCGTCAAACCCTCATCTCCCAGCAGCCAGCCTGGAGACTATTCTGCAACAACCTCCTGGTTGTGGAAATGGTACAGGTTAAAAAAAAAGAGTTCAGGATTTCTTGGTGTGCAATGAGGAAGAGGGAGCATGGCGCGCTGCGTCAGAGCATGAAAGGCTCTCTGTGGGGAGAAGGAGGTGCTGGGTTCTGATCCCTGCTCCGATGACTGCGTATACATTCTGCTTTAAGTAGTAATTGGGTAAAATATTGAAGTAGTCCCTGGATGAGACCTGTGCAATGGAGGCAACAGAAACCACAATGCAGCTTGTGTACTAATTCTGCAGAGATACACCAAATTTCAAGCACTTATTGGTCTGAAGTGATACCATCTTCTAGTAGCTAAAAAAAGAAATTAGTGAATATTATGCTACAACAATAGAGTTTTGCTTTCATTTACTTCATGTGTCGGTGATCTCTTTCAGGAGCAGAAAGCTGAGAGATGCTCCACATTTGTAACTCCTTGTTAACTGTGAGATGAGCTGAGGATTCAGATACTGTCAAGATAATCTCTACAGATCTCGGCAACTTCCACCAAGGAAGGTAGCCATAATAAGAAAAAAATAAGGCGTTTAAAGTATGTTGCTGTACAAGGAAAACCTGCTTGTTGTTTTTCCTTTTTCAAATGAATACATTGAAAAGCAAGGCATACTTCATTCAGTGTAACCAAGACCTCTATATAAGTGGGGCCAAATAACATTCAGCTTAAAATGGCCGTGTTGTGGCAAAGCCATCAGTTCTCTTGAAAAGCTGCTTAGTAAAACTGTGCTAATAAAAATGTGGATTCTTTTTGAATGTCACTTGAAAATTAATAGTATCATCAACATGACAGCCCTGATATGTTACATATTTAATCCATTCCTTTATTCCTCACCTATTTCCTCTATTTAGTTTTTCAATATGAATTGCAGGATTTAATCTTGAAATAGCTTACCTACGTTATAGAAGCTGACAGAAAGGTACTGAAGGTTTTGCAGATGGAAAGATAATATTTTGAGCTCCGAGTATCTGGGAAGCTACAGCATGGGGAATAAGTGTTTTCACTGAGTTTTACGCTAAAACCATCAGCAAGATATAAGTGCTAATTCCATTATTATCTTGTTTCAAAATTAATGCTTCATAGATATTAATAGCTAAAATGTGAGGATTTCATGGTCTCAAAATCATGAATTATTTCTGTAAAAGAAATGCATATACCTTAGATGACTGCTGTATACAACTGTTGCAAAAAACCCCATTACCTAAGAGTAAATTTTGTATTAATTTTTAATTGCAGCTATCTTGCATCCATTCAGATCTCCCTAGTCTGCAGACACAAAAGAGAATAACATGACAGAATAACTAAGGTTTGATGGAGGCACACACAGTTTTATCTGTTTACTATGCCTACAAGGCCAACGATGTAACAGAGGAAGAGTCTGGAATAAGAAATCATCTAGCTTCAAATACTTTCCTCAGCCTTCTAAACTTCTCATTGTAGGTGGTATTATATTTTATTTTGATATATATATACACACATATATGTTTTAATAGCAAACCAAATTACTCCTGCCATAAAAGGTTTATCAGAGTAGGAAAACACTCTAGACAGCAAAGAGCAAAATAAAGTTCTAAGTAGCTTTTGAATCTCTGATGGGCACAGATTGTTTTCAAGAAAAAAATAAAAGGAAGACTTAGAAGAATTTTTTAAATTTACACAATTAAAATCTAAAACAGTGGTATTGATATTCAGCTTTTAGTAACAACTGGTAACATTCCTGACTAATAAGTTTCCCTCCTTATAGAATTAAACATTCATTTGTTCTTTCCAAGCTGTTTCAATCCCATGTTGTAAAACAAAGTTTCAAGATGTGATCCATCAATCAATCAATCAATCAACATTTAACTATTTGAAAATACAGGTTCTTATAATTACACAACACTAGTAATACTATTAATAATTAAGTTAATCAGATTGTTTTCTCTTATAAAATCCACTTTAAGTTGCCTTGCCTTATGTTTGGTTGAAAATATTCGCTGCCCAAGGTTGAATTTTCTTGAAAATTTTCAGTCAAAGGCTGACTGAGAAGCCTGAGAGCAAGATGATGAAAATATCCAGTAGTTATTTGTCAATGCTAAAAAATATCCCAGTGATCTTTTTTGAGAAGACTCCAGGCTTTGGGATGGATACTTCAAATATGAATATCCTTTAAGCTAGACATAGGCCTTTTGCCATCTTTGTTAAAAATCTGTCTACAAGTGTCGGAGTGGTAAGTCTTTGAGATACAAATATCATCTGCTCTCCCTGGTGTCAGGGAGTAAAAGGAAAGCTTTTAAAGTTTGGGCTTGATCTCACTGCTCTTGATGAGAAAGCTACTCCAGAACCTACTGCTTTCTTGATTACAAGTAATCTTCCCCTAGTTGCCACCTGAAACTTTTTCTTGGTCTTTTGTTTTTTGCAACAGCAGCATTCATTTCCTTAAATACCTTTTTTGCTTCCCTGATGTGTTCATAGCCTGCATTGTACCTCCTCTCAGCCTTTGTTGGTTTTGCTGAGCAAGTCAACTTCTTTTAATCTTTCCTCATCTGCTAGTAGTCCTTCTTTGCAAAGTTAAATAGTTTGATTTAACTATTCCTAGGGCCCAGGTGACTACCAATGTGATTTTACCAGTTTTTTTATTTTTTTTTAACAAGGCCATGCTCGAATCTATCAACTAAAATCTCTTCAGATTGGTACCCACTGCACAAAGCCTCTCAAGACTCTCAGGGGTCTTATAGCTGCCTGACCAGTAACCCCACCATCACAGACTGACCAAGCAAATTCCACCCTCGCAGCTCTTACCTCCGCTCTCACGACACCTACCATCCCCGCTGAGGAGCTGAGCTGGGTCCTTCCAGCTTGGAGATACCGAGGCAAAACTAATCTTTCCATCTGATAGTTACCTGCTGTGGTTGCGGGCTGATGGCAGTGTGGGCAAGAGGCATGGAGAGCAGGGGAGGGCAGGCACCAGAGCTAACAGGCAGGAGATCGTTTCTTTTATGCTCTCTGTGACTCGCTCGGCTGTGCTTAGCCAGCAAGAGGAAGAAGCTGTACAGTCTGAATGTGGAGAGGACAAACACCGGAACCGGTGCGCTGGAGGAAAAGGCTGGAGAAATACGCTGGGACTGACAGCCTGAGGGACAAACACTGAGACCGGCAGAGTCTGGGAGCTGCAACTGAAAAGCATTCAAGGGAGCAGCAGACTCCATGGATAAAGACTAGAGGAGAAATGGACCTGCAAGGTAACAGCTGGGACTAGCAACCATCAGTGCTGGATCAGGGGGGAGCTAAGGATCTGACACGCTGGCATGAAACTGATATCGCCTCAGCAAAAGGCTTTGAACAAGGTCCTCTGATGAACGAGGAAGGTGGGAAGTGCATGTGAGGAGAAGGTCTCCGAGAAGAGAGACAAGAGCCAAGGAAGGTGTGCATGGAGTATGCAGCCAGAGGCCACAGGGAGACACAGAAATCAAAGAAAGAGACTGGTCGAACAAATGCCTCCAAGCAAGGAGATGACTGACCAGGTGAGCCTGGGAAAGGCTGTGCAAGGGGTGTGACATGGAGGAGTGATGCAAGGACTGACAAAGTGAGAGGGGAAGGGCTGAGGTCAGCAGAAGAGCGAGGACTGGGCAGCGAGGAAGGATCCAGCGGTGGGGCAGAGGCAGGCCAGGAGCAGGCTGGAGGAGACAGGGCAGAAAGAGCCGTGCTTGGGAAGAATGAGCAGAAGAAAGCACATCCCCCTAAGGAGCCTGGTAGGAAACGGAAATTTCACCCCAACTCCGGCCATTAGCAAATATCTGAGAGTTCCTCTAGAAAAAAAATACCTCTTCCCCTGTGTTACTGATTCATATGGAGGAATACAAATATCGTCAGTCTCTCCCTGAAATCCAATAGCAGAATTTTCTGTGTTGTAGTTCCAAGTGTCAAAACCTGCTCATAAGCCACACCACAGAGCTTTGTTTTTAAGTTTACTTTTTTAACAACAGTAGGAAATTAAACACAGAGTTCTTGTTAAAATACTTTTCTTAAGGTTACAAAGTCAAGCACTAAAATGTTACCAAATCCCAGATTCAAGGTTCTCTGGGCACCCTTAGTTCAGCCTGTTTATTTGTACATCATGATGTACAAATGATGTACAAATGTACAAATAATGATGTGATCGTATACTATTACATCCCCAGTGTCTTGCTCTTATTTAGTGCAAATGATGGGTGATACCCACTCCATAAACAGTTGTTATGTTTTGACAATATTTTTAATATTTTAAAATCTAATTTTATATTATGACAATATTTTGTTTTGTCATCCTCTGTTCAATGGGCAGCCCCAGAACTTAACTTGCTTCATGCTATTCAAATGCTGGTGTGAAGAAGAAATTATTATTTCATAGGCTGCTTTGTGGCACAGTAGTATCTGACTGCTTCATGAATACTAATGATCTTTCCCATTACACAGGATGCAAACTGAAACCAGAAGGTCAATTTTGATACCTAGGTCAAATTGAGATGCCAGGGATCTGATTTTTAAGAGTTATTAGAATTAGGTATCGGTAATACTCAGACCACAGCACACATGGAGTTCAGTGGTTATACTGGCAGCTTGAGAACTTTTATAAACCCAACTACATGCTTTGAGTCAGGCACTTAGAAAATGGAAAATAAAAAATGTTTTAAGCCAGTTGTTCAGCACGTTCACAGTGACCTTGTGCCCACCGTTCAATCTCCAAGGCAGCGCTCACTGCTTTTTAAAGAAATGAGATCCTCTCTCTTCCTGCAATCTCCTGTTTTATTCATTTACACACTTTACAACTTCTGCAGCAGAACTCCTACACATAAAAGTCATCCTAAGAGCACTTCCATCCTACGATGAATACAGAGTACAGCCTGTGAAAAACAGTATGCCTTCATACAATTACAGTCTATATGACAATGCAGATGCATAATCGACTGAATTAAAGCTGCATGTGTAACCTTAATTCTAGCACTTCCTAACGTTTGAATACTTGCCGTTGCCAAACTATTCTTTTAACATAATACCCATGTGCAATGTTATATATAAATACGAATGGATAAGGGAGTCCCTTGCTATATAAAGATGTACTGTTTATGTGCCACAATAGGATGTTACACAATACAACTCTGAAGAGTGACCCCTGTGGCAGCGAAGGAAAAGGAAACATCTGCATTTAGACTCTATAATTACTACGCATCTATGAGACAATTACTGTTCATTTTAAGTTGTGCAAACAACACCATCATAACAAAATCAGAGCTGGTTAATATTTTTTTTCCAACCTGCCTTCAGCTACTGTACAGAATTTACTATTTATCATTAGTTACATGAAACATTTTTTCATACAGTTAAGACCGCTAGCACATTTTAGCAGCTTCGGTTTATATTACTACCTGTCAAGGAAGGATACTGGGATTTTAAAAAATAAAAATTCTGAGCAGTTAAAAAATTAATTTCTCAGTGAGGCTGCACTGCATACATGTAGTATAATTTTATCGATGAACACAAAATCCCAGCTGATACAAATCATGGCAAAATGACAGTGGGGAAAAAAAAAAAAGTATTAGACATTTTTCAAGCCAGAGTTTTACAGCTCTATTTCTTTGATACAACAGTTGAAGAATATTTTATCTATCTCATTCACTTCTAATTTAGTAGCAAGTTATCTTCAGCTCCAAGGACCAATATGATGCAAAGTCAGGTTTATCATGAAGCTATTGCAATCTGAACAAAAATGTAATCCACAGTTTAGAAAGGGCAAACCACCATACTGGCAAATGATGTCAAAGGTGTTTATTTGCTAGTAAGCACTACTTTTACATCAAGAAGAGTGTAATTGGCTATGCTGCTTGCTTTTTTTTTTTTCCAAGACTAGCTATGCTGCCTTCTTTTTTCTGAGCTTGTAAAAGAGAATAGAAGTCAAAGTCACATCCTACAACAAAGATTGCTGTCTTAGCTTCATGCTGATGGTGCACTTTGACCCTCTTTCAACACTTTAGATCAAACAGAGCCAGGCTGGTTTAAGCTCTCATCCCATTTTCAGTAAATAAGCATTTGCCCTGGGAATGAAAATTGATACAGACAAAATAAAAATTGCATGGAATCAGCTTAGCTATCAAGACAAAACCTGTTATATTAGAGGGCTTTGCCTACAGGTGTAGGATGATTTGAAAATGCATATAGAAAAATGACATAGATTTGATACTACTTGCAACCATACAAGCATAAATCTAAGCAAATACACTCAAGCATGATCATCCCACAGGGACAATTAATTCAAATGACCTTAACTCTCCAAATAAGAGCTAGCAGTGAAAAGTCAGTTAAAGTGCTCTAAATGTGGATTTGTACTGTTACTGCTATGCTTATTTCTATGTATTTTTATATATATGTCTCATCAATAATTATTAGCACTACTGCAATTAACTTTCTTTTGCAATATGCTTAATAATAGCTGTAATAACTCATCCACAGAAAAAAAAAATCACTAGAAAGACAACTCAACAATAATTTTAAATCTCAGATCTAATTCTTAACATGTTACCATTGTGTTTTAACAAAAAGTAGTTTTAAAGTTGTAAAGACATCACCTCCCTGGCCTAGTGAAACTCATGGCAATGCACCTTTAAGAAATCCCTTCAAAAATCTAAACTGGGAGCTGGGCAAAAGGAGTGGAAGAAACAGGCAATTGCTACAACGCAATAGATGAGCTGCAGGGTGGAGAGGGGAAAGCAGCCAAGAGGAAATGGGGAGCAGGCAGCAAGGGAGGAGGTCCCAGAAGCTAGCAGAACAGTGGGAAAATGAAGTCTTTGTACAAAACTGGTTATGAAGAACTTATCAGTGAGGAGTTATTTGCTATAAGAAAAGCAATAAAACACAACAGTCCAAGCAAGAGAGGTAAACAGTCTCTTGGTAGGCACGTGTATGTTTGGAAAGAGGTACCTTTGAAGTCAACCTAATGGCCACTGAAGGCTTTCTCTTTATTTCAGAGATTACTGGATTTAGCATTTATAGTCGTATTTGCAAAGATCCTACACACCTAAAACAGGTTGCTTGAGGTATTTTTAAAAATGTTTAAGATGGCTAGATGCTTAAATCTTGTTAAAAACTTTATGAATCAATCACCTAATAAACTCTCAGGTGCTTCTCCAAATCTCCATCAATATCCTTTAGGTCTTAAAGCAAAAAATGCAGTCCTTGTTTCCCTTTTTATATTCATTCACGTGTTCCCCGCATTTCTTCATTGTGCTCAAATTATCCTGAGAGAGGACGCGCGCGCATGTGTGTGTGTACACACACGTGCATGCAGAGCCTGGTAGCTCACAGCTTTGTCATACGTTTTGAGAACATTAATACAATGTTAATAAAAATGCTGAAGGTGAAAGATGGTATGATAATGTTTTGCCATATTTGCTTCTAAACGTGATTCACAAGAGACACAATCCAACACAAGCAGATGTCTCCGAAAGAAAGAAGCTATGAGTGCAATCTATAGATGAAATAGCTAATATTTGGAATTAACCAAGTCTCGTGCAGGGTGATGAGTAATTTTTGTATGTCATCTGTATTAGGTCATTCAAATATCACGTAAAGTACATCATGGTATTGGAAAACTAGTAAATAACATCAGAGTAAGAATAAATGCAAATTAACAAAATGAAATGGCAATTATTTAATGAGACATACAAAAAACCTCCTAAAAAGCCCTGTAGAACAACTTCATCCATATGAAAAACTTCATCTCAAGTAAGCTAAGCATCAGCTAACACCCAGAGTTCTTCCATAAATGATTTGGTATCAGATGTTTAAAAAAGCTCCTAAGTGTTTTTCTTACAGAATTATAATACTGTTTTTCTCATAAGTTTTAATGCTTAAACACATAAAAGCAAAAACCAGGATAGCTGAATAAGACCATGGATGGGACAGCTAATGGAATGTATGCATTAGAAAATTATAAACTTTGCTTTCAAGCTTGCATCGTCAGAGTCTTTACAGTGCAAGCTTCACTTCAGTCATGGGAATGGTCTCAGTGGAGCCAAATGAATCCGCTCACATCAGCAGATTTTTTTTACATGTGTCCTCCCAGACATCTGACCTTCCTCTCAGTTCCCTTGTAGTGACTTGTAGCAATGCTGCAACCACCCCTAGGAAGCTAAATTGCTTCAGCAAACGGCAGTCTTTAAATTAGAAACAGGTTCATGAGGAGACACTGAGGGATACCTATAAGCAGCAATTCTTCTGAGATCGTCCTGAATAATCATTAGTTGTCATCAGTTTATTTATAAGTTACTTCAGAGAGACTTTTTTTTTTTTAACACTATTCAGTAGATAATCACCTCAATATATGCTGTCACTACAGTGCTGGGACAAAATAGACCAGTGAGTTTCGATGTGTAAAGTACAAGGCTTTTGAGTAGAAACAGGGATTTCACATCTGAAAGTGAAGAAACCAGGTTCACTTATGCCCCAATCTTTGTAGTCTCATCTGCCGCACATCCTACACTGATCCTGTTACAACAAATGCAAGTGCAAATTTTGGTGCTACATCTCATGATCTTAAATAATCCTTGGTGGCTGCATGAGTCAAGCAATTTAGGAACCCCTCAAACAATGGAGATGTCAAAAGATGCTGCTTTAACAGCATGTCTTTTCAACTATGTATTTAGACATATGGATAAAATTAGAATTTGGCAGAACTGTATGTCTAACTGACCCCACAGCTCAGGAGCCATATATGTTTACACAAACTCAAGGCCATCTTTTGGTTCCAGGCCAGCACAGGAAAAAAAAAAAACAACTATTAATAATTTGTAGAGTTTTATACTTTTGCTTCAGAGCAGACCACTATTTAAAATATAGATAATATTTGCAAAATGCTTATAATAAACTGCCCAGTTTAAAATTTGCCCCGGAGAAGTATTGCTAGACAGCAGCAAGCTCCCAACAGGAGACATCCTGTTGCGCATCCTTCTACACCTTCACAAAATTTAACTACCCATACAGAATCAGCTACCCGATTCTTGAAAGGAGTCATACATAACATTCCTTTGACTTGCATGAAGTCATGCTAATTTAAAGAACACAGTTCTGTTTCTTCTCAAGAGTTCTCCATTGTGTTCAAAAATTCAGCGCATGCTTCAGTAATACGTATCTGTACTCTCCTCGGTGTGAAGTTGGATGTAAAACTGTCACCTAAAGAGAATGTCAGCACAAATAATACAGCCACCCATGAGAGGGTGACCTACAGGGCACAAGATATAACAACGTGCCATAAAAGGGGTAAGCTACACACCATTATGTTGATGTTGCACTACAGTAAGATGAATAAAATGAAGTGAAAATGGCTATGAACTCTGTCTGGTAAGGATCACTATTAGGATGAAATGTATCTAATGTCTTCATTAATGACCTGGAAGGTGTAAAAAAAATAATGAAATCTTCAGAGAAAACTAATATTCTATTTCTGCAAGCATCTGCTCATGCAGATTTTCAAGGGGAGCCATTATTGTCTTCAGTGGGATTACTCCCGTACACACAATTACACCTAATTTAGTTCTGACAGATCAGGGACAATACTGGAAAGATCTCGGATTGCTATGCAGGAAGTGAGAAATAATCCAAGCAAATTCAGATAATTATAGCTGTGGCTAGGAAACTGCAAAACAAGATTTAGACACAACAAAACCAACCAAATAAATACAAAATAGTCTAAATTAGCAGCAATAAGAAAGCCTAGCATCTAAACATCCAATGAAACTTTTAATGAAATACCTGAAAAGTCTTTAAGCATATATCTTAATACGGCAACAAAACAGACTAACATATTTTAGTACTAATCACTCAAAAATCAAAGAAAAAATTTTCCATAAGGCTGTTTTATAGTTTCTTTGGAAATACCATTCTCTCTTGTCAGAAAATAGGGACAAAAAAGCACGAGTAGGAAAAAAGCAACAAAATTGATCAGGAGAACTGTTTTATGAGGAGAAATTGTGTCTTCTAGTTAGCAGACATCATACATCATTTTTTTCAAGGGATGACTAAGCAGGATATGGCCATAGCTGCCTACAAATATTTCCATAGTGTAAACATCAAGACAACAGATGATTTATTTAAAGTGGTTCAAGTGGGCAGAGCTAGGAATAACAGGAAAAAATAATGGAAAGAAATTATGCAGACTAACAAGAGCCTTTCTGGCACTGAATCATATAAAACTGTACAAAGATAAAGGCCAAAAGTCTCATCTTCGAGACATTGAGACTAAGTGGAACGAAGCTGCGACAAACTGCGGGACCGACGACATTGGAACTTCACAACGCTGCAGGGATTTGTCATGGCATGAACCTTACTCACCCTGTCACCATGGCGTTAATAATACATTCAGAATAACTTACAACATCCATGAGAAATGAAATTGGTGACTTATGTTTTCTGGATCGTAGTCTAATAAAGATAATGATTTATTCTTTTTTGTAGAAATGTGAGTTCATTGAGGCTGTAGAACAAAAGGCTTTCAAAAGAACGATATAACGTTGCATAAAAGATATACTGCAAGAGCAATTTCACGATAGTGACATAACGGTGACAGCACTGAGAGAAGTTTTCTCTAAATCTGGGATTTATTATTGTTTCAGTGGTAGGTCTTGTCAGACAGCATAGACCCATGAAATGATAGGAAAGTGAAGTTACATAGTAACACTGCAAGTTTTCTATTCTTCTTTTTCTTTGCTGGTCCTGAAGTCCCTGACGTGTTACCAACTTTGGGGAAAAGCAGGGCTTTCTTAGCTTCACTAATCCATTCTTTGAAGCCTGCTTTGCTGTTTACACCATTGCCACAGTTTTAGCTCTCTAATTCACCACCACTGATGCTCTTGTACCCATGTTGGTAATCAGTGGTGGTTGGTAATAGCCTCAGCAATTACAGACAGGCTTACCCTTGGCATAGGCCTACCATGGAAAAAATTAAGAACAATCAAACAAAAAAGGGAATCGAAAAACCAGGAGTGGAATGGAAAATAATAGAGGAGATGATAGAAGAGATGAAGGAAGGACAACAAAGCAAGGAAAGGACCAGAAGCAAGTAGTGAACAGAGGATAGCCTGGTGAGAGGCTGGAGACCTAGTAAGAGTAACGAGTTAGACAAAGTAGTCTAGAGAGCAAGATAGGATGGGAGTGAAAGGGAGATGGTTGAGAAAAAAGGAAGAGCAGATCCTTTAAGAAGAGCAGAAGACTAATCCATCAGATCAAATTAAACCACAGGAACAGCAGCAGAGTAAAAATAAATAATAAGTAGAAGCATGAGAGACCAGAGGAAATTGGTGAGTAGTGAAGTGAAAGCAGAGAAACGAAATGTATCAGCTAAAAGGTAAAAATTCTGGCAGTTGTCGGCAGCTTTGGCTTTCTTTTCTTTGCACAAGTTTCTTGCTCTCTCAGGCAATGTACTTTCCACTAGGGAATACTCTTTCTCAAACCAACTTCAGAGCTCACTGATAATTCTTGGTGCTCAATTAATACAAACCTGGGAAGGTTCAGTTAGGTTGGAGCAACCTTGAGATAATCTTTTTTAGGGTATGCTCAATAGGTACCTTTTTAATAATACTGGCTTAATAGAAGTAGTTCAAGCCCCTTAACATGGGCACAGATAGGTTAGGCAGCAAATGCATCAAAGCAATGAGCTCTCATTAAAAAGAGAAATGCATTATGTCTGCAGGAAGTATCTATCTCCACGCACATTTACATTAGGAACTGTGTGTTGCAATGAAATGTCGTATTTCCTCACTAAAAGTAGGTTATCAGTATTAAAAGAACTATGTGTAGATTAAGCTGAGGAGCAAAGAATGATAAGACTTAATACAAGTGTTGTTGAGCAGAAAGATTGTAAATACTGTATAAAGCAGAAGAGACCTCAAAATTGTATCTAGTAATGAGATTTAATATGTATTTGGTTCAGTACATAGAATCTCTGATAAATCTGAGTGAAGAATTTCAATAACATACATGTGCTATAAAAACCTGTGAAGTAATATCACTATAAAACTATCAAATGAAATATCTTATTTGAATATTGACTGTAGACTGAATATTAAATAAAAATCAAAATTCAAAAACCCCTCTTCAGAATTGGATTTTTTTTAGAGTTATGCATCAATATTAAATACAGTCTAACAAACTTATATCTAGATTCGCTGAACATGAGAACTGAAAAGGTTTTTAAAGTTGAGGAACAGAATACGGATGGCCCAAAAATTAGAATTATATTACATACCTCTATAATATACTTTGATTGCTATTTAGCCCTAAAGGTAGAATACTTACAGGTTTTCGAGTTGGGGTAACTTGAACAGAATGATAAAATTCTGGTTGAACTCGGCTGCTTTTCTTGATTTTTCTTTTTCTTACAGAAGTTTCCTGCTCACTTAGGTGGTGAGCTTCCACTAGAGGTTGTGTTTCCTCAAGGCGAGGTGCTACACGTCTTCTAGCATGACGAGGACTTGATCTAAAGCCCTATAACAGAAAAAGCAATCATGTGTTTGACATCTCCCAGAATCGAGCCATGTAGCAACAGAAAAATCACACAGGACCTTAACAATGACTTGAGGTACAAGCATGCTCATCTTAAATTAATATAATGTCCACGTATACTGCATGTAACAATAAAGAGATGTTGCCAGGTACTGTTAATACCACATTTGTTTTATATTTCTCAATTATATGTATTATTGACAGAGCTAGTAGCAATAACTCCTGTTGCTTTTCTTTATAAGCTCACACTTCTGGTTATTTATAACTAAATAGTTCCAATTTAAAAACTATAATTAAAATTTTCCAGGTTAATTCTTGGCCTCATGAGAAATTGTTTTAGGGAGCGTGAGCTGAAAAGGTGCATTTTTTCCTGAGAATGAAAGTGAAGAAAAATTGGTAGCTGACCACACTTAATTATGACTAACGGTTCTTGTTAAGAGTTCCAATGCTGCTAGATTTGAGGGGAGGCTTTACCATTTGGAATAAAACAATTAAGACAGAGTGCTGTCTTTTACTGTCATCTGAGAAATACAGGTATATGTGGCCAAATAAATAAACTCAGGAAAAGCTGCCCTTCACAAATGCTTTTTAGAGGCTTGCTGTGAAAACCTCTGAGCATCATCCAGAACGTCTCATAGCCTTACAGAATTTCATTCCTTTAATGGCAACACGTATAATGCTAGCCCTGTATTGCTACCTGCAGAGCATTTACAACGAGCGTTCCCTCATTTCACTGAGTCCCCTCATGAGCATGCACGAGCCTGCCATGCGTCATTTGTACTGAATACAATGTTGGTTGATATTAAACTTGGCCAGGTTGTAAATAAGAGTTTCATTCACTTAGTCACATCAGCTTTCAAAGTGAGCCAAATCTATGTCCTTAGTGACAGTCTGCAGTTTAAGGACTACATTCCCTTTCAAAACCAAGAACAGATGCAACAATTCCTAATTTTCTACCTTCTTTTTTCTTCCAGTAAAATATCTCCGCTGAAGTCCTTATGCAACAAACCCAGCACTCAGAAATGGCTGGTCCATATAAAGAATCAAACTTCTGCAAGGTGAGATTTTAGCTAAAACTGCAGAAATCTATGTTGTGAATCTAAATACCCTGGCTGAAAACTGGTGGGAGCAATACATTTCCATATAAACCTATTGTTCTTTTTTCCCCCTTCCCTTAGCTTTTGGGTTTTGTGTTTTGTTTTGCTTTTTTGTTGTTGTTGTTTTGTTTTAATTAGGATATCAGCATAGAAAATTTATGCTAAAATGTTGTTATGTTGGTCAATTGAAGCAATCAAAAGTCAGATGTATGGCTCTGTGCAAATTGGATTTACTCCTGTAATGTTCATGAGACCGCAAGGGAAGAGAGCTGCAGTCTGTTCTGGGCACTCGGAGACAGACAACTATTTTCATTATTTAAAGGTGTGCTCCATTAAGTAAATATACCCCTAAATAGCCAAAACACACAAACATATATTTACATACACATGCTAGTAATTGCTACAGATATACATTGCATGCAACAGATGACGTGAAAAGGTTGAAGTGCCAAGGTGAAACATCAGGTGAAGTAACTTCCAGGTAGCAACCCTCTACTCCTGGGCACTGGACAGGAGGGACAGGAATAGAGCCCAACTCTACTTAGTCCATCTGGGAGGTTCGTGTATGTGGTGCGTCAGGGCTATGAAATATATATGATGGAAAGATACGGCCAACATTTCCTGAATCCTTTTTTATGATCCATCCTATTCTACTGAAGCAATAGAGTCCTTCAGACTACAGGTAAGGCCAGACTTTGACTCGCTGTATCTTAATGGATGCAGGACCCTGTCTGTATCAACCAACGCAAGCACCATAGTGGAAGCGACTGCGGCCAGCAGACCTGCGCAGATTGAGGAAGATCTCTAAACATTCGAAGATGTAAATCTGTGAAATACTCTGCCACACTATTGCAGTGGGAAAACTTACTGCCCCATTTTCTTTCTCTACAGTGAAATAGCTAACAGATACTTACAACATATCATTCAATGTGATACTAGGACTGTTCAGGATGACAGGGAAGGATACAACACAAGGAGCCTATTATTATAGAGCTACTTCTTGTGGAAATTTTCCTTTACAAAAAAATGCTAGTGTGCATCAGGGATTATTCTGTAGTAAAAGAAAATACTCCTTAAGAGACCAAAATACCCAGAAAACCTATTCTGAGTTCTCAAATCAGAAGAGATTTTCTAAATGTTAAATGCATTATGATTCATTTACCGATGATGGCTACTGGCCGAAGCCTGGTTACATACCCTGCGCTGCAGCTGCTCCCTCACCACGCTCCCATCCCCATTAGCTGGATAAAACTCTTTGGGAAAGTATGTTTATGTAACACAAGAATTTGGTAGAAGCTAAGCAGCTCTAAAAGTGCTTAAGAGACACATGCCAAATAGGGATTTAAGGATGTGGGTCTCTCTCACTAAGTGACTTCACCTCAAAATACTTCAACGTTTACTGATTATTATGCTTCGATATGAAAAAGTCAGTGGTGACTTCCAGAAAAGTCTGTTTATTGACAGTGCATCTCCTTCGTATTTTATATATTTTTCTCTTTTGCTCTTTATTACTAGCAAGAAAATGAGATCTTTATCTCTTTAAGGGCTCATCTGCTTCTGTTTGCTGAAGCTGATTCTTCACTTGAAGTCATAATCTGCCTGCAGTATCACAAATGGTTGCTCTGGGGGGGATTATAATGCGATAAAGGCAGAGGATCATGATTTCAGGTGGAAAATTAATTCCATATCAACAAAGATAATGTTACAGGGGCAGAGTTCTCAGACCAAAACCCGAAATGCTTACTCATTCCTGCAATGAGACTTTGCCAGAGCAAAACCCAAATCTGGAACATTTCAAAATTTGGTAATCAAAAATGAAGACAGGAGTTAAAAGTGACGTAATGTATGGGAGCTGCCACTCCTGTGCTCGATGCAAGACTAGAATGACCAGTGATTCCTTCTGAACAGTGTAATGAACAGACACTCCTTGTGTCATCTGTGTTATTTATCCTTCAGCTGAACCCATATGAAGTATGACAGTATGAAAACGTGTCATACTATTACAGCAATCAAAATTAAAAAATATGAAAATTACACAAATATCTGTTTGGTAAAGAGACCGCTATTCTAGATGTTAAGCCAGCACTCACAGGAGAGCACAAAAGTATTAAAAAATATTGAGGGACGTGCAGTACACCATCTGAGACCAAATCACTGGGTAAATGCTAGAGATTTTAAAATCATGCTGGCAATACAATGAGGTTGCTATAACACCATTAAGCAATTTGTAGTTTCCGGTATCATGTGAATGCTGTGTCACTGGACAGTGACAAACCTTTCTTGTTCTTTGCATTGAGGGTTGCTCATTCCCTACTGACTGACTCATTTTTATGCCTGTACAATTTTAACACAAGGCAAACCAAACAAGTAAGACCTCAAATATATATTTTTAGAAAATCTGTTTTCTTCTAAATACTAAAGTAACTACACAAAGAGCACAAAATTTACACTACGAAGTATTTCTCCTTAAAGAAACAACTCAGATGACCAGCAGAACCAGTTTTAGATATCACAGAGGAAGACAAGAGGCAAACAGGAATTATCTTCTCTCCAAAACCATCCGTACATATCCTCCTAGTTAGTCTGTTTGGATCCATGAAGACTGATCTTCCTAATCATCCCCTACCGCCAGTGGGAATAGACGGGTGTCTCTGGAGGCCAGTGCAGAGCCAAAGCCTAGTTCACCTGCTCTCAAGGAAGACTTTCTGTCTTTGAAAGGAGGCTGGGGACATCAGCCTCTTTTAGCTGAAATTCATCTTTGTGAATTAATCCTTTTATGTCTTCTCTAAAAGTGTTTCTTTTTTTTCTGGAACGAAGTGTGGTAATATTGAAAGGACCTGTTGTGTCTATCTTTACACCCAAACCAGCGATGACTGTTGCAAGCCTGGGGGCTACGTGCCAGAGCGCACAACCCAGCGGTTGTGTAAAATTACTTCCGCGCTAAGAGGTTCTTTAACAAAATATCTTCTTATCCAGCCAAATTTTAACTTCACACTTCTGATTCAGTGCCTGATTTCTTGTGTATAGAAACACAGTGTGGGATTCCTCTGACCAAAGCTGCTGACCTCCCCTCCCTGGGTTCCCTTTCGAGCCTCTCGAGTCAGCAAGTGAGATGAACCATTCCCTGACAGCGCCTGTTTCTCTCCGTTGGCCATAAAGGGAGCCCAAGCTGACTGCTTCACTCATAGACATCTATACTGCAAGTATCCAAAACCAGATAGGATGGATCAGACCCATGATGACTATGTTTTGGTCTGCCTTCAATACAGTGTTCATCATTCCATATATATTTTATCATCAGATTTCCTCTTATTTTCCTCCTTCTACATGAAATAATTCCAGTATCTTCCATCACTTTTTTTTTTTTTGGTGAGCGTTTTACATGTTCCTATTCACAGACATCACTCTTGCTGGATCCCCATAATTCAGCATAGTACTCTTACAAATTTGTATTACTGATATATATAATAGTATAGCATGTTTTTCCATTCTGTTTAAATATTTCCCATCCCATCTTCTTTTCTGATCAGGCTATACATCTGAAAGAGGTCTCCACTGAATTGTCAAGAGTAATTCAAAAGGCCCTTTCTGGAGACCATAAACTTAAAAATTAATAAAGTGGATAAACAACTTTTCTCTGTAATATACCCAGCCTGGCATTTATGAACATCATGTGTGTTCATTTGCCCCATTCTTCAGAATTTCCTCAGTATGGTGTGGTATTTGATAAGCAAGTATGTGATACTCCGCAATCCTTGTTATGTTTTTGCCTATTCCCATTCCTAGCCCATTCATTAATATAAAAAACAGGATTTTGAAACTTCCTAAAAAACTTGTCTAACTTTTGCCTTTTTTTATTTACAGGTGAGGACATTTTGGATAATGTGTTTAACCTTTTTCTTTCACTTTCTTAGTTTTTCTGTATTTCTTTTTAATTCTTTGTCTGATACTTTAATAGCACCATATGAATACATCAGTGCTATCCCACATGTGCATTATTGCTTTAGTGACATGAATCTTTGACTCTTCCATTCTTTCAATGTGTGATTGTATTAATTCACCAGATCCTTTTCCTCTCCATTCTAGTTTCTACTACCCCTACTGCCTTCATCATACGTTATCTATTATTTTTATGCTTGATAAGAAACCATATTCATTCTTCATTTTTTCCAGTGTGTAAGTATTTTATGTAGAAAATATTGGGTATCAGGATTCTAATCTTGGAACCCAACCTTTCCAGCCAGTACGTGTTTTCAGAGTCGCTAAACATTAACTTCAAGAGAAGTAAGAGTGCATTATCTGATGTCTAGCTGAAGTCAACAGAAATCTTGGCATTAACTTCACGGGACACTGGACTGCAGCCCAGTTTACCTTCTGGCAGAATGTCAGTAAACCACAGAAAAAGCCCTAGCTAGCATTAAGCCACAATTCAGCGCTCCAGGAGGAATGACAACAGAACTGCATGCACATTCCTTTACAGATATTTGAGTGAGTCCCGTAGATTAAATACACTTTTGCAGGTGCGCTAATGAATATCAAAGCCAAAGGAAGCTCAGACAGGATATCTAACTCCAAACCTTTTTAAGGTTTTTGACAGTGGTTGTGTATGTATGAGAACTGTCATCTATTACCGTTGTCAGTTAATGGCCTCAAGAAACAGTCTTTGAATTGTCAGTCACTGCCTGTTTAAAGCTTGGAAACTGTCATGTATATGCAACCTACAACATCTTAAGGCCTGGAAACATTGGTATGCATAGTATCAAAACTGTTCTCAAGATGCCAAAGTTCTCAGCTGTTTTGCAGACAGGCTGAAATACAATTAAACCCTATAGTTGAAGTACCTACTTGAACTAAAAAGGCAGGTTTAATTAAATAACTTTATTGTATTGAATTCCCCTGCACGCTGAAAGAAAGAAATTTGAGAGTCTTTCTGCTGCACATATAAACATATATATATATGCATCTGTATTATCAGAACAGTTGTAAATTAAAAAGTGACCAAGATTGCCTTATTTCCCATAGTGACTTCCATCCCAAATATCCTCAGTTTACAAAGAAACAAAACAAAACCCCACAACATTTATTTAACTGCCAGTTCTGCAAGTTCAACCCAAAATCCAGGATTCAAGTTAAGTCCTCCAAACTACTTATACATCCTCTCTAATAGTAAAGATTGCTAATTAAAGCTAGGTCCTAGTTTTCTATAGCAGGAAGATTACCTGCGCTCACTCAGTATATTACTTCACAAATGCATAAGGAGGAAGCAACTTCATTTGCTCTTTCTTGGTTCTATCAGGTCTCAAAAGATAGACTGCAACCTTTTTTTTTGTGGTTCTCTTGATTATTTTTTTTTTAAATCTTAGCTAAGGGTTACTCCTATAAAGATCTGAATCAACATTTAAAACATCAAATGTAAGATTTTACATTCAATTTGTCATTTCACTCCCTCATTAACAAGCTTTCACTGGTGCTTCTTTGCATGTCTTATGTTTATTTTAGGAAATATTATTCTTATCTTCTAAAACCTAAACTCTAAGCAGCGCTGGAACCATTTCTCAGATATTGAAGACTGTGATTTGGTATGTGTCATGTTCCAAGATAAGTCCGCACATTCAGAGGGATTAAAAGCAATTGTCTTTTACATAACCTCAACAAGATTACTTTTCCAACCGAGTTCATTAAATACAACATCAATAACCTGCTTTCCAGTTCCTAAGCAGGCCCCCAACTGTACACATATGAGCCCTTGTGCGAACCTAGGGTTTAGATGTGAATTTAGAATGCAGTTTTTAATAACCCATGCTGTATTACACTGCTGTTTTACCCAATGAGTTTGTTTTTTTTCCTATCAGAAAGTTAGGATTCCTATCAAAGCAGGTAAGCTGTAACACTAGGAAAATCTGATGATGCGTAACCAAATAGCATCCCCAGTCCTGCCTTAAGATACCCTTTAAATACTGTTTCCTGTCTAAATCTATAAACCACAGAAGCTGGCCTGTTCTCCAAGCAGTCCTGTCATTCTCTGACAAGAAGGCTTGCAACCCTCCATGGCCATCATGCCTTTGCAATGGCTTGTCCCAGTTCCTTCCCTGTTACCTCAGGGCACCGCAAGCCTACAGTAGGAACGGAACAATTATTTAAGAACAAAAATAAATCAGAGTACTGCTTAATCAGTGGTCTGCAAGGGAAAGTTTAATTTAGAACATACTAGCGCATTCCTCAAGCATGTCCCTCTTCTGCCCCTGCTTCCTCCGTTTTCCATCTCATCACTTCTCAGCTTGGGCAGCGTACAGTGTACATCAAGAATCTGCCATAAGGAATTAACTTTAAATATTAAAAATACAGTAAGAAATAACAGACAGATTGCTAAACGACGCAAGTGCTGCCCAACATCTAGTACAAAGAAATGACTCTCCTTTGTCCAGTGTGCTTGTTTGAAGAGCAAACCGGTGAATTTATGCCACCGCAGCATGTGAAGATGGGTCTGCACTTTGTCAAGCATAAAACAGATGCATAACTGATGAGAGACTTAACAGGCATATATATATATATATATAAAAAAAAAAAAAAGATACCTAGGGTGGAATTCAGATACCTATTAAGATACCTAGACACAGATACCAACAATATATCTGAACGGGTCTCTCCTTCAGGAGCTACTAGTCTAAGCTCCTGTTATAGCCAATGAAAAATTTAGTCAATACATTCAGTGAGGCTTGAAGAACTTTTTGGCTCATCCTGAAGCAGACACCTACACTAGGTCAGCTGAGTAGCTCTACAGACTATAAACTGTAAATGCTTACAGCGAGCTTATCTTGCTGTATAAGAAGATGCTGGTTTTGCAAAGTCAGTTTCCAATTCTGGCTGCACTTTACGTGCAGGAAGGTAGCGGGAGCAGGTCAGAAGGGAATGATGCCTCAACCTAGCTGTATCGTTTTGTTCTCTAGAACAAAGAAGGAACATAAATATAATGCCTCAATCTGACATGGTTATGCATTTCAGTGTAGTTAGTGCTATCGATTTAGATAATCATAAATTAAGTCTTTTAAGAACTGTGCTTCACTTCCTGTCTGCTCTCCTATTTACCCTGCCGTCCTGGAGCCGAGTGCTGTATTTAAGCAGCTGAGTGGACAGGGGCGATAAGGACATTGGCACAACTTGCAAAAAATGTGTCTTTGCCCAAACATCAACTGCAGTTAGTTTCTATAGCTGATGCAGTATTTTCACACTTCAGCCGTAACTCATGTTTCATTCCCACTGATGAGTCAGGAACAGCAAACCACTGAGTCTCCTTGAGGCGAGGCAGCTGGGCACAAGGGAGCACAACAGGGGATCAGACTCTTTGGACAGCAGAAGAACCCAGATAACAGGTACCCAGGCTCGCAGGTGAACTAGAAGCACAAGGAATCAGCTCAAAACCAGCCAGCTTTGCTGGTAGCAGGTCAAGATCAGCCATATCAGCTGTGGGCCTGACAACCTGCTCAAGCATCTCTGCAGCACAGTGCCGAGTCCTTGCCCAGGGGAGCTGGAGGGGCCCCAGCATGCCCTCCTCACAGCCTGAGACCCCTCCGGACCACAGAGCACGGGGACAGGCTGAGAGGCCGCGGCTTTGGATGGTATCCGCTCACATTTGACACGGCCAGGCCCAATAGCCCAGCTCAGCTGAATTGGACCCTGTATGACAACAGCAAGGTGACTTCACCCTGTGCCCTGCGTGGTTCTTCCATAGCCCATCCAAGGTGCCTCTCCTTAAAAAAGTCTGGGAGAGGAAGAGAGCGTGAGTGACGTTCCCATGCCCTAGGGAAACGCATGGAACAGCCCAGGAGCAGAAACAGCCCCAGCGGTTGTACTACCCCGTTCATGCGGTGCTTTCTTTCATTTAGTAGCCTCAGCCTAAAGTGCTGAGCTGTTTCTGAAGGGGCATCTACGACCTGATCTGTCACGCTAGTAATCTAACCACAGTAACTGAGAAATCAGTGTAGATGGTTAAGCTTTTCTGAGCTCTATGTGATCTACGGACCCCTGCACAATCTGTTCTAAGAACAGTTTCTACAGCAGATGTGGAAATACATGTGCTCACCACAAGTATGACCTCAGCTATTTTAATTCACAGTTTCAATCTGAGGTTAGTTTCGGCCAAAAAACAGTAGCTAGAAGTTCCCATTCTGTACATGTGTACAGTGTGGCTGCTAACAGTCGCATGGCGACAAGCCTTGCCCCACCTGGATCCCCTCGAAACCAGGGCTCTGCTTGCTCGCACCAGGAATGCGCGCTGTAAACAGGCGTGCAGCGTAACTGAAGCTGCAGCCTCATCTAAAACACAAGTTTCCGGAGATAATCAGTAGAAGCCTGAACATGTAAATACTTACATGATAGCTGGGAGGTTGTTGACATAACTATATTAATGGGAAAGTAAATAGTAAGCACTTTTATCATGTACCGGCTCTTTATGCAGTGGTTGCCCCCATCCTGTTAAAGAACTGGGAGGGTGCGTTCGTTTATGACGCAGGTCCCAATATACAGCGTATCATCGAGACCGCGCCTTACCCGTTGATGTGGACCATGACACAACATCAGTACTTGATTGACGGAGCTAGGAGGAGATCCCCTCAGCATTTCAGTGCTCTGCAGACTGTTGGATGCCAGAATACAGATGCAGGCAACCAGATGGCCATAGAAGTATAGAGGGCATTTCTACACTACACTGCAGTACAGAGTAAAGGTACCAGAGTTAACTGTGGAGTTAGCTCATGAACGCAAGTAGTCTTGCTGCAGCAACCGGGAATTGCCATGTATTTTGCGATACAATTGCCAAACAGGCTGTTCCTCAGCATAGACGGATGCTTGCTAGGCTATCTAAAGGCAGCACTGCAGTGAACAAAGCTGACAAATGTGGTGGACAGGTGACATATAGTAAGCAGAATCTCAGTGGTACCTAGTTTACCATGTAACAGCTCAGTGTAACGTACTCTGTCTGGGGCAAGTTATTGGACATGTTATGAAAAATGGATAGAAGGATTTGTTCTTATACAGTGTAACCTGTATTTATAGCTCTCCATTCATCCCTGTACATAAGTGCTTTCATACATCTAAGAAAACAATTTATTTTTGTCTCTGATTTATTTTCCCTTGAACCTGTTCCTTAACTCTTAGACGGCTAATGGAAAAACAGTTTAAACATCCTGGGGGGAAAGCATGTCAAACAGAAAGGTAAAATATTTTCAGGCTGATTCAGCTCCGCAAAGACAAAGAGACATCCTTTGAATAGGTGAATGGATGTATTTTCCTGGCTAGTCCTGTACATTTCTGTTGCTCCTTGAATGCACTCCCTCCAGTCAAACAGAAGACTGAAATTCAGCTTGGAGGGTTTGCCGATTTCTCTTTTCACTGGAGCTGTACATATCTGGAGCAGTTTATAAATAACTCTGCAATGCTCGGGATGATTTATGGTGCAACTCTTCAAAGACTATTGTTTTGTAAAATATCTAGAACTGTATTTTTAAGCAACTGTCTCACCATCAGCCTCAGAAGGGGGACAATTATGGCAAAGGTATGCGTAAGGATACATTTATGAACACTTTTTCTGGGCATAAATTGTTGGAAAATTCAATATATACATTTACCGGAGATTGTTGTACAGTTTTGCCTCCATTGTACCATAACGGATGATTTAGCAAATTCATTTGCTCTTAAAAATTGTCATCAGTCTTGGCTGACCTATTTCACTACCAGTCTTGTCACCACAATAGGCTGAATATATATAACCTTGTAGTGACTGTTCAGTATACTAAGAAGAAAACATGGGGTCTGCAAAACTCAAATGACCAAATGTTATTCCTTTGCTACAGCTGTGGTTAATATATGCTGCCAGCCCTCCCAAAGAGTCTTTTCATAAAGTGTCAACTCCTGTTTGCCTTACTGGTGTGTCTAGTCCCACCAGACACGCACCTGGGTTATGTGAAGCCAGAATTTACAGTGGACTGTAAAACTTCTGCAGATTTGATTCCTAGTAGGTTTATACCTGTAGGTCTCAGTGGAAGCATTCACAGGAAACTTGCCCAAAATATACAACTCAAAATTAAATAAATACAAAAAGATACCGTATTGCTCCTGACTGCCCACTGACACTGATACCTTCAGTTCCTGAGATCATACTATTTCTAATTTAAAAGGTAAGATAAGGGAAAAATGTAAAGCTCAGAGAAAACTTCAGGCAAAAGACTTACAAATCTGGTAATTTTTTTCCCCCAATAATATGAAAACCATCAACTACTGGTTTAGCAATTAGCACAATTATTCCTTCACATTCTCATAAAAAAACACCATCTAAAAATCCTGAATGAGAACCTTCCTTTTCAACAGTCCTTATGCCCAAATCATGAGATTTTAAGAATTATACCATTTGGATTAATTCCTTCCAGCCTGAGGGCTAGAAGCTTACTTCCTTTTGAATTGAAAGGTAAAAATCTCACATCATCCCATGACTCCAGAGGTTTAGACAATAAGGAAAACTAATTCAGAAAGAAATTTAAATCACAAGAAGTAGTAACACCAACATGTTAAGCAATGCCTTTAAATTGTAAAGTACAGAAGACACTCAGACCTCTTTAAAGTATAAGCTGCTAAACATTTAAACATATCGAGCCCAAGCCCCCAAAGTACTCAGAGAAAATTCCTATACTTCATGAGAAACCAAACTTCTACAAAGAGCACAAGAAGAATTAAGTCAGTGAATCACTGATAACATTCAAATTTTTGAATATTCAAGGAATATAATAATAATTTAAAAAAAAAAACATTTAGTCCCTATTTTGGTAAAACTCTCACCGAATTATATTGTTACTTTGGTGTGGTTTTGGCTGAGCACAGACATTTCATTCTACAACTGATTCTCAAAATAAAGAATAGTCCAAATAGCTACATGAAAGCCTGATTTGTCACGTAAGCAATGAATATTTCTGTTGGAAATTTACTTGTTTTCTTTTTACAGCCATGGCATATCTAGGTCTCCCTCAGATTAGAAACATTAACTATTCTGGGTGCAATTCCTGTGTGACTTCATGGAGTATCAATAGTACCTGGGGGATGGAGGGAATCTTAAGAGCAGTTACAGCCATAAGGAACTTACAGGACTGCAATAAAAAATATATTAAAAAATAGACCTTGCAAACTTCAGATGGCAGTAAATGAATGTTAAGTGGGGAGGTAGAGACACCACCGTACTGTCTCAGCGAACTCTCGCATCTTCTTGCTGGTTAATTTTTCTGTTATGAAGCACCTCTAACAAAGACAGACTTTAACCTACTTTATATTCATAATGGCTCATGCAAATTTACCTCCTTTTGAGGCAGGGGGTCAAGTGTTTAAGTTCATTCTATAATGAGTAATATCTGCATAGACTTTTGCAGTATAATAATGAGGCATGTTTTGCAGAGACATTCAAAATCAAGACCCACAAAAAAAGACAAACTATTTGTGGATTCAGTTCACCCGTGGCATATAAAAATCAGAACAGAAGAGCTGATAAGGATCATAAATACATTTTCAAATTTAGTATTTACCCTCCCATAGTATGGTGGCTTATTTTTAACGTGGGGTTCAGTACTAAAGGAAAGGTATTAAATAGTTCTCACTGTATATAGACAAAGACAGTGTAGGCATGCGCCATGAGAGCTGTGGCTTTGGCAAAGAACTTCAACATAAATTTGCTACACATCTATTTTTCCAAATATAAGGCTTTCCTGGCAGGCAGCCAATCATGCAGGAATTGCCAACCGTTCTGTAGATAGGGCAATTATAATTCTCTCTGCACTGCCACTAGACCACCTGCATCTTCACATGTGATGGAAGTCGGATTTGAACCCAGCTCTCAGGAGATGAATGCCAACCCACTGCTGTTTACTATCAACCTATTTTTCATTATCTTTTATTAGCATTAAGAAACACCATTTATAACTGCACCTGACAAACAACTAAGCATAGTGGAAGCTAGCAGACAGACCTTGTGCTATAGAACTTGGAGTTGAGATGTCATGTTCAGTTTGGGGGGGGGGGATTATGCAAAGCTCATATTTTCATGTATCATGCTTTGCATTCATCAACCTTATTGGAGTTGGAAGTGCCCAATGTTTTGTGCTGATATAGAATGAGAATGTCAAATTCTGTTTCAGATAATGCTGCCAATATTTTCATGGCCTGTAATTTGTTATTAATCAATTCAATGAGATTACTAAAATAAGGGTTTACTTGAAAAAAAAAAGGAAAATGAAAATTTAATGATGTCAAATGAGTCATCATTTTCTCTTAAGAATCGAAAGTCTATCATCAGATAACGAAAGGGAAAACAGCTCCACCGCTTACTTAAAAGGGCAGTTTAGACCATTACCTGTGGTATTATTCTGTCTAAACAAAATGTAGAAAATTGTGAAAGAATGTGTTTATTCTAGCACGTTTCAGTAAATCGAAACTTCTAGGAAATATTTTAAATGTGTCTACTTCTAACTAACTGGGTGATATGCAAATAAGCGCATGCTGGCTTAATAAAAATAAATTAGTCACTTTGCAAACTTCCCTTTTAAGAGTCACCATACTGGACGACATGCATTTCAAAAGGGCGTAACACGTTAAACTTCATCTTTATCTAGGCTCAAGAGTGAGAGAATTTTACATGGAAGCCAAGTTATTTCATACTGGAGGAACTAAATCACAAAAAAAAAAAAAATCTTTTGACTTCTGCGGGGACACGTTTGTTTGTTCACTTTATTGCAGCACTGCTCAGCCAACAACAAAACCAGACTGTTGATGGTTTAAAGATAGGACACTCCCTATGTCATCTTCTTTTTGTGATAGCGCATGCAAATTTCAAAACAGTTAGGAGTTTAAAACTAATTGCCAATACAAACCACACTGCAAAAATGTATCCCATGCACACTTTTGAAAGCATTACTCATAACTGGGTAATCTTCTCACCCACAGCCGGGTAAGGAAAAATGCAAATAATTTTAAATGAAAGATCATTTTAGTGCAAAACTCTCCCAAGACTTCCAGAGTAGCAGGCGATGGCATGAAGATATGCCTTAAATCAATAGCAGGAAACCAGGCAAGAGAAATATCTAGACAAGAGCTCTACAAGGCAGCATGGAAATAAAGTGGATGCTAAAACAAGTATTATTTTCCATATTTTTCCCAGCAATTATGCTCCTCATTCAGAATCCCTAGGAAGTGACTGGGTTTTGTGTTATACTTTTAGCACTGGCATGTAAGAGTTTTGATTCCCCTGCCCTACGGATAGAGAGTCACGAAATGAGGCGCCTGCCAAGCAGGCTCGTGGTCTGGATCCTTCTGGGACCTCCCGCGGCAGCGGCCAAGCCGAGCGGTTAACTCCCCTGACCAGGAGCAGGGCGCAGGTGAGGGCCGGCGGCGAAGCGAGCGAGCAGAAGCTCTGCAGTTGCAAAACCTACCAGCTCTGCATGCATGTGCAGTGCGGTCAATAACTGGGCTTGGGGTTGCTTTTTGGACAGAGAGAGGCCTGGCATGCACAGCAAGCCCAGCTTTTCTTGAAGTAACCAACTGCTTTGGAAACGACACAACTCAGCAGGCCGGTTAGGATAATACGAATGAAGAGCTGACGTTTTGTGTGGAAAAAAAACAAGAAATGGAAAAGGACATTACGTCTTTCATGCAAAATGAAAAGTTTGCTACGTGATTTCATTAACAAAAGACCACAACAATCATGTACGCAGGTAAATAGAACAACTTCTGACCTTGAAATTGCGTGCTAAATAAATTACCTCAGAGCGAAAATGATGAGTTCTCATGACAGCATCTGGAAGGGAAGCAGAAAGACACACAGGCTGCATCCAGCTCCACCTCAGATTTCCCTCCGGCTAACGGTTTTATCCAACCGCTCGCCCTTCAGCGCGTATTCCCGGACGGGCTCTGGCTCTCCCGGCGCAGCTGGCAGCTCCGCCCGGCATTTATATTTAATTCCTCGGGAAGAAGTTGAGGATAAAGTTCTGCCGCGCTTGAGAGCCCGGGGGGGCTGGGGGGTTTCCCAGCCCCTCGCTTCCCTCCCGCGGGCCGAGGTTTCGCTAAGGGATGGGTGGAGACAAGGCTGCCGCAGTCCTGGGCTCGGCTGGGATTTTCTTTAAAGCCTTTGCCCGGCTAAACTGAGGCGGAGCGGCCCTCCGCCGCCAGAAACGGCGGGATGGGCCGGGGGCACCCCCCCTCCGCCCTCAGGGGCGAGCAGCATCTCTTACCTCGGCTCCTTGAGCGACCCGAGAAGACGGATTTGATGGGATGCCTCCCTTTCTGCAGCCTGCGGTGCCAGCAGCAGAAGAATAAAATCGTGGCGATGGTCCCCAGCAGCAGCAGGAGCAAGAAGAGGGCGCACTGGATGCTGTAGGGTCTCAGCAGGACCAGGAAAGCCGCGGCAATCATGGCTCAAGCGACCTGCTGCCCCTGTGCGTGCGCGGGTCTGCGGCGAGCGGCGGCGGGGGGCCGGGCAGCGCCGGGCAGCCTCTCCCCCCGGCAGCGGGGCGGGCATCGCCGCCGGCGGCAGCGCGCTGCTGGAGCCGGCAGCCGGGCGGGAGGCGGCGGCGCGGGGGAGGAGGCGGAGGCGGAGGGGAGGAGGGGGGGAGGAGGAGGAGGAGCGGGATGAAATTCAGGCCGTGACTCAGCACCGCCGCGGCGGCGGCGGCGACGGTTGCGGCGGGGCTTCCCCCTCCGCGCCCGCGCGGCAGCCAGGAGCGGGGGGCGCGGGCAGCGCGGCGGGCGCAGCGCCCGCGGCCACCGGCGGGGCGGGGAGGGGCGGGGCGGCGGGGGGGGGCGGGACGAGGAGGAGGAGGAGGAGGAGGAGGAGGAGGAGGAGGAGGAGGGTGCCGCCGCCGCCGCCGGGAGGGAGGAAGGGCACGGCTCAACCCGCCGCTGCCGCGGGGACTTGGTCGGGGCGGCCGGTGACATCAGGCGCTGGAGCTGCTGCAGAGGGAGGCGGAAAATGGCTGCTGCGAGGTACCGGGGGGAGAGGGGCTGCCGCGCCGGCCCCGCCGCGGAGGGCGGCGGGGGCGATCGGCCGCGGAGGTCTGCGCGCCTTGGCGGGGGTGGGGGGGTCCGTCGGGGTCCCCCGGGCAGGCGGACCCTGAACCCGGGGCACCGATCGCGGCCGGTTTGGTGGCAGAGCCGTCGCAGGGGGGAAGGGATTGGGAGCTGTTAATGAGCTGCGTCCCGGCAAGGTGATTAGGGTCCCGGTGTCGTGCTGACCCCTGCGTCTGGTGCTGGGATTTAGGCGGCAGCTGACTGCGGGAGAGACCGGGCAGCGGGGTGCAGCGGGACAGGGCACGGCACCGGCTCTCGTCTGGGCTACGCACCAGGCTCCCGCCGTGCGTGGTGGTCGCCCGCCGTGCGTGGTGGTCGCCCGCCGTGCGTGGTGCTCGCCCCGGGCCGCGGGCGGTTTGCACGCCCGCCGGGACGTTTCCCGCGTGGAAGCCGCGGGGAAGCTGGCTGGTGCAAGGGCTTGCTGCAGCGAGCGCTGTTACCGAGCAATACCCTCTGCACACCCCCTTACTGCAGTAAACTGCAACGTGCTGCAGCAAACGGCATCTCCTGCGCCTTCCCTTCGCCGCCCCGCCGCAGCTGGGGCGCCGCGTGTAGCAATAGCATAAAAATCCTGGCATGTGCAGGGTGCTCATGCAGGTAACACCAAGAGTTCATCTCTGTCCCTGTGACTGCCTCTGTAGCTGTTACTTTGAGGGTACTCCGTACTTCGACAGGCTGTTTCAGAGGTCTTGGAAAATGCAGTTTTAAACTCTCTCATACTTGTAAACACAAAAAAAATCACATGCTGAAAAGATATTCGGATGGTATTTTGTAATACTGTGTTTGCCTGTGTTACTGGGGAAAAAGTTAGGGTTAATTCGTGACAAAATTCATACTCTCTTCATGCATCTTTGATGTGAGCACATAAATGAGAGGAACATTTCCGAAACTTTATAGAAATAACGAAAATCTCTGTAAACATTGGAATAACATTGAAATGTTACTGCTTTACATGACTGGCACAAAACTATATAGCAAAGCATATGTGCAAATTTAAATCAAACTACAAAATATGCAAGCTGGAAGGACAGAGAAGGAAGCATATCTGTGGTAGCTTAAATAAGAACAGGAAAAATTATCTCTAGAATACTAAAATTCATTTATCACTGAGCTAATAACATTGTAACAATTTGCTTTACCCTTAACGTTACGGAAATCCATTTTCGTTGCAAGATTCTCTTGATACCAAGTTGGGGGGCTAAGTAAAGAAAGAAAAAAAAATGTTGGCTTTTAGGTCTATAATATTTTATTCAGGGAATTTTGTATCATTTCATACTGTATGCCAACACAGTGAGCCAATATAGTCTGTCGTATTACTTTGTAAAATGGCAAGTTGCTACATTGCAGCCTTTGATTTAAAGCCTTCCCTCACTGCCTAGGAACTGACAAATGCCGTTAAGGTTGCGTTGCATCACGTGGTGCAATATTGAAATCTTTCCTAATACCGCAGTACACTGCAGTAAAATGGTTTTAATGCAGATTACCTGGAGATTATTCCAACAATTCATGTTACCTCACTGTAACATGAAG
Source organism: Nipponia nippon (assembly GCF_047370975.1). Taxonomy (NCBI): domain Eukaryota; kingdom Metazoa; phylum Chordata; class Aves; order Pelecaniformes; family Threskiornithidae; genus Nipponia; species Nipponia nippon. Next base: position 98,899,748 of record NW_028262358.1, on the reverse strand, counting down.
CAAATCAGCGTGATCCTCCCGGCAGCGCGCTGCCCTGCTGCAGTGCTTCACTGCAGTAGAGTGCAAGGGCAGGAAACTTTTCGACACCTTTCGCTCTGCACTGATTTATTTTTTCAGAACGGGATGGTAGAGGAAACGTAGCACGGCAGTGACTGCACGGTAAATCGGAGAGAACTGAGAGGGAACAGTTATTTTCACTTTTGTTCTTGGGTAGCAGTGCATAGAAAATGTTTGACAGACAAATCTCTAATGTTAGCTTGTTAGTTTAAGGTTTATAGCTTTTCCCTTCTAAGACTTAGAGTTCATTGGTATCTTGAGGATAATATTTTGCCAAAAGGCTATAATAAATTTCATGATAATGATAACTGCTTAATTTTTTTTTTCAAATACAAAAGAGAGTACGGTTTAGTACAAGAAATGCTGACATGCATGATTTTTCAGAGAGCTACTGCTCCAGGCTTCTGAGCCAACTGTCTGACATGTATACCAAACTGCTGCTATGGCTTGCTTTATAGTCGTTACTGCTCTGTGTTCGTTAAATACTGTGGGGTTTGGTAGTGTGGTTAAAATATTACTTCCATGGTGAATAAAGTTTAAGTTGCTGAAGTTATTTCACATCAAAAATAAGCAAACTATATGAGGGTAGATTTTTTTTTTTCCCCAGACAGTAATAAAGAGAAATTAAAAGAAGTTTTATATGTATTGCATTTTTAATCTAAGCTTCTTTACAGAATGTTTTTCAGGGAACTTTTCATAAATCTTAAGGATGATAAACAGAGAAGAGAAGAGGAATGAAGAGAGAAGGTTAAAACAAAGCCGTTGGCTCTCAGCTGAGATTTAACCTCAGAAGGAGAATCGAGGAGGTGAAGCTATTTCAGAGAAGAGGAAGTAAAAGAAGGTAACAACGTCTTGAGACTAATGGTGGCAAGAGTGTGTGGAATGGCAAGGCAGGTCAGAAAAGAGATCGAAGTTGTTGAGAGGCTGAAGCAAGTGCAAAAGAGTTTTATAAGCTATGAAGGCAGCCCTTGACCCTGAAATAAAGGAGAGGTACTGCTACCATTTCAGGGTGCGCGTGATGTGGCCGCACTTCTGCGGAGATGTGAGAAGATGGGAGGTAGCGTTCTGCAGATGCTTGTTTCGATGGGGGTCACAGGGGAACAGAGCAGTGACAGAGTCACAGGCAGAGCCGAAGTTTTCGGCAGGAGGCTTGGAAGCAGCCTTTTACTTGAGCAATGCTAGGAGAGGAGGTGGTGATATGTACCTGGGCAGGGGATGAAAAAGGAAAGTTCTGCTTCAGAGACTCCACAGAACAGAGGTGACCAGCAAACATTTGCAGCGGAAAGGGACAGGGCAGAAGGGGAGGATGTTTCTCTGGTTGCAGTCACTCTTGAATGCAGTTGTTTACCTATTTTCCCAAGTTGCGTGCGGGAGGGGTACAGCATGGAAATTATGTCAAACTTCTGCAGTTTAATGGAAGAGTTGAGCAAAGAATGTGTTGTAGCAGCAGCAGCCTTCCTGCAGGGAGACAAGGCAGCATTGACCTAAAATATTCTTTCAGGCAGTCTCTCACGATAACCTGTTCTGACTTGGCAGTCTTGCCCAGCAAGGCTGAAGGCAGAGATACTTTCTTCCCTTACTCTTGCCCTGTATGCAGAACTGCAGTACGGTGTATGGACTAGTGCATATTTCTTGGTAATTTGTGTGAGGTTCAGCAACTCTTTTTAAAAGAAACTAAAAATCCAGCTGAGTACCATGCGTTAGGCTGAAAGGAGGAAAAAAAAAAATGCAAAAAGAAAATATGATGGTATTTTGAGTGGAGAAACCATGTCAGCAGAGATCTGCTGACCTCTCCCAATGTGAGCTGTGGGATTCAAGGGCACTCCACAACTCTGAGAAGGCCCCTCTCTGCTCCTACAGATTCAGGGCTTGCGGACCTCCTTTTGTAAGACTCCTTGTATCAGTGAGCTGAAAGAAAAAGGTCACATGCTAGATCTGGTGATGTGGACATGAGAATGGGAGATGATACATGATATAATTTCAGAAGAATTGCTGCGTAAGTGAAAGGGTAAGATCATTTCCTTTCACTGGTGTGTAGGTATGCTTTAAGGACTCTGTTTCTACTAATTAATTATAATTAAGTAAAATATTCTGCTTAAATGACTACTTAACTGGTTAGAAGGGTTCTCTAATCATCTAATAGTTCTTAACAAAATATTTGGGTTTTTTCTGATCAAAGAGGAACCAAAGTAAATACAGTAAAAACCAAAAAAAAGCAAGCAAAGTAAATACAGAAAATATCTTAATATCTGAGTATTATCAACTTCATTCAATGAAATAACTGACTTTCCCCCTCAATATTCTATTTCAGGGGTTACATGCTGTCCTCAGTGTGCTTTCTAGCAGTTTAGCATGATGCATGAGATGATGTTGTGGGAGTTTCTGGTAGATGATTAAATCTTATAAAATACATTTTTCAGCTGAAAGAATAACAATTTCCAGCTTGATATAGGCACTGCATTTCGAAAAAAAATCTGTTATGTGAAATTATATGTTGTAAATTCAGCAAGGTTATTGCAAATCTTTGTTCTGCAAAACTTGTTAAATTGTTTGCTCCATACAGTGCTTTGTATGTTTGGGAGGCACAGTAGCATTAGTTAATTCTCACAATATCCTTGAAATTAGGTAAATATGTATTATTATTTCAGATCCTTTGAAAAGAGAAGCTAAATTGTAAAGGTTGTTTGATTTGCCCAAGACCAAGCTGTGTGATTCCGGTGCTGCAGACTAGACCCCTCCATGACTGGAACATTTTACCATCTGCAAGTGTCTTAGGTGACCCCGTAAAACCAAATTCTGCCTGCCTTATATACATAGAGGTAATTGTCCTTATTTTGCAGGTTCATCAACTCACACAACATGCATGTTTTGATTCCCTCTGTTTATTAGACCGAATGTAAATCGAATGGAGTATGAGCCATGCAGTTGTGCACTCACAGCTTGCAGTGTTGCTGGAAAAATGCTGGCAGGAATTCTGTGGGCATAAATTGACTTTGCAGACAGAGAGGCTGATCTTGAGCCTAGATCGAAATACACTGCTAAAGCTCCTATGGCTTTTTTTATTACGGCAGTGATATGCCCCTTTGTCCTTGGTTAAAATTCGCTCTGTACTCATTTTTGGCAGTGTTTAATGTAGCAGTTGTCAATCTGAATGTGGCCTTGCATCCCAGAGGGAATTGCACTTCATTAGTATTTTATGTATATAACTGGAAGTTGCTTAAGGATTGTTTCAGACCTATATACAACACTGGTCATTCAGCTCTTATATTAATTTATAAAGTTACTTCGAACTACATACACTAAAAAGGCATTTAATTTTACAGGAGGGGAAAAAAATAGCTCTAATAAGGTTTGAGGTTGTTATCCTTGCAGAGAAGATGCCTTTCTGTCAATTCTCCGAAGTGCACACAGAACTACTCTTCATTGCAATAATATTCCCTGGAGTGAGAGGACAGCGTATATGTCTCTTGTTCTAGCTCATGACCTTTAATAGTAATGCAGGGTTTTTTTATTTAACTGGAGATCATCAAGTTCATTCCCTCCTACCAACATGCCACAAAACCAGACCAATTGAGTAACAGCTTTGGAGTAAAAGAGCAGGCACTTTGAGTATTAACCAGGCATGACTTCTAATTTATCATCACTCACCTATGACGGCCAATAACGACATATGAGTAGAGATAGTTAAGATGCCGCTAGATTATTAAATACTGACCAGAGCTCAAGCCTGGAATTTCCTAGCTGGTATTTCACTTCTATGCTCTTAGAGTTGAAGGGAGAATGTCACCGATAGTAATGCTTTGGGGCAGCACAGCTTATCGAAAGATATAAGATAGCTTGTGCCACCTTATAAAAACAGTAAGATGCCTCCTCTTATAAACTGTCACATCGGGTTATCAGTGGGATGTTTGAACAAGTCCAATTTGAAAGTACATTAGTTGCATATGGAAAATATGTCTGATATTGTTTCAGCCTTTTAGGAAAAGGGTATTTGACCACTTGGGCTGTTACATAGAGCAAGCACACAGTTTTTGCACCTCAGCACAGACTTGCATGTGGTCAAACTTTCCCTAATGATGTTGCCTTCCCATAAACATCTTTAGACAAAATAAGTGAATACATCACTGGTCTTTAGCCTTTATAATTTGGGAGTTGTTAAGATGTGTTGTGTTCAATTACCCCAGCCAGATCAGAATGAGTACAGCCAAGTGTTGGACTCTACAGAGCCATGCTGACTTGTTTCTCCTCCCAGGCCACTTACTGCTTCTCAGGGTTTGGATATATTAACCTGCATGGAAAGAGCTTACATGTGACTATTCAAATTCCTGTAGCTTAGGTATCTCATCCAGTTCAATAAATAAACCGATTTTTGTTGGTCTGTATATTAATACATTTTGTTGAGCATGGCATTTGCGGATAAGGAAATCTAAGTGGGTATTAGTTTTCCATCTGTCAGCTGTGAAATAGCTATTTATTAAAGATACTAATTTGTGATGTAGAATTAAGATAACTTCCTGCAACTTGTTATTTGGCATCTTGTTATCTTTCTGGGAATGTTTCACAAAGTGTGGGATTAAAATACAGCAAAATAAATGTATGTGGTTTATAGGCATGTGAGGTATCTAAGCTCCTATTTAAACTCAGTTCAATCACTGGGGCCCAGAGAACAATTGGGTTCCCTAAATGTATCTGTTTAGTGCCATTTGGCGTTAGTAACCACCCTCGCAAGCTTGGAAGAGGGTCTAGGCCCTATGTGAGATATGTGCCCATCAGAAGAGGCAGTCAGAGCCCAGGCATAATAATTTATGGTGTCTAAGATTGCACCATGCATTTATTTTTTGGCAACTGAATGAGCCCTAGAGCATTTGAAATAAGCTGAATTGCTGTGTAGGGAGCTTTAATTGTGTTCAATAGGGGCTTGACTCTTATGGCTGTTGGAGTTGCTCAAGGCTGAGACATCTCCAAAGAGATGGCAGTTGTGATAAAAGACCCGTGGCAGGTTTGCAATTCTGGAGGAGCAGCTGAAGGCCAAGCAGAATACCAGAGGACACTGACGCTAGACACCTACGTTTAGGAAGCCAAATTGATCCCTAAATCTCCAGTGATTACAGTGGTTACTTAGATACCTGGTGTACCAGTGACACCTAAATGTAAGCATCTTAATCTAGAACTAAATCCTGTCCTGAAAGCCCAATAATGATGCCAGGTTGCTATCTTGAAATTTATTAAAATGAATGCCACGTTTCACTGTTAGTGAATTAATAAAAATTTAGTACTTCTAGACATACTAAATATACCTGCTTCATAAATTAATTATTCATCCTTTCCTATCACTCAACATTACAAATAAAATCAATGGTTTGATGCAAAAAATCAGAACTTTTACAATAAACTTCTTCAAGCTTTTGATTTAAGCCACAGTTCTACAATGACCTTTGGCATATTTAGGTATTAATGTTATTTTATAGAACTCCTAGGCTGCTAAAACTCACAGCATGGAGGGCGCTACTGTTAAAAATAATAATGGCTTCATGAATTCCTTGGGCCATTCAAATGGATTTTAGCATGGGACAAGGTGTGGGCCAAATCCTGCATAGAATCCTGTGGATTGTAAATGCTGCTGAGGCTTTGAAGTCAATGAGACGATCTGCGCAAATAAGACCAGACGATGTTGCTCTACCATGAATAGCATCACTTCGTAGAAAAGTATCTCGGATTATTTCGTAGCTAGTCACACCAGGATAGCGATCTACAGTCAGGAAGCGAGCTGTTGGATATCAGTAATAAAAATCATGTAGTTTTATGTTTCCTGCAGAAGACAAGTGGGATCATTTCTGTGCATTTATAGTCTTGAAAGTTGCCATAATGTTCTGATAGATGCTTCCCCAGATTTCCAGCTGAATTTGGAACACAACGGTACTGCTGATTCTGGAAAATCTGTACTCTGTATTTCTCAGCTGAGAGCAGTAGATTTGTGCTTTCAAGTCATATTTTCCCATAAAATGACTAAGGTATCACACTGTAAATCTTTAAAGCAGTAACAACACTTCTGCATTCTTCCAACAGTGCCTAATTCCACTGAAATCATTAGTAAATCTTACACTGGTTTCAGGGGAATAAGATTAGAACCCACAACAGGGCATATAACGTATATAAATATGGTCATGTTTTCTGTCATACACTTGCTACAGAGAACTGGGAATTTTGAGACTTCAGTGCAGCCCAGGAGTTTTACACCAACATTGTATTTAATGTCCTGACAAGTTCAATGTAAAATGCCACAGTCTAAGTAACACAAACCAAATATGTGACTACCACTCATTATGCTGAATTGGAAATAAGTAGTTTTGAGTAAGGCAGATTAATTTCTAGCCTAGTAAAGGTTGGGTTTTGTTTTTTTCCAAGGAAAACTGGGATTATCAAAGGCTGAACTTAGAGGGTAGATAATATAAAATGTTAGTACTTTATTATGGATCTGTGTTGCATGGTTGTGGTACAGTTTCTTGTTGTGCTGAAATCAGTGGCAAAGCCCTATTTTAAGCTGGCAGAATCAGACCCATTGAGTGGGCCTACAATCTCATGTTGTAAATTTGTAATACTTTACACTGCGCTTACTGAAAGGAAAGAGAAATAATGATCTCAGCATGCCATCTGCCAACTCTCCAGCTGAATGGAACAGACTATGTCAGTAAAAGGGTGAGATATGTCTTTAAATGACTTTTGTGTTTTGTTTTTTTTTATTTGTTCTGGCTTTTTGGGTTGCTTAGTAACAGTATTCTGTGTGCAAATTTGTAGCATCTGTGCAGAATGTGAGGTGTTAACATGTTTGTAAAAAATTAAGAGTCCAATTAATGTTTCCTCTGCAGAGCTTTAAAATTAAATGGCTCCTTTCTTTTTTTTTCCCTTCTACAAATTACCTGCTTTTAGAAAAAGTAAAGACAGATTTGTGCCTTAGAACAGTGATAAATCATAAATTTGCATTTCAGTACTTCTCAAATAAGTAGCTAGTGTTTTTAAATGGAGAATATAACAAAATTAAGTAACTTGCAAAACATTAAGTGGCTTTCAAAGGTCATGTAATTCTGTCTCTGTGATTAGTAGCTGCACACAGGGTAATGCCTGTGAACAATTATATATCTTCCCATTAAACCACTGAACAAAGCACTCAGTGTCAGGAATCTTACCTGATGACTTGCAGAACTGTGTCAGAAAGATTTAAAACGCAGAACCAGATACACTTTAACAGACTTCATACTCCATCCTTTTGGCTCCCTATAGCAGAGGGTCCACCGGAATCTATCCTACTATTCAAAATCTATTAAAAAACAGAAAAAGCTAATACAGGATGAGTTGGACCAAGCCAGTTTCTATAAGGAGACATACTTGTATAGTAACTGAATAGTCAGTGGAGAGAAATAGGCTCTCCCAGACAGTAAGTCATCTCCTGTCTTTTAGATACGTGTCTTAGGGTGAGATGAATCACCTCTCTTTCTGTGGTGACTGAGCCAAACATGGCTAGACAACCTCTCACTTTTAAGGCAGTAAAAGTTGGTAAGATTAATCCTACTCCCCAAGATTTTTTTTCCTGACGATACAGTATATTTTGCCTTTGATCTGTTTTGGCAAATACAACGTTTTAGAGGGAGGCATCTGCAGCAGTCCTGACTCAACAAGGTTCACATTGACTCCAGTGGGAGAACAGGGTGAGAAAACACTGCAGGACTTCTCTTGCAGTAAGTGAAGTATTTCACTGTTCCTTTTCCCCATTAGAGACATTTTGTTCTACCTTTCCATTCCTTTTAATCACTGGCCAGAGATGATGCCAGCAGACAGTGAGGTATTATCCCCAGGGCCCATGGATGTCACAATAAATTCTGTGAAAAAAAGTAGTTTGATTAATGTCTACTGCAGGAGCTGAAGCCATAGCTCTGTAACAGAAAAATACTAACAATCAACTATTGCACTCTGTTCTTTTTGTTTGGCAATGTAATAATTTCGTCATTTTATCTGTAATGGAAGCAGTTGAGCTGATGCCCAGCAGAGCCGTAGCAGAGGAGAAGGGACCTGGCCAGTTGTTGTTGCTGCCCCACAATTGCTTCCCTGCCTTGGCCCCTTCAAAAGCAGCAGGAGCAACAGGACTGAGCGCAAGCCTCAGAAAGCTGCCGGGAGGCTTTTGGAATCTTGCCGGGAGCTGAAGGAGTGGATCGACCCCATCCCTCCTCCATGACTATTTGTGAAATCCATTCCTTATTTCTCTCAGCATCCTATGTAGCTTGTATTTTAACTTGGCAGCTGTTAAGACTCTTGGTGAAATCAGTTTAGCTGTTTACTAGTACACCCTCCCACCACAGGCAAGAATCTTGGCAGCTCAAAAGAGCTTTATAGATAACGTAGAGAAATTGCTGAGCTCCGAGTCCTGCCATGACCATGGTAGAAATTGTCCCTAGCTTTAAGTGGCAGGATGGATTTTCGTGGATCCAGGTGCTTGTCTGGTGTAAAGACCGTGTGAAGGATCTTGCCGGCCGTGTGCTTCACCAGAGTCTACCAGTGGCACCAGGCTGCTGTTGTGGGCTCCGAACATCCAGAAGTCCACCTGTCCATTGACTTCTTTAAGCTGTGTAACACATACGCAAGTCTGATACCTTCCAAAAGTTGTTGGACATGCTACCGAAGTGCTCGGTTGGCACAGTGTGCGTGTGAATAGCCCCAGTGCCGTGGGGAATCATCGCTTACCTCCGTGCTGTGAACAGCCTGTGTACTCAGTGTGGCCCTGGAAATCCCGGGCTGGCTTGCTAACCCTGCACAAGCGCAGACCACAAGCATGTCCCATGGCTCAGAGAATATTTGTCTCAATATAAAATGAGAGACAACGTACAAACTGTTAGAGGACTACAGGGAAACATTAAAAAAATATAGAAGTTAGTCAGCCAGCTGTTAATCTTAGCACACTGGCAGTTCTAACTTTGCTGCGATTCTGCTGACCTTATGTGGGCTTTTAGGAGGGTAATGAAGTAGCTCGCAAGGGCCAAGGAGGGGAAAGCTCCAAGTACTTTATTTGAGAACCGAAGAACTGCGTGATGGGGATTGTTGTCTTGGGTTGACCAGGAGCAGAAGTTAACATCTTCGTGCTGGATGAGAAATGTTAAGCTGACTAGGGTATAGACTCAAAAGCAGTTTGAAAAAGAAGGAAATACACTGATGGTCGATGTGATCGCATGCATGGGCTGTTTTAAATTGTTGAACGATGCCTTTCTGTGGTGTGGGGATCCACTCGGCACGGATCAGTGGCAGAATGAGGCCTCCGGTGATTCATGCTAGGCATAGACATTCAGGCGGCTCCCTCTCCAGAATTTACATGGGGTGGATGTTTCCTGGCCTTTCTAACTTGCTTTAAAGAAAATTAATGTGAATTCTTGCAAACACAGTCTCCTTTCTTCAGCAGAGCAGTGCTTAACAAACCTACTGCTATCACACTCAACACACTCTGCATAAAAGCATGATTTAATACGCTTTTTAATGGCGATTTCTTACGCTGCTTGCCTCATTGTATCAGTGAACATGTTGACAAGACCGCAGCTGTCTTTCGCAAATTAACAAGTTCACCCCTGTGTGAAAAACCAGCTCTTTTGAGGCATAGCACAGCCGTGGTGAATAGTGGTGAGCTGGGCTTCTGCAAACGAATTGACGTTGCGTCTTAGATCACTGCAGCCAGATTTTCTCACTTTGATGTGATAGCTCCGCATAATTCTCCTTTCCTACCTCTGAGTTACCTTTCTGACAGCCTCTGCATGAGGCACTAGATTTGCTTCCGACTGATTGAGGCCAAGTAGCTCGCAAATCACGCTGTCACATCTGGGAATTCATGAGTTCGCAGCTCTGTAAAATTACTTCACCTCTATGTACTGACAGGCCAAACCGTATGTTTGTTGGAAAGAAGACCAAGGTTTGACAAAATCAGATTTTCTATTTATTGGTTTTATCTGATTTAATAATTTTAAAGTAGAAAATATCTTCTCTGAGTATAATGAAAGCACGTAAATGAACCGGTTACATTTCCAGTAGAGTTTAATACTGTATGTTACATTTCACACATTCATGTAAGGCGTATCACCTTAATTAGAAAAATAAAGCACAAAGTATGAGAGTTCCCTTCTCCCACTATGGAACGTCAGTGCTTTAAAAAGCCCAGAAGTGGTCCTTTGCTTTAAAGAGATTGTTTTATGTAAGCAAAGGATTTAGCTGTATATTTGGGTCTGGGATCTCCTTGTTGCCGTTATTCTTCATGAAGCAGCCCGGCTCTCTTCCAGTCCTCAGCCTGTCATTTCTTTTGTACATCAACTTTTCCACTGCCAGAATGTGTCATACCTCATCCAGTCAGTTGTCCTGGGTTGTTCTGGGTTGGTTTTTTGTGGCTGCAATTGTACAGTTTGCTGCCCGTGAGATGATTAATACAGTCCTGGAAGTCATACATCCCTTTTACTAGCCTGTAGAGCTAGTACCTTCCCTCCTTCTAGGGAAAGTTATCACACCTGTATTTTTTAGTCAGAGGCTGGACTGAAAAATTCTGTTGGGGCAAATGTAGTAGTAAGAGAGATCCTGGGCAGGAGATAGATTAGGCATGGTAGTAATATGGAAGCAAGGGCTCTGTGAGTGAAAGCTGTTTTCTGTGCAGAGTTTTGGAGGCAACCGTCTGATGTACATGTATTGAACAGACCATCTCCCATCTTTCAGGGGAGATAGAACATGCTGCTTAGCTAGTTTTCACTTCCTTATCCAGGATATTTTCATACAAGGGAATTACCGAACTCCAGGAATCGGAGGGTTGTTTGGGGCTTTTTAAGGTATTCTTGTAACATTCCTGTGGCATGACATGGTAACAGCCATTTTTCCTATGACGTCCTGCAGGCAGTGTCTGTGTGACAAGAAAACCACTTAACAATGAAAAAATTCACACTGTTTGATTTTGTAAATGATAATTCACTGCAAATTGGAGAGACTTCATGGATACAGGACCTTCCCAGTGATGACAATGAACTCGAAAGACTTCTGAAACCAAATGAGCATGTGCTAGTAAACTGGCCTGTGGGAGAAAGAAAGACAGAAAAGCACCTGGTGAAAGTTGTGTACATGAGTGGTGAGTGCAGTCCCAGATCATTTGTCTGATATGAAATTTAATCTAGTTGTAAGGTATTGCTACCTGATTTTCTGTGCTTTGGCCTTTTTTTTCCATCACTTCAGATGACCCCCAAGAGCTGGTGGAAATGATGCAAAAGATATTACGAGCGGATGAAATTACAAAAATACAAGTCCTTGGAAAAGGCAAGAGGAAGAGGATAGAAATGATATTCTCGGAGAGTGAAGACAGTGACCTGGATAAAGAACAGGTAAGTTTCTGTCTTTATGTGCCCGGTATTGGTAGGCCCATAATGGAACGAAATAGACTGTAACTATTGATTCTTCACAATATAATACGCAAAATATGTATAGTAAAGGTAGGAATACAGACAATCTTAACATGGTGCCTCAGCACAATCACCTGTCAGAGTAATTAGTTAGGCCAATACATTTTGTCCTTTGCTATTTAAAGAGAGAAGTGTTATTCAAGACTTGGATGCTCTGTAGCTCCATTATTACATTTCTCCTATAAGACAGAAATCTGACCACTGCATAAGGAAGGGAAGGGACCAGGTTTTCTGAGCTTTGCATTCTGCTGAGATATGCAGTGACAAAATGCGGGGAAAGAAAACATAAATCTTAACAAAAAGTTATAAACTTATTTTTCAAAAATACTAACCAAGAATGTCAAGTGCACAGTGAATAAAAGTTTATGGTATACCATGAGATACTGTAATGAAAGGCTCTATAGGAATGCAAAGGCACTGTTATGCTTCTGTTTACAGGGGAAGATGATGAAGGATATAAAAAGAAAGAAATCATTACAGGCATCTGCTCCTGCCAACATCCTGAGTCAACTTGAAACATCTTTAATTAACAAACAGGTAAACATCTCATCTTCAGCAATTTTAATGTATTAAGCAAAAGCAAACTGAAATGTATTTGTTTAAGGGGGCATAAGACTTTTGCTTCAGTGAAGTTAACGGTTCTAAAAGACACTACCTTAGAAAACTGGTGAATAGAGAACAGAGAGAGAAGTACCTAATGGTTATGTATTACACTGACATTTCATTTTGAATTTTAGTAAGAATGGTAATATCTATGTTCAGTAACAGCTATTATTAAAATGCACCAAGTCTGTTTATACATTCTGTCTACAAAGAGAATATTCTGATTTAGCCAGATATTTTAATGCTAGTTTTAATGCTTTAGTTTTATGTTGTTGTTGCCCTAGATAGCACGTTTTGTTTTTTTTTTTCTTCCAGAGAGAAACATATTCAGAAAGCAACTTTCTGTACAGTGAAAGCAGCAGTGATGATGAAGAGCCTTTATTTCAACTATCCAAGGTAGAACTGTGTGCCAAAATAAAAGGTCTCAAGAGGAAGCTGACAGATACCATGAGAGAAAACTGCCGCCTAAGGCAGTCCCTGGTGATGCTTCAAGGTAAAGTCAGGGGAAGTTTTCTGATGAAGAGGAAAGCCTGAAGGTCATGAAAAGCTTGATTTATAAGAGGCCATTTGGATGGGAATTATGGATGCTCAAGCACCTGACACGATCAAGGCCTACCATTAGCATCCAAGTCTTTGATACATGGCAACATTTAATTCCAGCAGCACTTAGAAAAAACGGTCTTACATGGAGGCCATGCAATCACAGAGTTAGAAATGGAAAAATCTGTCTAAATCCTGTCAGTCATTCCCAAGAGAACCTTTCTGTGTGCTGTGTATAACCATCAGCTAAGCTCAAACACTCCACTGACCAGTCCAACTAATCTTATTTATTAACAGTTATTCTTGATCTACTGAAATTTTCTTTATTCTGGAATGATTTCATTTCTAATTACTTTAGTAATTCCTCATTATTGATAATCTGAGTTAGTTTCAGGTACAACAAATTTAGTCCTTTCCCAGAGGTGGACCATTTTGTTCTTTTATAAATGAATCCTTCATCACTTAGTGATCACCTCTGAAGCCACTCTAACTTGTCCCTGTCCCTTACTCTGGGGCAGCCAAGACTGAATCCAAAATTTCAAAACATTAGTGAATGAATAAGGTTTAAAGAGGATTTGCTACTTCTTGCCAGCTACGCCATACCATCCCTAGACAGCCTAGTATCTCTCTTTTTATTGTCATATGATTTTGCAAGTGCTTATCAGTTTCATTGCCCACCTGATTCTGTTCTGTATGTTATTCATCTTGGTTTGAATCATTCATCTCCACTTTTCTGAATATTATTTTTAAACATTTGGTTAGTGTCCGACAACTTTTCTTACACATTTAGGCCCATTTGCCTTACATGTTAAGCACTTGTATTAGTCTTCAACAGTATTTTCTAATAAGTCAGTGATTCTGTATCTTGCTGATTCTTCAGCCTTTGCATCCTTTTCGCTCTGCTGAATTGGTTCTTCTTAATGGACTCAATAAAAGTTTATATTTGAAAATAAATATTACTTGGATGAAGAGCCATTTGAAACATTCTCTATAGATTAAAGAAGAGGAAAAAAGTCTGTGCGGTCTATGTAGCTTCTTTGAAGCAAAAAAAAAAAATCAGACATAACATTACTTAGCCCATATTCAAGAGCTTTACAGACCCGTAGAGATTTTGAGATAGCAAAAAGAAAAAAAAGAAATAGGCAGCTTAGTGCCATGATGGGCATAAACTAATGGTTCCGTTTAGCCTTGCAGAGAACTGATCTATCCTATTGTAAAAACAGAGGCCAGATCTTCATGGGTGGGGACAGCGGAATGGCAGGAAAAGCTTTGAGAGAATAGGAAAAAAAGTATGCTAAAGCGTTTTTGCTAACGACTTTGACTCTTTTGCAGTGCAATGGGAATCTAATTGCAAAAATATACATCCTTATGTAATTAGAGTCTGAAAGCTTCAATTACTTTTACCCATCACCTTCCGTTTGATTTCAGTGTTGCCACAGGCAGTCACCCATTTTGAGGAACTGGTAGGGATGGCTGAAGCACTGCTCAAAGGGGGAGTGGCATCATCTACATCCAGTCTGCATTCACATGCTCTTTGGAAAGCATCTAACAATCCGTTAGCAGATTCATATGCAGCTATGCATAGTAACTCCAGCTCACCAGTAACTCTGAATGTGGAAGATGAGGAGCAACAGACTGAAAAACAGGTCAGTTAAAAGGCAATTTCAGGCATAAAACTTTACACAGTACAAACTGTGCTGATATAGTATAACAAATATAAAAAATAAGCATCAGTAAAAATCATTTTATCATCATTCAGTTGATGACATGACTAATGAGCATCTTTTGTGCAGGAGGATCTTTCCATGAGAAACACTAGACTTGATTCGGTGCGCTGGTACACTCTCAAATTCGCTTTGATTTTGGTGGCTTTGCACATCTGTAACTAAGGGCAGAATGCAGGTGCATGAAGAAAATACTGAGATCCAGGGATAACTTCCAGCCTAATGCTTTGGATGCCAAATGGGAATGGTAGTGTTTCAGAGACAATCTAAGAAAAATACCAGCAGTCTGTTTAAACTGTTAATAAGTAAATTGAGAATGGTATGTTTCTGCTCTTGTTCCAGATGCTGGCTAGCAGTTAAGTAGAAATACCTATATAGAGGGATACTGAGTAAAGATGTTCCTGTATTCTCTGTAGTTATAACAGAGCATAATGGATAAATCTCAGGCACAGAGGCTGTACATGAAAAATATGAAGACCCAACCAAAAGAATAATTCTAGCTTCTGCATTCACAATTTACATAAACATTCTTATGCACTGAGTCGTGCCAGTCCATGGAAATCATTCTCATGTGGTCCTAAAACACAGAGAGATCTATTAAGAATTATCAAGATATGATGTTTTGACTGAATATTGCAATACACAAAATTCAACCTAACATCTTCAAAGAAATAAAAAGACCTAATTTTCTAAGCAACCTAGCCTTACTTAATGGAGGTAGCTCAAAATTGCCCATTAGGAGAGTTCACATACGTAGGCCGTACAACTGCTGTGTGTAGAAGTCACTCTCAAAGCCCAGTACCAGATGTCACAGTTCTTAGGGCATGTCTGCTCGAAGGCAGGAATATTAGCTTGGGCATAGTGCCACGCTCCTGACGCTGTACAGAATCCACGCCAGAACTGGACCACAGCCAGCCTGCATGGAGTGCAAGCAGAAGAATTTAGATATGTCTGAACATGTCCTGTCTCCACTAGTGAGTAATAAGGATTGCTTGGTGAGGTGTTTGCTAGGATGAATGGCATCCTTATTCTGTCCCACGCTTGCCTCTGAAAAAAAAAAAATCAACCTGCGTGTACAGTTGCAAACGTTGAGTGGTATACAAGCTTAGCATTGATCTCAAGCGCACAGTTTGCAGAGATTGCTTTTGAAATTGTGGTTTAAAAAAAGAAAATTTAAAAAAATATTTCAGGGGTAATACTAGATAATATTTCTAGAGAACTGCAAGTTATGCCTATGACCAATTTTGTTTTCCAGTTCAAGATCGAAAAGTGGCAGATTGCACTTTGTAACAAGAGCAAACCTCAAAAGTTTATAAATGACTTGATGCAAGCACTTTATACACACGAATACATGGCTACGCACAGCCTGACAGGTGCGAAGTCCTCCTCTTCAAAGGACAAAGCAGCGAAACCAGCTATGAATCAGAATGAAGTTCAGGAAATCATAGGTGATGACGTGTTAACATTACTCGATGTGGCACTGACTTGACAGAGGGCTTTCTCTGAGGGAGGGGCTGTAATGCGTAACAGCTGGTCTGCTCAGGTGATGTGCTGTTTCCTATTTCCTTCTTCAGCTACATACTTTTCTAACCCATCTGTTACAAATCCTGTCAGGGAAATGCTTAGTAGTATTTCTATTGGGTGAATTTTGTGGTTTTTACTTCAGTGGCTACTCAGCACAGTGATATAGATTTTTTTAGCCTTTGAAAGGTTAATTTACAACAGTCAAACTTGGAGCATGACAGTTAACGGATAAAGGAAGGCAAAGAGAGGACACACTTGGATCAAACTTAAAATAATGTCTGCTATATTCTAAAGTTAGTGAATGTTATGAATTCTGACACTTTGGCACTGGAGGCAAAATGAGACAGTAAGTATAGAAGACAGGAACAGTGATCAGAGGAAGCAAACCAAATTTGTTTTATGCTGAGGTTTAAGGCAAAAAATGTTTGGTGCATAGGAAAGAGAATCATTTCGGATGGAAGTAGCAGCTTTAAAGAAAACAGTATTTTGTGAGGACGTGAAGCCTAAATTTTATTGGATTCACACCTATAGCTTAATACTTGAACAACATAGCCTAAATTCCTGTACTAGAATCCCTCGCCCATTGCCATTCCCTTGGACTTCCCCAGTTCTCTCGGTTCCCTTCCCAGGTTAGTTCCAGTTCCTGTACCTCGGTCCAGTTTCGTTGAAGCTGGCCAGCGGTTTCAAAAGTTATCAGTTGCAGAAACCTTTTCCTTAAGAACCTAGCTAGAGAAAAGGGCCCAAAACCAAGAGAGAGAAAAGGAAAGAGTGTGTAAGATGGTGAAAATATATTTAGAACCAGTAAGATGAGACAATTTCAGAATGATGTATGAGAAAAATTAAGAAGATTTCATAGGATGAGAATGGTTGGACTCGATGATCTTAAGGGTCTTTTCCAACCTAAATGATTCTATGATTCCAAGAGCTACTAGTGACTTTTCTGAAGGTGGATTCTGGGGAAGGGTCTAGGCAAAACTGAAAAGGGAAGCAGAGAAGATAATCAGGACATTGAATACAGCATGCTGTGGAGAATTCAGTGACAAAGGGAAGCCTATAGAGAAGTCAAAGAAGTTTGTCAAAGGAAATGAGAACACGCCTGAATTCAAATAGAAAAGTGACAACATTATACAAGAGAAGAAGAAAAATAAGAAGGAAGCCTGGGAGTTCTAGGACTGCAGCAAATGAGTTAATAGATCAGATTATTTAAAGATGATGGAAACTGTAAGACTTCAAAATAAAATGAAAGGGGGGAAAAAAAAAATCAAGGGAAGGGAAGATGATGGAGAAGAGGAGAGCAGGAGATGCATTCCTGGTGTTGAGTCCTGTTAGGTTTTTTGCATTCAAAAAAAGTTAGCCAGGCAAAACAGAAGGGAAATGTTTGGGGAAGGAGACATCACCCGCAAATGAAAATTAATGAACAAAAACTGTAAGATTCAGAGGCATGAGGACTGACGAGGATAGGAATAGGACTCTCTGATCAAGAATAGAACAAAAGAAGAGAGGATGAGCAAACACAAATCACTTCCTACAGGAAGCCCTTGTGGCCCTAGAGTTCCCTTTGCGTTTGCCAAGAGCAGGCACAGCAATATGGAAGGCACAGAGAAAAGCAAGAGCTGGCACATGCAAAATCTATGAAGTAGTGAGTGAAGACAGCAAAGTAACTAGAGCTGAAGCATCTGGAAATTTCAAAGTTGCAATAAATGCATTTTAGATCATACATCTAAATGTATGATCTAATGTTTCCCCTATTTGGAGGCCTCATATATATCATCTGTTTATTTTGCAGGCATCACAAAACAGTTGTTTCCAAACACAGATGATGCTTTAATTAGGCGAATGATGGGACAAAAACTGAACAATTGCACCAAGAAGCCAATTTTGAGCAAAGATTTTAACTCAGGTGCTTTTCAGAAGCATAGCTTTTGGTAAGTCTTAAAAAGAAATTGTAGCCTGCAATGTGTCATTCCATATATTACCCTGTGGTAACAAAATCTAAAAGCAATCTTAAAATTACCATGAAGATACGTGTTCACCTAAGCATTGCCAAATAGGTAAATATTTTTGTAACCTTGTACAAAAAGTGTGTAATACAGAAGCAGTCCAGCTTCACATTACAGCACAAAAAAGAAGTTGTTCATTCTAGACAAAGCAGCACAAGGCTATTAAATTACAGGAAGAGAGGACAGAAGTAAACACATGGAGTTACTTTGATCAATATGTCTGTTTTAGATTTGGCATTATTTACTTTTCTTATTATTCTCTGTAGGCTCTCCAGAGACCAGTCAATTCCACTTTCATGTCACCTGTTGTGCCTCAATTAACCCACAAGTAAAAATAAGGAAAATCACACCTCTTTTGTACCTACTGATAAAAGTACTGTAGGAGAGCTACATCAGCATTCTTTTACTGCCAGAAGAGTCTAAATTATTGGGGCAGAGGAATTATTAAATAACATCTTGCTTATTATGGGCATTCTTACCTTGTGAACAAGACTAGTCTAAAATTGCTGAAGCCATCGCTGTTGTCGGTGAAGTCATCTATTTGCATAGTACAGTTTCCATACATATCAAACGTACGCATCACAGAACAGTTGAGGTTGGGAGAGACCTCTGGAGACCAGCTAGTCCAACCCCCACTGCTCAAAGCAGGGTGACCTAGACCAGATTGTTCAGAGCCATGTACAGTTGGGCTGAGTATCTCCAAAGAAGGAGACTCCACAACCTCTCTGGGCAACCTCGGTCACCCTCACAGTGAAAAAGTGTTTCCTGATGTTCAGACCGCACCTCCTGTGTTTCAGTTTCTGCCCATTGCCTCTGGTCCTGCCACTGGGCACTACTGAGAAGAGGCTCCACCTTCTTTACACCCTCCCATCAGATATCAATACACATAGACAAGATCCCCTTGAGCCCTCTTGAGGCTAAACAGTCCCAGCTCTCTCAGCCTCTCCTCAGGAACAGGATAAGAGATAACAAGGAACAGGACAAGAGATTAAAATCAGTGAGACAGGGAGAACAGATTTGTCCTTACTTAGACTTTCCATACTGAAGTAATATTGTACTTCTTCCTAGTTCAGTTATCTCATGCATGTTTTAAAATTCATATTTGCAACTGTAAGACGCTTCATAACAAAACAAAACAAAACCAAAAAACAAAACCAGCCCAAGATATTTGACTACGTTACGACACAATTGTTTGAAAAGTAGCAGTGCTTCGCTACTGAAATTCCTCTCTACGCCACCTGGAAGTACTCCATGGACCACCAGTGGTCTATGAATTACTACTTGAGAACTACTCAGATAATATCTAATAATATTGGAAGAATCCACATACACAGGTTTTCCCATCTGGAAACAATAAACAAATGCACCAGCCAGGCTAAAATACAGTTTACTATGTTAATGCTTTTCTCCTAGAGATGAGAAGGCTTCATAAAACAAAGGTCCTCTGTATTTGTAACATACAGTGTGTATTGATTCACTGTAGTGTTTTCCCTTGTCCTTGACACAGGCGGTAAAAATAACAGCACAGAAACACAGACTCTGTCTTCTTTGAAAGTATTAAATCTTAAATATTTTATATTTTAAATTTTTATCTCCATCAGAGGAATCCATAAATTTTGCTAATTCCTGAGTCTTCTCATCTACAGACGCTGTGTTCCTGAAGCCTCAATGGGAGGAGGATCTTGAGCTAGCACTATAACAATTCTGGGTTGTTTTTTAATACTGCCTATAGACCTTTCGATTTAAACTTGATATCTTAAAAATATCTTTATGTCTGTTATTGATAAGTGTTTATGTAAAATCCAGTCCAATATCCATTGAAACCAACGCAAATATTGCCTGCATAGTCTCTCTTGAACGGATGATTATTAGAATGCATTTATAATGGATTCATTTTACACCTGACCAGAATTTCCTCACTGTAAAAGCACTTAAGCACCTTGTAAGTAATCGAGATAACAGTGGTGATTCCTTTAACTCAGATGACACAAGTTTTCTCTGGAAGAAAATCAGGAGAATTTAAAAGTGCTCATAATCTCACTGCTACTCCTTCAGTTCACCTTCCAGTGATGAAGTACAGAGAGGGGTCAAGAGAAAATCCTGTTGTGCAGTACCTTTAGTAACAACTTACACACAAGTTACTAACTTTTAAAGCTGGTGATACTGCAGTTTGGATCTCCTCCCTTGCTGCTCCTCCTTCCTTGCCCCCCTCCTCCGCCTTTCCCCAGAATAGGATTACAATTCAAGAGAAGGAATTTGGAATCAAATCCAATGAGACAGACAAGTCACCATCTCAGATCCATTAGGCTGAGGTGAAACAAGGAAAAAGGGAATGTGTCAATGAAGAAAACTAGTGAACTAGCTAATAAACAAACTGCTGCTCAGAAACTAAGAACAGCAGTAATTGCACATTTAATGTTAATATCTGAAGCTTAGTTATAAATTGCCTCAACAGTGGTTCAACAGCTGCTCCTCAGGGCATCATCTCTTCGGCTGTTCCTCCCAGCACACAAGACCAGCAGGATGATGATTCACCAGCTGCTAATGCACAAATTCCGCAAAGCGACAGCCGTCCGACTCCTCCACCTCCCACCACGCAAGGTCAGCAGGAGAGCTTCAAACCCGCTGCTTCTAAGGTGGAGCCTCATCTCGCCAGAAGCTCACCAGCGCCCTCTCCCAACCAGGGCTGCGGACAGGATCTCAGGAATTCAGACAAGGAATAACAGAAGGTATTTCATACCAGCTCAAATTCTCAACAGAGATTAAGGAGTAGCATAAAATAAAAAAGAAATAATATCTAAATGGGCCTAGCAACAGTGGACAGCGATACTGCAAGCAGAACAGAAGCCTGAGAACCATTTTCTCAAACAAATTAAAATCCCACAGCCTAGAAAAAAATGAAGGCATATTAATATCTTTGACCTTAAGATATTATTAAATATATGCATGTTATGCGGTAATTCAAAAAATATAAACTTGTTCTGAAGAATATAAGAAGAGTTCCCCTTAGTTAGAAAAACACATTATTTAAAGTAATACCAAAAGAATGTATAAGAGGAACCTTAATCCCCTTGCTTTCACTTTGACAGCTGATGGAAAACTGCTTTACCAATCAGAGAAAGCTATTGCATATTAATACAAAAACGATATAGAGGTATGAAAAGAGAATAGAAAAATTTCCTAGTGAAATTAAGGCTATGGCCAGCACAAGGTTAGAAAGCACAGGGCCGCATGAGCAAAGAAGAAGAAATAAAATGATATTTAAGATAATAAATAAAGATTATTTAAGAAATAAAAAGATATTTAAGGATGCTGTTAACTTGGAAAGACAAAAAAACATTCTTAGGGCAATGAAACTGCAGCTCTCAAGATGTCTGCAGGAAAGAAGCAGCTCATTTTTAACCTCTGAAAGTTGGAAAGGCAATGAAAGAAGCCATGTTCCCTCTTAGCTCAGGGAAGAGTCCTCCAGGATAGCCTGTTTGGTTGTGGAGGCCGTGGCTTCTCTCACAGGCCTTCTGCTGCTGGTACTCTGCCGGCTTGGCAGCTCTCACTCTCTTCTTCCCTGAACATCAGGTCCATAGGATAAGGGTGCCTGATCCCTCCAGTCGGGAAATGGGGGACAATCTCTTGGAAGAGACTAGTAAAGGGCAGAGTTGCCAGCCTCTACTCCCTGCTTTGATTTTGGTGTGCTACCTCTTGCTTAGAGAGAGGGTGGACAGGTTGGGTGAGCATTCCTTATGGGTGAGCATTCCTCATGGGACTGGGACCAGAAAAATCCCAGTAACTGGGCAGTTCCTCTTGAGATCTGACACCGCTTGTCTCAGGGAGCCGCCGGCAGTCACGCACCCTGTATTGCCTGAGGAGGAGGAGGGAAGGTACATTTTTTTCCTTGCTGACTGGTTCCAGGTTCACAGTGTGCAGGTAGCATGGGAAGGAGAGAACACTTGGATTATAACTTTCGTGCTTCAGACTAATTCTCCCAGAACAGAGGGTACTAATAGTTAAATCTATTTCATACGTGGCAAATAAGCAACTAAGGAATCAAGATGAAAAAAAAAAAAAACAACATAAAGTTGAAGAAATCTAGCTTGATTTGAGGAGGATTTCTGTAACTCAGAAGATCTGAGTTATAGAAATAAATTAGAAACAGTATTAGGGTGAATGCCAGGGAAAAAAATCTGAAGATAAGGTTAGCAGCCAAATACCGCTAAAGGAAATTGCTGCGAACCTAACTGTACTAGAACAACGCACTAATAAAACGCACTGTGGAGAAGACTTTTGTGTGGGCTGGGGTATGAATTAAGTGATCTGCTGGCCTTTTTCATCTGTCATGTCTCTCAGTTCCTTGTAGGTAGGATCAGGATGAAAGCAGGTATGAACTATGATGTAAGTTCCATCTCATGTTATTAACTACCATCCATAAAATGTAACAGAAGGATGTTTGCTATTATGTACATTTTGTATATGTAATTGTATGTACAGCATATAAGAATGTATATAGTTAATCATATTTTTGAAGCAACTTTCTATCAAATAAAATGAAATATTACTATGTCTTAGTTTTATTTTATAGTCCTTACTGTCTTCTGGGCCTTTTCTTGCATCAGCTTCTCTTGTACACTCTAACATGAAAGGTTAGGTTTTTTTCTCTCGCTCTCTTTCTTTTTTTCTCTTTTTCTTTAATAACAGCTCTGAAGCCAGTTTCTGTAAAGCTCCTAATTTTTAGCTGGGGAAGGGGTTGGACCACCTTACAAGGGCTCTGTAACCTTAAAGTTGTCACAGCTGATATTGCACAGCTGCAGCTTTTCTGCTGTTGGGGAGGTGCAGAAGCACTGGGGCAGGTACCCGGGGCCAACGGCGAGCGGCCGTTCTCCCCGTCGCTGGTGCAGCATGGCAGATCACGCTGCACTATCTGCTTTTCTATTCTGCCGACTTGGTGAGCTGTCACAGGAAAACCGGTGGGGCTGGCAGCTCACCGCAAAGAGTAAAGGAGGATTTTCGTGGTAGGGTGAAGGGTCTACTCCCAGGCACGGACCAGGGAAAGAGATGGGTGTTCTGGACAAAAAGAGCAACATAGAGAAGGAGACATTTTAATGTTTTACCAAAGGGTAAAGAGGGAGCAAGCTGAAAACAGCCAGTTCCTTCCTCTCTCCTAAAGTATAGGACTGATGTTATGCCACTGGATAAAAGAATAGCTTTTACACAGCTACACAGTTAACAGAAAAGCCATACTCCTTGCAGTATGACCAAAAAGGAAGAAAATACAACTGGTTTTCCAAAACGATCCTGACAAACTCTTGAGGACATGAAACTGAAGACGAGATAATCACAAATTAGAAACTTCAGAAGTAACAGAAAGGGAGAGGAGAGCGGAACAACCTGATGCTGCTTCTCCCAAAATTTGCACTAAAATCAAAATGAATTGGTGATGTGTAAATGCGTGGTGTCGCGAAGTGTAAAATTCTTCTGACACGAGTGACAGAGGATACATTATTTGCATTACTTGGAATTGGAGAAGGCTGATGGCTACTGCAGAAAAACCTAACAGCTATATGACTGTACAGCATTTAGTCACTGGAGATTTAGTACAAAAAGGTAAGCAATACTAAAACTAATAATTTGAACTATATTTGTTTCGATTACTGCATTTTAGATGGAATTTGAAGATTACCATGGAAAAGAATTTGGTCGTTGTTTATTATGAACTGCTCCTTGCTTTCTAAGGAGGGAAGAATATTGAAATATGTGAAGAATGGGGTAAAAAAACTTACTGAAATTATTGAATAAATCAAGGTTTTTAATGCATGTCAAGTTCATGTCCCCTCTTATTATGGTATATAGATAGGAGTCAAAAAAAACCAAACCACCAGACATCTAAATTTTCTAGATGAAGAGTAAGTGGCAGTATGCAACGTTGACACAAGAGGGAAATCGAGGGTTAAAAAGGCAATGCTTCACTCTAAGGAGCAAGGAGAGAAACAAGGATGTTGAAATATGTTTAAATTCTATGAAAGAAAATAATTAAGGGCACATAATGAATACGTGGAACTAGTTGCTAGAGAGCATTACTGAGTTTATAAAGACAGTCTGCTCAGAAACAGCTTCCCCATCCTATGGGATACCCAGACTTCATTTGGAGGTTTGGACTTGGAGATCTTAGCTCCCGAAGAGCAGATTGTGAGTATCCCCTGCTCTCCTAGGTTTGTCTGCTCCTCCCTTCGGCAATCTGCTGCCTGTGTTTAAAAACAATTGCCTGTTCTCTTACCGAGTTAGACAGCAAATGTGCCTTGCAGGTGGCCCACCAGCCAAAAAGTCCAGCAGGCTGCATCTTTTCTCTATGAAACAAACTCTGCATTAGAACTTTCCTACGCTGACCCAAACTAGGAAGCCTGTGCTTTCCCAGGAATTAGCTGAAATACACAAATTTTGGAATTCAGAGTTTTGTTAGCATATTGGAAATGCTGACATGATTGCATGGCAATTCCCTTTCTATTTTTTTTCCTTAACTGTATTGTTTAAATATGAGGAGAATGTTTGGATGGGTCATTGCAAGAGGAAATATTTACATGAATTACTGCTGAAAAATTCATATTCAGATGAGTGTCATTTTCATAGGGTATCAGAGTTTGGAAAAAATAATGCCACCTCGCTGTTCTAGTAACTTGTTATTATTGCACCTCATATTATCTATTCTCAGGAATCAAAAGTAATTAAGTGCAAATGCAAGCTACAAACAGAATGGCTGCTATCAATGTTCTGTTAGCAAATTCAAGTTCTAAATGCAAAATACAAAAGTTTAGGCAGCAACAATGACTAATTTTCCAAGTGGTAGTCAGGTTTCCGTTATTTTAATAATGAAATAAAATTGCTCAAATCAGTGTTGTTTATACAGTCCAACAATACTGATTGAGTTGCACAAATTTGCTAATGACTATATAACTAGTATATACAACTAGCATCTCAGTATGTCTATCTTCTATCATAAAGCTATTTTTTCATTCATATATGGAAGGAGGCTTAAAACTAACATTAGTAATAGTAACTCTGCGTTTACAAGAAAAATAAGTGTACTAAATTAATGCTGACATTAAATACCACGTGATATGTTATTTCTGATAGCTGCTTATTCACAAAGCTCCCATAACATCAAAATTTAACATGCAACCCTGAATTCTTTCTCTCCTATGTATACAGGATTTGATAAGCACACACCAGAGAAGCGCTTTGTTTGTGTGCAAGCAGCTCTTTTATATAGACACACAACGCACAGGTGACATTTACACTGTTCAGCTTACTCAAAGCCAATGCATTAAGTAAAGATAATTCATACCAGCTTCTACTTTGGGTGGCTCGAAGTAACTATATGATGAAGCAGGAGAGCAGTAGCAGATAAATAGCAAGAATCATGGGCATGGGCACCCAAGTGATGTTTCCTTGATCCTGACAGTGAGGGGAAATGAGGAGAAGGGCACTAATAGGAAAAATCAATAATTGGTTGTAGAACTGGTGTTGGTGACCAGGTTTTGCATTGTATGAGCATGGGACCCTGCCTGCAGATCACCGTCTGCTCGAGAGAGGTGTGATCCACCTCACTAAGCAGGGCAAAGCTATTTTTGCCAGTAGGATGGCTGAGCACATAAGGAGGGCTTTAAGCTAAGAATGGAGAGAGAGGGAGAGAGTAACCAGCAGCCCTGTGAGGGAGTGATGGACATGGTCAAAGAGGAAAGGGCATGGGGTGATGTGTCAGGAACGGAACACAAAATTAACAAGATGGGGCTTAAGTGAGGTCACCTCCAGCACTTGCATGTAAGCAAGGAAAGGCCTACAAGGCACCATGATGGAGAAATCCCCCAATTCCTTTCTAGGCAGTCAACATGCTGGGGTACCTCTCTAAAGTGCCTGTATACCAATGCATGCAGTATGGGGAATAAACATGGCGAGTTAGTCTGTCTGCAGTTGCAGGGCTACGATCTTGTTGGGATCACAGAGACGTGGTGGGATGGCACCTGTGACTAGAGCATTACAATGAGGGGAGACCTGCTCCTTAGGAAGGACAGGCTAAGAAAACAAGAGGGGAAGTTGCCCTTTATGTGAAAGAGCAGTTGGAGTGCATCGAGCTCTGCCTGGGGATGGATGAGGAACTGAATGAGAGTTTATGCGGGAGGATTAAAGAGAGGACAGGTAAAGGTGACATTATAGTGGGTGTCTGCTATAGGCCGCCTGACCAGGAAGCAGATGAGGTAGACGGATAGGAGCAGCTTCACGTTCACAAGCCCTGGTCCTCATGGGGGACTTCAACCACCCAGATATTTCCTGGAGGGACAACACAGCAGGGCATAAGCAATCCAGGAGGTTCCTGGAGTGCACCGGTGACTTCTTCTTCCAAGTCATAAAGGAGCCAACAAGGACCCATGAAGAGCAGTGCTTTGCTGGACCTCATACCAACGAGGGGCTTGTTGGGAGTGTGAAGCTCAAAGGCAGCCTTGGCTGCAGTGACTGTGAGATGGTGGAGCTCAGGATCAGGAGAGGAGGGAGGAGGGTAAAAAGCAGGCTCACAACCCTGGACTACAGGAGGGTGAACTTTGGCCTCTTTAAAGATCTGCTTGGAAGAGTCCCGTGGGATAAGGCCCTGGAGGGAAGAGGGGCCCAGGAAAGCTGGTTAAAATGTAAGGATCACCTCTTCCAAGCTCAAGAGCAGTTCATCCCAGCAAATAGGAAGTCAGGCAAAAATGCCAGGAGGCCTGTGTGGATGAACAAGGAGCTCCTGGTCAAACTCAAACACAAAAAAGAAAGCATACAAAGGGTGGAAGCAAGGACGGTTAACCTGGGAGGAATATAGAAACATTGTTCAAGCATATAGGGATGAAGTTAGGAGACGGGTGACCTGGTGACACAGGACATGGAAAAGGATGAGTTACTGAATGCCCTCCTTGCCTCGGTCTTTACTAGCAAGACCGGGCTTCAGGAATCCCAGGTCCCAGAGATCAGGAGGAAAGGCTGGACCAAGGCAGATGTACCCTTGGTGGAAGTGGATCAGGTCAGGGGATACTTAAGCAAAGTGGACATACTTAAGTCTATGGGCCCTGATGGGATGCACCCACGCATGCTGAGGGAGCTGGCAGATGTCATTGCGAGGCCACTTTCAATAATCTTTGATCGATCATGGTGACTAGGAGAGGTGCCTGAGGACGGGAGAAAAGCAAATGTCACTTCCATCTTCAAGAAGGGCAAGGAGGATGCACGGAACTACAGGCTGGTCAGCCTCACCCCGATGCCTGGGAAAGTGATGGGTCAGCTAATCCTGGAAACCATTTCCAGGCACTTCAGGGACAAGGAAATCATCAGGAGTCATCAGTCTGGCATTACCAAGGGGAACTCATGCTTGACCAACTTGATAAACTTCTATGATAGAGTGATTGGCCTAGTAGATGAAGGGAGAGCAATGGACGTTGTCCGTCTAGATTTCACTAAGGCCCTTGGCACCGTCTGCCATAAGAATCTCGCAGACAAGCTGCTGACGCCTGGGCTGGGTAAGCAGGCAGCGAGGCGGATTTTCCCGCCAGCCCCAATGGCCGCCACCTCCCCCCCGGAAGCGGCGGGTGGGCTTTCCTGCCGTGAGCAGGAACTCTGGGCCACCCGACTGAAGGCGGAAGAGGGGAGGCAGGAAGCTACCGACGGAAAGAGCCCCCAAACGCCGCCGCCGGGGGGGCTGCGCCATGGCGTTGTCGCGGTAGCGCCGGCACCGGCCATGGGGGAAGAGGCGGGGGAGCGAGGCGAAGCAGGCGGCAACTACAAATCCCGGCAAGCCGCGCCGCGCCGCGCTCCCGCCCCACCTCTCCCCTCCCCGCCGCCCCCGGGTTGAAGAGGAAGCGGAGGCGCGCCGGGTCGGGGCGTCGGTGTGCCCTCGGGTGCTGGCGGGGTGAGCCGGGCCGGCGGCGGGGCCGGGGCATTGTGAGGGGCGCGGGGCCGTCGCTCAGCAACCCAGCCCCCGCGGGGCGGCCGGGCGAGCAGCGGGCGCCCGGCGCGGTCCCCCGGCGCCCCGCCCCGAGCTGCGGCGGCGGGCGGCCTGGCGGCGGCGTGCCGTGGGGCTGGGGCGGCCGAGGAGACGTGAGTCAGCACAGCCGCCCGCCGGGGCCGCGCTGCCGGGGCCGCCCCGGGGCGGGCCGCGCTTCCGCGCCGCTCACGGAGGTCTTCCGCCGGGCAGGACGGCGCTTGTTTTGAAGCGAGGAGCTCAGCCTTCCGGCCCTGCCGTGGTCCTGAAGGGGCCGAAGGCGTCAGAAATACCCGTAGCGGCTGGTGACGCCTGAACTCACCCCGCGTCTGTTGCTACCCCGTCCTCTGTGTGTGTTCTAGCGGTAGTGCAGCGCCGAGGGGCTGGCGCTCCGGGCTGCCCCCTGCGGAGGTTTTCAGATTTCAGCGTGGTATTGAACTCTGGCGGTGCACTCTAGCCACGGCCGCGGGAGGAATATAGGTATTTGGGGTGCTTTGTAGGTTAGGCCACGTTTTGCGCGTTTGGAAAAATACAGTAACGTGATTCGAGTCAAAGTTGTTATCCCTTATTCTGGTATTACTGACAATTGTCAGTGAATGATACAGAAAGGCTCGTTAAGTGCAGATAGGCTGTAAAGCCAAAGTAGGCACAAGCCCGAAAATGCTGTGTAGTTAAAGAAAATTCCAAAATCATAGAATGGCTTGGGCTGGAAGGGACCTTAAAGATCATCTAACTCCAACCCCCCTGCCGTGGGCAGGGATGCCACCCACTAGACCAGGTTCCTCAGGGCCCCGTTCAACCTGGCCTTGAACACTGCCAGGGACAAAATGATGAATATAATGATGACAAAATATAATGATGAAGCATGTTTTGGTTTGTTTCTGTTTAGATAATGGAGTCTGATAGCTCTGTCAACGTTCACGAGAGTAAATCGTCAACTTCTGAAAGTGAAGATGAGATTGAGTTTGTTGGAGTAAGTAGATCCTGAACTGGAAACATACTGCCAGTTACTGTAAATATGCTCTTAGTAGCCTGATAAAATCGGAGGGGGTCTTTGTGTACTGTGTTGATGATCTTGATTATATTTTGATGGAAACCATTACTTCTGGATTTAAAGATAATTTGATTTGTAAATCTTTGTGGCAGATAACAAGTTTATCTTAAAGGTTTATCTACCCTTTCTTTGGAAGAGTATAAGATGATGTCAGTTGGTCCTATAGAGAGAATATAGACTTGAGTATCCCAGCAGGTGGGTGGGGGATTACAGTGATCAGTGAGGCGTATGAGAAGGTACTGTAGATGACTTTTCTGGTAATCGTATTGCTTAGCATTTTGCTTCATGAGTAGTCCCACTGAAATTAATGGAATAAAGCACTGTTCACTCTGCAAAACAATGTCAAAACAACTGTACTTGTTTAGAAGAAGAAGAAGGAAATAATGGGTTAGAGACCTTAAATAGTCTTCTCAAATTGTGAAGCACTATATAACAGCTACAGCACAACACCTAGTCTAATGCTGACCCGTGGCGTATGTGAATGGAACTTTAAGACGCATCTCTGGAATATCTAAGAAAAGCAGAATGTTTTCCATGCTGCCTGTGTTTTGGCCTGAATCCATCATCAGTGAAGTGGTGCTGGATGGCAGGGATACATACAAGAACAGAGAAATGATTTTTCCTGAGGAACAAAACATGTGAATAGGATCAAGTGGTTAATTGATGCCAGGACTAATAATGGCTGGTTTCCAATGGATTTGTCTCATTTTTAATGCTGAACAATAACTAGATTTTATTTTTTTCTGTTTTGTACGGTGTTTGATTAAAGCCTAAGTTCAATGTACAGACTTCTTCTGCAAGGGTATTTAGGTGCTCAAGTATGAGGGACGTGTATATTTTTGCAAAAATTGTAAGTAGTTGATTATCTCTGAGCCTTCTTGGTCTTTTAATTGATTTGGTCAAAATTGACGAATGAGTTCAAAGTTCATTACATATACACACACAAGCATTCATGTGTATCATGGTTGTATAAGCTTCATTTTCTTGAAACACTGGGCAAAGAATGAGGAAGCTAGTATAGCTTTGAATGTGTAATGATTGAAGGGCTGCTGGAGCACCAAGAGCAGTAATTGAAAGAGAAGAGACTTACTAAAATCAATGCTTCTGCTACCTTTTTTTCTTGGTTTTCCCTGTGGATAATATAGAGCCTTTGTGGTCCCAATGATGATTGCTTTTGAGAGAGGCTGCTGTGTACAGGAAGATGACTCTGCTTAGGCTTGTTTGTGCAGGATTGGTATCTTGGGGTGAAGAGCTTACTGTTGCCATTGGTGAATACAAGGGGAAAGGTTTGTGACACTGGCCATCATGTAATGTCAGCAATGTGTCCTCGGATCTCCCATTTGCTCCTCTGAATGAGGATGACCTTGGGTTTTTCAAAAGGACTTCTAAACTATTTGGGTAGCTTTAGATTATAATTTCCATGTAATAATGTGTTGTATGACTAGAAGTGTATAGGCTTCGTAAATGTTGCTTGTGAATGCTACCTGATCATCCAAGTACTATTTTCTGCGTGTCCTGAGGACACAGTGCACCAGGTCATACTGTATAAATTGAACTGGAGAAGCCACTTGGATATCTCAACCTGTGTTCATTTTGATAGAAAACAAATAGTTGTAGGCCATGTGATCTGTATTCTTCTCCCTCTCCCCCCTTGCAAGTTGGGGTTTTTTTGTTTGTTGGAGTTTTTTGTTTGTTTTGGTTTTGTTTGTTCATTGTGTTGGTTTGTTGTTTTTTTTTTTTTTCCCCATTTCAGTCACTCGTCTTAGGGTGTTCGAATTTATACCGTAGGACTATGACAAAACATCCTCATTTGATGGAGCAAAAGCAATCTCTGCTGCTGCCAGAGCTTTTGAACTTTTACAGTCAGATTCACCCTCATTCAAGAAACTTACAACTGTTCTTCCATAATTTCCCACCTTTTAATTCTGCATTACAATGTATTTTGTCCACTTAAAATCATTAAATTCTAAGTTTTGCATACAAGCAGAAAAATATAATTTTAAGAAAATTATATTTTAAGAAAATTAATGCTAAGAAAAATTTAATGAATTGTTTTTTTGTTTTGGTTTGGTTTTTTAATAGTATTGATCCACTCATGTTTTTTTCTGACTGATTTCTTTAAAGATGAGGCTCATCATTATGCTGCTCTTTTAAAAAAATATAAGTTATCCCTAATAAAGTTGGTGGCTTTCCTAGGCAGGGGCTTTTACCTTTGTTACTCTGTGTGAGACCTCAATATATAGTTTTATAAAATGTTTAAATATCTCCAGACTCCTCTGTTGCGTGACAACGGCAAACACTGTTAAGGAGAGTACTTGTGGTTTTCTGTAAATGTTTGTTAAGTACATATAAAGATTATTTATCCAAAATAATACTCAACTGGAAAATTGAAGATCTGTGTATTTTCAAATTACTTTAATTTTCTGATGCAGTGTTACATTTATGCCAAGTTTTCTTCACTATTGGTGATTTTTATTTAAAAAGTCTGAACTGAAAGGAAAACATACTTCCAGAGGCCCTGGCTTATTCAATAATGAGCTCTAAATTGATTTCAGTTTCAGATCCAGGAAAAACAAGTGTATTTCATATACTTTGCAGCTTTTCCTTTTTACAATGTTTTGGCTGCACTTCATAACAAAAGATACAGCCCCTTTCTGTCCTGGAAGTGTTGGAGCAGCCACTTACTTTCTTGCAAATGCATGTTTATTTTTTTTTTTTCCAAACCTGAAGAGGACTTCTGGCCTATTTTGGGAACTGATGATATTAGAAAAATTGATTCATGAAAAACAATTGCAGTTGTTTGAGTTTCTACAGAGGTCTTAAGGAACAGGTAAAATATTTGGGTTTCCTTGTAATCGTTATTTTCCAATAAAAATGATACCTGAAGAACACTTGTCAAAAGTGAAATACTTCTCAAATCAAGTGATTTGCTGAAACACAATAGTTACTATTTAAATGTTTTGTTTCCCTTCCCCCTGAGGTGTTAAATATTAGATATAGACTCAAGTATCTGTCTCTCTGGCTTTCAGCTGCATCACAACAGGAACAGAATAAAATTGTAGAGGTGTTACGAAGCATCTCTGAAACAGGGCTTTTATACTTGCTCCCAACCCAAGGGACTTGGATATTTTTATTTACTAGGTTACAGAAATCAAAACTTTCTAAGTGTGTGTTGGTTCATAATGTTGGTCAGTTACTCAGCAGTCGAAGTTGGAAATCTGTTGGGACAAAGATTTAGAGCACAAATAGTACAACTTCTGTCAGATTTATTTATTTTAATGTAAACTTGTTCCATGAAAATTAGTGTGTTTACATGTGTATACACAATTATGCTTGCATAATTATTTTGTCAAAGATATGTTAAGTCTGTGGTCACATATACTGAAAGCTAGTTTCATGCTTTCTGTATGCTAGTGTGTATATAATTATGCAAAAGTTTAGCTGCACTTTTTGAGTAAACTGGGTATTTGGTCTGAATGCACGTAAAGCTAAAAACTGAACAAACAAACAAGAGACCTTACATGATGTATCCGTGGACTAGGTGTCCCTTAGCTAGGCCTGATTACCCAAGGATTAATTGAAATGAGGGAGGGGAAGAAAGTGAGGCCACAGTTTAGGACTTTTTGAGAAAACTTCTGGAGGCAGTAAAAATGAGCTTCACAGAACTTGAGAATAAACTGTCCTTGGGCATGAATATGAGGCTCCATCTTTACGAGCCGCTCATTAAATGGATTTGATTATATTGTTACAGTTGGTATTTTGCATAGCATGATGAAATTACGGTTTTGTTGATTAAATGCTAATGCTTTCAACCAAAGCTATGAATAACAGCAGAGACACCAAAGCTGCCTGGAGGCTCAAAAGATAATTTTCTATCAATTAAAACCTAGAAATTCTTCTAGTAACCAAAATAGCTGCAACTTAGCCATTGGTTTATTGCTCAGTGGCGTGGCTGTTGGCTGGTGAGAAGAGTGGCTTTTGAAGATTGTTCAGAGAAGTAAGTGAGAAGTGGAGCATGGGGTTTTTTTTGTTTGGGTTTTTTGAGGTTTTTTTTAACGTGAAGGATCTGCTTATGAGATGTTAAGACCAAGTGTATCTTAGTAGGGAGCACTGATGGCTTTCTGGGTGCCAAGTATGCCAGTATAGCCAGCTAGAGAGGCCGCAACTTAGAGCTGTTCATGGAGTGCTTGTCCACGTTGTTTCTTCTGTAATCTCAAGCTCTTGTGTGCCAAGATACTTTTTAGCTGGTGGTGTTCATCTTGTGGGGAGATACAAAGAGTTGGATGAAGCTAACTGATGCTCAGCTTCTTCACTCTCCTACAGTGATGGAATCCTCAGGGTTGGCACTATCTTTGCATTATGTTACTATTTAGTTTAACCAGTTGGAAAAAATGAAGTCATTAAACTTTGCTTAACTTTCAGTTTGGGGCTCAACCTGTGTGCAGGTGAGCCAACAGAGCAAAAGCTAAATTCCTGCTGTTGAGTGGTACCTGGAGTATTAATTGGGGATGTTTGTTAGCAATACCTGCTCTGTCTTGCTGGAAAAAGGATATGTTTCACCTGGCACCACTTCTCCAATCACGATTAAAAATATAGGAAGTCCATCTAAAGCTATGGCTTGCATGAAATTCTCAGAAGGCTTCTGTGAACATTTAAAGGGGAGAGCAGTCCTAGACTCGGTCTGCCTCCACGGGGATGATTTCTATCCTGGGCCACTGAATAAAGAGGCTTTGAACTTCCACTTTCATTCTGGTATCAACACCTCTTGGCAGAGAGGAGCACTGCTGTCAGGATGAACCTGTGCTGAAGTCACTGTCTCTTTAGAAGTAGTATTTGGAGTCTTTTCTAGTAATGGCACTCAGCTGGGATGGATCTAAATCAGTGTTGTGACATTTAATGATGGCTTTCAATCAAGGTTTCTCATATATTGACTTAAGCAGTTGCTGAGTGGATAGTTTATACTGTTTTCCCCAATTCCTATACTTTCTCAAAATAATCTCTTGTAGCACAGGTGAGTTCTTGATTGGACCCAGGATTGTAGTTCTTATACTCTTAATTTCAGTGTTTATTTTTAATCTTCGTCTAAAGGTTAAACTACCAACCAGTGAAACTCAAACTAGCCTAAACAAATGTTACATTTGGGACTTGTATTCTTCAGGAGTGTATATAGGCAGGTGGTGTGGTGGTTTGCGGGGTTTTTTTTTCCCCATTTTATTTTTGTGGAAAGTAAGGGTGTGTATCTTTCAGGAGTCATTTTAAAGAATTACCATATTACATTTGTGTTCAAATTGGAATGCAACCCAAAAAGTAGTACACAAATTGTGTAGCAAGAGGCACAGAATTCGGAAGGAAAAAAGAACATTTCATGTATGCAAACAACATTTAAACAAATGTAATATTACTTGTGATAAATTGAACTTGCTGTTCTGGTCACTAGAACTTCCTAGGCTTGAAAGCAAGTTACTCTGCTTTTCAGCTGTCAGTTTCCTAACTTTTAATTAGTTGCTGAACCCAGGGAGTAAGTAAACAGAAATAAGGAAAAGCTCTGCATTTGAAGAAGCTACAGCTGTTAGGATCATTTCAAAACACATTATTGAACTGATTGGACAGTCAGGTGGTCTGAGTGTGTCTTTGAATTGTTACTTGCTAACACCTGTTGTTTAATAAAGATTTAATTTCTTATAAGTTTATAGAGGTCAGTTTCTACAAAAACAAATCTGTCATGGATTTTCTTTTTTTAGATTCATTTAGAAAACCATGTTCTCTTTATTTATTTGATAGTAAAAAGTTAAGCACTCTTTTGCGGTAATTTGAGGCCTGCAGCTTGATTCATACCAGGTTTTGTCATCTGTCCGAGATCTCGTCCCTCTTCCTCCCCAGTGAGACAGTGAGGACTGTTTGTGCCTGGCCAGCTGAACAGCTTTACAGCCTTGAAAGGTGGAAGAATGTAAAGAAAGAGATGCAGTAAGGACAGCAGAGAGAATTGCATGCTGCTGTTCTCTCTGCTACTTCTCATGAGGCAATAAATCTTCCTCGCCTGCCGTAGTTGGTAGGTTTTTAAGATGTTGAGGACACTGCCAAATATATGGCAGAGATGTTGGATATAGTACTGGACCTCTTCAAGAAGTCAGTCTGCTGACTATCATAAGTGCTGCTTCTGTCTGGAAAACTTAACTTTCTAACAAATGAAGAATACCTTTGGAGTATATTACAGCTCTGTGGTATCTGCCAGCAATATTGCCAGACAAATGGGTAATGCTGCAGTTTAGTTAAAAACTCTGTCATATGATGTAGATGGCATTGCATGTGCAGACTTTAAAAAAGAACAACACCCCCCCCCTCCCCCCCCCAAAAAAAACCCCTTAAACTGTCTTTGTTTATTTACTTTGATGTTAGATAATAACTTTCAGAATTTGGATGGGAAACTTTTTATGGCGTGTGGAGATTTTTGTTAACTTTGCCTCTCACTGAAGATGTGTACACATGTGACCATGGATGTGAGTTAGGGTCACTAGGAATACTTTTGTTTGGTGTATGTAGACTTACTCATCCTGTTTCACCTTCATTATACTGATTATTTAGTTGGCACGTGATAATGTTGTAGTATGATGGGGGGGGTGTGCATGACATCAGATTATGTGAACATAGTGCTTTTTTTTTTTTGCCTTTGAAAACTGAAGACTCTTGTCTCAGTAAGTGTGGAGGGAGCTCCATACATGATTTTGTACATCTTCCTTAAAAAACTTATAACCTATGTGCTTAGTTTGGGTTGCTGATTTTAATTTTTCTTCTCTGTTTGCTTTTTCATGTTTATGCCAACATTCTGCTATCTACCAGAAGCTTTTAATAGACATGTTAAAATTGGTATGAACGGACAGTGAATGGGAATATGTATGCACACGTGTGGAAGCACCAGACAGAATGAAAAAAGGGGGGCATGTGAAGGCATGTAAATCAACTGATGTTGATACTACCTAGACTAGCAGGTCATTGAGGTCACAGACCATCTACATGAAGTTTCTGAAGACACTCGGGTCAGGAAAGCAAGGAACAGCATTCACACAAATTAAAACCAAGGCTTAAACCATTAAGGTGATTGCAGAAGACAAGAACAGGGTTAGAGCCTTAAGACATCCTAAGGAGGAGACAAAAACAATTGATAACCTTTAGTGACTTGCAGAGGAGGGGCAGCATGGAAAGAGACAAAAGATGGGAAATATGAAAAAGGAGCACATGGCTGCCAAGCCAGGAAGAATGGAGAAGACCTAAGTACTTGTTGATAGCCAGGGTCCTTTGTCCTCTATGTCACTGCATGGAGTCCTGACCAGGCTGCCTGGATGCACATCTTTGCAACCGAATGCTGGACAGCCTATTTGGACATGTGTCTTTGTGCTTTTGAGTATGTGGTGTGAATGGGTGAAATGTGTTTTCTTTTAAAATGAAATGATCTCCCCCTCATTGTGATTCTGTTGTCCCAAAAAGCAGGGTTCTTTTACCCGCTGTGCAAAAAGCTGAATAACACGCAGAATCAAGATATTTGTTCGTGTCTGCACTGAGATGGGTGCTAGGTGGTAACTCCACAAAGCTAGCACACCTTGGTTAACATACGGTGACATTTTATGCAGTCTGAGTAGCTGTTATCAGTGTTTTTACAATTCCGCTTATTCATCCTTGCTTCTGTTGGTTCTCGCAAGCCTCGTCTCCACTTAAAAGTACAGTGTGTTTTAGATTTACAGCATGTGCTCAGTAGGTAGAGGTCTTTGCTTGGGCCGGGGGCTTTATTGCTGGAGGTATGGTTTTTACTGTGTTAATTAGGATAGTTCACTCTTGGTTCAAGAGATTCTCCCTTCACCTTTATCAGCGGCCTTGTTTTCTCATGCTTATCTTGGTATTTCCTTGCTTGACTGTTTTTTGGTGTCCTCCTGTTTCTTCTCTCAGTCCAGGTCTTGTTAACTGTTTACAGACATTGATTAACGTCCTCTGCCTTAACATCCTTTGCCTTACTTCTTGCGTATCTCCACCAATTCCAATACAGAGAAAACACTTGTAACCTGCTTATGGAATATCTGTTCAAAAAGGAGTAGCCTTCAGGGCTTAAATGTGTATGAAACTGTTTCTTAATGTTTGACATGCCTAAGGAGTTTAATTTCTTTTGGAGTTGGAATTTAATTTGTTTTGTTTTTAAAAAAAACAAACCCTGAAAAACAATGAAAAACTGTTTAGTATTGCTTAGTGTAATCTAAGACTGTTCCTCTCCTGGTAACAGCCTGCTACCCTATTACCATTGAATTAATGGCACAATTTGCATATCTTTAAAAATGTAGTTCTAAATTGACTGAGAAGGTGAAGAATGTGAGGTTATTAAGCAAGCCAAGACTGGTTTTTTTTTTTTTCCTAGTTGATATCTATATGTTAAGTTGATATTTTAATTATTTGTGAATACTTATTTATTTGCATGTTTTACCAATTTTGAGGATTAGTCTTCTAAGTGGAAAAGTTGCCCTGCAGGAATTTCATTACTGCACTCTGTTGAAACCTTGGTGAAATTCTTCTTCGGGTATTGCTAATGCTGACAATGTGCTTTGATGCATGCAACATCTTATCTCCAAGGAAAACCATTTAATGCTTTTGTGTGTGTTTTTAACGCTTTTTTTCAGGAAGGACCTTTAAGACCTGTGCTTGAATGCATTGATCTTGTCAGTAGTGAGGATGAGGAACCTAACAGCAGTTCTTATGTTCATGTGAGTATGCTGTAATGTATTTTGGGACCTCTCGGTTGAATAAAATAATTAGTCTCCTGTATTTTTTCCCATCAGTTACTCTTCACAAAAAACTTGTTAGAGGTATTTTTAACAAGTAATAAATAAGTAAACCAACATTAAAGTCTCTTGATTTTTACCTACTGTCAAGTGGAAGGCAAGAATGCCAATGCTTCATTTTTTCCAGAGCCATTTTTTGCCTTCTTGAAATGGACTTAGAACTTTTATTTGACCTTCAGTGGTTTTAGCAAGTGTAGCGAAGAAAAATGTCACTTTACAAGTGACCTTCAGAAATCGGTGTGTCCAGTCTCTAGCCCGCGAATGTATCTGGCCTACTCCCAGGCCTTTTTCTTCTAAAATAACTTTTTAGGAGCAGTTTATAGGTTGGAGGACCTTATTCTGATGGCAGCCTGGTCTTAACTCAGCCTCATTCTTCATAATCACTCCTAAGAATGTATGAGTCGGAAGTAGGCTGGTCAATTCATGTATCCCCCAAGCTCATTGTGCCTACTCTGCAGGGCCTTTGAGAGGGACAGCAACTGAGAATGACTCTACTACAGTTGGTTTTGGCAGCAATGGCCATGTTTTGACTTCTGTTTTCCAGTGTTGCAGTAGAGGATATGTGTAATAAACCTGGTTCTTAAGGAAAGGTGGGTCTTCTGTACATGCAGAGGCTCAGTCCACAGTGATGATAGCTAGAGCTGATCGTGTAGCAGGAGCAGACTACAGTGTCTATCTATGCCTTATGCTAGAAAAAGCTATCGATCTGCCTTTCTGAAGATACAGGGCAGTGTTGTCTTAGAGCATGAGTGATAACAGTTCTCAGTTTTTCAGCTGGGATGCATGTTGGCTTTGAAATCTTTAGGAATTTTGTTTACCTACTTAGAAGAATTTACTTAATTTTTAATTCATTGGAGAATTCTAGGACATCCAGCACAATCATCCATGTTCCTTCTAGTGCTTTGGTGAGGCTAATGTTGATGTTGAGTTGCCTTGAATATGTAGGGGGATTGTTTGGTTTGGTTTTTAACAGAAGTTACAGATGCTGGTAAATAGGAAGAGAAAACTAACAAGGTAGATCATGAAACTTAGGATCAGAGTATCTTTACTGAATTGTGTCCTGATGCTTGAGCATGACTTTTCACAAGTGCCTGTTACTTAACAGTTACCAAATAAAAGTTTAACTTTTCAATTGTAGAGAAATACTAAGCGTAAAGATCACATTGACTATCAGAAAGAACGAGTTACATCAACCTTGGATCGTCTGGCACGCCATGTTGAAGTAGAGAAACAGCAAAAAGAAGAGAAAAACAAGGCCTTTAAGGTATTAGATGTATTTCGTTTCAGTAGAATTGCATAATACAGTCCTTGTAGTCATGAGTGTGCTTGTTTTCACTACTAAGTAAATAAAAAGATTGGTGAGCCAGACCTGGAACTAACAACTAGAGATTTTTGCTTCTGGGCATCGTCTGAAACACAATACGGACTTTGTCTCTTCAGTGGCTTTTAACTGATCAATTTGTTAGTCTTATTGCAGTTCCGAAGGAGAAAAAAAAACTAACTTCATGCAAGCTAATGGCAAAAACTTGTTCTCTCATTTATATATATAGCAGAGGGACCTTAGCATCAATTATTCTAGTTAAATAATTGAAAAGTAACTTATCACAAACCACCATGCAGCAAACTTAGTTATCTACCTGTTTTTTGTCTGAGATTTTTGAGAGCCGTTTGCTACATTAAATCTCTGTATCAGGTGATATTTTATAATGGGATAAAATTTTCTATGTATAAGGCATAATTTTAAAGTTGAATCCTATTAATTGTATTATGCAGCCATTTGAAAGGCATGGATTTTTTATTACAAACTGGGAGGTGCAGTCAATGGGCTTAAGGGTAGGGCTGCTATCAGCAGGACCTGGACAGCTTGAAGGAATGGGCTTACAAGAACATAATGAAATTAACAGGGACAAATGCAAATCCAGTATTTGTGGAACATGCTGACTTTCCAGCCTAATTTTCTGAAGACTGTTAATGGCTTTTAAAGTCACATAATTGTACTATAGTTACAGCTTGTTATAGTCTACAATAGACTATGCAACTGTAATACAACAGAGTAAAAGGCTGTTGGGTATAGTCCAAGGTAGCCTTGAAGTCCAGAGGCCTACATCCCACTCCTGCCTCCTCTGCTTAGAATTTGGCAATCTGTTAATGTCTCTACATAGAGTTTTTCAGCTGTAAAGTGGAGTCAGAGATAGCTATGTAGCTTTTAAAGTAGTCTGAGAATGAAGGCTAAAAAATCCTTTTGTTAATGATGAATATTTTCCTGCTGGGTATCTCCTCACTCCTCATCAGGTAATGCAATCTGCAGAATAAAAATTACTCTTCAAGGTGAAACTGCCTTTTTTTTTTTTTCCTTCTTCAGTGGTGGAACAAATGGACTCTTTAGTTTCAGTAACCATTTTGTGTTGCCCTTTTTTTTATTATTACTTGTTGCTTTTTATAATCATAAAAATCTTCTTGGTTATGTACATGCTTCAGAAACTTCAGGAGGTGCAGTAAAAGTAAATTAATTGACCTAAGGTGTAGCTTTTATTTAGGGCACAAAAATTAATATTATTTTTTAATTTCTTTTTTAATTGCTGTTACATTCCATCTTTATTGTGTTATATAGAAGTCGGTCAAGTTGTAAGATTTCCCCCCCCTGCCCTTAGGTGAGGGGAAAAAAAAAAACCAACACTCTTTGTGTTGGTTTTTTTTTTGTGCTTTTTTTTTTTTCCCTTAGGTTTTTAGAGACCCACATGTAAGTTTTGGTATACATATTTAATCTTGAATTTTTTTTTTTTTTTTTTAAATTTGATTGCCACCTTGCCTGATATGTTTTCCCCTTCAGGAAAAAGTTGATTCCCAATATGCTCATGGGTTGCAAGAGCTAGAATTTATTCGGGAACACAGTGACACAGAAGCTGCAAGATTATGTGTGGACCAGTGGTTAAAAATGCCAGGTAAGAATAGGAAACTAAGTTCCAGTGATACGTTTTCTAAGTCCTGCGTTACAGAATAGAACATGTGATAATTGCATTGAGCAATACTGACATTGATCTTGCAGGTGCCTCTTATGCATAACCAAATCTTACAGTATTAACTTTTCTAGACTGTGGCATTTGAAAGTTCTTACACGCTCATTTCCATAAAAGCTATTCTTCTAATGTTTTGCTGCTTAGAAAATTTAATATGCAAAGTCTAAAAACCACTAAGGCAATGTTAACTACTTTTATAAGCAAAGTTGCTAGAGGAAAAAATATTACTGTTGAACTGTTGCGCAGGAAAATGTCTACATAAATAAGTGTAACTTCAGGAAATTCAATCAGTTTAAAATATCGCCTAGAGGAGCGGTGTCAGAGTGTTTGAAGAGTAATCCTACGGGGGACTGAAGAGACAGATTCCTCAACTGAAAGAGCAGACTTACCATAGCAGGATTGAGTTATGATGCATTTGCTTTTAAGAATCAGTATAACTTGATTTTTAAATGCTTTAGGGCTTGTGTGTTAATTTGTTTTCTTAACCAGAATCTGAATTATAGAGGCTTAAGTGCTTTGTTTTATAACACAGGTCTCAAACCAGGCACTGTTAACAGTGGAAAAAAGGGTATTTATAAGAGGGCAGGTCGGACGCAAGTCAACAGCAGTCCCATATCTTGTCCTGTGATGCATTGCAACAGAGAGTTTGATAATGGACATCTTCTCCTAGGTCACCTTCAAAGGTAAGGACATAATGCAAGAGCTCAGTGCAAGTAATAATAATGAAAGAATATGCTCAAACTTAGGACATTAGCATCAAGTCTACTTTAAACTGCCTATAATGACAAAATTCCATTTGGAGAGCAGATTAATATGTTACAGACTTTACATAGATGATGTGCGATGAACTTCCTGGTTGGTTGGGTTTTTTTGGGTTTTTCTGGTGTTGGTTGTTTTTTTCTTTTCATTCAGAATTGATTTCTTCCTCCTGTTGAGCATTTTTTAATATCTGGGTTTTTTGAGAAACAAGATTTCTGTTCTCTAGTTCTGTTATTTGTTCATACAAACTTGAAAAAGAGCAAAAGGCTACCATATATAACTTGATGGTAAGATAAAAAAAGAGCCCCTAATGAAGGGAAAGAGGAGCAAGAGCTACAGGTCAGACATGTGTCCATAGCTGATCATTGCGAGTCAGCACTCACTGTGTCTGGGGTCAATTCCAGCATATACTACCTTTCAACTATTGAATGTGTCATGAGGAAGATGGTAAGGAGAGCAGCTGACGGGAGTGTTGTGGTTAATCCTGGTAGGCAGCTTAGCCCCACACGGGTGCCCACTCACCCACCCCAGTGGGATGGGGAAGAGAATCAGAAGGGTAAAAGTGAGAAAACTCTGGGCTGAGATAAAAACAGTTTAATAAGTAAAGCAAAAGCTGCGCATGTAAGCAAAATAAAGAATTCCAATCAGCAGACAGGGCTTTATCATGCGTAACGGTTACTTGGGATGATAAACGCCATCACTCCGAACATCCCCCCTTTCTCCTCCTTCCCCCAGCTTTTATTGCTGAGCATGGCGTTATATGGTATGGGATATCCCTTTGGTCAGTTGGGGTCAGCTGTCCCAGCTGTGTCCCCTCCCAACTTCTTGCCTACCCCCAGCCTACTCGCCGGCAGGGCAGTCTGAAAAACAGAAGGCCTTGACGCTGTGCAAGTACTGCTCAGCAATAGCTATAACGTTCCTGTGCTATCAACGCTGTTGTTCGTAAATTCAAAACACAGCCCTGTACAAGCTGCTATGAAGAAAATTTAACTGCATCCCAGCCAGATCTAGTGCAGGGATGTAAACATAAATACATTTTTAAAATCCCTCTGTAGGAAATCAAGGTTTTGTTAGTTCTTTTGCTCTTAAAAACAGTATGAATCCTCTGCAAAGTGGTCATTATAACAGATAAGCTGCAGGGAGAATCACCTCTGTACAGGATACTTCAACTGACACAGTTAATGATAGGGGAAGTGAGGAATTCTACAGTTCAGGTTGATTTGATAGGGTTTTGTCCAACAGCTCCAAAAGACAATTTTTTCCACTAAAAAACCATTTTGACTATTTAGAAGGGACTAGTTTGTTAATTATTTCTTCCTCTCCAGGTTCGACCATTCTCCTTGTGACCCAACAGTCACGTTACATGGACCCCCAAATAATGCTGTTGCCTGTGTGATATGCTGCAAAAGATTTTCAACCTCTCAGCAGTACAGTGATCATCTGTTATCTAAGGCAAGATCCTAAGGATAAGTAACTCACCTGACTGAACGTAGTAGAGGGTTTTCAAGATGTATAATTAGACACTAATTTTTTTTTCCCCTTTTGACCCTCCTTCTCTCCCCTCCCTTCTTTTAATCTTCAAGATAGGTTTTCTTATTCTGCTGTGTTTCAAACACCTGGTGTATCCTGACAGTATTCCCATTAGATCTGACCATTAGGTTGTACTTCCCAGCATACTTTCGAGAGGACTATAGTTTTGTCTTGAATGTCTTGTCCCTCTATTGGTGCTGTCGAAAGGTATTCCCTTTTTTTGCATCTCCAAAACTATGAAAGATAAAGGCAAGAAGTTAGAGTGAAATACGTGATGGTAAAGAGAAGCAGCAGAAAGGAGATGGGGAAGAAGAGGCAACAGAGTGAGAAAAGAAACTTGGGTGATTCAGATGCAACTGTTTCTTCTCTGATTCCAGTCTCTGATAGATGTATTTGCTGCTACTCACTAGTTAAATTACAGAAGGGAAAAGGATAATCT
Source organism: Nipponia nippon (assembly GCF_047370975.1). Lineage (NCBI taxonomy): Eukaryota > Metazoa > Chordata > Aves > Pelecaniformes > Threskiornithidae > Nipponia > Nipponia nippon. The sequence goes on along the minus strand of NW_028262358.1, from coordinate 98,856,229 downwards.
AGCATTTGAGTTTTAGCTATTAGCTTATATTCAAATCAATAGTATTTGCTTTTTTTGCTCCCTCCCTCCACTCTTTTCACTTTTTTTTTTATAATGCTCTCTCTTTCCCTTTTCATAACTTACCACTGTAAAACCTCAGTTCAATCAATGACAGATGCTCAGGTGTTATCTTCTGGGTGTATGGTTTTATTTAAGCAGTCTGGCGTTGAACTGGATAATGGATAGCATTTTCAAAGTTGAGTGTTTTAATAACAAATCTTGTTGTGTACCCACCTAGTCTCCAGAAGCTATGTTTAAATTCAGCGGAAGTTTTAGAAACTCTGAAAATTGGTCTACTTTTAGCTAGTAGTAAATCCTGATGCACAGTCATACCTGACAAGCTTGAAAGACTGTGTCATAGTTTGTCCCTGCTCTTTTTCCATTGCTTCCAAGTTGTGTGCCTGTGGTGTGTCCAGGGGCGTTAGCAGGAGTTACAGATAAGTTTGGGGAAAAGGAGTGGCTCTTGCAGCAGGCAAGAAGACGGGATTATTTTGGTGTGGAAGGATGGGGAGATAATCCTAAACAAAGTTGTGGAAGAAAGCATAAGCATATCATGAAGTTTTTTTGAGTGACGTAAGAATGGAGCAAGCAAAAACATCAGAAGCAAAATTAAAGGATTTTTGTCCTGAAGGCAGAGATCTGAAGTTGATGTAGAAGGCAAAGGGGGTGGAAGGAGTTGACTTTGATAAAAGTTATAGGCCTGTCAGGCTGCTCTGAGGAGCAGCATTTTGACAAGTTGGAAGTTAGCAAGATTACGGAAGAACTGTCATGAGGAAAAACAACTGCTTTAGTGACAGAAGGAGCTTTTTCTGAGAGCCTGGGTAAAGCAACTAGCGAAGAATTGATGGAGCCCATAGTTCCTGGCGAAGGTGGTTGCTCCCAGTGGTTCAAGAAGGGAATGGAAAAGTTGTCAGTGTAGTAAGGATGAGCAGCTGAGTTTGACAGTGGAAGTTTGGCCAATCCCTTCTGTCTCAGGAGCTGAAGTGCATAGGGGTAGGCTGTAGATAAACATAAATGTGGTAGCTAAAAACCTGAAAGTGAGAATATTACTACAGAAAGGAGTGAGGAATGGAAGGACATGAGGAGAACTGGGACTGGTTTCTTGGCTTAGTATTTTTCCTAACTAGATTATTTTCTTTTCCAGCTAAATGAAAATGACGGGCATAAAAAAGATCTCCCTCCACAGCATATTCAGTGTTTTGCATGCCCAAACTGCTTCCTCCTTTTCACCAAAAGAGATGAATGCTTGCAGCATATGTCAGGAAAGAACCACTTCCTCCAGGTTTCTAAATTGAGTGGTACGTTGCTACTAAGTGTACTTCTTGTCATTCCTTCTGATAATTGATCCTTATGATATGAAGCAACTTATATTTTTCCGCTGTGTAAAAAAGCTTAAGGTTTTTAAGTTTGTTAATGAATTCTTATTTTTCTTTTAAGGTCTTAATGTGATACAGTTCTGTAAGAGGAGATGCTTTGAAATTCATATTTTTGTGTAGAAATGATTCCTCCATCACAGTTGGTGTAATGAGAAGCAGACTTTCCTTTATCTCCCTGCTGTCAGGTCTCTTATATAAGCTTCTCATTCTCCAGTGACTCTGTGCAACTACTGTCCTAAATAAGTTTACATTTAGCATGTTGATAGGAACTCGGACCAAAACACATAAATTTCTTTTTCAATTCCAGTCAGACTGGCTGTGATATTCCTTCCCCTTACTGTACTGTCTGAAGTCTGCTGGAGGCTATTTTTCTTGTCACTGTCCTTGACATTCCTGATGGAAAAGACCTGTGAAAGTTTCTTCTCCATAAAATTGCAAATTTAGCCTGTTTAGCTGAAACAGTGCTGCTGGTCTGATGTCTTGCACTGGCTGCATTGCTACTGAAGGCTAAAATACTGGTTATGTTGTGAGCTGGTAAGATCCTGAACCATACTCACTAGATTCCACGGAAGACCTCTGTCTGATCACAGTCTTGAAAACAGGCTTAATGACCATCGTAGCTGTACTGACTTTTTAGCTTTCACATAAGCAATAGGCTTTAAAGCATTTACTTTAATGTTGGGTAAACGACTGAGACAGATGAGATATAGATGGAGCTGACTTCTTATTCAAGAAGCTGCCATATTTTAGATAGTGTAGCTTTCAGGATGAGCCTACGTGGCCAAAAGGATGGGTATATTTATTTTTCATCTTCATAACTATATCTTCTACCCTTCTCCAGCATGGCTGCAGGAAGTGTACAGTAAAGACAGGCTTTGAAGGAATCTTCCTGCAGGTTGAGTCAGTACGGCCATGTTCATGGAAGTGACAGTCAGCTGTACAGTTCTGAGTTCTCCTATGTATTGTAAATCTAATGTACTTTTATTCTCAAATAGATTATTAATTCTGTATGTGCTGACTGTAGATGCCTTTAAAATCAGGCCATAGGTTTTAAAAAAAGATTACTGTTGAGCTATTGCTTGGAAAAGATTAAAAGCACAAAGTAGGGTTTTCTTCTTCAGAGATGGATAGCGCTTACCTCAGAACAAAAAAAGGAAGTGCTCCATTTTTTCCTTTGCGTTGGTAGATCTTCACGATTAATATTATCAGCATGGTCTGTAAGATCTGGCAGTGAAGTTAGTTGAAATGCATAACCTCAGATTACTGCCTGCTGATCATCACATCTTACTAGACAGAAAATGCAAAGAGAATTTGCCTCCTAAGATGCAGAACATTAACAGCAATATATCGTTCATAAGCCATTTCCCATTCTCTTTTCAATAGAAAATTTCTTATTCTGCTCGTACCTGGAGTTAGACATGGAGTCTGTACTCGGAACAACAGAAAGTCCTGCACCTAAAAATTTAAGTACAATTAACAATGAGGATGGGAAAGAGAGAGAGATGGTCAGAGTATTTGGGAACTTGTTAAACGAATTGCATACTTTTTTCTTTTTTTTAAACACACTATGGCTTTAAGCAAAAGTGTATGTAGTAAGAGTAGACAGGTGGTGATAGATGGAGAGAAAGAAGGTCAATAAGAACCTCCCTAAGAGAGGTATCTGACCTGACCTTGTAGAAGGAGGAAAAGGGAAGTAGAGTTGGTCACCGAGTATGAAAAAGCAAGATGCAAACGGATTCTGGTATGAGATTGTTAGAGAATTTTAAAAAATTAATGCAGTTTTACTTAAAGCTTCCATTGCACAGTTACTGTGACTTAGCTGACACATGGTGACTTGCTTTCTGAACCCTGTGACAAATGAATACAATCGTAACGATATCATCTGAGAGCTGAAACACTATGAAAGAACTCTTTAACGTGTGGTTGCACTTTCTGCCATTCCACGTTATAGATGACATGAAGGCTGGCCTTCCTCTACCTTTCCCGTCCTATGCAAAGAACCTTCTCATATCTCTGTGCAAAGAGGTCCCCTTCCAAGTGAAGTGTATATCCTGCTACCAGATATTACGCTCGCATATGGAATTAACGGCTCATTTCAGGTTTGTCTTTGTAATGTGAATGTCCATAGATCGATAACAGATAGGCAGATGTGTTCTTAGTGGTGCTAGTGGACCTCAGGTCATCTAGGACCATCTGAATGTTGACTTCCTGAGTAAACTATAAAAAAACTGCCCCCTTTCCATGTCTTTTACCCTGCCTTACCCCACATAATCCATTACAGAATGCTGATCAATGTCTGTAACAGGATAACAGAACTTGGTCTCTGCTCCACTATTTCTAAGTTGGCAGCATTTGATTTCTAAAATTTACTGAGTCAACAACACAAGCGTCAATCTAAGTGCTAGTTTTGGAAATTAGCACCTAATTCTCTTTAAAGTGCAGAGACTAGATAGGCGTTGCATTTTATTGTTGACAATCTAGTAGGTGAGTTAAAGTATATGGAAGACACTATTTCTATGCACTAATTGCTGTAGCTACTAGGTAATATTTCAAAGTATATCTGAAAGTTTATAAATGTTTCAGGTTATGACACAACCTCTTTTTTTTTTTTAATCCATTCTAGAACACGTTGTCGTAATTCTGGGCCTGTGGCACTGTCAAAGAAGAGCATCTCCCAAGTTGCAGAGATATTTAAAACAAAAGGTCACTGTGAGAACTGTGATAAACTGTTTGCTGATAAGAATCAGATCACCCAGCATAAACAAACCACTCAACATAACATTAAAGTTCTTACTACAATGGAAGAGTCCATCTTGATGTTCTGTCATATCAATGGAAAAAATAAAAACCAGTCTCATTTGTGCCAAATTGTGGATCGGTCAAGACCACTGCTTAAAAGACATTTGACTTCAAATGAGTCTACCAGTGAAAGGGGGTCTACTCCTCCAAAACAGAAGAGCGATTTAAAAGATAAAAATGAAGATAGCGTAGCAAACCAAAGTCAATGTAGTGCTTCCAAGGTAAAAGCCTGGTTTTGTGAATGCCTTCAAAAGTTTTTTACAGAAGAGTCAGTAGAAAAGCACATTTTATCAGCAAATAGGATCTGTCACAAGTGTGCTGTGTGTGGAAAGCTTGCTGAAAATTCAAGCATTATCCGCCTGCATATGAGTCGATTCCATGGGGGAGCACACTTGACTAATTTTCTTCTCTGGTGCAGAGCATGCTCTGTAGATCTTCTCAGAGAAGAGGATATTATGGGACATGTGACTGAATTTCATGGTGGACATAGTTACTATTATGAGCAAGAAGCTCTAGAAGATGAACCTATGCCATCCGCTTCTGACGCAACATGCGTTTCTGCAAGTGAAAAGAAAGACTGCATTCCTAGTCCTGTGGAACTCTCCCCTGAAAAAAGTCCTATTCTGGGAAAATGGCAATGCCGCATTTGTGAGGAGATGTTTGAATCTGAAGAGAGCGTTAAACAACATTGCATGTCCTTAGAAAGCCACGCATTTCACAGATACTGCTGTGGCTTATGCCGAAATCACTTTCGGAAAGTAGGAACGCTACAGCGACACTTCCAAGAGCATCATAACCAGGAGATACAGACTAAATACTTCTGTGGCCTTTGCGGTAATCTCTTCTTTGACACAGAAGAAGAATTTCTAATCCATTATAAGGAGATTCATAGCATGGACTATGCATTTGTGCCTGAGCAGATGGAAGTATCAATAAAAAAAGAGGAGGACTTCCTCCCAGTAGAAAAAGGAGATTGTTTAACCTGTGGTTGCCGGACAACTTATGTCTCCAGAATAAACAGGAGGAACGATTATGTGAATTGTCAGAAAGCCATGCTGCAAAAAGGAAACTTATGGTTTCGATGCTGCTTCTGTTCTGCAACTGCACAGAATTTTGCTGATTTGAACACCCATCTCAGCAGTCACACGTCAGTGAAACAAAAGGAAGAGATGTATGTTGTTAGATGTGCTGCGTGCAACAAAAACTTTGACAATCTTCAGAGCGCGCATCAGCACTATCACATGAAACACTGCTTCTTGCAGAAACCTAATATATCAAGTCTTGCATCAGCATCGGAAAATACAGTATTCAAGTTCACAGCAAGTGGGTCTTGTGTGGACAGAAAACCGCACAAGCTAAAATTTCAACCATCTCCATCCAAGAATCGGGAAAGACCGCAGTCATCTCCTCTGCAGGGACCAATACAGGGAAAGAAAGAAAAAAAAGAGAACTCGGCATACTCTGAAGAACCTGGTGAAGGTTTGTAGAAATTTTTTTTTAACATTAGAAAAATATTGTTGTCTTTAACACACTCTGTTTCCATGTCAGTACAAGTATGTAGCATACCACTTGCCTACATCCAGTCTATAAATCAGCTCAGAATTTAATATTTGTTATTTCTCAAAGCGGCATTTTGAATTCTTGGTATTTGAGTTTCTAGAACTTGGACTCAAAAATTTATTGCTATATGCTGTATGCATGAAGTCTTTAAAAAGCAAAAAGTAGGCAGATGTGAGAACCCTGGGACTGAAACATTTAATTTTCAAATTAGTTGGGAGCATAATGTGGTGTTAAAAGGAAGGAGACAATCAAGGACCCCAAATAAAGATCTAACTCTTAGAAATGTAAAAATGGTCTATAATATACACACACGTTCAAGAGAAACTTGCCTTCTTTGTATGTATAAATATTTATGATCCTGGTAGTGCTTTCTGTGTGGGGAGTCCTATTATAGCACAGTTTCCTTAGCTTGCCAAAAAATAATTTCAGCTGAGAATTTATATTCTTAGTATGTATTACGTGTTTGTGCCTTGAGCACACAAATATTTTTTTTTGGAAGTTCATGTCACTTCCAAGAATGATATCAAGAATGCTGAAGGTGTACCTTGTGTTAAAAAATTGGAAGTGTTTTTAATTACTCATGGTGTCCTAATGCTTTTGATTAAGAGGTTGACATTTGTGTTGGATATACAGCAAAAAGTATGTCTCCGAACATTTTACGTGCTTTTATGCATGTAGGCAATTAAATGTCATGGAGACTTGCCGTAGTAGGGGGTGCACAGTTGAATATTAAGTGGACTATTAAAATGTCTCAGTGCAGGACAACAGCTTTCTGTGCCTACCACAAAAATATCCAGCTCTACACCATTGTACAGCTAGACTCTACTTTCTTTTTTCCAATTTGTGCATTACTAAATGCTACTTCAGTTGATTTAAAAACAATGCAATCGCCAAATAGGATCATGTTTTGTAACTTTTAGCTTCTAGAACAGTTGAATACATGAATTTTCAAAATCGTATGTTAAGTTGATGTATGTTGGTTGACCAGAAAGCCAGGCGAACTTTAAATGCGTCCTTTTTATCCCATTGAAGATGGTGAACTTCCTGATCTTGACTACCTGAGTACCATGACTCACATTGTGTTGGTGGATCTGGACAACTGGGGAAGCTTATTCACGCAGCTGCCAGCTAACCTGAACCAAGGGACGTTTATCTGGGGCTTTCAAGGTAAAAAGTGGTTGGAAGGAAATAGGAAGAGAAGATTAACCAGTCTACACAAATACTTGAGCAGAGATTCTTTGAATCTGAGAGAATGAAGAGCAGGAACAAGCAGCCACTAGGGCTTCTTAAATCACACTGTCACGGGCACCATGTAATAGAAATGTTCTTGAACTTTTCTAACTCGGTCTTAACCTCCTCTGCTCTTATTATTCCTTGTAGAATATCGTTCCAGAATTGCTGAACGGTTTAGCAGTCTTTCTGGCTTCCCTGCTGAACTTACTTAGGCTGTATCATACTAGGTTTTCTTCATTATCAGGACAGCCATAATACTCTGAGATTATTTTCTTTCGAACTCCCAAGTCCTTGTTGTAATGTTCTTTTTCTTTTTGGTTCCAAAAGGCATGATTTTACATTCTTGTACTTGAATTTTGTTCTGTCTCTGGCTTGCTCCTTAAGGATGTCCTTGGTCATCCTGTACATCAATAGGTGTATCTTGCATCTGGAAGATACTAGTAGTGGTACAAGGTGATTGATGGAACTCATGTTGTTATGGGTTTGTGAGAAAACTTTTTGCAAAGTTTACCAATAGCATCCCTTTAACTTGATACTTTTCCTTACCTGACTATTCTTGAACCAACTTCTTGTCCACCTCATGCTTTTTCTGCTGGTTTTCTCTGTACCTGCTTTTATAATTATTTCGCCTGTGGTACATTGAATACTTCAGTAAAGTCTAGATAAGGGATAGCTTCAAAATATTTATTGCCTGAAACATAGGCGTCATCTTAACAGACTTGTAGGAATTGTCAGGTGTGTTTTACACTTAGTAAGCACCATTGCACTGCACTTCTTTACTTAATGTTCTTGATTATCTCTTCCTTTAGAAGATAACCAAGAACACCCTGAAAGCTGAGAGTTTTCATGCTGCTGAGGTTGGATAGAAAGGCCTGTTGTTGCATGAATCACTACTTCCCCCCCCCCTTTAGAAATAGGTATTCCAGTTAGCTGATGAAGGCAGAGCGAGTATGTCTGTGAGTGTAAAGCGTAAGTCCTTCAAACAGTCAGCTGTGCTCCTGGACCTATAGTCTAACCTGGTTGTTAGGAGTTCTGGGAATGAATCCTCTGGTGTTCTCTGTTAAAGTGGGCTGCACTCCCGAGTTTTGTGTTGTGCTCAGGCATTACTTCTGTATCATTACCTGTATTGTCATTACCTAGCCTTTGGCCTCTCTGTACAGTAATAGTATTCTTGCACATGCGCACATACGTACACAAAGCCACAGAAAATAGTGATTTTGAGGGTTTAGATTATACTTAATCATTCTGGATTTCTGTTCCATCCTTCTCTATATGGTGGAACAACCTGTTGTTTGTTCTTGCTATCTTTTGTGAAGCTTTGCCCAGCTTGACTTCTGGTCCAATTTCACTTCACCTCTGCACTCCTTGACTTCTAAGGTGATTTGGGGTTTGGTTGTGGTTTTTAATTGCTGAAGGTTTGTTGTTTGTTTCTATAGTTATTCAATCCACTTGGCCTCGGAAAAACTTTTTTTTTTCTTTTTCTACAGATAAAAATAAGAAACTATTAGGAATCTGACTTGAAGTGTCAGGCCTGTTTGACATCTAAAGTCCAAAGCTACTTTGTCTGGGTTTTATAAAGAATTACTTAGCAAAGAATAATTTTTCACAGTTATGTCAAACTTTCCCCACTTGAATTCAGACACTTGCTTTCAGTCGTACTTTGTATTTAATTTACTCAAAACTGGTTTGTCATTAGTTGACCCAAGCTTGTTTGTTATGACAGGGTCTTCTGTGCTGTTACTATCTTTCCAAGGTTAAAATGTGCTACTTTGATTCAGTAAGAAAAAATTGATTAAACCCAGGAATGTCTAAACTGTATTGTTGTCAGAAATGTCTCTGTCAGAAAAGCCAGGGTTGGTGATTACAAGTCTTTCACAAATAGCAGTGATCAAGGCTGTCACAACAGAAGAGAATGACTTGCAAACACCATTTTTCTCATAGATGGATGCCCCTAAATCTTCTCTGTGTAGTCTGTTAGTAAATCTTTGAGCTTTGAGATAATTTTTTATACTCTCTTATAGCCATTAGGCTGAAAAAGGGAAAGAAAGGAGGAAAAAAAAAAACCAAAACAAAAACAAAAAAACCCACCCAAACAACAAAACCAAAACCCTGGAGAAATCTACTTAAGATTGCATGTACTTCTTTGTCAGCCTGGGGATGGGTAGGCTCGAATACACAATCCTCTCTACCCTGGTTACTTGGGCTTTAGTTTCACATGTCCTCATATGAAGTGCCATCAATGACTGCTTTCACTTCCCATTCAAAATCCTTTCTTGCATCCAGCCACTTTATCATCTGGCAGATAAAGCAACGTTTTTTTTCCTCCCCATTGCAGACCCATTATTTCTTAGCAATTGGGAATGTAACGAAATTCTTATTGACTCCCTTCAAATTGTCCTTCCATTTGTTTGTCTTTTTATGTTGCCATAGTAACTGCAAGCTCCTCTGTTTTTCCCTCTCTTCTTGAGAGAGTTGCTGCTCCTTTCCTTTCCCTTGCAACCTGTTTCAGCCTGGTGTTCTTTTTATCTGTAGCAGGCCTGTTAGTCAGCTCGTCTAATTATCCAACTATTTTCTCAGCCACTAACTACGTTTTAGGATACTGTTGAGAAAATTCCTGCACTTCCCCCCCCCCCCCCCCCCGTTGTAGCGTCATTTTGCTTATCCTTGACTGCATCCAAGTGTTTGTCAGGACTCTAGCATTTGTTTCAGCTGTCGCTCCAGTTCTTGGATCTTCTTTTTAAAGAGTTCTGAGATGTGATGTGTCAGGCAGTTAGTCTACTGGAAGTAATCTTGGGCATTACATTAGTACAGGATTCCCAAAGAGAAGCATTTCTGTTACTTGTACTATGTTCCCAGAGCTCCTCTGCTTCCGCATGTTAACCATAACTGTGCTTAAAACTGGAAAAAAAATACATCGTTGTGTCTAAACACATATGATATCTAGAAGATAAGTTTTTCAGGATTAGAAGAAAAAATCATACAAAATTGAGTGAAAGGCTTTGTGTAGGATCAGGCTAGCTATTTTTTCTTTTTTTGTTTTCTAACCCAAGAACAAGGGTTCTTTTGGAACTTTAAATATATGTTTATTTTAGCTTTCACATTGGTCAAAATAAATTCTGTCTTTAAAGTGAGATTTATCTTTGCTTTTGCCTTCTTGCATTCTTAATTCATGGTGGCATTTCTGTCTGTTTTTTTTTTTAACCATTATTTTTCTTCTTCTTCACTGTTTAGGAGGACACAGCAACTGGAAACCTCCAGTGGAGTGCAAAATTTACAATTATCTTAAGAGGATTGGATGTTTCTTTCTTCATCCACGTTGCGGTACCAGAAGAGAAGCAGCAGACTTTGCTCTCTGCATTCATGTAAGTTAGTGCACGCTTTCTTGATTGTTGTGTTTTTGTGCCCAGAGAAGAGTGGCAGATGATACCTGCTGTTGATGTTAAGCACTAATTACAGATGGGATTCTTAGATTCTCTTCACATGACTTCTGCATCCACTAGAAAGAATGATAAACCTGTCACTGAATTGAGTGGAGACAGCCTGTTGAGAAATTATTTACTTCCCCCCCCCCCCCCCCATTTCTGTAGGAATAAAAAAGTTAGCCCAAATGGGACATCAGTCTGTTGTGGAGGGGAAGGGGTCCGGTTAGAGAATGAAGAATAAAAACCCCACAATTCTTACAGTTTCTGTTTCAAAGAGAAATGTAACTCCTGCCTCTTTCTTCAAGTAGCCCAAATCTAGAGCCACTTTTAAGATGGAGTTGGATGGGTGCCAGTTTCAGAGACCCTGTTGGGCTGAAAAAAAGCAGTGCCTCTGTTCGGTAGACCTAGGGCTTTGGCTGGGTTGGGAGAGGTGCAGATGAAGGACAGGAATCTGGGATGCCGTGGGGATTCATGTTCCTTCATGTAGTGCCTAATCAATTAGATAAAACTACTTGAGAATCTAATTATACAATATAAGGGTGTTTTGCAACAGTGTTTGTATGTTGCATTACACTTTTTTTATGATTCTTAAAATGCTCTGCACAGATGACTTGTTTTATGTGGAGAAGGTTCTGAAATTCTGCTTTTCAGGAATTTGTTCCATACTCCATCTGTACTGTTCTGGTAGCCATTTCCTATAGCTATTGTCATATGTATAGAATAAATGCAGTGTCAAACTGTTGAAATAATACCTTTCACAGTGGTGTAATGTGCATCGGACCATAAAAGCAGAGGTAAGTTGCTGTAGAAGGCTTTCCTATGAAGACCTGTCTTACAAAAGCCAGCCAAACCTCACGAGATAAAAACGTGATCTCAGTTTCAACACTTGTCACTTGTTTCCATACAGGCTGGTCGTCTGGATGAGCACCTGCCCAAGCAAATTCCTTTCACTGTACTTTCTGGAGACAAAAGCTTCCTGGAACTGGAAAGTCAATTTAAGATGACTCAGCGGTCAGCTCGCATCCTAAATCCTCACCACATTGAAGGAGACATGATGTGTGCCTTGTTAAACAGCATTTCAGATACCACAAAAGGTAGAAAGTAAACATTAAACACAATCTTTCCAGTAAACCAATAGTTCTTTCCAATAAAAGAATTGAACGCTTGTGCTGGTAACACCAGCTGTTGCTTGATGCTTCTTGTATTGGTATTGTACTGGTATTTCAATGAAATATAGATCAGAAAATCAACTTGCTTAGGGCAAGCTTTGAAACTAGACTTAGGCATTTTTATTCAACGTAACAAAGTCTGTCCTCCCTGTATTCTTTATAGGATTTATTCTTCTATAGCAGGCGACAAACTGTTGTTTCACTCTGAAAACTCCTTTCTAGTTAGGGAAGCTGTTTAGAGCACTCTCGTGTGAATATTTGTCAATTGGTACTCAAATCTGCTTTGCTTGATTTGTTCTGGGTCTGAAACAAACATGACCCTGCTAAAGCATCATGATTTCCCAAAATATCTCTGCCTATTTTAACTCTGATTGTCCTCCTGGCCACTTCCAGTCGCTTGATATTTGTCTTACTGGCACATGGCTCACACATCTGTTTGGAGGAAAAGTATCAATGAAAGCTTTTAAGTTCTCTAGAATGCCATATTCTAGTTAATGGCACACTAAAACGGTCGCACTGTTTTTATGTAGGATAATCAAAGAGGTTTGAGCCAGCTCATTTTCATGCGAAGGATAGTGGAGCTGAGATGAGTTTTAATACTTGTCAGTATTTTAAAATATCTTGAAGTAAAGTTTTCCTAGAAGATCTGACATTTCTCTGTAGACATGCTATTGCTTTTCCTGGCTGCTTCTTGTGGTTTTGGGGGCTTGTAAATCGAGTGTGTATTACAGAAAGTTGTTTCTGAATTAGCCCCAAACTGTTTTCAGAAAAATACACTGCTAGTCTTGATGCAGGTGTATGAGAGCTATCGCATGGTGCTGCTGTTCTACCAGGAATACTGAAGTGGAGTGCCAGCACTGAACGGTGAATTGGCATCAGTCGATTAAAGGAAGAAAGAAAGATAGGATAATTAAATGGTTTCCTGAAAAAAACGATCTGTGGTGAGCTGGAATTGATTTATGTGCTTCTGATACAGAAAAGATGCTTATAGAGTTTTCTGGCCACACCAGGCATTTGCTGGTCTAGATTTTTCAGCTGGATTATGGAGATGTGATTCCCAGCCAGAAGCAGCCATACCAGTAAAATTTCTTGGTGTAGTTAATTACAGAACTGTCACTTTCACTAGTGCAGTTCATTTTGCTCAAGGGGGAAGATGACTTTTCTCCATAGTTATCCCTAAAGCTACACGTTGAATCATTGCATTCCCACTACGAATGTTTTCTTTGTAGAGTGTATTGCAATTCCTAGATTGATAGATCTCTTCTAATGTAATTATAGCTATAACTATATATTAATGTGGGAGGCTGCTTCTGCTTTGGGAGCTTTGCATATTTTTGGGAGGAAGAGTTGGAAGAGAGCTGTATAACTTGCAAGCAGTCAAGTCAATTTAGCTGTAGGGGCCTCCTTTCTTGTACAGTTTGTTGTGCGACTTAACGACACAAGACTGTGAGGAGAGGGGAATGACTGTTTTGCTATGCAAGGGTACCATAGCTCCCTGCCTGGGTAGTTTTGCTAGTGTAGCTTTAATCACCGGGATATACTGGCTCAGAGGTGATGACTTCGATCTAACCATTTTCTGTGTATAAATTATACTCCAGTATTTTTCTTTATATTGCTCTTGCTTTCAGAAGTTTCCCAATCTAACTGTTCTTTCAATGTCATTTCCTATGTTAATATTTATTTTACTCTTATGGTGATGGGCTCGGGTGAGAGGCCCCAAACCTTAACTTGCTGGCTGGCTAACTGTTGTGCATCCCACTTAAGTTATGCATGTGGTCATGTTATTAAAAACAAACAAACAAAAAACCAAAACAAAAAATGCAAACAGAACTTTGAGCCAGGAAAGTGATGGAATCACACATGAGTCCTTTGGCTGTTGGCATTCCCTGGCAAACTTGTAAGGAACAGAATTGTCTCGAGCCATCCTTGGTCCCTTTCTCCAGTCAGTGTCAGCCAGGGGGACCCAGATAGTGAGAGCTGCCTTTGTCTCCTGTTCCTGTACTAAAACAGGACATTAGAAAATTCATTTTTGATAATAGGCTGATGTTCGCTATGTAGTGGGATGATGTCATTACCAAGAGTCTATAAAGTTTTTTTAAAAAGATAAAGCCACCACAGAATACATACTTCACTGTGTGGCTCAGCAGCATCAGCAAGCATTTGCAAGTCTTAGTGTGGCAAGGCCAGTATCGGAGGGCTGAGACAGAAAGTCGTGCAAGGTATCATGGGCTGGTATAACCTGTTGTCCTGTTACAGAAATGCAGATGAATGTAAGGAAATATAAACAAGAATTGCTTGCTTTTGTGACTTTCCCAAGCCTATAGCTATTATTCTGGAGGGAGAAATAAGCAAGAAACGGTTACCACAGAGAACTGTGTTGAAAAATATAAGGCAGTTGTTGGTATTGGATGAGCTTCAGAATGAAAAAGCTATTTCCCTGAATCACCTTCACGGAGCTGTCATTAGCTTGTAAGCCGTTGGATTGCATTTGGATTGTGGCAGTCTCTGACGGTTGCACCTTGTGAACCATTTTACCATGTCAGCAGAACTGCAGTGGGAACTGTGGTACGTGCATTCATTTTAAAATAAATAAAAATAAAAGTTCCTGCATATGTTGCAATCGGGTAACGACTGTATGTTACTTTAGGAGACCACTGGCTGTAGTGGATGCATGAATTTCCTTTGAGGTATGAAAAAAGTAGGCAAGATGTTTATTATTATTTGCTTTCTTCTGCTGCTAAACCTAAGTTCATAAATACAGAAGGTTGGTTGTTTTTTTTTTTTTTCTTTAATGCTGGAGGCACCACACATGGTCAGATATTCATACATGTTAATGGAGTGGTTTGAGAAAGGTAGAAGAGTTTTTTTTTTCAATGTCTCTCGCTTTAATTCCTTTGCAAAGAAAAGTTTGTAGTATGCTGAAAAAAAACCATCATTCCCTTGTTTATGTCATGACACTTGATATCTAGTCATGACAGTACTGCTACAGCTTATGCTTCTAATGATTGCTGGACAATGTTGAGGGCAAGCTGATGGTAGGTTAGGGGTCATCGTACCCATCCTGATACTGACAGGAATGCCACAACTTCTTGATTGACAAAAGTGATTTTTGCGTGAGTTAACTGTATTTCTCAGTCATATTCAAATGAGCTCTTAAGTAAAACAGACTTTTTTAATAAGAGGACCAAATTTTTTTGAGTATTTCTTCCCTTTCTTTTAAAGAGCCAGGCTGTCTTCATGAGACTGTCAAAATCAACGGTGTAGTGATGTACTGTGTTGCCTGCCAAATAGCCACTGCACCTCTCTCACTGACCCATAAGGTTCGTTTCCACTGTGCTCAAGTGGAGTTGTCAGTCTGCTGCTATTGTCCAAAGTGTTTAAATACTACTGAATGCAGCTTCTATGAGAGTTTATATTTGGAAGAGCAGGATTTCAGTTCATTTTGATGAATGCTGCTAAGCTTCCTAGCTCCCACTATCCCAAAAAGCTTTTGGGTTACATACAGCCAACAAAAGAATTTAAGAGGAATTAAGGATTAATTTACGGAAGATGTTGAGAATAATTGCTTGCCTTCTCAGTAGTCAAGTTTTTGTGGGTGTTGAGATACGATATGAATATCACATCTGACCCCAGTCTCTGCTTTTTCCGAACCTTCAGTTAACACGCACTGCAAATGACTAAAGATAGGTCACAGCCTCCAGCCCCCACCATCCAAAGAGACTGAATGTGAAGGGCATGAGCAACTGCAGTGTGACGCACCTTGAATGAATGATAGTTACTCTAGTAAGCATCTGTTCTTTTATTTACACTGTTATTACGGTGGCCACAGCCCATTGCAGTAGGAGGTGATAAGAAAGTCACCCTTGAGTTGTAACCTTGTGTTTAGCTACAACAGGAAGTTGTTATTGGCTTTGGTATGTCAGTGGCATCTCTTGTGTGCATCTTTGGATATATGTATACGCCCTAGGGAGAAAGCGATACATTAAGACCTAAGATAATGAGTCTGAACGAGAATTGTAGCCAAGTGGATGAACTGGGAAGACCTCACCACAGATCATACAAAAAAATCCTCAAGGTTTAGTTTAATCTGGTTGTGAATTTTAGAGAGGTGTCTAAGATGAAGGTTAAATGAAAATCTGAGTAATCATCACAGTATTGGCCACAGTTTCAAAAAAAAAAAAAAGCAATTGGAGGAGGATGGGGGATGGAAAGCTTTATTTTTAGTCATGCTACACTTGAATGAACAGATGAATGTGCATCTGTAGGGAGAGAGAGATAGAGTGAAGCTTTGGTTTGCATGGAGGAAGAGAGGTCTTGTGTATTTGTGAACCCTCAGCAGGGAGTAGCTGTACTTGCATTTACAGATGATGTTACCTTAACGAAGAAACGGAGATTAGAGCAGTAAGTATTGGGGAGGAGTATGTGGGGAGGATCCTTCAGGGACATATTGAAGAAGGAATAAAGGAAAGGATTCTGGAAGCCAAGGAACACTGTTTTAAAGGCAGCATGATCACACATACCGAACATGATTGCTAACAAAGGTAAGGATGGGGTACTGATACTAACTTTTTGGCTAAGTAGTTACTAGAATTCCAAATGAGGTAACTTTAATGGTATCCTTAAGGTAAGGTAGCACTAAAACTTCAGACATCAACTGTAAAAGGAGAAGGGTCAGTGGTTGGAAAGAAAATTAGTTAAGTGTGATATGAATGTCACTGTACATTGGGGTAGTAAAGAGGCAGATGAGATGGGGAGTTACTGAAAAGACTAAGAGAAGGAGCATTGTAGGAGAGAGAAGTGGAGGTAGGGTGTGAGACTTCACAACATGTGAAGTAGTCAGGAGGCGCGTTAAGAAGTTGTGCGGCAGGGGAGGAGGACTAAGGCCAGGGAAGGGAAACTGAGTCTCTGGTGAGACAGAGGAACTGGTAAACCTGATGGAAATTATTAAGGGAATGGTGGTAACTAGGGAGGTTGCAAGACAAGAGGGTCAGATATAGGGGGGTAATTATGCTGAGGCACGTGGGCAGCCAATACAAATTCAAGTTGTGGCGCTTCAATGTCAGGACAGTGGGTGGCGCTTGCATTCTGTGAAAGTTCACCGGTCTCTTCCCAGAATAGGTTTCTAGGAGAGACTCATGAAATGTCAAAAAATCACTACATTTGCTCCTATCTATAGGGTTGATCTTTCTGAGCTCTATATTCATCTAGAATTTGCTTTCCTGTTTTTTTGGGTTTGTTTTGTTTTGGGGTTTTTTTGTTCTTCCAGCAGGAATTTGGCAATACGTGAGGACAATAGTGAGCAGTAGGATTTCTTTGAGAGAACAGGTATGGTCAGAGTTTCTTAGCTGTTTTTTATTTAACAAAAGGTACTAGAGAAGAGGCCATATCTTAAGATCTCATGGCTGAGAAACTGAGCAATTGCTTTTCCTCTGACCCCAGAGGAGCTGGGAACTACAGAATGTGCTAAGCATTTTAACAAAAGAGACAAGATATGCCTCATTTCTCCAAATTAAAACATTCTCATTTACTCTCCATCATCAGAAGATGCCAGCAGTACCACAAGTATATGCTCATGAAGTGTGGGCTGGATGAGCAAACTGTGAGGTGGACTGAAAACTGGCTGAATGGCCAGACCCAGAACATGGTGATAAGTGAAGTCCAGTTGGAGGCCAGCAACCAGCAGTGTACCCCAGGGGTCAATACTGGGTCCGGTCCTGTTTGTCTTCATTAATGACCTAGATGGTGGGGCAGAGGGTACCCTTGGCAGGTTTGCTGATGACACAAAGCTGGGAGTGGCAGCTGATACACCAGGGGGTTGTGCTGCCATCCAGAGGAACCTTGACAGGGGAGAAACGGGCTGACAGGAACCTCATGAAGTTCAACAAGGAGAAGTGCAAAGTCTTGCACCCGGGGAGGAACAACCCCAAGCACCAATATATGCTGACCAGGGGTCAACCATCTGGAAAACAGCTTTGCAGAAAAGGACCTGGGGGTCCTGGTAGACACCAAGTTGACCACAAGCCAGCAATGGGCTCTCATGGTTAAGAAGGCCAACAGCACCCTGGGCTGCATTAGGAGGACTGTTGCCAGCAGGTTGAGGGAGGTGGTCCTTTCCCTCTACTCAGCACTGGTAAGGCCATAACTGTCAAGTTCTGAGCTCCCCAGTACAGTATCTTTTTGGTAATATTCAAGAGCCATCTGGAGATAGCCCTGGGCAGCCGGCTCTAGGTGACACTGCTTGAGCGGGGGGCTGGACAAGATGACCTCCAGAGGTCCCTTCCAACCTCAGCCAGTCTGTGATATTTGCATGGAGTATATTCTTAACTGGAATCCAAGACCTCCCTGAGACCAGAGTTCAGTCACAGGGTACAGACACGCTACGAGCAACATTAGGTCAAGCACAATGACCTGTCCCATGTGGAAAAGCAGCCTGGTCTCTTCTGACTTGAAAATGCATCTGTTCGATCAGTTGGCCTTTCCTTCTCTTTAGTTGACAAGTGATGAGTTCCACACTAATAGTTCTTGCTGTCTAGCCCCTGAAGGAAGCCTAGTTCCTGCCCCCACCCTCTTATTTGCTGGAGTATTTCTGCCTAGGATTTTTGCCTGGAGATGGCTTTTCTTCTGCTACAGTGTTATTCCTGATTCTCACAGAGCCATATCAGAACATCTTAAAATTCTCATCTTTACTGCTTTTGTGCCTTTAGTCTGTGCTCTGTGTAGGTTTGGGGAGGAGGGTGGAGGCAGGGGGGAACACTGAGGACAAGCATAACCATGTTTTTGTTTTTGGATAAGGAAAGCCTCATTATAATTTGAGATACGGACAAGTCTTTGTGTGAAGAGCTCGTAAATAAGATTTGACTCTTTGCTAGCCTCTTAACGGGTTAACTTGTACCAACTCAAAGATTTTGGAGAATCCAGCAACTGCCTTCATGGGAAGCTGAATGTACATTAATACAGTTAGGCAGAGGGGAGAGGAGTCTTGCAAATAATGAGCAGTGAAGGCAGAGTGTAGCTCAGGAGACTTTTAATGTGCTTCATAACCACATTTGACTCCAAGCTGATTTTTTTTTAGTTTTTTCCCTCAAACTAATGGAAGATCAGTACTAAATGTTTTCAAGTTTCATAGTTTCTGGCAGTGGAATGGTGTTTCTTCAACTGTGCTTTAAGCAAACCTGTTCTCTGTGATGTTATAACTATCAGGTAGTATTTAGTTAGTGCGTATCAGGTGCAGTGATAAATCATGGGGCAGGCAGCTTGTTTTAAAATGTTTCAATGTTTTGCATGCCAGTTTACATATACCTCTGTTCCAATATGAATGTGTACCCCATGTTATTACAGCGGTGTAATTAAGGTGGTGAGACTAACAAAACATTTCGGCAAGATAAGGCCTGCATTAATACATAGGATGAATCCTAGACTTTTTCTTAATGAACTAAAATAATAATTCTATTTACAAATCCTGTTCTAGCATTCATAACTGTCCTAATTGACAGTAAAGTCAACTTAGCTGCCAATCTGCTATATTCTGAAAAATGAGCGTCAGGTTAGCCTGTTGCCTGGGTCGAGGGAGCCAGGAGTAAGCAGGAAAGCGCTGTCCTTGAACAGCGTGTCAGTGGGTTGCCATCATGGCTTCTTCTGTGGTAAATGCTAACTGGCGCCATAACCCGTTCCAGGAAAGTTGACTTCTTTAGATCATATCTGAAAAACTGCTGAATTTCTGAGTACTCCGATCCTCTGCTGTTTAACCACCTATGCAAGATGCCAATCAGAAGAATATTGCTTTCCTGTTTGCCAGCATCTTCTGTCAAGTTGCCTAAAAAAACCCTACAAAACTTCAGGAAAGTGCTCCTAATGCATTTTTATTTGAAATGGAAGAAAACCAGAGGCTCCCTTCTATATACCTTATTACTTACTGCTCTCAAGATCTCAATTCTTTCATTATACTTACACCAACAAATTAGTTAGGGAGTGATTGCTTCAACTGTTACACCTCTAATGGGTACAAAACTTTTTAGAGCAGTCTCAGATGTCTTCTGGGCTGGAAAAGGATGGTTAATAAGGGAGAAGCCGCTTGTGCAAAACCTTTTCTTTGCATTTTTTTCTTCCCTTTTGTAAGTGGTTGTAATGACATTTGTTTGGGTTATGTGGATTTTTTTCTTTTGCTTTGTTTGCTTTGGAAGATGATGTAAAAAATAGTATCTCTTCTGCCCAGAGATAGTAGGCAGCTCCAAAAAGGATTCACAGTCAGTCTGCCAAGTGACTGAAGAAAGACCATTTTAACTGCAATGTGTATCCAACTATTTTTGGCATCTTTGTGGGCTCCTGATCTCTGTTTGATACCAGCTGTTGGAGTTTGTATTCCTGGAATTAGGAAAGTCAGCAACGTTGTTGTTCAAACAAGGTATATGTGTCAGAGGTTTGAAAACCGATTTTAGAAAGTGTACCTGTCTCTTTGAATACCTTCCTTGGGTCATTTAAAATGCCAGAAGTCACACAGTCAGTAAAATAGATATCCATATCGAAATGTTCTTTGCCGGTAAACATAATCAGAAGTACACTGGTGTACTAATAAATGTGATGACTTTAAGGGAAGTGCTTCTGTGGGTGTGACCATAGGAGACCTAGTTGATTGCGAATACTGTAAGACTTCATTACAGAGACCATCTCCCAAAATAGCAATAGCCTGTAGCAGGAGAATGAATACATAATGTGACTCATCGACTTGTTTATTTTTTTAACCTGTAGATTACTGAGACTGTTTAAAGCAAATGAAAAAACAAAACAAAACACTTTAGGTACACCAATCCCTACTAGACACTTCAAAATGGAGCTGTCATTCCGGAGCTGGAAACCAGCCTCGTGAAGAGCATTATTTAGAAAGGGAAAGGTGGTGGAGTTTTGGCTGGGCTTGGCTATGATGAGTTAGCAGATTAAACGAAGTGTATCAACTTTTTTCTTCTGTGAGACTTGAACAACATCTGCTGAATTGCACTGCTCAGTTGAGGTATAGCACTCCATTGTTCAAATGGAGTATTTAGGCAACAAAATACAGCTAAGATCATACGTAGGCAGAGACACGCTATAGCACTTCTTCCCATAATTAAATCCTTGATTCATTTTGTAGAAAGTGAGTAATGTCTTTTTTTTTTTTAATAACTAAGTATTGCAAAAAAGCAAATGCAGTAGACATTAACAGTAGCTTCTGCACCTATTATTTCTTGTTTCTGCTTTAAAATAATATAAAATTGAAGCAGTCTGCGTCTAGATTTTGGGGATAAAGGGAAGAAGGTAAAAATATATAAAAATAACTGTCTCTTGAGTTACTGTCTTAAACTACCACTATAATGTATTTTTATCTTGATTTATCTTGATTTTCAGATGATAACAAGTGTATTTCTTCAAATCCAACCTGCAATGTTGTTATAGTAAGAGAAATGCAAGAGGGGACTTAACTTTTTTTTTTTATTAGAAACAACGTGTAATTTATGTTTCATTTGTGCATTTAAGGTTCAGATAGCGAAGAGGATGAAGATATCAAACTAACAATGAAGAAGAGCTTAGAAGAAACAAAGAAACAGGAAGGTCTGTTAACTTTTACTTCTCTGTGATCAGGAGTGCTATTAATTATGGAAGATACAGAAACTAAACTTAGAATCAGTTTTACAGCAAGTGACCTCTTAAGAATACTCTCTAAAATATGCTGGGCAATCTTGAGTAGTTAAGAACACTGTGATGAGTTATAAATAAAAAATAATTTCCTAACCTGAAAAGTATGCCAGCAGACTTAAAATCTATTTTATCTGTGTACCACAGGGTATTGTGCAATGAGAGACTTGACTGAGCTCACTTTGTACCAGTTTAATATGACTCTCTTGACTCAGAGTAGAACTACTGACTAAGTAGTTGAATTTCTGAATAAATAGTTCAAAATTAGGCATTATATCTCAACAAAGCACTCTGCTCTCCTAAAAGAGCTGTGGATTTATGCATGAGTTTGAATCAGCAGTACAGCTGTTTGCTCACGTCGTATCTTACCTTATTTGAAATTGTTTTCATCCTTTTTGCTGTTGTGCTTAGTGATGGTATTTGTACAATGTAGTCATTAATGTTTGGTGACAGACTATAGTGCACTTTGAAAATAATTTATTGTTTAAAGGCTTGACTCTACTCTTCCACCTGATGGAAATAAAACTAAGTAAAAAAAAAAAAGTCAAATAATTTGCACAAGGTCCGTGATAAAACTGATAACTAAATCTTATATTCCCAGAATTTATTCAGTTATAAATTTACCAACTGTTACTAAATATTTCTAGAGTACTGAGAGTTTGCTGCGCTCAGGCCGCCCTCGCAGTGGGTATTGCCATCAGGGACAGCAGCGGCGGTTGGTGCACGCAGGAGGCCCCAGACCTTACGAGGCAGCCTGCCTTCGGCTGCGCTCACTGGCTGCCTGCGTGGTTGGTGGCAGTTCTGTCACGGGGTAAGAGGGAGTGAGGAGGCAAAATCAACCCCAGAAAGGGGTAAAAAGGAAAAAGCACTAGTAACTGCTGGAAGAGGAGAAAGCAAAAAGCAAGAGTAGGAGGCAGAAAAAGCTGCTTCAGCAGCTCCAGGGAATAGAGGACAATCCAGGTATCACTGTGGAGCTAACCGCATGCTGTTACCAACAGAGTCACAGTTTGGACCTTATTCTTGATTCTTGCACGTGCTTAGTGGCTACCGGACAACGTATTTTGATGCAAGCAGTTGACTGCAAATGGCTTGCTGCTTTATTTTGGTTTCAAAATTTCTTTTTTGTTTCTGTGACGAAGTAATGTTTTCTTTTCAGAAACTAACGTCTCTTTTATCAGTAGTACCAGATGTTACAGCAAAGTCCAGGTGAATAAATATGGCTCTGTTGACATGAGAGAGCATTCATTGATACTGCTTCTGTTCCGAATCTAGGCCTTGCATAAAACAGCCCAACAATAATTAAAGTTTTAAAATCTGCTATGTTCATATATATAATCATTTTGTTTCCTTTGTCATAAGAACAGACAGCTTTTTTTATAGGATGTGCTCCTCCTAAAGCAGAAGATGAATAATTCAGGAATGACAGTGTGTCTGAAAGTTGCTTTAATTTTTCCAACTATACCATTGGTATTAATATTTACTGTACATACAAACCTTGTCTAACTTATGATACTTAATTCACTAACCCCAAACAATTAGTGCCCAAACCAACCTAAATGTAATGCAGAAACGGAGTTGCTTTTTTGAGTATTATGAAAGGTGTTTAAGAGTGGTTGTTAACAAGTCAGATGAGTGCAATGCAGTCTTCCCCCCCACCATCAAAAATGTTACAGCCCTGATCTAGACTATTCTTACTGTTGATGTGACCTTTTCTCTGCTTACGTCTGGCCTTCCTAGTAAGAGTGACAACAATGGTACCAAGTCAGAACGTAGGTACCGGAGTATCTGTTGATAAGGAACTGGAATGAAAATACTGAAACCTCTCTGCTTGTTTTTTGTGTCTGTCTTTTTCATTTTAATGCTTTATTTATTTTTCTTGGTGCATACACATGGGTTCTAATCTTGGTATTATGTAATATAACATATGTAAATATGTAGTTATACTCTTAAACTAATCACTGGGCTGCCCCTAGTTAATACAGTGGAAGGTTGTAGAGGTTCTTCCTATATTTTTGAAGTGTTGAAAAGATAGTATAAGACAGAAGGAGGGAAAATACTTTCATTCTGTTTCTCTACCTTTTTTTGCAGTCTACTGGCATGGCCCACAGAAGTAACTTGTTGCTTTATGCAGTAATATTAATGTAGTTGTGTTATCAACCATGGTTTGAGATTATAATCGTTTTTTTTTGTTTATACAGAGGAAGATGCAGAATTGGAAGAAGCTATCAAGAGAAGCCTTGAGGAAATGTAGATGAAGATACTTCTGTACACTAACACCATGTCATCAGAGCTGCTCACAAAAATAGAAGCTTGTTCATCTATTTACAAAGGTTCAGAAATACCACTTCAGAAACACGTCTGTATCTTGAATTGTTAGATTTATAATCTGATGTCCTCTGTCATGCTGATGAACAGCTAGAGTTTATGGATATCTGCTGCAATATATTGTGTATGATAAAAATAAATTTTTAAGCCTTTGCATATTCTGTTTCTAATGGGTGATGACTAAGTCTCTCAGTCTAGCTGTATAAGTTGTTGCCTAATTAGTAGGCTGGTCTTACTAGGTATTTTGGGGGTTTTAGTTGTGTTCGGGTTTTTTTAAATTGGTTCTTGTATTTAATTTTTCTGTCACAAAATGTCATTGTCTTTATTTACTTTTTCATGTGGTCTTTGCAACAGATAAAAATAGTAAACTCCAAGTTTCTCAGATTTGCCTGGCTAATCTTGTTATAAAGAGAAGCTTAGATCCCAGGTTTATAAATTGAACATATGGCCGAACTCTTGCCTGTGGCCAGTCTCACCTCATAGACCATAATTTTGTCTACATCCTGTTTGTTATAAATGTCAGAATCAGGACCACAGACTGTACAGTTAGTTTGTTAGCTTTATTTTTATAAATGTATATGTATTTTCAATAGTAGCATGGTAGAGTGTTGGATTTGATGGCTTAAAGTTTGACGGGTTTGGTTCTTCTCCCTGATCTGAGGCTGGAACAACTTTTTAAGGGAACAGAAGCTAAATAAACTTTCTAGTTCCTGTTCGGAATACATGCGAGAGAATTTAGGCTGTATTATTCTATACACTATCATCTTTGCTCCCTTCTGTTCATGAAGAGGTGGCCTTGGATAAATGAATGTAGATGTGTTAATTATTTTTGTACTGTCCTTATTTTAAGGTGAACAATTATTTCTGTGTTTAAAATTGTTATCTATACCACCTTTCTCAGTTCCTTTGTTTAAAAATACCTATGCAAGCTGTCCAGCTTTACCAGCCTATTATACTTAATGATTGCTGTCAATCAGTAAGAAATCTTAATGTAATAAAATGCCAGCTTGATTTTTTTATTATTATTCATTAGCCTGCGAGTTTGCTTCTAACTGCTGTAAACCTAAATATTTATTATGCAAACAAACACTTTTTGTGGAGAGTAAGACAAGGGGAAGACGAGATTTTTTTCTCACTCTGGATTCCAAAGAGTCAGAATAACTATAGCTGTGTATCATCATGGTTAGAAAAGCTGGAAAACTGGCACTGGTTTATTTCGGATCGTGATTCTGATATAATTGCCATCTCTGAAACAAATAGAATTAAAGAAGAATCTAGTGAGTTGTCTCAGCGCTCATTAGCAATCATACAGTTTCAAGAAATGCCAGAAAATGGTTTGAACGCTTCCAGTGCATTTGACTCTGCACACCCAAGTGTTGCAGAATGAGCAGCACCTCTTAATGTTTTTCCCTTGTGCCTGCTCTTGTTTTCCCACTGCAAATCTCAGATTAATTGCACTCCTGTTCAAATCTGGGTGTGTAGCTCATACTGCTGCTGAGGAAGCCGTATTGTGGAAGCTTTTGAGTTGCCCTTAGCTACTGACTCAAGCTAAACCAGTTCCAGAATTTTTCACACCGAGTTCTTCTAATAAAGGGTGGAATGAGACCGAAAACAATGTTCATCCTCAAAAACATCTCAGTCCAAGTTATAGAGGCTTTTGCGCAGGGTTTTTTTTTTTTCAGTGCAGACCCTAAAGTTGTAAATTCCTTTCACATGAAAGGGTGTTTCAGATTGAGAAAGTTCTTTGCTTGGCTCAACAAATGTTTAAAACCTGGGTAGATGGTCTTCTCCAGAGTCTGCTATGTTAGATTTTGATCATGTGCTTTATTCCTCATAACGTTTTATTCTGTCACAAATGTCAAGTTTGCTTGTACCTGATGAGCCATGACTTAATCGGTTGCATTAAAAAAAAAAAAAAAAAAAAGCCATGTGTGCACACACATTCTCTATACTTGGAGCTCCCATTATTAGACTCATTGCATTGACCTCCTCATCTGCTTACCAAAACAAGTAGCAAATCCCAACCACTGCTGCTATGGCTTTTATAAACCAGCTAAACAGAGTTCTAGTCTCTGTATTCTTTTTATGTTAAAAGTAGTCTCCAGAATTATTGCTGTCTTGAAATTTGTCCTCATTTTCTTTGGTCTCTTTGAGGTTCTCTTAACTCTCTGAATTTTTTCTTTGCAAAGTTTTCTGCCATCACAGGCTTGTGATACTTCTGTTTCCAGAAGAGCAGAGAAAATTGGATTCTTAAAACGCTGCATGTACAGACATGTGACTTGTTACTCACCAACAGCTTGTGGTACTGCACCTTGTTCTTCAGCGGGAAAAGGTGTCTTGTAAG
This sequence comes from Nipponia nippon, assembly GCF_047370975.1. Taxonomy (NCBI): domain Eukaryota; kingdom Metazoa; phylum Chordata; class Aves; order Pelecaniformes; family Threskiornithidae; genus Nipponia; species Nipponia nippon. Next base: position 98,830,296 of record NW_028262358.1, on the reverse strand, counting down.
TGGCTGTGTTTCAGAATTTAATGTTTCTGGCTGGGGAGTCTTGTTTAACTGGCTGAAATTTTTGAGGTTTGCCCTGCGTATGCTGAGAGATTTGTCTACATTTACAAGCACAACTCATCTGTCAAAAGGAGCTTGCCCAGCATCCTTTATGTTTGTACTAGAAGTGATTTGTCCTGCCCTTTTTAAGAGAATTTGCTTTTGTGGTGATGTTTGAGTTCACCCTTCATTAGTCTGAAGGAATCCTGTGGTACTTTTTTGTATTTATCTTTAATGAGGAAAAAGTCTAATCTCTGCCTGGCTACCACTAGCTGTTCGTTTTAATGCTCTTAATTTCTGTATGGTGCATGTGTAAGTTTTACAAAACTGAAATCGTGACAAGTCGAGATTGGTACAAGACTCTGTCTTTGGTGCTTTGTGTGCCATATTCTTTCATTTCAAACAAAATCCCTCTTTTGGTCATATTCAGAGACAAGACGAGATGCCAAATAAGTCAGAACAACCGTTACGAAAGTCGCTGGAGCACTAAAATGTCATGCCTGCCTGATTGCTGCTGTAGTTTAATAATATAAAAAAAAAAAATTTAAAATGGAGATTAGCTTACTGTAAGTTACTGGCTTTGTATGTGTTCTTGGGTGGTGGGTTAATTTTCTTAGCTCTTCAAGGTATACAGAAATGGCCACTACTGTTGCTATAGTGGTGACAGAATGCAAACCTTTACTGAATCTTTACCAAATATGGTGAAGTTTATAGAGGTTTGAAGTTGCACTGTCTTCTTTCTTAAAAGGAAAGTGTTCTGTCATCTGCTTGTGCTGTCCTAGCAATGTTTACAATGACTGCTATAAATTGGAAGGAGGTGAGGAAGATGAATGACGAATTGTTTCAAAATTAATTTAGAAAAATTGGCTGACGTTAGCACAAAGATACTTTCTGGTGATTCTTTCCAGCTAAGTAGCTTTATTAAAGTCTGTATCTGCATATTTCTTTAACGCTTCCAAACCTCCTCAAGTTTCCTGTAGAAGTTCTGAATTCAAGTGGTTTAGAGCTCAGTTGTAACAACCTGGGTCAAGTAATAGGATCCGAGATATTATAAAAGTGGATGTAAACGAGTCAGAAAACTTACGGCAAGTGGCAAATACACACAAAGCGTGCACTTTGACGGCAAAGCTCTGCGTGCATGGAAATTTTAACGTAACGTTCCCTTTGTAAATCTGTGCAAGTTCACTTTTACTGACCAGTATCCTAATTTCTGGGAGTCCTTCCACTTGATTTTTTTGTTCAGAGCTCTGTCAACAATTGGCCGAGCACCTGCAGCTGTACAGAATTCGCTGGCTCATTTACTGGGCAGTTTTCCTCTCTGTGAGAATGAACTGCTGCATGCCCCGAAATGGCCATGCCAGCTTTCAGTTCGCTTCTGAGATAGAGGACTTCGTTCAGACTTCTGACAGGCTCGGGACCTCAGAGCTTGCCTACACAGTAAAATGACTGCGACGTGTGTAGGCAAACCCAGGGCTAGCTTTAATTAGCATTGATAACAACAGCAGTGGAGACACAGTAGCACAGGTTCAGCAGGTGCGAAGTGAAGGGGCAGCCTACAGTGATAGCAGGTACGTATTTTGATTGATTGAAAACATATCCTAAAAACTCACATTGGCCCATCTTTCCTGCTGTTGTTACGGTGCTGGGGAGGCGGCAGGCTGGCTTTGGTTGGCTGGCCCAAGCCACGGTTGCATCCTTCTGCTACATATGGGAGCTGTTGTGTTTCCGTAACACCTGCGTACGAAGAAGGTTCTTCAGATGAAGTTCCTGTAGGTGAAGGGAGGAAAATAATCTGGCGTGGCATTTCTTGGGTGTGGACTTTCTCTTTGATCCTATTCCATGACAGCTCATGTATAAGCGTTAGGGTATGCGACAAGGTGTATATCAGGGGTTGGAATAAGGCAAAGCTGGAACTAAGGTGCTGTTTAGCAATGTGACAATTTGCAGTGCTTTTGGTGTAGATCATCTCCCTGGCTCTGGACTTCTACAGATACATCAGATGTCAGAGACCTGGGAAAGCTGCTCTTTCTGCTACCTCAAGGGACCTTGCACATGTGAATGAGACTCTTCTGTACGTTGCTCTGTTTTGCAAGTGGCACCCATTTTTTACGATGCTGTAGTTTAAACAAGAGACAGCCAGAGGCTTCACTGCTGATGCGAAGTGCAGAAGCCATGAGATACACACCCTCTCCTCCTGTTCTCACTGGTGCCCACAGCCGGAGCAGGGCTGTGCCGTCCCTCACGTGAACACGGCTGTGGAGAAAGTGAGGAGAGGGGGACACAGGCATGGCAGCACCGGCAGCCCTGACCCGGCCATCGCTGTTCTTCACCACAGACGGCAAGGAGGAGGAGGACGAAATCTCTCCTTTGGTTCAGATGTGGGGGCTCTTCCTCCTCCCGTTGCCTTGTGGCCCCGAAGGACCCAATTCCTGCCTTCTGTGTCCCCAAACTTCTCCCAGTTCAGCTGTGAGTCACTTCCCTTCCGCCAGAGGCGGACTCCGGTCTTTCCAGCCCAGCCATCTATTATTATGGAAAGAGCGGGGACAACTGCCCCTTTACATACCTCGGCAAGAAACAGAGGGGACAGGGGGAAATCTACCCCTCTCAGGAGCAGGAAAAGCAGTTTTCATGGTCCTTCCAAGTTTCTAACTGGGAAAATATCCCAGGTTGCACAGGCAGTGATGTCGAGGCTTGTCCCAGAAGACCATTTTTGCTTTTAAACCTGCGTTTTGGTTCCATGGTTTGTGCTATTCTCACTTCTAGGGTAAAATGCCATTTTGCAGTTAAAGAGGGTAAGTTGTATGTGATAACGTTTGGACACAACTACAGCTGTTCTGTGCCTGCGTTTCACTGCAGCTTCTACCTGCGTGGAATTAAACCCCTGCGCAAGGAAAAAATGTTCGTAGCTGTGCAGCTATTTTGATTTCTTCTTTTTAAACCCAGTCTAATTGATACTTAATAAATTGGTGTGGGAAGAATAGAAGGATCCTAGGAAAAAAATGTTTGCAAACTGTGTGTCATGGCTACAAATGGTTTCTGTTTGGGGTGGGAAGCCGTTTTTAATTATCTTCTACAGAGACCGTAGAGAGGTGGATGGAACAATTGTTCAAATGAAGTTATTTCCATGAGCTCACAGGCAATGAGCCTTACTTATCCATCTATGTAAAACAAAGAAAACTCGGGCAATTAATTTAACGAGAGCGCTTGGGACATGATATCATTCTGAATGGACGAGCCTGAGAAAACAGCTATGTTGACTCACAGCGGGATAAGCGTACAAAACAGTATCCCCGTGCAACAAAACCCCTCTTAGCTGGGTGCCAAAAATTGGTCAGTTAGAGCCATGGGGTATTTGCCCAAACCTGGACTTTTGGGATAAGCAGATTCTTTCTTAAATACTCACAGTAGTGGCAAGTAAAGCCTATCTGTGACTTGAATTGCTGGAACCAACGCTCCCAGCGGGAACCTGAAGTACAAGAGATTTCTGTGCGAGTCGTTTGCTACGTTGGTAGGGTGGGTGCTTGCGAGAGAGAAGGTGCCGTTCTGTACAGCCAAGTTAAATACGATCTCGGAATAAGTCATTACTCAATGTAGATCCACTACCTTGGCTACCATGAAATAGATAGATACCTTTTTTTCTTTTTGGCATAGCGAGAGAACATTGAACAATTTTATTCCCAGTAAGCTTTTTCGTGTTATCTTGGCCAAGAAGGGTTGGCAGAACGGCTTCTCTTTTGCGGGGAGTCAGGGGGCTCTTGCAGCTGGCACCAGAAAGCTGTGCCATCGGTGGCACTATCTCAAATATCTTGGTTTTAGTTATGCTGTTCAGGCTCTGCTTACACTGAGGCCTGTCTCTGGTTTACTTTCCTCCAACTTGTCTCTCCCTTCAAACAGGCTTCTGGATTTTTAAAGCGTTTCTGGTTTTCTTCCTCCCATTTCTTGCGTTTTCAGAAGCTTCAGCTGTGTAGCTCACTTTTTTGATAAAAACAGTTGGGTGGCGGTGGTGGTGTTTCTTACTTTCTTTAATGAAAGAGCAAGCTAATGACCTAACTCTATAGAACAGCTCTGGAAGGCAAATGCTCATATGAACAGCCACCATCTCGAAGGAGGCTACTCTAGATCCTGAAACCCTCACTGCTCCTCCCTTAGCTGCTGGGTTAGCAGGAAACAGAGGTCATGCTGCTTGGGGCTGGCCCAGGTTTTGCTCCTTTTGTCACAAAGGGGCCAGGGCGGTTGGGGGTCCCCCCGTGCCCCAGAGTCCTCGGGGAGAAGCAGAGGTGCCCCACGGCCGCCCGGGGCCGGGGTGCGTGGCGGCTGGGCACCGCTCTCGGGCACCTGCGGGCCGGGAGAGGGGGTGACGCTGAGGTGTCGGTGACCACAGGAGCCACTCGTCCCCCGGCGGGCTTAAACCGCCCCCCCCCGTGTCACCCGCGCCCCCGGCTCGCCCAGGAATTCCGCCTGCCGCAATCCATGCTTCTGCTGCAGGGGGAGCGCTGCCTCGTCCCGCCGGCGGGGCTGTCCCGCTGGGCCGCCCCGCAGCCGGCCGGGGGCACCGGGCCAGGCCAGGCCGGGCGAGGCGGCCCGGCCCGCCGCGCTGCGTGAGGCGTCGCCCGCGGGGCCGCGGCCCGGCGCGGAGGCGGGGTGGCCGCGGGGGCAGGCGGCGGGGCGGGTTCCTTCTTTGGCCATGAGCGAGGTGCCGGCATTCGGCCGCCGCCGCCGCCTGCGGGACGCGGGGAGGGAGCGGCCTCAGCCGGGATCCGCCGCCGGCAGCAGGCGGGTGCTATGGCTCAGGCGAAGATCAGCGCCAAGGCCAACGAGGGGGCGCAGCAGCAGCAGCAGCAGCAGTCCGGCGGGCAGCTCCGGGGCCGCTTCTACCGCTCCACCTCCATGGCGGACCGCTCGAGCCGCCTGCTTGAGAACCTGGACCAGCTGGAGCTCAGGTGAGGAGGAGGAGGAGGAGGAGGCGGCGGCCGGGCAGGGCCGGGCCCGGGCGGGCGGAGGGTGGCGGGGGGGGGACCGCGGCCGGGCGCTGCGGGGCGCGGGGAGCCGCCTCGCCCCGAGCCGGTGGCTCCTCACAGCGGCCCGGCGGCGGGCGCGGGGCCTTCCCCCGCCGGGAGGGGAGGGGAGCGACGCTGGGGTGAGGCTTCCTGAGGTGACCGGGGGAGAAGGGGTCCCCCTTCATCGGGGGCGGGGGGGGCAAGTGTGAAAATGGCAGTTGCTGCTCTCAGGTGAAGTAGCGTGGCCTGGAAGTACGGGAAAATCGGAATTTGTACGTGACTGTGTGAAAACAGGCGTTTTTTCAGGGAAGGCGCGAAGGGCTTTTACGGATTTGTCTCCCCAGGGTTTGGGGAGCCCCTGGCAGGCGGGGACCGCGGGTCGCCTGCGGGGCCGGGGCAGCAGCGAGGCGGTGGCCCCGCAGCCCCGGGCCCCGGCCGTCGGGCGGGCGGCGCGTGGGGCGGTGGAGGAGATCCGAGGATGGAAGCCGCGGTGGCGCTGGGCCGTCGGGGGCCCTCGCAGGCCTCGAAGCCGCCGTGCTGAGCGCCAGCGCGTGAGGCCTCGCGCCTCCCGAAGCTCCCCCGCACCGACGCGTCAGCAGCGGGCACCTGGTCACCCGCGGTTATGCCCACCTCCCCTCTGAACTGTAACGGCTCGTGTAACTAAAATGGGAATAGCGTCACGGTCTGCAGCTGAGGTGTATTTTTCCATAGTAATTGCGAATATGCTGCGTATTTCATCGTTGCGCCAAGACGCGCCCCGTCTCCTCCTGCTCCTTGACGTTCCCCCAATAAGCCCATGTGACTTTTTTCCCAGTTCGGCCGCATGAGAGACAATTCCTTGCCTTTGATCATCTTCCTCGTCCTCTCGGCTCTCTCTAATTACACAGTGTCCTTTCGGAGGTGGATGGATGCGCAGGGTGCCGTGGGTGTACCACTGATTCACCTCCTGCCGGTAGTGTTTCAACACGCCCTTTCCTTCATTACAGCTGCATATTGATCAGCGGCTTTCACAGAACCACCCAGAATGTTTCTAGGACTTTCCTGTAATTAAAAGTGCTCTGTGGGATACAGGAGTTGCGTTTTCCCCTTTCTGCCTGCATTACTTTGCATTATTCAGGAGTGGACTTTATGTGCTATTATATTAGCCTTTCACTTAGCTTGATTAAATCTCCTTGAAGTCCTTCGCAGACTTCTCTGAATTTGACTAAACAAAATCACTGTCTGCAAACAAGTCTCGCTGCTCACATCCAGGTCTAGCGCATGAATATATAATCACAAAATGAGCGTCAGAATATGCAAAAATGTGTTTTAAATTTGCTGAGCGACTCTGAAACAAAGCAGACAGTTTGGTTAACCGGAAATTAAACCCCAAATTAAACTTTCCGGTTTGCTGTGGGTCTTTCAAACAGGCGTAGTAACAGTTACGATAAAAGAGTCAAGCTACTTTGACTGAAGTCACGCAAGTCTTACTTTTTTTCCCATGCACAACTAACCAACGTGCGTCATTTCAAAGTAATTTGAATGACAGGAGGAAGAGCTTCCACGCTTCTTCCTTCTCCAGCCGGTTTAGTTTAGCTATAGACCCTCGAGATGTTGCTTGTAAATATAATAAGGGAAAATTTGTCAAAGTAAACCACAGCCTTTAATTAAACCCCTCGACAATCCTCAGTTCTCAAGTTGCTTAAGGTTGGCCGAACGCGAGGCAAACCTCGTCCCTTCAGAAATGCTCTGGTTTGAACAGCCTTCCCTTTTCTCCCTTCCACTGTGAGAGCTGCTTTTCCGACAGGAATGGGGTATTTTCGTACCTCCCTGCTAGGCATTTGCGGAGGGACTCTTCTGTAGGGAAAGCAAGCAGGAAAGGGGGGTTAATTCGGCAGGGGCAGTGAGGGGGGCAGGTGGCACGTTTGTCCCTGTCAGGGCTTGGACCTTCGTGTTGCCCTGGCTGCTGGCGAAGGCCAAGACATCTTGGGAGCAGCTGGAAGCGGGACCAGAGTCTCTGTTTATGAGTCACCGTGTTCTGGTGGTTGTGTTATGTGAACACACAGTCCTAGGTGTAATGACACACAAGATAAGTCAGACTCTTGCTTTTTTTTAATCTTAATTTTTTGCGCTTTTTCTCCTGTTCTCCATCGGAACAACTGTATTCCCCTACCATTCATTTGTATGCTCGTGGGACCCCTCACCTGAGAACAGAAATTCTGTTTAAGCAGCTGAGGATGCTGGGGTGAAACCCTTTGCCTCCATCCAGCGTGCTCAGCTCCGTTTCAGGAAAAAAGCTGCACTGCCTTCAGATGTTTCTTATTTCCTTTGAAAACTTATCTGCACCTCCAGCGCGCAAGCTTTAATGGTGTGCTATTGCAGTCAGTCAGTAGTTTAAAGGACGGAGTTACTGCAGCTGTCCTAAGAAAGCGGGTATCGAGTTGCTCATCTGGAAACAAAAGCGCAGGCTGGTCCACCTGTTCCTCGGGGGAATGCTCTGCTCATGTAAATGGTATGTAGGAAAGAAAGGCACTGCACGGCTAATTGCGCTCGGACTGGGAAAAATCAGAAGGAAGGAATGTTTTTTTTAGTCTTAGGTAATGGATGGAATATTTAGTTGATGTTCAAAGCGACAAATACACTCCAAGTAAAAATATGATTGTAAGTTTTAATCTGTTAGAAAAAGACCATGCTGCTGCATCGAGATAATTGATAATTGGGCATAAATATGAGTCTTGTGTTCTCTTTTCTTTGCCTTCTGTTCTTTGGTTGGTTGAGTTTTTGAGACTTGGATTGTGTTTCCACCCTTTTCCACAGCAGTCACCTCTGCTAGAGGTTTATCTCTTCCAATCTCCTTTTTTTTTTTTTTTTCCCCACCCCAAGAAAGTAAAGATTTACACAAGCCTAGGAAGTTAAAGCACATTTTAGGAAAGAAGTTAGGAGAGGTGACGGCGAGATGTAAACCTGACACTCCTGCAGCGAGTAAGGTGAGAAAGGTGCGCAGCCCTGCCGGCGCCGGGGTCTCTCCTGGGCTCTGGCCTCGGTACAAGCCGGGGCAGCGAAACAGGGTGAGGCTGTGGTGGGTGTCTCACCTTGATAAAGTCCCCAGCATCTTCTCTGGAGCACTATTTATTTTCCTGAGGCTGGTGTGAGTGGTTTCCTTGTTGGTTTTTTTTTCCCCTAGAGTGCTGTTCTGAAACGATTCTACCCCGTTGCCTTGACCTCCCGGCCCCTAGCAGCTGGCCCTTTCCTCCACTCCACTGTCTTGCCTTTCTCAGGCCATTTTCCCCCTCATCTTCTGTTCGAGCGTGTCACTCCCGCTGGCTGGCTGCTGAGGCGCTGCCTTTGCTGCCAGTATGCTGTGTTATCACACTGTCCCTCCGCCCTGCCCTCGAGAGGTCTCTGAAAGCTGAGGAGTTTATTTTTTAGGGTTATTTAATCCCGTCATGCTGCTCTTAATTGGTCAAGACGGACATTTTTAGAAGGGATTGCAGAGGGGTGGGGGAGTCCTGACATGCTGCTTCCCTGTCCTTCTGCCCCGGCGGCAGGAGCTGCCGCGCCTCCTTCACGTGCCGTTACGCGGTGCTGGGGTGGGCGCTCATCTTGACTGCCGTTTATGGAAGCACATACACTAAAATTACAATCCCAGTGGATTTTAGTTGTGTGGCACTCTGTATTGCAGTTGAAAAAGTGGTTAAAATAATTCCCAAGAAGCAATTATTGCAAGTAAAATAGTTCTCAAGATTTGGTTATATGACTTTCTATAAAATAACGTCAATCAAAGTTCTAATTGGTAAATTATAGGGTTTTTTTCAGTATACAATCATTAATTCTGATCATTTGGCTTTTGGGTCCTGCCTCACATACCAGTAGCTGGCTTTTGGAAGGAGCGATGTTTTAGGCGCTCTTTTTAGAACTGCACCAACTCAGGATGCACCTCTGCAATGCAGTTTTTCCACATTCTTCATAAGACCCAGCAAAGCCTGTGGAAATCACGGATTGATCCACCTGCTGAAGGCAGACCTTTGGTTTTTAAGTCAGTACAATGATATACTGAATCTGATTTAAAAACATTATTAAAATTGACATTCTACACTTCCAAGTTTTAATTTTAAGCTTTCCAGCGACCACAATGCATTTTTTAAATTGTGAAAATCTAGGTTTTTTTAAAAAAGGCATGGTGAGGCATTTATGAAAATATTGCTAGACTTCCTAAATTATAAAGTGCAGACATCTGAAGTATGAAATGACTCCACCTGCCTCATTGCTCTTACTAACCAGTCCAAAATAATAATTAAAAGTATTTGCTCTCGGCAATAATTTGCATTGCATTAACTTTTCCCACTCCTCCTCAGAATGAACATTAAAGGCGAGGCCCGAAGCTTGTGCTTTCACTGACTAAATTAGGCTAAATATTTAGTAAAACAGAACCATTTCATGAGCAGGCTGCATGTGAATTGTGACTGTTTATATCCTCAGATGCTCCCATTCTGCCTTTTTTTGCCCTCTTTTCTCTTGCTGCTCTTTTCCCAAAGTAACCTGCCCTCGGCCAGCCTTTGGGGAAGGAGCAGCAGCTCCATACCTGTCTCATCAGCCAAGCCCTTATCTACAGAAGCCGGTGATGAGCCACCACCGTCTCGGGGCTGCATCCAGTAACGCTGAAGAGCACAGAGCATCCAAGAGACTGAACAGTGTTTTGGTTTGTTTCCCCGGTTCTGGCCAGGTTTAATAAACATTTCAGGATAGATGGATTCCCGTGCTGCTTACAGCAGCCAGACCTCCTGAGCTGCGCGCTGTAAGCACCTGAAACCGTCAGGCAGGTTCACGTGATACTCTGCTTTTCTGTGGGGTCTGGGAATGCAGAGTTGATGTTTTTTGCCACAACTCTTGCAGCCAGGTGCAGCTTGGCAAGTCCTCTATGAACCCCTACCCTCAGGCCTCCAGGGCAAAGCCAGACGAGGGGGATGTTTCCCTCCTGTCCCCAGATGTGCTCTTCCAGATGACTGGGCTGAATGCAAAAACCCTCTACCCTAAAACCATGCCGGGGAATAAGATGTGAATTAAGGAACTAGACTCAGATTTCTAGGACGGCATTTCCCCATCGCCCGCGGCCAGACGGGCCTGTACCTTATGCCACCAGGAGGAGGGCAGACTGTGGGCACACAACCACGCAGCTTACCGAGACCCAACAGTTACCAGGGAGAGCAGTTTCTGATGGGCTTTCCCCTCACCCCCACTGCATCACATGTGGGTTTCAGCACAGTGAACAGGAGCAGGGGGTCCTGTTTCGGGAGAAACCCGGTTTCGTGCTTCCCTGCAAGCCCAGAAATAGGAGCTGCTCCCATAGAAGCTTCCTCCTGGTGTGAATCGCAGCAAGCATCACTGCAGGGGAGAAACACCAGTCACCGTGAGGGCAGGCGGTCCAGCGTCTCCTCCCAGCGACCGAGGCATGCCACGCAGGGGGAAGCCCTTGTCACGTTAATAAAAGTGTGGGAGCTTTGTCCCTCTCACGCGTTTTTTCCCCCTCGTGAAAGGGGTCGTTGGGCTGCAAGGCGGTGGTTGCGTTTTTCCAGAGCATTTGTTGCTTTGTGGGGTTCTGCGCTGCTGGCCCGGGGGTGGCGGGGAAAGCAGGCCCCCGTGCTGCCTCCATCCCTGCAGCTGCCGCCTTCACCTCCAAGCTCCCCGATGGGGACTCGGTCCGTTTCTCTTCTAGCTAAGCAGTTGTTAATAATTGCCAATGAGCTACAGCACTTCTGCTACGGGGCTGTAGTACCGGCAGGCTCTGGATATCCAGACTGACTGCGGAGGACAGAACAGCACTGCCAGTAAAATAAAAGATTTAAGTCTGATCAAATTACTGGTTTTTGGTTTGTTGTGTTTTTTTTTTTTTTCCCCCATTTGTTTGTTTTTTAAAATCATATCGAGTCTTGAAAAGTGAAGTTAAGGTATGGGAGAAGGTCATGAAATCAGAGAGCCTGGCTCATGGATAATTAAGAACTGACTGTACTTCTGAAGCTGAAGTTTAAAGAAACAGTTCTTGGCAGCTCTATATGTGAACAGCTATTTTATTATCTAAACATTTTGTTTGGTTCAACCATGTTCAGGGTAGAGGCTTTCCGTGACGCAGCATCTGCTATGGAACAGGAGAAAGAAATCCTGCTAGAAATGATCCACAATATACAGAACAGCCAGGACATGAGGCACATCAGCGAAGGTGAGAAGCTGCTTTGCCATACCCTCCCAACTGACCTCAAGTCAGGACAGCCCGTGCCTTAGGGAGCAGCTCCGTTTGCCTGCGTGCTGCTGGTAATGGCACGGGCGCCGGAGCCAGCTACGGCTCCTGAGGGGCCATCCCTTACCCTGGGATCCCCTTTTCCTTGGCGCCGTAAATTCACGTCCTGTTCCGCTGGACGGTCTGCCGGGAATGGCACCGCTGTGTATGTGAAAGCCCGTACTCGGTTCACTGATTTATTTTCAAAATATAGCTCAGCTGAGGGAGGGAAGTTGATCATAATGATGATGATTAAATATAGTTGAAAACCCAGCACTTCAATGGCTTTGACTCCTGGGCAGGCTTGAGCACTGTGAAGTGTACAGCCTGCAAGAACCTGATGATCAAGATCGGTGTGGTTGTGTGATATATGACTTTATATTCCCTAAATCTCTGTTTTATATTAGGTGCTTTAAATTGCTGGTTTATTGGCTCTTCAAGAGCCTGCATGTCAGATATGCTATGTCCATACTTTAGGAAAATACTGAGTTTTCAGAAAACAGAAAACCATTTTTTTCATGGCCCCTAATTGCATCTGGTAGCCAGAAATCTGTTTTCTCTTTATGGCCGCCTGGGGTGCTGTCTGAATCTCTCCCTGGCGGTGGCACAGAAGGTCCTCAGTGCGCCTCTTCTGCTAATCAGTAATGTTTCCTGATAATACTGTCTGCTTTGCCGTAATGTGGCACTGCAAGCACCGGGGCAGCAGCGGAAAAGCACTGCTTACGTTTTCAGTAGAGCTTAATGCCTCATCTCAAATCAGAAGACGCGAGCTTCTGCGAAATCAGTAGGGCTTAGGCAAATGCAAACAACTCCTTTCTGGCCCCTGGAAATCTTGTCCATTGTCACTTAAAAAAACAACCTTGTTTATTGCAAAGTTGTAGCAGTTTGATTGTCTTGGTGATGTTACTTGCATCAGGAAAGTATTCGCCTGTAACCTAGAATATTTTATTGGTTTTGATTTAGGTGAGAGAGAAGAACTTAATTTGACTGCTAATCGTCTGATGGGCCGAACCCTCACTGTGGAGGTTTCTGTAGAAACCATCCGAAACGCCCAGCAGCAGGAGTCCCTACTGCACGCCACGAAGATGATCGATGAAATTGTCAATAAACTCCTAGACGATTTGGAAGACGCCAAAATCCGCTTAATGTCGCTCTACGGCGCGTGCACATCCGACGTGCCAGCGGGACCCATCGATCAGAAATTTCAGTCTGTGGTAATCGGATGTGCCATTGAGGATCAGAAGAAAATCAAAAGGCGGCTAGAGACTCTGCTCAGAAACTTAGAAAATTCCGAAAAGTCCATCATGTTGTTGGAGCACCAGAAATCATCTGTTCGACAGTCTTGCAACAGCAAACAGGATTAAACCATCCCCCCGGCTGCTTCTGGCAAATCACAGGATGAGCAAACCTCCATAAAAAGCACACAGAAGCTAAGAAAAAAAATTCTCTGTACAAGCACGCGCGTATATACGCATGCACACGCACCAAAGTATCTTTGATTGCGAGGTGCGAGCCTTTAATGGGTTTTGGTAGCATCGGCATTTTCTTTTGGCAATAAAGAATGCTCTCCGGAGTTCTCCTGTAGAGTTGATACCGCTCTATTGCAAACTGTAATTGTGCTTCTGCTGAACTGTCAGAAACCGCCAAACTCTAGCTTTTCCTCCGTTCTCCTGGGTTGTTTTTTAAACTAAAGTCATTTTGTTGTATAATGAGATTTCAGCTTTTCTCTGCTGTATACATAGGGTGCGAACCAGACTTTTGGGGAAAAAAGACAAATCATGGCAATAAATCAAAACCATTAATAAACTGTATATGGTATTTTCATAACCACCACACTGGCCTGCTCCTTGCCATTTGTAACGTGAATGATTCGGCACTATTCCTAAGTAGATGACCATACTTTCAGGAGACAGACAGCTACCTCCGGTTGGTAACTGAGGACGTGAAAAGCAACACCTCCAGCCAGGTCGCAGCCGAGGCTAGAAACGAGTGCCAGCTCTGGCGACGCGCTGTTCCCCGCCTGCCCCGTGGCCCATCCTGCCTCCCACCACCGATCTGCATGCTGAGGCTGCTGGGTGGGTTTTTTTAAAGATAATATAAAGGGGAATGGTATTGTTCAGCTACTATACTGCAGACTGGTTTTGCATTAGTATCTGTGACTCAACAGAGCAAAATGGCTGAATTCTCAGCTAGCAGATACCATAGCTGTTTCTTGCGTAGGACAACACTACACTTTTTAAATTTAACATTACCTACTTTTGGGGGAGGGCTGCTTTAGTTTTGTTTTGTTTTTTCCTTCCACCCTCCCACCCCCCATAATTTCTGCTCATCATTGCCACACTGATTCACCAGCTGGGGGGCAAAAGTTGCAGATTTTAGGGTAAGCCTGGAATTTTGCACCCTTCCATTGCCCGCCAGCCTTGCGGTACTTCACCACAGGGCAGCACTCTCCTGAGAGCAGCGTGGGGCTCTGCGGCTCAGCCCTGCCCCGGGCTTCTGGGCTCAGAGCCTGGCGCAGGTTAAAGCGGAGCTGCGAGCTTGGCGAGAGGGAGCTGGACGCACCGCCACTGCCCGCAGCTTCCTCAGTGGGAGCGGGCTGCCTTGAGCTGTGGCCTGAGCATCCCCCGGCCGCTCCCGCAGCACCGGCCCAAGGTGGGAGCTCTTCACGGCCGGCTCCTCCCGCGCAGCCGAAGCTCTGTGGCTCCAGGGCTTTAAACGCCTTCCACGCGCGCGAGCGCGCCGCTGGGGGACCCCGCGCTCCTTGGCAGCTGCGGCGGCTGCGAGGTTGCCGTCACTGCTACGAGGTTGCCGTCACTGCATTTTATTCACAGGACCGGCACTTCAGGGGGGCTTCCCAAACAAATTTTCAGCTTTGAGATTGTGAAAAGTCCCTAAGAACCTGATGAGATTAATTCTGTAACTCGACTTTAAAAATAGCTCATTTATTTTCATATGTTTCAGATCCCTGTAAACTTTAACATAAACGAGGTAAAGCTTCTGGCTATTTCACATCAACCCCCTCGCCAACAACAGACAGCACGGGTTGTTCTCAGAAATCATGCTGTGAATTAGTTAGGTTGAACACAGCTCATGGATGCTTAGAATATTCCTTCGACATTTGTTTGTTTCTTAAGGCCACTATAAGGTTATCCAGGCCAAGAATGTTAAGGGGTTTTATTTGTTTTCCTTTTTTTAAATCCTCTTCATTGTACCAATAGCTAAAAACATTTTTATTTTTTTATAGCACTTGTACCAGTACAAGTGGTTTTGTTCTCAAGGACAAAATGAAACATTCACAACCTCCCTATCTACCGATGAGCTGCCAGTGTATATTTGACTTATTTTGACCTAAGTTACCGGTTTATTTTTAAAATTCTTTCTTCTGTTTGCCTTCCACTTCCCTAAATCCTGTGCCATCTGACCCACAGGGCTCTGCCGCACAGCCGCCCCCACCCTCTCCTATGCTTTCAGGTCGCATGCTGACATGCTGCATCCATTAAAGATCCCAGAGATTTGAACAATCTAATTTTCAAACCAGTGATACTGTCCTTAACGTTTCTTTTACTCAGTCACACCTGTAAGACGCAGCAAAAGATACTTTTTATTTTTACTGTAGCTTCATGCTGGCTATCTTAAACATATCTTACCCTTGAAGTAACTCAAAAGAGCTGGACATAGTTGGCGTCATACACATACAATCACAGAATCGTTAAGGTAGGAAAAGACCCTTAAGGTCATCGAGTCCAACCATTAACCCAGCACTGCCAAGTCCACCACTATACCATGTCCCTAAGCACCACATCTACCCATCTTTTAAATACCTCCAGGGATGGAGACTCAACCACTTCCCTGGGCAGCCTGGTCCAGTGCTTGACCACCCTTTCAGTGAAGAAGTTTTTCCTAATATCTAACCTGAACCTCCCCTGGTGCAGCTTGAGGCTGTTTCCTCTCATCCTATCACTCGTTACTAGGGAGAAGAGACCGACCCCCACCTCGCTACAGCCTCCTTTCAGGTAGTTGTAGAGAGCGATAAGGTCTCCCCTCAGCCTCCTCTTCTCCAGACTAAACAACCCCAGCTCCCTCAGCCGCTCCTCATAAGACTTGTGCTCGAGACCCTTCACCAGCTTCGTTGCCCTTCTTTGGACACGCTCCAGCACCTCGATGGCCTTCTTGTAGTGAGGGGCCCAAAACTGAACACAGTACTCGAGGTGCAGCCTCACCAGTGCCGAGTACAGGGGCACGATCATATGATGGGGATCAGCAAAACAGATTAAAGTTTTTCACTTTCATTGCTCTGTTGTCAAAACCCAGCACGCAGTAGGCGAGGCTCAGCAGCCACGAGGCAGCTGGGACACAGAAAGCGCAAGAAAAACCAGTGAAAAACCTTTGGTCCCGTGATCTCCTGAGCAATAAAACAAGGCTGCGTTCCGCTTCTCAGCACAAGCCAGCCTTGGAAATGGGACATCCGCGAGCATGAAACATCTTCCCAGCGATGCCAGAAGGTACCCAGGTGTTTGCAGTGGTCACCTTGGAGGCCAGCGGCAGCAGCCACGTTAACCGGCCACCAGCCTCCCGTAGCGGAACCCGAGGCGGCGGCACCGTACAGACAAACCCCCGCCTGCAGAGCATCCATTTTCTCAAGGTCTTCACTTAATACAATTAAGTTAAGCACTTCCCCAACCTAAAAATACATGACCATAGAAATGAGAGTTTTCTCACATTTCACGATTTTTTTCTTGCCTAAAACATCGCTAATTAATCCTTACTGGGGTGTTAAGCAAGCAAATTGTTTTCCTGTGTGCAAAACTGCACGCAAGAGGAAGCAGGAGGATATTACCGCCCGGATTCCCGAGATGCCTGGGTCAAGAGGCAGACCCAGCTGCTGCCAGTTGTGTTTCACTAAAACAAACAAACAAACAAACAGCCCCTAGTGACTGTTTCCCTGTTTCTTTTCAGAAAATGCATCAGGCATCTTTGATACATTAGTAATATTTTAATGCCACTTCCAATGCCTACAAACATTCACTTAAACCTCGTCACAGTATTAGCCAGGCCAAGCATGGAAAAGAAAATGACCAGAAAGAGCCAAACAGAATCCGTATTTTGTATTTCAACTGGGCGGCGGAGCAATCGGAGGCAAGAGCTCAGAAACAGCGTCTCTGTTAGACTGGGGTGCCCACGCTTGTTCCTTTGAGAGCACCCGTGCGTGCTGCCTCAGATCCCAACTGTCTGCACCACACGGACTGGGATCAGGCGCACGAGTTCCTGGAGCACACTCAGCTTGCACAGCTACAGGGTCATACCACTTTTTTTTTTTTTTTTTTGTGATTTAATACACCGACAATTGAATATAACCACAAAAGTCGTGACCTGTATCAGATCAAACAGTAACGAAATAAACATGTTTACGTTGCATGACACAACTCACGGCACTTACAAGAGAGCAGAATTGACTCGTAGGGATTTTACAGGAACAGCATACACAGAATATTCAGTTTTAAACATTTATTTTTCCACTTGAGGATTTACTGGAAGTTACGTTCACTTTTTTTTTTCTTTACTTTTACTTGAGATCACGCTGGTGATAAAAACAGTTATGTACATTGTCTGCTTTAACCATTCAGAGTCACGTGAACTTGCACATAAGATTAAGTCATTTAGTAGTAACGATGCACCTTTACCCTTGCACCGAGAGCGGTATTTCTCCTGGTCCAGATTAATTTCTACTTTTTTTTGACCAACTTTAGTCGGTTCTGCTGACCCACGTTTATCCCAGTAAGAGAAGAAAGCTCACTCGCTCCACAAATTATTTATCAGTATTCCCCTACTACTAGAAACCCGAGAATGAGTCTAGTTCAGTACCAGGCCTCACCTGGCTTGGAGGTGACTCATGGAACACGGACCTGTTTGAAAGTTTCTCTTATTCTCTTATAGCACCTTTCATCTCAGATCTAAACAGTGCTGCATTTTTTTCTTCTGTAATCTTGACTACCTGTTTGGATGCCATATTTAACAGAGAGAAGTAGTTTCTTCTGTCAATACTGTTTGAGCATTAAAAAGAAGATAGCACAGCTGTTGCCTCCTACAACAAGATGGTAAGACCGAGCTTGCTGGGCCATGCTTGCTCTCTGGCTTACGTACAACTACCGTTCAGGTTCTGCAACGCCAGCCAGAGGTCTGCGGTTACGCTTAGAAAAGCGGTAGGGGCTTAGGTACCGTCACTGGAATCCAAAAAGCACGTTTGTTAGTTTGCTGTATGACTGGACTCCCACAAGGGGGTTCCGCAGTGCAAATAATTAATTCTATTATTAACTGGTAGCTATCAACTTGAATAGATGAATTAACGGGTTCAAAGTGCACGTTCACCGAGTATTAGCCATGGACCCCTGCATGACCGCCAGGCAGTACAACGTGTTCAGCTGCTCAATTCCCTTGAGTATAACGTACATTACAGAAGTGATGCAAAGGAAAACTACGTGTCAGATATGCTATAGGCCAATAATGGAGAGGAAAAAAATTTAAAAGACAAATTTTACCGAAGCATAAAAAAATTAAACAGGAAATCAGACTGACAGCATGGGAATTCAGGCATTTTGACTCAAAAAGGAAAGCACTGCCTTAAGAAACACTGAAAATAAGAAAGCTCCAAAATTGTCTTAATTGGAATATTTAATTTTTTTTTTTCATTAACCACACACACACACAAGCTCAAAAGTCTTAGTGTGATCAGCCTCACAACTTTGAGATTTGTTATTTCCAGTCAGAAATACATCCCTAGCATTACTGCTTTGCATCAAACGATGCCCCATTTACTGGGAGAACACCCATTCACTGAATGGATACAAGGCGGGAGCGACAGATGCTTTAGTGTCATACTCTTCAGTGAATGCCTGTTTCACTAAGACGTTAACAACTACTGAAGTCTTCTACTAGTGGTAGCATTATCAGCTGAAAGCAAAGAATTTTGGCAAGATTCAGAGAATACATCCAAGGAGCTATTCAAGAGATATCAACAGATAAAACAGGAGTGCCATTAGCTTAGTCCCACAGAACAAAACTTCGTGCCTTGTGGTAGGAATATCTGTTGCTCCTGACGCAGGATGCCCATCTGCCACGGCTGTAACAGAGCGCTACATCCTCCTCCACCACACAGATGCACAGAGAAGGGCATTTTTATTACCAGCTCTGCACCTGTAGGTTTTGGTAACTGAAACATACGCTATTTTAATGAGAACACTTTGAGTGGAGAATGAAGCGATGTTGATAATAAAAGTTACTCACAAAGGACTACGCGAGTGCTAAATGTTTAGGCATGTCTCTTCATCCAAAAGGTGAAAGTTACTCCCACTGAAGAGAATACCTAAGGAATCCTGCAATATGCAAGTCATCTGGTTTACCTCTACACACTAAGCCCAGCAGGATGAAAATTAAATTTTCAAGCAGCGTACATGCAGAGCACTTCCAGAAAAATGCTAATTTGGACAGTCTCCACCTCAGTCGTATTGGAGAACAAGCACTGCAAAGTCACAACAAAGAAAGAGCCACTTTAGATTTAAGGTGGGAATGAAATTAAAACTCACTGTTACCCAATGCTGCAAATATATATTCCTACGTTAAAGCATATGTGTACTAAATGTCAACATATCCTAAATTTAGCAAGTCTGCCAAGTCTCCACCTATGAACATTTCTACTGAGTTTTCAGACCTTAAAAGAGCGGTTTATAATGACAGACCTTAAATACAAATGGCTTATGTCATAGTACAATGTCTACAGTATTACATGTCGTACTAAAAATGGTCATTACACACCATAAAGACTTATTTTTCAGTACGCTGTACAAAGTCAAACAAGGCAAAAAAGATGTTTCAGACACTTTGTGGTTTTGTTTCTTTTTCAAGACAAATGAGTAAAAAATGTGAAACCAGCAGACAGACAACGAAATGCACACGTTTCCATATTAAAACCAGGTGTCAAAATTCTTCATGCATACACTCTGTCCTACATCCTGAAGTTGTAAGGTGGCCCCATGATGTACAATCGCAAGTCTTATCCTAAGTACCTTACTTCTTAAATTGCTAAGACAGATAGGACTTGCCTCCATTTATACATACATACAATGATTAAATGCACTTGTTAAAAAATAAAGGCATTTATCCGAGAGAAAATATAGGAAACATTACGGTGAAGAACACACAGTTTTGCTGCAATAGCCAAGGGGATCGAGCGCCTTGAAGGCCGCCTTCTCGCCAGCAACAAGAGATGCTCTAACAGCTTGTCAAAGAAACAACGGTACTCGGCAGAAAGTCGAATATAGTAAACATAAAATACAGAGTTCAGAGATCTTTAGTGTTTGTGCATAACTTGCCACCCACTTCTCTCCCTGCAGACAGTGGGAAAAAGAGCACAGTTCAGTTTTCATACTCATTGACTTAGAAACAAAGTAAGTCAAGCTTCCTACATGAATTCACACAGTGAAAAGTCCTTCCTCCAAAAATATACAGGATCACTCAACTCATTTTCATTCTCATACACCATTTAAAAAACTATTAAAACTCTGAATTTTTTCAAGCAGCATATTTTGCATTTGTCACCGGCAGGTTTGCTGTAGAAATCCTAGAAAGTTAAAATTATATCATACCATACAAAAACATGTAAACAAAACGGATATTTTTTAAAAGGCATGCATGCTCTTGAAGAGGATTAAAAAGTGTTTATTTTTGGTAAATAAAAGTTATCTTGCTTAGCGTTTTTAAGAGCACCTTAGTGATTTAGGAGCCTAAGCCCAAATAACTTTAATTTAGATTTGGGCTCCTAAACATCTAAATTGATTCTGTAAAATTACTTAAGCACTTTGAAAAATTTTTGCCATGTCTCTGATCTTGCAGAATGAAGATTTTCTGTAACCAGGAGCTATCTTGGAATCTGAGACAACATTCAAGGATGTCTCATTAATGTAACTCAGTCATCAGCTGCAATTTTGTGGATCCTCCATAACTTAGTTTATGGTACCTATGAAAAATTTTCCCAAAGAAGATAAATATTTTGCCACACCACTTTGCGAGTTCCTTTTTCATAGACAACACAGGATATAACAATCAAATTTGAACAGGAATATGATTATATGTTCCTTCTGAATAGCTATTAGTGTCAAAGACTGTGTTATTTGTTCAACCTGTTAAGACTGAGAAAAACAAACTTACAAAAACATCTGTAGCACAGCATTAGGTAAAAAGAAGGAGCATTTTTGGCACCGTACAGTTTTAAATCTAAGCTTTGAGGCCCAAAGTATAGCAAGTTAAACGTACACAGTGGCAGCTGGGAAAGCCTCATCTGAAATGCAACATTTGTAAAGGAAACTTTTTTGGGGAAGTTGCTATTTTATGATCGTTAGCTGATCTCCAAGTAACGGATACACTGGAATTTAGCCTAAATATTCATACCAAGTGTTTACATATATACCTTAGCACTCATATGTATCATACAAGTATATTGCACCGACAGAACTGCCAGAATCCATATTAATACAGTCAGGCATAAAACGCAGTGTCTTCTTTTTGCTCTTCATTTATCTTCGTAGTGTCCGAACTAACCAATTCTAATGTTTTCTTTGAAATTTAGTTGCAAGGTTGCTACTTTACCTTAGGCCATAGTGTTATGGTCTGTACCTACGCTTGTACGTATTACCCTTACGTCAAACGTGCTTTGCAATTCAGCAATACCTAGTTCGTAGCTCTGAAATAATTCCTTGAAAAAGGAGAAGCTTGCCTAATTTTTACAAAGTGCACGCGGCAGCCACGGTTCTGTGTTTTGCCACCAGGTGTCTCACTCTACACACCAAAAAACACTGCATCAGCAAGTTTATATAAATCCACCCTCTATCAAGGATCCCATAGGCACAAGATTTGCTAAAGCACTGGTAAAAATACCTCTACAGCTGGCTTTATTCTGTACTCAATTGCACAACTTCATCCAATTCACTGGGCTGGTTTTCTTTTCCTCCAAGAGTGGTCTAAAGTATGCTGCAGTTGCTAAAAGGACTTCTGTGTTTCTTGGTCCTCTGTTTGTTTGGTCTAAGGTTGATGACATCTCCACCATTAAGAGTGCTAGAATTTTGGCTGGAGTGACTTCCACCAGCTGTATTAAAAACACCTACAGAATTTAAAAGACAAGAAAAATATTTGCATTTCTTTACTTCCTGCAGCATAATACGTTAACACTTAAGACACAACACTTACTAAGGCATAGTAGTGCACCTCGAACGCATACTCTAGTTTTTAAAGGCTTTACCTGTTTCTGGGTCAATTTTGCAGCTAAATTTGAGGTAGAGCCAGTTGGAATGACCAGCCAGGCAGTATTTAAAGCTGGTATACATCTATGTAATTGAAGGGCAGCATATGCGCTCATCTGCGCATGTGTACGCAACTAATTGCATGGTAACAAAGTTATGGTTAGTTGAGTAATATAATAAAAGAAAAACATGACAAATTTGAAGTTAGAAACTTCGCTGAGATAAAGGCAAGGAAAAAGCCTGAATAAAAAGGGAGTGCTTTAAGGAAAATAAATGAACTGACTCAGAAACGCTTTAAAGAAGGACTACAGAAGTTCAGTGTTCCCTTACAAAAGGCAGTTTACAAAGACCTTCTGATTACATGCCAGATTCTTTCACTGTGAGTCTCTTGTAAATCAGCACTGAGATGAGTAACACTAATACTAATTACATTAAAAAACTCAACAAGCATCCTTTCTCAAGGCGTTACACAATGTTTGTTTAAACGAATTTAATAAAAGGGCACTTGCCAAACATTAGCTAGAAACTGTAGTACATCAGTTTGACAATCTCGTAACTTTAGAGTCACAAAGTTATTTTACAGAAGGAAAGGAGACAATATCCTGAGATACGAAGGTAATAATTAGACCCTGATTCACCTTGTATTACCTCCAAAAGGAAACGGATGAGACCATAAGCTTTGATGGCACAAAGTACTGGCTTCTGGTTTTTTATTACAGTATACATACCAATCTTGTTACTGCTTGTATGTACTAGTTCTGGATCTTCAGCTGTTTGTTGCTTGAGCCTTTGAAGATATTTATCAGCCAAATACTTGAAAACTGGAATGTTAAAAAGAAAAAAGGTACATTAGAGTATGCTTAAAAATAATCTTCATATCAGTAATAATATCCTCGTATCAAAATTCTGTGTGGTGACAAAAGCGCATTCGACAGCACAGGTTTCGCACGATCTGGTTAAGTGATTCTCTCTCGGCAGGCCTGTGTACCTGAGCAGAATCCGGAGTAGTCCAATGTCTACCCAGGTCTTACAGTTTGCAGTACTAGGGTCCTACACAGCAGACAGAAACATCTCAAGACCTCTGTAATAAAGCTGGCACATACATATTGCCAAATGCTCCAATTCACGCAACTTGGGACTTTTTAAAATTATGTAGGCATTTCACATATATATTTTTTGCAAGAAGCCTTAGAATAATAGCAGTCACGTAAAGTAAGGCTATTAATAAAACTCGGCAGCAACATTTTTCTAATTAACTAACGCTACCCTCATTTGTATTGGGGCATACAAAGTCTACCTAGGATTCTGGAAAAATCTACAACTATAGGACAATATGATTATTTACATTTGTAATTCATAACTCGTGTAAAGATGACACAGAAACATTTTACTTTTTCTCTTGTAGATTTTTTTTCCAAAGTGAATGACGTTGACAGAGGAGAAACAATTAGTTTACTATTAAGTTTTCCTGATTAAATAAAATGTAAGTTACCAGAGACTATAATTCATGATTATTCAAACCTACCCCACAAAAGATAGTGACTTCATTTTATAACAGTACTCTTATGAAATTAAATATATACAGTAAAAAGTGGTGCTTGGGAACCAGTAAAATATCACCAATAGACAAAAGGCTGCAAGAGATCCAATCTTTTAATGTACTTTAAATATAACTAAACTATGAAATAATTGTTTATATAATTTATTATTAACAATTACAAAATCATCTATTCAACAATTTGTATATTGTAATGATTGAATTTCTACACATCATTTTTTTAAAAGCTCAATGCTTACTGACAGTTGTTAGAACTAAGCAGCCTTAACACCTTGGCACTTCCAAATATTGAAGCTATGCACTGTTTGTGGAAGAGAAAGGAAAGATGTACACAAAGAAACGGGCCTAACACACTGATATCAAGTAATTCTAGCTGTGTTTAAAGTGTGCTGCTAAGAAATACAAAAAGGATTGCCAACAGCATGCAACAACATGGGAAGTAACAGATCAGCTCCAAACTAGAGAGACGTACGGTGCAATACAGCAGCGGGCAGGACAGACACCTACTCTGCTGTATCTCGTACCTTCAGTTACGTTTAGGTCTTCCTTCACAGATGCTCGGTAGAACCTTAATTTTAGCTTTTTTGCCAGTGCTTCTGCCTCTTCACTGCACAACAGAAGAAGACTTTGTAAATACTAATTTGTGTTATTTGTCAGCATTTATTCTTACGGACAATATGCTTCATGGTAAGTTAAACGTGGCAAGGTGGGTTAAGAAACTCAGTCAAAAAATACCTGATGCTTAATTTCTTTACAATATCTCCACTATAACAAGAAGGCATTTTACATGCAGACCAAAAGTAATTGCTTTTCAATATTTATTGACTTCATTAACTGAATTTCCCAAGGGTTCGAAGACAGGTGTCAGTGAAACCAAAAGGAAGGAGGCTGTAATTAACAGCACTAGAATCAGAACAATTACCACTGCAAAGTCAAAACAACAACAACAAAGTAATCCTTAAGTATATTTTAATAAAGCAGTAGACTATGGAATTGGATGAGTGCAGAGATGAATCAAGAATTATTTTTTTCTGTGAAGTAAAAGAGAACTTGTGCTAAATTTTAAGGAAAAGCTGATGAAACTTAGGAAAATTTCACCACGGCAAATCATGTCATCAAAAAGATGAAGTTACTGAGGCAGATGGAGTATTCTGAGAGCAAAACCTAAGTGACATACCATGAACAAGGGAGGAGTTCAAATGCAATTTTGCTTTTCCTTTGAAAAATCCTCAGTATTCTTTGCAGAGGGAGTAGAAGGTGATTTATGCCATCAATGACAGCAAACAGAGAACAAAGAAAGCCAGTGTAGGAAACAACAAAAAGAAGAAATAATTTAAATCTCTCAGGAAAATGGTAGAAATAAAGAAGTGGAGAATGATCAATTTCATCATGCAATATTTTCTACATGATATGCTGTGATAAATAAAAGCTAGTATTTGTTAAGCTGATTTCATAGCAAGAATGAAATTGGTCATATATACAATGGCAGAATGAACTGACAGTAAAATCTGTAAAGAAAAATACAGCGAAGAAGGATCAGCACCATGCAGTTTGAGAATATTAACAGATACTTTTTTCTATAGAGTTATAATGTTTTGATAAAAATGAACAATAAAAACAAATTAAAGAAAAGCAAAGCAAAGAATATTAAGATACTCTTTCAAACCACCTGTTTAATACTTTGTCATTTTAGCAAGTGTTCACTAGCCAAACTAGACAATGTAACTTCACTGCTGCACAGCGCAGTTTAACAGTAACTGTAAATACTAACAGGAGATAAAATTTACAGTTTTAGAATTTCTGACTTTAAAAAAAAAAAAAAAAAAAGAGAATCATATCATGGCACAACCAAGCTCTTCCTGCTATTTCTCTATTTTTTTGGCTGACACTGCAGCAGGCGGCGTGAAGCAAACAGCTCCTAGGTTGGCAAGCACATCTGCCCAAGTAACTACACTCATGCAGCAATACCTGTCACCTGTGCTTCTAGGGCACATTTTGATGCAAGTCATAGGTTTGACAACCTAGATACCGTTAAGTCTTCAACAGAAACCCCTATGGGTTTTTTTTAAACGTGTGTATACACGGTGTATATATTGTTCTTTAAAAACAGTAAGATAAAACTCCTACTTCTTTATACAAGAGTCATCAAGAAGATCAATCTTATTCTGCACAAGAACTGTGGGAATGTCTCCAACTTCGGTCATGACTTTCTCCTTCCAGGTAGGGATTGCTTTGAAGGACTCTCTGTCAGTCGTAGAAAACACAAGAACACAAGCCTGGGCTCCTAAAAACATACAAATCAATTGCAAATACAAATAAATACAAATCAACCAGCAAGCATTAAAAAAAAAGAATCATCATATATAATGTATTTCAAATATGAGGGATTTTTCAAGTTTCTGCCACAAAAGTGCACTTTTACTGCCAGCTTCTGTCAAACCAGTGGTCATAAACTCCCCAAATGAAAACAGACTGACGTATTATTTTGATCATTATACCCATTCTTCGTGATGGCTACGGGTCTGTTACCTTTCAAGCTATTTCCAGCATGGTGCACGTATGCAGGGGAAAGGAATAGGAGGGGGTGTGAAAAGGCTGGAAAAAGGGAAAGGGAGGTTTGCTTATTGCTCACTGTTTTCCAGACTTAATGGAGGCCAGATGGCAAATATTTTTCCGTATGCAGTATCTGTAAAGCACATTTCATGTTATTCCTTGTGCTACAGTAATGTGGATTTTGAAAAGCAGAAAACTTAAAAAGTTGTCGGAGAAAGCTGTGATTATTTCAAGTAAATTGTTTAGTAGCTTTTTGGAGAAGATAAGTGTATTTCTAATTCATACTCATTCTACCACAGCACTATGATAAATTATACGAAATGTTTTGTACCATTTTTGTTATGGTTTTGTAGCAGCCTTAGCAAACAATAATTAAAACCCATGGATACTAAGAAGGTACTTCCACACTTGAAATATCAGTAAGTGGTCTTTTGACTGTCCAGCAGCCCTTTGTTATCCTTAAGAAACTACTTTTCTTTGCACATAAACACATGGAGAAACACTTTATTATTTATATGCCTTTACCGTACTTGGTATTTAGTAACAGGGTGTAAAAGGAATAGATAGCTAATGTCTTTGAGACTCCAGTGTTATCTTGTGGCAAATATCCCAATGTAATTATATATAGCATGAAAAATTATTTCATCAGTATGAATTTTCTTTTATCTATGAGTTTCACCAAGTATCCCCCATTCCTGTACTCCGTTTGTCTTTGTATTTCTTTGACACAAAGCACTCAAGTTCTTTTATTAGGTTTCCTTTTATTTATCTTTTCAAAGCCAAGTTCAGTCTACCTTTACGAAAGTTCTCCTGTGCTCTTTTACATTCTTTCACATGCCATTAAGACCCTTCTGGTATGGTTTTATACAGAATAATAAGAACTGCCCTCAGAATTTCAAATCAAGCTCTACCAATAAAACAGTAGCCATGTAGTCTCCCATAATTTTCCCTATTACTCGTGTTCTAAAATTGTTTGTTTTCCCTAATGTCCACACCATATTCTAAGGTATGCAATTCTTCTGATGCAATTCCACTTAGAATCCTGTGAGACAGATGTAAAATTAGCTATTCTTTCCATTTGTCAATGCTGAATTTAACCTATCGTCTTGCAGTCTAGCTTAATAAAGCCTCTCAAGATCTTTGCTCTACTGGAGATGAAAGTATTTATTAAAAGACTCTCACCATCTGCAAATATCACCTCGTTCAGTTTTAAGACTAAGAAATCCATTGTGAAGTTTCCAAACTATGGCGCATTCACTTCATCGCTCTCCTTCCACCTGTTCCTTCCGAATGCCAAAACACAGAGATAACTTGACAATAGCAAGTTTAGAGGGAAAAGTCCTAGCATGTGGTAGGTAAAAATGGGGTGACTTACAATATCAGACCTCCTTATTCAATTTAGATATAATACATATGGAATGCGGTGGACAGAGACAGTAAAAATAACTCAGCCTGGCCATATTGCTTTTTAAAGAGAATTACATGATAGGCTTTAATTAGGAATCAAACTGAAATATTTTTGAGGACCTTCAAGATTTTGAAATTTAAAGATTCTTACCAGGAAGTTAACAACAAACAGTAAACTAAACTGTGTTTCCTCATCAAGAGATATACCTGTGTATCAACAATGA
This sequence comes from Nipponia nippon, assembly GCF_047370975.1. Taxonomy (NCBI): domain Eukaryota; kingdom Metazoa; phylum Chordata; class Aves; order Pelecaniformes; family Threskiornithidae; genus Nipponia; species Nipponia nippon. The sequence goes on along the minus strand of NW_028262358.1, from coordinate 98,802,982 downwards.
CAAGTTCTATGCATATATTCTATATGTAATTGTGTATTTCCAAACGTCTGCTGAAGGTTTTGATCACTGGATTGTAAGAAATATCAGAATTTACTAATCCAATAACCCTGCAAAATGCTCATTTAAGAAGAACAAAAGGAGTATTCTTCTCATGTTCAATTCAAAACAGTATCAAATGTGATCTTTCTGAAAGTATGCTTCAGTATAGTGCAGTAGTATGGCAACAGAGTTCACCAGAAGATGTCACAGAGCATAGATCTTACTAGATAAATTCTTTTCATCTTCTAAGAATATTGCTGAATACTCAGTATTTTTACTGAGAACATAAACAAGTTTAAGAAATTATAATGTCCATGTAGGAGCTCTAAGGAGAAGAAAACCAAAAGACAAACCCCAGGATTTTGGCACTGAAACACCTTTCTGTGTGCAGTGACTGACACTATTCAAGAGAGTCAATAACATTATCTCACTCATCCACCCCAAATGGAGTCATGCACCACCTCTGTCATAGAACAGACTGTGTAAAACAACAGACACCAGCACCAAAGGCACAGGATAGCGTCAGACAGGAGCATAACAGCTAAACCCAAGATGTTCTCAATGAATATTTTAAATCAAAGTTCTTTTGTGAGAAGCTGTTTCATAAAGCTACTTTGAAGTACTGAAGAAAAGGACATTGGATTTTTTGTGTGGAATTACTGCTTTGATAACCCCTGTATCTTTATTTTAAAAAGGTTCCAACTGGCTGCAGAATCACTGATACGATATTCTAGACCTAGACTAATTCAGAAAAAACTTGAGAGTAGTGCTAGCATGTCTACTTGATTCAAGCAGAGCACAAGCTTGTCAGCTGAGTAGGTCTCAAAGATCCTCAGCAGACTATCCCATCCTCATAGACTCCGTAACCATATTTTCTCCTTTCATAATGGTACAAAGCCTATGTAATAGAAAATATGTAAAGAGATTCCTTGCCATGAGTGGACTCACACAGGGCTTTATACTTGGCACCTATTCGTTTCACTCTTCTGTTCTTTGCCTCAGCTTTTTAAGGCTATGACAGAAAACACACGTTCACGATAAAATTGATGGTGGCTCCCTCAACCTTAAACTGAGATAAAATGCAAGGTCAAATGATATCATCCAGAAGTTCTTGTTTACTGTTGATGTTCTAAGTGCTGTGGATGCTGGCTGTCTTTGACAGGCTTAGCAGGGTTTAAGGTCTCTCTAACAACATCCGAAAGAGGGCTGCCTTGCTCCAAATTGGACCAGAACAGTCTTGTAACTCTCACAGTTAACACAGCTGAAAGTGGTTGACAAGCGCAAGCTAGAGCAATGCTATGAAGGCTTCAGAAATATGAAGTCTAACTACTGTGCAACAAAATGAGGAGCCTGAGAATTTGACTAATCAGCAACCGAAAAACAGACTAATGAGCAAGATGTCTGTTTTCCATCAAAAACCTAACAAGGGTCTACTCAGCCACTTGTGTATGTGCCTAGCATATAAGTGAAGTACCTATCCAATTAGAAAATGTGTGACTTCCACTGGATAGAAACTGGTAAGATGCATGATATGCTATAAAACAGAAATTATTAAATACATACAGAGCTTCCTTCAACTCTTTGAATTTAGGCTGCTGGACTCCTTGCGTTGTATGTCATGGGCATGCAGCTACACTGGGTGCACATATTCGCCCATACATAGAAAACCACATGACAAATCCACTGTCAGCTCCAATTTTGTTTCTCTGCAAGGTTGAATGAATTTGGTCCCTGGACAAGAAGGGCTCAGAAACAGGCTCTGAAGCATTCATTGTGCAACCACGGATGAGCAGCTGATCCCTGAAGAACTGACAATACACAGGGTTCCCAGAGAGTGTGTAAGCCCTAGTGTAATGGTAGTGGGGCAGCGACCTGTGGGAGAGGCAGACCTTGAAGTAACAGCCAGCACCTATCTTACCTACCTTAGAGACTCCTCCCCTTATCAGCAATAATTTGCAATGAAATCTTTGCATTTCCAAAGTAAGCTTGACCTTTTGTTTCTATAATATTATGCTTGCAGACCTGACGCTAAACCAAAATTGTATTCCAGGCTCTTAGAATTTCCCTTGTCCTTCATGAGTCAAAGTCTACTGCAGAACAGTCACTGCATCTAACAGCTTGAACTGTTAACATATCCATTGTGCTGCCTACGATGTGTATCCACAGGATGACTATGCCCTATTTCAGAGCAGCCTTGAAAGTGGAGATCTAACTGCACTGTACTGGGTGCGAGTCATGAGCAAGATTTCAAGATACTCAAGATATGCGGTAAGTGAGGCCAGTAAGTGTACTTTAAAGTTCTTCTGAACACTCCATATTTTAGCATATCAGTGCCAGTCATTAGGAGAAAAAGACTTTGGCTTGGAACAACTGAGGACAGCAAAGCACACAAGAGAACTGAAGGCCAGGAGAGTAAAAAGGAAGCTCCAAGAGAATCAAGTACTACCTTCTGAAATTCACATGCTCAACTTGTCAGCTGTAAAATAATAGAATGATCTATTTCCACATGAGGATAAAAAGAAATAAGAAAAGAAATATCCTTCTCTGAAGAAATGGTAATCATCAATTATGAGTGACAACCAGAAATATTACAAAAAAAAAAAAATCCTATTAGTTGCAAAAATCGATCATGAAATATAAAAAGGTCAGAGGACTATACCGCCCTGAAACAGCACAGCAGAACTATTATTTTATCTCTAAATGAGGTACTTTTTCTAAGATTTTATACCATAGCGATATCTTTTCCCCAGCCATCAGGTAATTAGTTTGACAAGAACTGAATAATGCAATCTTTGCCGAGTCATTCAATCTCTCATGTTAAAAAACAAAAAGGAAAGATTTTCACAACCATTGTTAAAATATATGCAAATAAAACCTAAGTATGCAATTTGTAACTGGCTAAATAGATAACCTACCTTAGTATAACTGAATAATATAGTTTCTATTTTATAAAGTAAATATGCTTTCCTTATTACTCTGTTGTGTTAATATGTTCAAGGCAGTCTGTACTAGCCAGAGACCTGTTGTGCCTAGTAAATTATCTTTGCAGGATGACTGGCAGATCTTTTTTCCCTTGGGTTAATTTCTAAGTGCCTCAGCCATAGACTTTGGGACATTTACAAATATGTCTTACAGAAGTGCAAAAACACTTTCAGAGGGAAAAATATAATTTTGCATTCGATTGTGTGAATGGCTACATTCTGTGCAGTTTCTGTGCAGGTATTTGTCTCATTTTCTTCTATGTTTTTTAAAGGGCTCTACTGAACAGCCTGCATAAAGTGACACTTAATTAAGGCAAGGATTTTACATGAAGGGGAAAAACATTTAAGAAGTGAAAAAGGTGAACTAAAAATGCTTTGCACACACACGAAATAACTAAAATTCTTAATGCAGAGATAAGAAAATATCTTAGAGATGTGCAGACCAAAAAAAAAAACAACAACTGTGAAAAAACAAACATGGTATTTTCACCTCTATAGTAGGCCTTAGTTATTGCATCAAATTCTTCTTGACCCGCAGTGTCCCATAACATTAGCCTGACATCTTCATCGTTAACTCTGAAATAAATGACACCGTTTTGTAATCAATACAACGAACAAGAGCAATTCAAAACAACTGACATGGAAATATTTCTATGTCTACAATATAAGAGTAATTCAGTTCAAATTTAACTGCATTTAAATAAAATGTAACTTAATATTGATAATGGTTCACCTCTGTAACATGCTATGGCAGTAGCCCCCTAATTACTCTTTCCTGACAATCCATATTATGTTTTCCTCTTCCTCTACATTTCCCTCTATGAGGAAATATAATAGACTTCCAAACAAAACTTAGGTGCCTGAATAACGGTCCTTTTGTCTTTTTAATCAGCTTACAAAATTTATAGAATTTTCTTACTTCTCATTACCATAGTGTTTTCCATTTTATCAAACATAATTGGGTATTATCGGCTTATATTACATAAAGAGACTAAATCTATAGCGTATTTAATTATCTTTTTTTTCACAGTCATTTTAATCTATATTGGCTAATAAATTTGTGTAATTGTTTTACCATAAGCACTTCCACTTCCTACACAAGAAATTAAAAAAAAAAATAAAAAATCAACAGGTGGTAGAATACAAAGGAAACTTCTGTTAAAAAAAGCTTAGTATGACAGAGGTTCAAAATTTTATTTTGCTTTTGATTTATAATTCTAAATCTTGTATGTAAAATAGAGTGACATAATTTCAGCCCACCGTGCAAGAGAGAAAACAACTCCCTTTACTGTGCTTTGGAGACAGCAGGCCTTGTTTCAAGCCAATCTTAGGATTAGAACAGAACAAGAAATAGAGGGAGAGGTAAAAATCAACAGTATGGCATCTATTTAATACGTACTGGATTTGTCTTTCCAGGAAATCTACACCAATAGTTTTTTTGTAGTCTTTTGTAAAAATCCCCTTGCAATATCGCTGAATCATACTGGACTTTCCAACAGCTCCATTTCCTACTACCACCACCTTGATGGCCACCTCCATGTCTTCTTCCAACATCTTTGCAGCCCAAGTGACCCTCTGGCTTATTCAGGAAACTATCGATTCTGTAAACAAAGTAAACAGCTACATTCATAAAAATGCTGTGAATAGAAAGCAAGAAGAAATATGATCACACATGAGGATTTATAAAGATTGTGCAATTTATTTTCAGCTCTGCCACAGATGGCTTGAGTGACCTCAGGCAAGTTTTTTAGCCAGTCTGTGCTTTGATTTGCCACTTATTAATTGGAAATTAATATAGCTGTTCATAAAAAATATCCTTCCACTGTACAAATGTATCATCACATGTTGATTATGTTCCTGATGCTCTACTGCTAACACATATAACACGCTCAACTTATCAACATAGCACACAGCGTGAGTCTGAAGTATGGCAACTTCTAACTTCAGCCACTGTTCTCTTCCGCCCAGTTCAGACATCGTCACCTAACACCAACACTGATGCTTTGAAGACATAAACCTACATCATTCTGTGATTATAACCCTTACTCCAGCACTTATGAGCTTGCCTAAATTTGTCTTTCCGAGGAAGTCAATAAAAATCACAATCAAATAAATTTGTACGCTCTTATTCATTTCATTTTTGGCATACAAATCACACCACTAAACATATAAATATTATTGGGCAATTCTGAAGATAATGCATTTTCCAAAGGTCTTTTTTTTTAAACAAGGAATTGAATAATCCAACTGCCTTAAAAAATTTCTGAATATTTAAAAAGTGTATATCATAAGTATATTAGGCGTGACCATAATCTCACATCACACCGCACGGCAGGGGAGCCACCTAATTTCTCTCTGATTTAATTTTGCCCGCGTACACTGTACATTAATTAGAGACAAAGCCGTCTCTAATTTGGCCGCGCGTGAAGCGCATGGCCAAAGTGGTTATAGCGGACACAGAGATTTTTATATCAACTAAAATTCCAACGTGCAAAAATAGAAAATAATTTATAGGGCTTACTGTAAGTATATTTCCCTCAGGTTTTGGTGGTTTTGTTTTACGGCGAAGGCGCACAGAAAAGCTGAGTTTCCCCGGTGTTCTGCCGTGCCGGGATATCCTCACAGGAGCACTCCCCGCCTGCAGAGCAGCAGACGACCTCCCAGGAGGTAAGCAACCCCCGCGCAAGGGAGGGGAACACACACCCGTGTTGAAGACTCTGCCCGCCGCCCCGCACACGCCCCGTGCGGCCAGGGCCGGGCTGCCCGGCACCCGCGCTCCCCCTCACCCCGGCAGATAACGTTTCTGGATTGCCTTCGGTTGCATCAAGCACCGGTACACGTACAGCGCTAGCGGGTGTGTGGCCAGCACCGCTAAAACGGCCGCTCGGTCGGCCCCCAGGAATCCGGACGGACATTTTAAGCCAGGGCCGACGCTCGGCGGAGACGGACGTTGGGTGGCCTCCGCGCAGGGGGCTGCCCGCGGCCACCTCCCGGCCCCGCCCGGGCAGCGCCGCCGCCGCCGCGCTGAGGGCGGAGGCTCGGCCGGCCGCCCCGAGCCCCCTCCCGCGGCCCCGGCCCCTCCGGCGCCCGCCCCGCTGCCTCCCCGGCCCCGCTCCCCGCCAGCCCGTCCGGCCCGGCAGCACCTTCCCGCCTCGGGGCGCCGCCAGTGCCCCGATTCCCGCCCGCCCGCGGCCCCTCTCACCAACCCCGTGCAGGAGCGGGGCGGGCGGCGCTGCCTCAGCGGGCACGGCGGCGGCTCCACCTCAGCGACGGCGAGGGAGGGAGGGAGGCAGGGAAGGAGGGAAGGCGAGAGGAAACCGCTCGCTGGGGCCGACCCAACCCGGACGCACATCCCGGCTCCCCCGCCCGGAAGCGCCGTCAGGACCGGGGGCGCCGCTCGGGGAGGTGCCCGCCCGCTGCCTCCGCCCCCGCGGCGGCGGCCCCCGGCCGGGGCGGCGGCGGGGAGGCGGCCGGGGCGCTCGGCGGGGGCGAGCGCGGAAGCGGGGGCTGGCCCGGAGCCCCTGCCGCGGGGTCTGGCTTCGGGGCCGCTGGCCGCCCGAGTCTTGGGGAAGCGAAGGAGAGGTGGCGGGTGGGATCTGCCTGCCTGGCGGTGAGAGGTTTTGGTCGGGGTTCCTGAGGAAAGATCCGGGCAAGGCTGGTCTTGCCGGCCCCCGGGTGCATTCATCCCTGCCTTGCTCCCTGCCCGGCGGCCCTTCTGCCTCGCCTCATCTTCCGTGGGAAACAAAACTGCGTGTGACCTCCGTGGGCTTTCCTCAGGCTGCCGCTGAGGGCAGCCGCCGTTCCTGTGGGTGGTACCCATTTTTTGACCAAGGTGTGAGGGCGCCAGGTCTCAGCCCATCACCGTGGCACATGGTCTACCAGCTCCCACGCTTCATATAAAACAGAATATGATAGGTTTTAGCATAGTTGTAGACATGATAGTCTTAAGATGTGAAGATGTTCCTTTTTTTTTTTTTTTAAAGTTAGAGTGATAAAAGATGTCCCCTGCCTTAAAACCCCTCCCTCCTTCCATATTGCAAGGCCCATCTCGTGGGCTGGGGCGGCTGCTCTCGTGCCCCCCAGCACCCCTGCTGCTCAGGTACGGCTGAGTAACACGGCTGTCACCAAGGTCAGGTTGTTGAAAACTGCCTCGCGCAACTGAGGTCTCTTTATCCCTGTCCTGGGCTTCCCAAGGCTACGTCTGCGCTCTAGAGTCAATTGGTGTTGCCGGTGCCTAAATAAATACCTTTCGGATTAGTGCATTTTGCAGCTACACCTCAAAAGAATAGTTAAATTCTACACATGGTTTTTATTCTGAAATTTACGCTTTCGTTGTGTTAATGCTGACCCTGCCTGCTAGTCTCAGAGTCCGTCGGATGCCAGGGCTTGCGTGTGCCAAAAGGCCTTGGATTAGAGAGCCCTCCCATTAACTCTAAGAGAAATTTGTTACCTGCCTAATACCAATGTCCTCGTGTTAGAAATGCTCCTTACTGTACTTCCCAGGTTTCACCATGGGAGATGTGAGGTGCGTGGCTGGGATTTTATCTCACCTAATACCTATATTGTAAACGTTTGTATGTTGTGGTTCACCATCAGATGGCTGTCAAGTAGCCCAGGTGAACCGCTCCCTCAGGTCCCTCCGTTGACTGGAAAGGGAGCCTGTGGCCACAGCTGTCTAAGATTAGAGGAGACATATCCTATCCTAAGTGCCCAAATTTAGGCAGTAAGTTAGTGAGTAAATAGCAGTAAATAATTTTAGTTTTTAATTTTCTGGTCTTTAACTTCCATATATTGGGTAATGCTTTTCTGAAGTATGAGGCTAGAACATGCACTATGACCTGTCTGTCATATTGGCGACGCGCAGATATTTCTTTGTGAAACCCCAACAATTCAGGGAGGCTAAACCATTCCAGCATGTCTTATGGGTATATTGAGAGCAATTCAGGAAACTTTTCTTATCATGTCCCACAAAGGAAAGAGAAGAATGGAAGACAGACACATTCACCAATTTCAAGGCTTTAGCATATATGTGATTTGATGACTCGTGATGAGATCAGCCACCAGTATGACTTGTTTGCAACTAAAAAATTGTATCTCTTTTCATTTTGTATAAATTAAAATTCCAGTCACTGGATCTTACTACATCTTTTCACAGAGATTGACTAGCACCTACTCCTGGATCTCTTTTCCATTTGCAGATACCAGGATGCACTAATAAAATCAGCTGTGAAACTTCTCAACAACAAACTGAATATCCCAAGCCCCATGAGACACCTATCGTAATGCTAAATTTTCAGCATCTATATCACTTTTGTTGACACTCCTTTGAACTTTTTCCATATTTTGATGTTGTACACCAAATTAGGAAGCAAATTACACCAAATTAGTGTTATAGTAGCAGAGGTACAGAGGGGAGGCAGCTTCATACCTTCTACTTTGTATTCCCCTTTACAGACCCCCGAAAGGTCAGGCTAATCCCTTTTGCTGTACCACTTCACCAAGGTCTCCTATTCAGACAGTTTTCCGTACGTTCTCCTGTGATTACTGCTTTCCAAGGCATTTTTTTAACATGAGCATATAGCCCATATTCTTTTTTCTCCAGATGTATTATGGTGCAGTTAGCTACAATGAAATTATTTTGTTTGACTGCAAGGCAAATCAAATCGATCTATAACAGGAAAGTAATGCCATCCTTTAATAAAGTCATCTGTTTGTTAACGGCAAGCTTTAGAAGAATATCATTGTCTGATTAAGCAATAAAAATGTTAAATAATCTTTCACCAAGAGTCCTTGGGAGTCCCATTAGAGTCACTCTCGTTGCTGATATCTCCATAATCACAACTATGTTTTGAAATCTCTCAGTGAGACAATTTAATGCATCTGCTGCATGCCCTGTTTTTTCCACAAAACGTATGCATTTTAGCCAATGCAATCCTGAAAAAAAAACGAAAAAGAAACAGCAACTTCTTGATAGAATTTGTTTTCTGTGAAAATGTGCTGCATGCTGGACTTTTAGTCACTAACTTTTTGTTAATACGATGAAGATATTTCCATTTAAGTAGTTTTGGGCCCCTCACTACAAGAAGGACATCGAGGTGCTGGAGCGTGTCCAAAGAAAGGCAATGAAGCTGGTGAAGGGTCTCGAGCACAAGTCTTATGGGGAGCGGCTGAGGGAGCTGGGGTTGTTTAGCCTGGAGAAGAGGAGGCTGAGGGGAGACCTTACGGCTCTCTACAACTACCTGAAAGGAGGTTGTAGCGAGGTGGGGGTCGGTCTCTTCTCCCTAGTAACGAGTGATAGGATGAGAGGAAACAGCCTCAAGCTGTGCCAGGGGAGGTTTAGGTTGGATATTAGGAAAAACTTCTTCACCAAACGGGTAGTCAGGCACCGGAGAGGCTGCCTAGGGAAGTGGTTGAGTCCCCATCCCTGGAGGTATTTAAAAGACATGTAGATGTGGTGCTTAGGGACATGGTATAGTGGTGGACTTGGCAGTGCTAGGTTAATGGTTGTACTTGATGATCTTAAGGGTCTTTTCCAACCTAAACAATTCTATGACTTTATGATTCTATGGTTCTATGTTTATATTTTACTATCTTAAGTCCTTTTAAAGTTGGATCTTAATGTAGTTGCTCATATAGAATACCTAGTAGCTGACCTGCATGCTAATAAGTCATTAGGAGTAAGATCATACAGCTGAAGTAGAACATATAGCGTCAGAGGCACAAGTGAATGGTGATGTGCTCCTTTGAGTGGCTAACTAAGAACACCAGTTCCCACAAGCTCCTAAACTTACAGGGGTGACACTGGACCTTGCCATAGCGATGCAATGAGCTGCAGCGATTCCCCATCTCAGGCTCGCTCTCCTCTGTACTCCACTGCTTGACAAAGACATCAGGTTAACACTTGCCAAGAGAGATGCTTCTCCACAATTCAGCAACTCGGACTCCTAGACAGAAACTATCCGGACTTTTTGAAAGGTTTGAGTTGGAAGCCAAGGTTTGCCTCTCAAATCTGCTGCCACTGATGCTCTTCATTATTCTTTTCTCTCTTTCTCCCGTTACTAAGAGCAATTCTGACCTACCATTTCTTCCGACCTACTATTTCTGTTGTTATCACTTATTTTTGTAGATTTTATGTATTGTCCTCTCTATGATATCAGAAGAACTAATTTTCCAAACAACGGCTGTAAGGAATCATCTGAGTAGCCTAAAATAAAAATGATCCCAAGCTTTTCATTAGATTCCAGGCTTACACGTCACACCCAATATAGGGTCCTCTCAAAGCAGTTTTATGGTTTCTTTGTTTCATTAAACAGAACCTCTGCTGAAAGTTGGAGAAAAAATATACAACCTAATCACGGGAGTATCTAGGTATGAAAAAACACATTAACTTGAATGCCACAGTCTAAAAGTGTCAGTAGCTATGCGGTATCTTTTTACGTGAAGCCTATCTGTGAAATACAAAGTCCCATTTTTTAATCAATATTTGCTTGCATTTTTGACACTAAAAATTTATTCTGCAAATAATCCAGTTTTGCTTGGCATCTAAATGAAAAAACAGGCAAAAGTAAATTCTTAGAAGCCATACCATTTTTCATTGCCATTTATTTTAAATTTTAATACTTTTCATTTATATTTCATATTCAATTTTAATTTTCATATATTTCACAAACATATAAAAATACAAATTTTGAGTATATTCTTTTTGTATTTTTTGAAACTGATGATCATATGATACAGTCTGACATTGTCATTTTGTAATCCCAGGGTTGGGGCTATGTCAACAAGGTCAGAGAAAGTGAAATGTGTTTCACTGAAGTATTTTTATGGCTATTTTTGTAATTCTGAGCATACTGATGTTTAAGGCTGCAGTTATTAATGCATCGTTATGTAAATCTTAAATACGCCCCAACCAAATGTGATCTGTGAGTAGAAGTTAACGATTCTTGAGATGTCATCAGTTCTGAAGACGTTTCTCCTGCTGAAGGCAATAGTTTCTATGCTTAGGTGTAAATAAAATAAATAAGATAACTTGCTGGTAGCAGTGCTTTCAGCTAATTTCAACCAATATATTTAGTGATGCTGTTGAATTATCAGGTACAAACAGTACATCATACAATGACAAAGTAGAATTTCTAAACACGATTATTTCTATTAACTCTACAGAGACTGATAAAAAAATCAAAATAATTTATCTGTGTGCTGAATGTTTTTTGAGTAATAAAAATGTAGAGAAGAGAAATGGAAATATTTGAGGACAACATCAGGATTGAAACACTAAATATTAGATAATTCAGTTATATGTATTAAGCAATCACGTGTAGTTTTAGTATTTACTATAGCTTACTTCATCTGGAAATGCATTTGCCCAGAGAAAATGCTGAAAGTGTTTAAAGTCGTGTATATTCAGCGTTACTGATAAATCGATATTAACTGAGTTGTTTGTAGTAATGGACTTGCTTCTCTTTTCCTGCTCTTGCTACTTTAAATATGTATCCAGTGAATGAAACGTAATGGTTGCTTGAGAAAGAGGGATCTGCCACCAAGCAAGAAGGAAATGAAGATATTAGCCTTAATTGGGTAAGCATTTGAAAGTATTTCCTAGTAGCATAGAAAATGCTTCTTTCACAGTTGACAGACGACAAAGGTACGAAGACATAGATAGCAAAGGAGGCAGGAACTGAGTCAAAATTAGCAATAAAGAGCTTCAAATGAAATATTTGCTCTGGCATTAGCACCATATTCTCCTGGAAAAACAGGTTCTGAATACTGCTTATTAGTCTTTCATGTGATGGATCTCCAAATCAAAATTTCAATGACCCGGCGGCAAAGTGAGGAGCGCTAGAAGTAGAAGTTATTTGGCAATAAGAAAACAAACCAAACGCTATTCTGATTAAAATTTGCTGCTGAAGGTAGCTGAAGAGAACTGTCTTAATGATGATCAGAAGGCTTAGGCAGTCAGATTTTTTAACAGTAATTCATTCCTTTATTTAAATTTGGCAGGATATACAGACCTTGCTGAAGTATTTTGGAGAACACAGTGCTTACTAGAGTCAAGCAAACTATTGGCTTATTCTTACTTTATTTTCAGGGAATGTTGTTGATTGGAGCATTACATCTGAATTTCCAGAATTTGGAGTGATAGAAATAAGTTTCAGGTTCACAGTGTTACATTTAGGCACCTGAGTTCATCTAAAACCATGTAACAGAGTCTATACGAGTTTTGGATATACTGAGGACTTACAGCTTGCCTGGAAATCAGTGGAGCTGAAGAATCTGAGTAACCTAGAAAACTGTTACCTGTGTATGTACATACATGCATACACAGATATATATGTACTGTACAGTACATGTGCATATGCTGACTGAAATATCTTGTGAAAATGCATTTTTTTACTTCTGTGTATAAATATTTTGACAGCATTTCTGGGACGAATTAAGCAGATAGATAGAATAGAAATGAGATACAAGAAAGGTCACAATAATCCTGTGAAATTAAAAAGATTCCAATTAACTTGTTTCTTAAAACTGTGAAATGTGTAATAGAAAAAAAATTGAAATATCAGCAGCAATCATTACTGCGGAGAAATTAGCTTGCTATTCAACAGGATAAAGTCAAAAGGGTCTAAGAAGGTCAGAGAAAAGCGGACGCTTCCATTGCTTTAGTCTTGGGAACTTGTTATGAAAGTACATGCAATTAATTAGAACAAAGCTACCCACTGACCTTAAGCTGTGAAGAGTTTTTCTTGCTACCCGCTGTCATTTGTAAGTGCTGTTCAGACTTTCTGCAGAGCTGTATTTTAATCCTGATGTGAAATTAGAGGAAAATGTTCCTATGAAGTGCAAAATCTTCTTAATGATAAACTAATGCCATTCAGGAGGTGGAATCACCAGAATGCAATAAGTTATAGTTAAGTGAGGTCGTTCTTGGAGGCAATTATGGGTTTTACAAAGATAGTAATTTGCTTCTTTTCTTCATAGATGCATTGTCATTCATCAACATTTAGTTTCCCCCACATTTTTCAAGTTCTCTTTTGAGTCACTGAAGGCTTTATAGGAACTAGATGATTTGAGAAATACCTTGTGGGACTGTATCTGTTTTGCGGCCCAATCTTGGCAGTCAGTAAGATGTACTTACCAGGGTAATAGCATTTGAAACTCGCAGTGGCAGGAATTAGAGAAAAAAAACATACACGTGTGGATCCATGTAGCTAGGCATTTAATGTATTTGCCTGGTTTCCAGATTTTTATTATTTGAGAAATTTTTCAGGGACTGGAATCATTCATAATTGTCACATTAGCAGAAGCGGAAAAAAATCAGGTTTGTGTACAACGAGTCATATGTGCGCAAACTATTTTTGAAGTAAGTTAACGTCTTATGTGAGACTGAGGTAACCTTATTTTAAGCCTGCTCTGTTAGATAGAAGGTGTTAATTTACTGTATTGAGTAGTCAGCATCTTTGTATCTGTATTTTTGGAAGCATTAGTTCTCCACATTACAAATTTTGCATGCTGATGGGTGTCTTTGCAGACACTTGTTGCTAGAAAGCAGTTTAAGTGTGGACTGCCACATTATGTGCTGTTATTCCAGTACAGTCTGTGAAGCTTAGCCCATTTCAGACAAAAAAATACCACAAAACAAGCTAAATGTTTGAGATTATCATAAACCAATTTTGTTTCAGGACATAAATTTCTGAAATCAAGACACTGATAATCACCATCTGAATAAAGCTTTGAAATATTGCACTACTACAAAACAGCACAAGTATTTGGGGAAAATGTTGCCATGGTCTACCACAGTCAGGAAAAGACTTGTATTTGCCATATGTTACAAATTTGCCTATGTGGTATCTCATCTGGTTTCTACTGTGAAATGCCATCTGTCTTGTACTTAAAATCTATAGAAAAGTAACTGCTGAACTCTGTAATGAAGAGATTGTGGATAAATATTTTGAGATTAGTGCAGATCTGTAGGTATTTTATATTATTAACTTTATATGTTTATGTAGACATACAGTTATCTTTTAGCAGAACATATAACAAAATGAAAGTATACAATTATTAAGATGTTACCCTTTTGATATTTGCAGTTAAAGGAGACCTGTAAGATATTCGTGATGCTGTGACCAGCCACTGGTAGATCATCTGGCAGATTCTACCTACTAAAGTATTCCATCTGCAGTTACATCTTAAACTTCATAGCACTGTGAGATGAAGGTGTCCTAATATACAAGTTTATAGATGAAAATGTTTTACATATCAAATGGGATGCTTTTGGCACAGATGAAAATGCCCTGCTTACATTCTTAGAGAAATATGGATTTGCTTTTCCCCATGATTAAGCCAGAGAAATTGTCTGCAGTCGTGTAATGGTTTTGGTGATGTGGAAGTTCAGAAAGTTGTTTCCTGAAGTATGTCAGGACTGACTTTAGATGGATTTTTAGATACTTTTTTAAGTATATTTACAAAATTTAACAGCATCTGTTTAAAAAACAATGAACTCCACTTATTGTCCTTTTCTTTACATAAACACAAAGAAAACTGTTAAATATAAATGAAGAGGCCAAAAAGGACACTCTACAAGAGTGAAACAGGATATTTTGTATTACAGCAATCAGAAAACTCTCAGGCAGAATTGTCAAGAAAAACAGTGCAAGGCTATAGGTCAATTTGCTATGAAATCTGTATAATTTTATTTTCACTCACACTGAATTAAACTGAATAAATCTGCTGCAAATGAAATAAAACCTTGTATTGATTAAGTGTACAGACAAATACCAAATGTTTTGACTTTACTCAGCAAAAAACCAATGTTAAAATAAACTGTTGGTATTTTTATATAAGGCTACAGTACATTTTCTCCTTCCTTCCAGTTTCACTTGTGGCTGACAGGATAAAAGTGCTTTCTAGGGTCTGCCTCAGTGCTTTCTCATGAAGATCTAATTTTCTCTGGAGCTCCCTTAAATTCTTATGGTTTGATCAGCGGAGCCTGAAGCTGAAGTGTGTTAATTCGTGTGGGGACAACAACTTTAAGTCACAATTAAGCGAAGTTCTTCATCCAGACTGCATGGCCTGACCAAAGCACACCCTGTGCAGTGCTACTTCTGAGCCTCCAATGCGGGGTGAGGATGAGGTGGCCTCTCTGGCTTACGTTCCCTTGTTGGAGTCACTGGAGCGGGGACTCGGAAGCCGCAGGGGGAACTTGTGTTGTTGATACTCTGCCTGGAAAACCGAGGCACAGATTTGTTTGGGGAGCAGAGCAGAGGGAGGAGAGCTAGAAAGCATATATTGGCTGCATGTAATTTTATTGAAAGCTTTGCAGATATTTACTAAGCCTCCAATTAAGACTAACTTGTGCAGATTGTAACAACTGACAAAATGCAAAAATATGCAAAATCGTTAATCGTACTATAAAAATAACAACTTGTTTTCTGAGATTTTATTTAGTGTTTCAACCAAGAATGGCTAAAATTCACTTATTCACTGTGAAGGAGTGAGATATGAATAGAAAATTACTACATTAATAATAAATTAATAAATATACAGTCCTGAGAGCAGCTATGAGTCTTTCTGTGCCTACAAAGTTATTTCTATTGTTCTCAACATATTGTATATTATACCTTAAAATGCTATAGGCTTGTTTTAAGTAACTGCTGGAAAGAGCAACAAATACGAGTTATTTGATAAAAAAGTTGATTCCTGCGTCCCGGTAGCTGACTTGCCTTTTGTGCCTCCTCCATAATGCTGGGGTTTTGCACATTTACCATCAAGTAACTACAGATTTCTTAGGATTTTTTGTGGTTTTGATTATACAACATGATGAGCTTGGAGGGAAATTTATGTATATTGAAGCTGGTGTATAGGTTTCATCAAAAATGAATTTTTGTAAGGAAATAATTTGTTGTGGGAATGCATTAATTGAGGTAAAATGTCATTTGGTCAAACCTTCTCTCTCTGCCCAAGTAACTTGAGTCATGTTTTTACCGATATGCTGGAAGGACACACTGGAGGGGTAAAAGATTTGAGTTCAATCAGGCAGAAGAGAAATGTGAACTAGATTTCAGTTTTCCAAATTATAACTCTAAGCACTGGACAAGTAAGCATAAAGAATGGCCAAGATGCTGCCTCATGCTTTGTGTGAGGTTGGAAGCTCACCAGATGATGACTAGGACAAATGGTGCATACTGTTCTTGTCTCACTGTCCTTGGGGGCAGGCAGCTCATATAACATGATGGCAAGAGTGGTCTGTGATATAAGAGCTTCACTCTTCACCCTTTTCACCCTTGTACTATATAGGTTTTTAGCACACTTTCTGTTTCTTTATCACCTGATTGGCATATGCCTTCTGACTGTATCACCATATTCTGTACAAGGGGCCATGCCCATCACTGCCCCTTGGCTTCTAATTTGCCCTTGCTGTGCCTGCTGCCAGTGAAGCTGGCAAAGTTTCAGCTATGCAGGGCTGGCTCAGGACCACCAACATCCTCTAGGCTAGGGCAGATGAGTAGAGTTTGGCATCACAGACCTCATCTTCACCCAAAACACTGAGTGTAGCTGGTGCTACTTCAGATGGGACAGTACCCTTTATGTCCTCCACTGGTTAGCAGCCAGGGCCAGCATCCCCTGCAGCCAGGTGGCAACTGCGTCCCAGCGCAGTCTTTCTATTTTCCAGCAGAAGTTTTGGGTGAGGGAGCCAGCACCCATTTGTGGGACCATATTGTCTTCCGTTTTGGGGATTACTAGTCCTGAGCTTAGGAAAAGAAGGGCCATATCCAGAGTGCCGTACCCACTGCCCTGCAGCGACGGCACGCGTCTGTCAGAACTGCTGTCAGATTGCCATGAGAACAGGACAGAAGCCATTGTTTTCTATGGAGCCTAGCCAGTCCAAACGTCTGCATTTTCGCTGGGGGCTAGTTTGGTGGCAGCGAATCAACTGCTGCTTTATAGGCTTTGAAATAATTTTACCACCCTTCAAGGACACACATCACCTCAGAAATGAAAGAAAACACAGAGGTAGATAGGTAATTAGAAGACAAGGTCTAAGCTATGAAATAGGCATGTCACTATGGAGATAACTTTTTTTGTCTCAAAATGTTGACCTTTATGTGAAAGACCTCCAAAAAAAGCATCTGATTTCTTGAATCCTGAGTAAATGAAGACACTTTAAAATGGGAATTAGTTTTGGTGTCTAAAGCCATTAAAATAGACCCACACAAGAGAAAATATTTTAGGTACACCTCTTTCTTTGGCATTTGTGATTGCCTGGGTCAGTCATCTCACTGTGCTGGCTGATGCAAATCCTGACCGGGGAGCGTTACTCTCTGCCTAACTCTGGATCATTTTGTATATAAGATTAGGCAAACACTGAAGATTGTGTTGTGAACTCGATCATAGACATGGGCAGAAAAAGAAGATGAGGTCCAAGAGAAATCTTGCAGCAGGGGCCTGCGTGCACCCCCAGGCTCTGCAGCCTCTCCCCCCACGCAGGGGCTCGCTGCCCGGGCTGGAGGCCAGCTCTGCTATGGGGCAGCCATGGAAGCTGGGGTCAGGCTGCTGGGAACAGAGAGCTGTGAGATGCTTCTTTTGGGGGGTCTCTTCTTTGCCCGGGAGCTGCATTTAAGCTCAGGCCCTCCACCTTGGTTCTCGCCCGAGCCACACTGGAGATATGCCTGTGCCTGGCCCTGATCCTGACCTGCTGACTTGGCCTCAGACCGGCCTCGTCACTGGGGCCTTGCCTGGGCTGTGACTGACCCTGGTTACCGTCACCGGACCTGCCCTGCTCTCCTTGCTTGGGCACAGTGGGACTGTCCCCTTGCTGGTGAGGATGGTGCCCTGCCACCTTGCTGTCACCCCAGCCCCTGGCTGGCCTTCCCTGGGGAGCAGCCTGCTCTTTGCTTCACACAAACAATTTATGGAAAACATTTTGTTTTCATCTCAGACTTTTATCCTTTTTAACCTGTATTTGTTGGGGTTTTTGCTGGACTGTTTTGATGCATCTAGATTTTATATTGGACTAGGACTGAGAATATATCTAACTAGCTGATTTTAGGAAAATTACCAAAATAATTCATAAAGTAGAATTATATAGAAGATTTGTGGTCTATGAGTAAAGTAGGTCTTTTAGTGCTTTTGGAAATATCTGTCCAAGAAATCAGAAATCACAGTGGAGGAGAAAAAAAAGCCTGAAACCCATGAAACCGTAAGGCACTCCTGAACATCAGCTCAAAGACATACTTTTCCTGTTTTTTCTCTTTCACATTCATACATTGCGTATTTATATTGTATGGCCGGTTACAGCTGAGATGGGATTAGAGGTCTTACCTCAGTATTCATTTCAGATGTTCATGTGCGTTGCCAGATTACTACAAATCTCAGGAAAGCTCACAAGTTATTTTCCCAAAATGCTTGTTGGAGTCAGCTATATAACTCAACATTTCAATGGAAAATATACATTCATAAAACTGATGTCAACTAAAATGTCACTGAAAAGAGGAGGAAATTACTGCATAGCTTTTCACTGCGAGGCACGGTAACCTGGTGGAGCACTGCAGCTTGCCTTACACAAGTAGGTTGTCTATAGCTCCTGTCAACAGAGGGATCAACTTTCTCTGCCAACGGCACTGTTGAAATGAATACAGCTCACGCTTAACTTCCTAGTGGCACGGTGAGTCGTTGAACTTCTGCTAAACGAGCAGACCATAGCTTCAGAGGAAGCTGTAAGTAACTAGTATGTGGAAATCCACCATTGACTGACATGTCAAAATAATTTGGGCTGAAAAAAATAATCCCTCCTCTGATATCAGTTGGGTTAGGAATTGTATTTAGCCAAGCATAACTATATGGTTATTTTGCTAGATTAGAGATGAGATTTCTTTATCTTGAAAATGTGAGGGTTTGTACATGAGGGTATCACCAGATCCAAATTCCAAGTCTAGCTCTTAGCAGTGCTTTTCGTTTGGGGATACACTGTGCTGCTTAACTTTTCCTAAGTCCACAGGAACACAGCACCCAGATGATATTGCTTATCATCTCCACTATTAACAAATTCCCCTTCATAAATTCTGCTGTCAGAAAACTGAAAGAACCTGTTCTTCTAGCCCAAGTTGTATTTTGAGACCCCACTATTACGCTAAACCCCTTTCTTCTGACATGGCATCCATTACATGTCTGTCCCATATGGGCCCAGCGATAAAATAAAAGCCTTGTATTTTTTCCCCCTCTGTTCCCCACTCTTGCCCCCAGAGTGTACTGAGGGTTTTGGTTTTATGACTGGATTACTTTTCAAGCTTTCCTCCCCCTAGAAAGGCTAATGAAACTCAGCAAGTGCCAATGTGGGTCTGGAAAGTCTGAACAGTTGGGACAACTAATCTACTTTCAGGCTTGTCTTTTAGAGCTTTGCTGCAGTAAAGCCTTCAGTAATAAAAGCAAAGATACATTAAGCTCCATAAATAAAATCTTCTCAAAAATCAGTAGAATGTTCTTCAGGAAAAGACTTTTAAATGGGCACATCTAACAATGTTATACTGAATATCTCCACCCCCCTGAAAGAAGAATAAAAGTAAAATGTACTAGCCAAATGGCAAGGATCAAGAGACCAATATATCTCTTTCTCATTATATGAGGTTTTTAAAAGGTGACTGGGAAACTAGAGAATGCATTTTTATTGTAGAGTGGCAGGAGAAAATTAAAAACCGGCTCTATTAAATGTTCTCACTAGCTTAATTAAGAGACGTATAACAAAGCACTTAATCTAGCTGGCTTTTACAGCCAATGGCACTAGTAAGTCTTTTAAAAAGAGAATAAAAGAGAAAAAAGGAAATACTTCATCTACATGTTGTGTGGGGAGAAGCTGTGGCATAACGAGGATCGATTATCTTGAAATTTCATGTGTAGAAAATTGAAAAGATTATTTTTGGTGGCTACTTTAGACTTAGAACTTTGCTATTTTATCCTGCAATCACAATAATTTTTGTACTGCTTATTTTCATGCCTATTTACTGATACTTGATACCTTCAGGTAAATATCAATCTTCCTTGATAACCTCCTTGTGCTTCCAAAGTGCATATTCTTGCCCGTCACTTAGACACTACCCACTAAACATAGTCAGTAACAGCACTGACTGTCTTTTCACAATGAGTATATGTAAAGAAGAATCTTTGACATGTGAAGCAAAATATTTACATCACTTTAAAGACCAGTAAATGCATTAGAAATAGTTTAAGGAAGTCAGGGCAGGTTGTGGCATGCCTGTAAAGAAAGAAATCAATGAGTTGCATTTATATGATAGATTAAAATGAAGGCATTATTCTGCAGGAGGTGGAATTAGGAAGGTGGTGTAGGTAAGCTTAACTTGGATGGGAAGGTTCAAATCAGTTAGGGAAGTTTGATTTTCAGTATCACAAGGCAGAAGGGAAAATATGGAATCTGAAAATCTTTTTAACATTGACTCTTGCTCCTGACAAAAGGTTTAAAACAGAGTTTATGTATTTAGGTAAAGTAGATTCAGATTATCAAATGTAATTATCAATTGGAAAAAGACCAAATTAAAAAAAAGAAAATACAAAAATATTACAGAAATGCAAAAAGGTATTATGAACATGCTAATGAAGTTATTTCATCGGCAAACACCTTTTTGTTATGTTTCATGGTGTCAGTGAATGAAGATTTTGTTATATTCTCCCTAATGTTTAAGTAAACTGAGAACTGGTAAAAAGGAAGCATATTTGAGACAGAGAGTCTTTGCTTTACTTAAACATTATGAGCATTATAACAAAATCGTCAATCATTTACTGAAGGATTTTCTTCTGTGGCATACTCTAGAGAAATAAAGACCATAATTTTGACAATATGACAGGCTATGTTTTAGACCCTGTTATGCAGAAGCTTAAATTCTGTCAGGAAAAAAAAAAAAAGCAACCTTTATTCAGTGGGCTGATAATCCCCTTAACTCCTGGGGAGGCCAGTGGCAGCTGAGCAGGGACTCTGTCTCCAGGAGCTGTCTGCTATTTGTGTTCTTCAGCCCTTGGCCCAGATTCATCCTCTGCAGCCCGTAAACATGGACATCTAAACCAGGAACTCTTTGTACAGGTGTCGGAAAAAGACAGACATATAGAGAAAGAGCAATTCCAGTAACATTCAAAATTGTCCTGTGGGTCTGCTTACTCCCCCATTGATTATAGAATCACAGAGCGGTTGAGGTTCAAAGGGACCTCCACAGGTCATCTGGGCCAACTCCTCTGCTCAAGCAGGGCCACCTAGAGACGGTGGCCCAGCACCATGTTCAGATGGGTTTTGAATATCTCGTAGAATGGAGACTCCACAACCTCCCTGGGCAACCTGTGCCAGTGTTCAGTCACCCTCACAGTGAAATAGTGTTTCCTGATGTTCAGAGCGTCCCATGTTTCAGTTTGTGCCCACATTTCCTCTGGTCCTGTCACTGGGCACCACTGAAAAGAGCCTGGCTCTGTCCTCTTTGCACCCTCCCTTCAGGGGTTTATATGCATTGGTAAGATCCCCCCCGAACCTTCTCTTCTCCAGACTGAACAGTCCCACCTCTCTCAGCCATTCCTCATAGGAGAGATGCTCCAGTCCCTTAATCATCTTTGTGGCCCTATGCTGGGCTCTCTTCAGTATGTCCATCTCTCTCTTGTACTGGGGAGCTCAGAACTGGACACAGCACTCCAGGTGTGGCCCCACCAGTGCTGAGTAGAGGGATCACCCCCCTCTACCTACCTACTGGCAGCACTCCTCCTGATGTAGCCCACGATAACGTTAGCCACCTCTGTGGCATGGGCACACTGCTGGCTCGTTATCAACTTTATGTCCACAAGGACGCCCAGGTCCATTTCTGCAAAGCTGCTTTCCAGCTGTACTGGTGCCTGGGGTTGTTCTTCTCCAGGTGCGGGACTTTGTGCTTCCATTTTTTGAACTTCATGAAGTTCCTGTCAGCCCATTTCTTATTGATAAGAAATTTATAAGAAACAGAGTAATAAGAAATAAATTTCTTATCAATAAGAAATTATTTAGATAATGAAAGATTATAGAGGAAGGATGTATTTGTTCTGTTTCCCTTCCCCTAAGGCAGAGCACCTGTGCTTAAGTCATTCCTGATAGACATTTGTCTTGTTTAGGTTTAACAAGCTCCAGTAATGAAAACTTGGCAAGTCCCCCCAGGCACTTCTTTACTATGAGAAGGTTTTTCCTGATGTCGACCCTAAAATATTCCTTGCTGTGATCATTGCTTTTCCTCCGTGATGGTTTTTGAAAATCATCAGGTTCCCACTCTTCCCTATCAGTCTTCTCTTTATTAAACAACTCCACTTTATTATATCTTTGTGATTTTAGATCTTTGACTGTACTTGTTGTTGGACTCTCCAGTTTTTGTGTATCCTTCTTGAAATATGATGGTCAGCTGCAAAACTATATTCATGGCCTCACTTGTGGTCTGGGCTTTTGGTGATGGCTCCTACCGAAATTCCACCCCCCCAAAAAACCCCACAAATGAGCTGAACAGCTGTGCAAAAGACTCATTGTGCTCACCAAATTCAGTGAAGCTTCATCCAACTTTCATCATAACAATGCAAAAGACAGAGACCTGGGGTTTTATTTGGTTTGGAGTAGAAAATCTCAAGCTTGCTTCCTATATCTCTCAAATAATATGTATCAGCTAACTGTGATGTCAAGCTGTGTCTATGTATTGTCATTTCTTTGCAGGCCATCTGCAGTGAACTTCATGTGTACACTGCATAAAAGCAAGGGTGGGCATTCAGTTTAAATTTGTCATTTTGACTACCTCTGTACTCAGCAGAAAGAGGGAGGACTCCTGGAGGGCAATTCATCTTGGGATAAAGTAAGTATCAAAAATACATTGGAGATCTCTTCCTCTCTGAGACCTCTCTCTCTCTCTCTCTCCAGTAACCAGTGAGGCAGCCAAGTCAGTTAGCTTAAATTAGACACTTAACCTTTAAATGGCCAAATTAGGTGAGTGAAAGTAAATAACAACAATATTCTGTTTCAGAAATTCTCATTACTACTGCAAAAAAAATTACTACTGCAAAAGATGACCTCATGAAATATTATCCTGCTGACTGCTTTGTCCAGTGTAACTGAACAAAAATGCTTGTAAAAACAAAATAGGCACAGTTGTGGGCTATCTACTCAATAAACTGCACACACACATTGCAACTAATGACCTGTGGTGAATCTGCTAAAAATGCCAAGGGTTGAATCACTGCAGTATGAGCAAATTGGATGGTAGGAATTGGCTGGTTTTGCAGGGATTAAAAAATAATACAAAACATCACATTGAAAAAGATTCGCTTCAACCAGGCATCTGCAGCACAGACTCAGAAACGTGCAATTTCTCTCAATTTACACAATCATCACCGGTATACAATACATAATCCATGGATGCAATTGTTCAATAAATTACTGAGATTAAGACCCCAGTAGATTTCAGAAATAAGTGCGCATCAGTTGTTATGGTCCCTCTTTTGAGTTGGTTTGTTTGGGCATGTGTAGCCATACTCTGTGATCTACAACCAGGATATGCACAACTCACAAGTACTAAGCAAGTGCTTATTGACTCACACAGAAAGTAGCTTGGCTTTAATGACCTCTTAGGTTCAGGATTGGTACACTCACTGCTCCAGATCTGGCACCCAGGGTCTTTGCTGCCCAGCCAGGCATCAGTGACGATGGGGAGGGCGGGCTGGTCCCACAGCTCCCCGCAACAGATGCACAGGGCTGCTGAGCTGCCACCTACCACCAGCCCCACCGACACTCAGGACACTGGTGACTTGACCCAGTAGCTCCTGACTAGTCCCTGGGCCAACAAGCCCCCCTCTCTATTTTAATTTAGGATTATACACCTTTCCATGCCGGTGTTTTCCCTCTTGAATCCTTGAGCTGCTAACAATCCTGCTATGCCAGTGCCTGTAATTTTTATTTTTCTTGTCTCTGTACAGACTCACAGCTCATTTTCGGCAGTCTGAAGACAGGCTGTGCAGCTGTGGCGTCAGAGCTGGCCCGTGGATCCTTGGTGCACAGACTGCTAAAGCCCTGGTGATGGGGGAACCTTGCAGCAGGGTACAGAAAGAAAGAGACAGGTTCACTAAACAGGACATACATTATTAAGGTGATGGGAGAGAGTGAATTTGGAAAGGGCATAAGATGCCATTCTTCAGGGCATGCACCAGCTAAACAGCAAAGTTAGGAAGGAACTGTCCTTATGTATCAGTTCTTCCATGACCGCTTACCTCATGGATTCTGTGGAAATTTCCTTTGCAGCATCTGGTACTGATCACTGTCAGAAACAGATCGCATTAAGTAGATGCTTGGGCTGCTCCTGTATTTGCAGCTCCTGCACTTTGTAAAGATGCATATATATGTGTGTAAAAAGACCTACAACCAACTTATGTTCTGCATTGCCCTGAGGTTAGTGAGTAGGCTGGTGTAGAAAGTGATTGTAAAAGATGTGTATCAATGGCTAATGATGTTTTTCACTAAGTAGTCCAACATTTAATTTATCAACATTACAGAGGGAAAACAACCCACTTTTACTTCATTTGTAGGATATCTATCTGTCCACATTTTTATATCACATTTTTATATAACTGATGTCCTTGGTGATGGTTGCTATGAGAGAATATTGGCACTTTAATCCAATGTCGCACTTACGGGGCTAGGGCACAGTGGTCCTCTTGCTTTTGATTTATATTTTCTACTTTAGTAGCTTTAGATTTCTTTCAGTACCAAGGCTCTTTGCCTAGTGACTGGTTATCAGTCACCTTAGCAGTGGTAGGAGTTAATTTTTATCTTTCCTATTTATTATGTTGACTTTCCCTTTACAGCTTGTCTCTCTCGCATTTGAAAAATATATGAAACTGATCTCTCTCCTAAAACACCACATAGCTCAAACTTTTTTTGAAAGAAAAATGTCAAGAGGACATGTTTTTGTCACTTAGAAAAAGGACTCAATCATTAAATGTTTTCCTTCATGTGTGAATTTGTAATAGTTAAAGTTAATGCTACCTTCAAGGTAGAATAAGTATGGTGATGAAAAAATGAAGCTTATGAGAAGCCCACTGACTGGATCGAGTTAACCCTGGGTCTCATCCAGGGAACTCCCTTGTTTCTCGAGAAGGGGGTTTCAGAAGTACCATTTCACCCTCTTTATTTGTATGTGACTTTTCACTTTCCTCTTTGCCTCCCTACAAACAGGAGATACTATTTTCAGATCAGTGTAACAGTAATGAAGGAAATATCTTCATGCAAATCAGGGAAGACACTCGCTGTGAACCCTGGAAAATTCCGGGCTAGAACAAGCCTCACACGACATTGCTGAGTGTGATTAGGAAGGTGTGGTCTAGATCTATGTATCATGCAGGTGATGCTAAGGACTAAAAATCCTGTGGACTTTTCCATTTCCTTGAGTGCTGCTTTCAGATCAGCAGCCTCTGCCCTACTCTGAGGTAGCTGAGACATCTGGATATCTTGGATGAAACTGCTAAATAGATGTGGATAAGGCATATCAAGGAATTAAGAGGATAAACTGTTTGGAGGCTAGGACAAATGGGTGTGATCTGGTAACTTGAACTGAAGATTGTTTGAAGGTGGTGTTTTGGGGCAAGGACTATGAGTAGGCATGGAGGTTCAGGCTGCTAAGGCTCCTAATGTGAACTGAAATTCCAAGAGGGAGTGGAGCAGAAGGAGTCTGAGACTTCAAGCTTACATTGCTGCTCCATCTTTTCTTCTTACAACTTCATGGTAGGGATCCAGCATGGGAAGCAAGGAGACAGAAACTGTTTGTCTATTCATAGCAGCTCCACATACCTTGAAAACCAGTAAGTGTATGTAGGAGCTTAACATTTGAAGGAAATACTCAAGATACTGCTATCCGCCTCCCTGTGCTTTGCCTCTCACTCAGTTGCACTGCAACAACAGTTTGTGGGCTCACAATGTAAATTGGATTATGAACTGAACTAGTGTTCAAAAAACACTGAAGTTTTTTTCTTAAAGTCAAATCAGTTCCCTGATCGGCTTCACAGCATGGCACATCATCACACAAGGACAAGAGAAAATGCCTATGCTAACATCACTGCCGAATTTATCATGATATGAAACTATGGTGTGAGAAACTGTGTGAGATACGGAATATTCTATAGAACTGAATTCTGGTAGTCATAATTCTTAAGGACCTTACAATGAAACACCTTCTGTAAGACATACAAGAGAACTGAGAAAGCAATATTGTGACAAAAAGTCTTGTTTTTTCCTCATCAGAAACAATGCGCTATAAGTTTGCAAGTTGGGCACCATATCGCCTATCAGCATTGTTCCCATTCCATAGAATCATAGAATCGTTTAGGTTGGAAAAGACCCTTAAGATCATCAAGTCCAACCATTAACCTTGCACTGCCAAGTCCACTGCTGAACCATGTTCCGAAGCACCACATCTACATGTCTTTGAAATACCTCCAGGGATGGGGACTCAACCACTTCCCTAGGCAGCCTCTCCGATGCCTGACTACCCTTTCAGTGAAGAAGTTTTTCCTAATATCTAGTCTAAACCTGCCGTGGCACAACTTGAAGCCATTTCCTCTTGTCCTATCGCTTGTTCCTTGGGAGAAGAGACCGACCCCCACCTCGCTATAACCTCCTTTCAGGTAGCTGTAGAGAGTGATAAGGTCTTCCCTCAGCCTCCTCTTCTCCAGACTAAACAACCCCAGCTCCCTCAGCTGCTCCACGTAAGACGTGCTCCAGACCCTTCACCAGCATCGTTGCCCTTCTTTGGACACGCTCCAGCACCTTGATGTCCTTTTTGTAGTGAGGGGCCCAAAACCGAACACGATATTCGAGGTGCGGCCTCACCAATGCAGAGTACAGGGGGATGATCACTTCCCTAGTCCTGCTGGCCACACCATTTCTTATACAAGCCAAGATGCCATTGGCCTTCTTGGCCACCTGGGCACACAAGCAACATTTTTTGGTGAAGACAGGGACTCACTATTTGAGTAGCAGATACGATCCACACAGCTGATCGCTGCTGACTGCCTTTGCAGACTGTTGTTAATGCAACTGCAGAAGAAGAGTTCTCTATTTGAGTTGGCAGCTGGTAATGGTGGTGAATGATTCCTCCTAATAAAAGTAGATTCCAAATACTATAGATAGAAACCAAATTATATACATAGATAAACATCTCAAAGATGGTAAACATTCAACATGTCTGAAAATTGGCAGCTAAGCAGATGAAAGATACCTAGATAAATGAGTGTGTTCACCAGAGGCAAGACAGCAGAAACCATCTGTCACTTTTGATAGCCATTACTTAGCTAATCAGTGTCCAGGCTATGCTAGCATATGTACTCTCTTCTTCTGGCAGCAAGGAAGAAAAGATGGACCTAGGGAACAAGAATGGGGAAGAGGATGAGGTTGTTGTGTGTGAAATGGAGCAGAGGGGGGTAGGCATCCTAGGGGAAAGAAAAGATGGCCGTAGAAAGCCAAATTGTATGTGTTCTCCTAATCACAGAATAAGTGCTGTACTTCTAACGCTATAGAGAGTTCACGGATTACGCCAGGTCCCAGATGCTTCAGGGAGATCTTCTTTATTCAATGACCTGTTCCCACAGCCTGTGTGGGTCGCTCTCTGTTCCCAGCTGGAACAAAGCTACTCAGAAATCCAGCTCTCTACACCGCAGCAGGCACTGCCAGCTTTATAGCTACACAGAGCTGGAATTAATTGTTTTGCAACATCTGTGTGGAGTAATGGGGATGGAAAGGAATGGATAACATGGCTTGTTATCTTTTCCCTTCTGTTTTTAGCTTATTTAAATTCTCAAGTGGACCTAAAATTCCAGAAATAGTGTTATTAACGCCTGTAACAAATACAAGATACACTATCTTGTCAGGTTTGCTCTCCTCAACTTTTGGTCTACTTGTCTACAATTATAATTGCGATGAATAAGCCAAAAACTGAGACGAGAAACTGGGCAACTATGTCACACTTTAATGAGCTGAAACCGTTTTAGATATGTATCACCGGCAAAACTTCAGCCTGAATATGTGAGTGTTGCCTCAAAATGTTCTTCCAGCTGACTGCCAAAAGCTTTCTCTGTATTAAATGAGACTCCCAGTGCTTGATCTGTTTTTTCATAAATTTCAATCCTGACTTTTTTGTGGCTTATGTAGTACTGCTGTTATCATCCTACTCTCTGTGTCTGTAGTCCAAAATAGTCATAGCTGGTCTGTAGGATTTCTTTTGTTTTAAATGTTTGTGTTCATGAATCTTATATTAAAAAAAGAAAATTCCTTAACTATGTTTTTAAAACTCTCAGGAATTATTAAAATAGAAAGAAACAGAAAAGTGTAAATTATTCACAATTAATTTATTCTTTGTTTTTCCTTCACTCTTGATAACAAAATTGGGTAAGATATATCCATGGTAACACTTTGAGGTTCTTGCTGCAATCTGCGAGGAACTTAGAAGTAACTGTTTTTATTAGTATGGCAAAAGGGATAAAAGTGATGGATTTGTAAGAAGAGCTTAGTTTTATAAAATTTGCTTCAGATTCAGTAGTTGAGAATATTCTCTGAAGACATTTAAATGCCTTTTTCCTTAAAATAATGTATTGTTCAAAGGTTAGAATGTCAATTTTTGGGATGCTGATGAAGTAAGCCTCATAATTCAAATCACTAGTTAAAATAGTACCAGCCATGAACTGATGCTGTGCTGCTTAAGCTTCTAACACTGTAAATGCATGTGATAAGAAATAGCAATGCTTTGCCTCCCAGGGTCAGAATGTAAGTGTCTTTACAATACTAGTCACAGAACTTATAGCATATCAAACTATTATTGGTGCATTTTGAGATGTTGATGCCACGACATCTTTCAGACACGCTGGTTTCTGCGTGTATAATGAATTGCTTCTCCAAGAGCATGGCTCCTACACTCCACTGCAATATTAACAATGAGAAGGAAAAAAGATAATTTGCTGCCTTTATACGAATGTTCTCAGCCAAAAATGTATCCAGCATACATAAAGCCTATTCCTTTTTTACAAAAAGCCAGTTTCAGATAGTTGAAGAAATCTGAGTAACTCAGCTATAGTCAGGCTTGTGCAGCGAACACAGCTGGACTCCAGACACTGACTCATTCTCCAATTACCACCACCCAGCTTTTTTTCCAACAGGCTCTCTTCTGCCAATAAATCTTCCAGCTTCCCATAATGTACTGGCAGGCTGAGGTCATGTCAATGTAGACATAAAAACTAAATCTATGTCCACGCCCGTAAGGAGGTAAATAAGGCAAGACATTTGGAACTAACTAGCACCGATAAAAGCAAAGAAACAACTGGGAAGCATACAGACAACTTTAGAACTTCTTTGTACAGATCACAGTGGAAATACTTTGCCCCTGTGTTTATCAGGCTGCTCTCTGTAAGTCTTTTGTATTTCTGCTGCAAGCAGGAGAGGAAAGCAATTTATACTTAAGAAAGGCTATCCTTAGTTAAAAGCAACAAGACGAAAACAAATTTTGACTTTGTAAGATGTTACAACCAAACTACAGGGAAAAAAACCCTATGTTTTGGTAAATATAAGAAAATAAACAATGGTGTCTCCCAGCCCCAGTCTTGCTGTCATATGTGAATAAATAATTATCGATCTGAAGGACCGTTTGCAATGTCTTGCTACAAATTTCAGATATGTAACACGTTCCACATTCTTCTGACCACAGCATGTGGGCTTTACTAAGTTTTGGCACAACCAGATCTCCCTTTTGCTTCAAGTTTACTCCAGAAAACTTGGATTTGAGTTGAACTGAAAGATCCTAAGATCCACTCTTTCCTAAACCAGGTATCTTAGACCAATTTTAGTTGTACGGATCCATACAGTGGATGAAAGTCTATGGTTGTATGTAGGCAATTTAAATATATTTCCTTCTGGCTCTAAAATCTATTAAAAAACAAAGCAGAAAAAAGTATATCATAGAGCATATTTTATTTTTTCTAATGGTGTGACCAGTGTCTTTCTGTAGGCCACCAGCAAGCACCTTACAGTCAACCCCCCATCAGTAGACCACAATTTAAAATAGACAATTGTCATGATGGAAAATGATCTGTCAATCACAAAAACTATATAGAAATTGTACTGCTGAATTTCCAGAGCAATCTCATTTTCTAAGAAGTTTTTACAGATATCCAAAGATTCTAGCCAAGTGACTTCTTAGTCCTATGCAGCATGGGAAAGATAATATCCTGAAGTAAAAATGTGGCTGACAGACTGGCTAGCGGAGACTCCCAACAGCAAAAACAACTTGATATAAAAATTTGGTTGGTATTGCAAAATCTCAGCCAGGCATTTTTTTCAGTCTTTCTGAAGTTCAAACATGTCAGGGAGAATGAGTTTCTGACATTTTCTTTGGCTGCTACTGAAAACTCATCTATATTCAGGCTATTACACTTGAACTTTGAAGAGTCTGTCATAGCAACCTTAAAAAAAAAGTTAATGAGTCCAACTTTGGCTTACTGAGGGAGACAGGAACGTTAGAAGTGAATGGAGGTATTTTTATACCAGGCTCTGAGGAAAATGCTCAATAAAAACCATAGAAGTAAAACACTATGAAGAAGGAGAAATGAAATGGGAAGTTATGCTAGACTTTTGCCTCCAAAGCCAATAATCTGTAAGAGCAGAAGTATTTGTAATTATCTAAAATGTCGTTACCTCCCCTCTGCTCCTTCTTATACATCACATCACCAAATTTTCAGAAAAGCCCTTTGTCCGATGCGTTCCTTTGAATTTCAGTATTGCCAGGAGACTGCACCAGGAGGTGCAGCTGTGCCGCTGTACCTACTTGGCCTATGCCTACATTTGGAGGGCCAGGGGGCTGGGAGGTGGTAGCTCTGCTCCTTTTCCCAGGACAGTCTGAACTCCTTGGATGGCAAGGCTGAGATGGAGCCAGAATGAAGAACTGCTAAACGGGGAGTGCCTGGAGATGCAGAATAAGCAGGTTAGTAAGTATGATGCTGGTGAAAAGAATTGTGGGAAGAAAGGGGGCTGGCTATGGGGCTGCGAGTGAGGGAAAGAAGTGAACTATGGTGGCATTATCCAGGACACCAGGCTGGCTGGGGATGGGGTTACTACTATTACCCCAACTACTGAATTACTGCTACCTACAAGTAAGGGATGTCCACATATTTGGAGCTGGGGGATCTGCGCAGGCAGTAAGACAAGTGCTGCCTATGCAGGAGACAGAGTGGGGGAAGGAAATTCTGAGGGGGACAGGGAAAATGAGCATCACTAGTTCCTGGGGCCCAGAAACTGTCAGAGTGGACTTGAGAGGTTGTAAGTGAACTGGGACAGCAGATGACAGGAGGTGGGGATGGCAGCCTAACCAGCATACTTCTGAGGACACCTGGGACTGTCCTTCCCTTTTTGAGACTGCCTGCTGTGTACTCCCCTCTTACAGTTTTGGCTTTCTCAGTGCCCTGTGTAGAATTTGCAGGCTGCTGTGGGCATGCAAAGCAAAAATTAGATGTTCCCAGGCTTGTAAATAAATTAACGCTCTTGGCTCTGTGTCCTGAGAGTATCACCTGCTCCCTCCTGCAAGGCAATTACATTGGTTGGTGATGGATGAGGAGGCGTAACACAGTGGCTGTGCTGCCTGCTCACCACTTGCCACCAAAGGGCTACTAGCAGCTCTGTCACTGCCATAAATCTGCGTTTTGTTGTAGGTAATTCTCTGTTCACCTCTGTGCAACAAGTCCCTGAGAGATGATAGAGGGGACTTTTCAAACCCTAAGCGTGAGTTGCTGTCACAGACGAGCACATTTCCAATGATCTCATTTTCTCATTGTCCTTCTCATTCCATTAAATCTTCCACTAATTGGACTTTTTAATCAAAACCAAATATAGTTTTCCTTTTATTACTCTTCTGATATATTTAGTTTATTCTACTAACAAATATATTATTGTTATGTAGTAACTATTTGTACACCATATAGGGTTTTGTCCTATGTTGTTTTTTGTACTAGTGTATTGAATTTGTGTGGCAAGGTTTTGGTAGTGGGGGGCTACAGGGGTGGCTTCTGTGAGAAGCTGCTAGAAGCTTCCCCCATGTCCAACAGAGCCAATGCCAGCCGGCTCCAAGACAGACCTGCTGCTGGCCAAGGCCAAGCCCATCAGCAATGGTGGTAGCACCTCCAGGATAACACATTTAAGAAGGTGAAAAAGTTGCTGCGCAACAGCAGTCAGAAGGGAGGAGTGAGAATATGTGAGAGGAACAACTCTGCAGACACCAAGGTCAGTGAAGAAGGAAGGGAGGAGGTGCTCCAGGCGCCGGAGCAGAGATTCCCCTGCAGCCCCTGGGGAAGACTATGGTGAGGCAGGCTGTCCCCCTGCAGCCCATGGAGGTTAATGGTGGAGCAGATATCCACCTGCAGCCTGTGGAGGACGCCATGCTGGAGCAGGTGGATGCCCGAAGGAGGCTGTGACACTGTGGGAAGGCCACGCTGGAGCAGGCTCCTGGCAGGACCTGTGGACCTGTGGAGAGAGGAGCCCACGTGGGAGCAGGTTTGCTGGCAGGACTTGTGACCCCATGGGGGACGCATGCTGGAGCAGTCTGTTCCTAAAGGACTGCACTTCATGGAAGGGACCCATGCTGGAGCAGTTTGTGAAGAACTGCAGCCTGTGGGAAGGACTCACAATGGAGAAGTTTGTGGAGGACTGTCTCCCGTGGGAGGGGCCCCACGCTGGAGCAGGGGAAGCACATGAGGAGGAAGGAACAGCAGAGACAACATGTGATGAACTGACTTCTATTGCCCGTCCCCCTGTGCTGCTCTTGGGGAGGAGGCAGAGAATTTGGGAGTAGAGTTAAGCCCAGGAAGAAGAGAGGGGTGGGGGAAAGGTGTTTTAAGATTTGTTTTTTATTTCTCATTACCCTGCTCTGACTTTGATTGGCAATAAATTAAGTTGATTTTCCTGAGTTGAATCTGTTGTGCCTGTGACAGTAATTGGTGAATGATCTCTCCCTGTCCTTATCTTGACCCACGAGCCTTTCATTATGTTTTCTCTCCCCTGTCCAGCTGAGGAGGGGAGTGACAGAGCGGCTTGGTGGGCACTTGGCATTCAGCCAAGGCCAGCCCACCACAACTAGCCTCATCTCTCTACTGTGTGGACAACTTCTAGGGATACATGCAATATTATGAATTTGTTCCACACGGTTGGTTCTTTCTCTCATACTCTTACCAGAGGGAGAACTGTATGTGAAGTTTAGTACTTTGTTATCGTGCGTGTTATTGTTTTATTTTTAAAAGCATTTCTACTTATTTAACAGTTTGTATTTATGATAGAGAAAGGAAGACAAAGAAATTCTTGCACTTGAAGTGAAAGCATGGAAAACTGCCTCCCCAAGCCCCTGTCATCTTTTACTTTGTTAGAAAGATGCTTTATTCCCGAGGAAAATAATTATTAACCTTAATCTTAGGTGATTCTTTGGCCATGGTAGTTTGTCCTCAAGAATAAGAGAAAGACTTTGCGTTCAATGGAGAGCCAGCACAGGGAACAAAGACAAGACAGACACTTTTCTTAATCAATAAAATATCAAACAAATTTGTTGGAATACAACAAACAGTTCAAACTAAAGCACACAAACTAAACCACTCTGAGAGCTCTTTGTGCTATGTGACCCCTCAGCTGTGGACTTAGCAGAAAAAAATGTCCTGTGTTGCCTTGAGACTTCCAGTCTTCAGAATTGTTGAAAAAATCTTTGAAAGAGAAGCTGATTGTAAACTACAGCAGCTCTAACATACGTGAATTTTCTGTTATTCTAAAACAAGACTTGGCTGGCTCTCTGAAGTGGAAAATTCAGTATTTCTGATGCACAATTGACTGTTTTGCTGCAGCTAAACTATGCTCATTGTTTTATTTCCCTGCCCTCTAGAATCTGCCTATAGGTGCCCATTACTTGGTAGCTTGCCTTGCAAGGTGAAGCCGGATGAGTGTGAGAGAGGGAGGAATACAGAGAGTATTCAGGGTGCCAGAGGACAGCAAGAAGAGCAAGGAGAAACGCTAATAGTGATTTTTAGCTGTGTTGACTGCTGTTGTAACCGTTGTACCTGCCTGACCAATCTTTGCTTTGTTTTACTTTCAAAGTCCACTTTTGCCTCAAGTCTGGACTAGAAGACCTTGGAAGAACTTTCTCCCACTAGCATGGAGTATCAAGTTAATGCAGAGATCATCATATTCATCATAAATCAGCGAAGCACTCAACAGCTCCACATGTACTCAACCTCAATATGTAATTACATATCTGCCATCATCTGTACCCATATTTAACTCTATACAGTTCCTTGAGAAGGCAAAACTGCAGGCACTGAAGTGTGTAATGCCATGCAGATACCCATGTAAGCAATGGGTCCATAAAAGCTAAATAAGTATAAAGAGAACACAGTCACTTTTGAAAGCACTTGGGACACTATATGCTAGAAAAAAATGCTGCTGCTTTTTTTTGCAATGCATCAATGCCACCTAAAATGTGACAGTAAGGTATACCAGCCAGGATTCATTTAGATTCATTGTGATCCACCCTTGCCATTTAACTGTTACCAGATTTGTTATAAAAATGTTAGATCTTCAATATATCTAATAACCTTGTGGCTTTGAAAGCAGTATGTGAATAATAGCTGTGTAACTGATACACTTGGTTTCCTACTTGAAAGTGTAAAGATAGTAATGTCTTCTACTTAATGTGGCTATACTGTAGGCAATTTTAACAGTTATTTTAAACTTATTAGGATGAGTCTCGGCTTCTGAAATTTGTTATGCAAAGGTACCATCTATTGTTTTCCAAACAATAATGCGTGTACCAGATTTCTACATATTCATGTAGATAATCTTAAGAAAAATTGCCAAGATACTGATGCCAATAGTTATTCTAGCTCTGTAGTCTGAAAATAAATCAACAGTTTTGTCAGCAAGCCCTAAATTTTAAGGAGCATTACAGTAGGAACTGATGTCCACAGTGCTGGAGGATGGGTTGGGGTTTCATGTTCTGAGGCTACATTCTGCTTCCAGTGAAACCAATGCAGTTTTAGACAAGACTTAATGGGGAGAGGAGCCTTTTTTTGAGCTTTTCACTGTTACTTTTTAATAAACTACTCAGTGTTGCTTTTTTAGTGTAATTTCCACAAAGCCTCAGCCAAAGGAAATGCTAGAACAAGACAAAAACAATATAAAGACAAAATACTAAGAACTAAGACAAAGTGATATACTTAGTTTCCAGTAGAAAGGTGGCTCAAGAATTAGCTAGTATGTTAATCGTCTTGATCTTGTATGTCTTGCTCTGGCAACTTCCAATTAATTTGGAATTTTGCTTGCATAAGGAATGTAGGAGTCACCTCTAACTCCTTATGCTGATATTAATTCATAACAGGGAATGGGACCTAGTATTACATACAAGGGAGACTCTTTTCCCCTAGCTTGCAAAAATGCTTTAGTTTTCCCTCCTATGCATCACCTGCTTTTGACAAAAAAACCCACAAAACCCAAACCCCCAAAACAACAAAAAAAAAACAACCCCAAAACAAACTTGAGGTAAACAAATGAAAAATAAATCAGCTATCCAGCCATCAAAATTTAGGCAGGCTGGATGTCGTTTTGGAGGCCAGCAGGATACCTACCTCTTTCCAAGTATTCCATAGGAAACTATTCCCTTTAAAAGAAGAGCTTAAAAGGTAGGTGCAGGTTTAGTGGCTAGATAAGGCAGACTGGATCCCCCATTAGTGTTTATTTTGGGGGGCATTTCACTTGTAACAGTGAAAGTGCGCTGGGTAGTCTAACACAGAGATTTATTAGCAATTGGAAGGCAGCTGGCCACTTACTTTTAGGCTGGAATTTTGCAGACTGTTTTACACAGCAACTGGGTATTTGAAAACTCAGTGTGTGTCAGTACTGAACAGGACATTTTTTCATGATCAAGTCATAGGCTTAAAATGGCCAAGTCTGTATTATTCAATAGCCCTAAATAAACACCCAAAAGGCTGAAGAAAATCCTTAAACTGCAGTGGGTTTCTTTGAATGGAGACAGAATCATATTTTGGAATTTTCAGCCAATAAGAGATTCTCCTTATAAAAAAATATTGTAAACCTTTTTTGCATTATTCTGAATCCTGACAATTAATTCTTTATGTGATTAAAAAAAAGATAAAAATCCTAGATACATAGCTATGACTAGTTTTTACGTTGGATAGCAATACTTTCGAGGTTAAAGAAATCTTTCAATTACCTACAGATTACTTGATAAGAAAGGATCCTATTCTTTACTGCTATACAGGTAGAAACTTGCTTAATCTCAAAAGAGCTTTAGAAATGCAGCAAATCTTAGATGTTATATGTAACAAATGCAAATTAGTTTAGTGGTAATAATTTCCAAGGAAAGAAAACATCGGTATCTATACAGATAGACAGACTGAAAAACTTCTTTGCGTGTTTCAGAAGCTCACAATTTAGATATGGTAAAGATAGATATTAGACTAGGAAAAAGAAGGAAGAGATCCTTGTGCAGCAGAATACATTAAGTCTATGTTGTGGTTTAACCCCAGCCAGCAACTAAGCACCACACAGCCGCTCGCTCACTCCCCCCTGGTGGGATGGGGGAGAGAATCGGAAGAGTAAAAGTGAGAAAACTCATGGGTTGAGATAAAGACAGTTTAATGGGTAAAGCAAAAGCCGCGCGCAAGCAAAGCAAAGCAAGGAATTCATTCACTACTTCCCATCGGCAGGCAGCTGTTCAGCCATCCTCAGGAAAGCAGGGCTCCATCACGCGTAACGGTTACTTGGGAAGACAAACGCCATCACGCCGAACGTCCCCCCCTTCCTTCTTCCTCCCCCAGCTTATATACTGAGCATGACGTCATATGGTATGGAATAGCCCTTTGGCCAGTCTGGGTCAGCTGTCCTAGCTATGCTCCCTCCCAGCTTCTTGTGCACCTGGCAGAGCACAAGAAGCTGAAAAGTCCTTGACTAGTGTAAACTCTGCTCAGCAAGAACCAAAACATCAGTGCGTTATCAACATTATTCTCATCCTAAATCCAAAACACAGCGCTCTACCAGCTACTAAGAAGAAAACTAACTCTATCCCAGCTGAAACCAGAACAGTCTACAAATGAATTCTACTTTCTTAGTCCTGATGCTTGATAGTTCGAATCTTCCCCTGTCTGTTTGGAGATGATGTTGCAGTGGCTGAGCTCAAGCGATATTTATGCTGATCAGCCAGGTTTGTGTTAACTGTCTGGTTGCTGCCACTCCACGCACAAAAGAGGCTGAGTTCTGCTTTTCTTTCCCATAGCAGAAATTTGAATCTCTCTCTTTCCTTTACCCAGGCTCTAATTTCTCAAATTTGCAAGTACTTCTCATCTTTGATGCTTCAACCCCTCTCTCTAACATGGATTGAATGCTCAAAAGTAATCAGAGGAAGATTAACAAGAGAAAAGAAAAACAGGTCAACTCCCGCCAAGCCCCAGCATGGCAGGCAAAATTATTTAAAGCATATGGAACATCTTGTAATGGAGTACAAGAGTGGCATCCTTTTGGAGAAGCCTAGCACAGGGACAGGGCAGATCCTTCCTTGATATGTAGCCTGAAAAATGATGCTAAGGGATCGAAAATATGATATATAACAGAACAAGGATGCAGTGAGCATATTCGCTAAGGCAGCCTGAACATATTGAAGAAGATGCATGCAGTGAGAGGCAGAGGTGGATGATAGACCTACCTGTCAGGATAAATTTAAGAAGATTGTGAAGATGTATCTAGGTTTCCTCTGCCTGTGTACTAGTCTTGGACAGGGGACTTGGGGAATAAATCCAGGATCCGAAAGCCGTGTGTGAGTGGAGCCAGAGAGACTTAAGAGTGTCACAAGGGATGTGACCATCATTAGTCCCCACTTAAATAAATGAACACTGAGAGACTGAGAGCATATTCGACTAAAATAGGCCCCCGAACCTCTCTTCAGTTCATGATTCATGCTTTACTCACTTCGGAGCCTGCAGGAATTTAAAGGCCAGCTCAGAATATTTACCCTGCTATTTATAGTAAGTACAGAGGTATCAGTGCATCATGGTCAGAAAAAAAATCTCGGTATAACCTGAATGGCAAATATTTAAAGAAGCAATAAAAAGCATGGAGCAGAGAACTGCAAAACAGACATACAAAGAAAAGTTGGGCTATCAATAACACAAATACACTACACGAAAAGTGTAAACCTGGCAAGACTTCTGAAAAAGCCAAATCAGTAAAGGAATGGAGTTAAATGATGGAAAAATCTAGAAATAAATATTTTGAATAAACAAAATCTAAAAAAAATTCAAGAAGAATATTTTAAGAGGTGAAAAAATCAAGAAAGCAAGTTACGAAGACAACATATATAAAGACTGAGTTACATGAGAATTCAATCAGACTGATGATGTGTGCAGTAAGTAAGATTGTCGGTAAATTAACAAGAGCTGAAAGGGAGCTGGAAGCAGAGAAGGGACATTGTCTGCTAATCCCTGCCATCCATAGAGATCCAAACATCCCAGACATGACGGATGAATGGGGCAGCTTGAAAGACAGACGAGATATTGGCATCACCATGTTTACCCTCCTATTAGCGGTGGTAGTCATGCAAGTAGAGAAGAACTGGGCTCCGATGGATTAGCATCAGGCACTCTGCTAGTTAGTATAACAAAAGTGGGAGTAGAAACTGTGCAATGTAGTATAACAAAAGTGGGAGTAGAAACTGTGCAATGATATACATTTAATGCAAATAAAGAATTTGGTTTTTGTTAATTCGGTAGCAGAACAGTTTGGGGTATGATGGATTGGACTGTGTTTGGATGGGATGATGGGGACAGTTTGACAGCTGACCATATGGATGTTGTTGCAAAACATTTGTGAGGTGGGTTGTTGCAACATCAATGATTCTGTTAAAAAAATACTTACAAAATCAGTCCCTACTGGTAATGTTACTGTGGAAGTGATGAAAATACACATGGAAAAATACTAAGCAAAATACTATTGAAACTGTCTATAGGTTTCAATAAATATGTCAGTAGGAAAGTTTGGGTTATGAAATTATTTGAATGGTGGTTTCAGGAGGTGGTTTCAGGAGTTTTCCACCAAGATGATATATTTTCACTTCTTTGTCTGTTTTCTTTTCCCAAGAAAAGGATTTTTGTGTGAAAGGGCTGACAAATACTCGTAAGGTTTTGCATTGTAAGATTTATTTGAGTCTAGTAATATAGATGTTAATTTTTCTTCTTAATTTCTGCTGAAGTAATCATATGACTTTTTGCAATAATGTTAGTGTTAATAGTTAATTGAAACAAAAAAAAAAACAGGTTAGGTCTTCACCTAATTTCAGACAATTTGGGGATCATTACTCAGCATTAGAGGAAAAGAAACTAGTAGTGGGGAAAAAAAAGGCAGATGTAGATGTAACTGCTGACCTGTAAAAAATCGGCAGGACATGGTTCAGTAGAAGAAATGGTGATGCACAGCAAACTGTATAGCGTGGTTTCTGAAAGTGTGGTACCACTTATGTGCCAAATCCTAAAACATGGATTGAAATGAAATTAAAATGAAAAACATCATTGCTGTTTTCTGTGGAGTGCTCCTCAGGATTGTTGCACTTCCCCCCCTCCAGTCCAGGCCGGGTACAGCACTCTGCCTTCTTGCTACTACTAGGTGGATTTTGGCAGATTCACTCCTACTCCTGAGCAACTTGTGTAGCAGCCAGGTGGAGAAGGGAAGAAACTGCAGGGATGAGTGCTTGCTATTTAAAAAAAAGTTGCTTTGGGTTTAAGTTGCTTTATATGTATATAAAGGCATGAAGTTGCTTCGGATCAAATATATTTTTAAAGATATAAATATATAAAAAGATAGTGATAGAATGTTTTTATCCTGGAAAACTATAGAGCAGCCCTGGAGAGTGAAACTTGATTTTCTAACCTGTTAAGATGTACAAATGGTCCCTGGCGGAGGTTCGGCCCAGACCAAAGAGCACACTTCACGGTTTGAGAATTAGCATGAACGTAGCACTCTTCTCTGTAGGCAATTTGCATGTGGCCACCTTGTTTTGAAAGGTAACTGGAGTGAACTATCCAATGTCAGTTGAACTCAGCACCACGTTTAATCTGCTAGTACAGAGGTAGGCTGCATTTTTAGGTCGGCTTCCAGTGGCAGTGTTTATTAAATTTGCAATCAGATTACTTGGCAATGGTTCAGGTGAATGTGAGACTAGTATGTGTTCTGGTCCATGATCGCTTCACTGTTCTTAAGAATAACTTGGCAGCCTAAGCTACTGATTTTCCTCACTTTGTGGGTACAAACTGTATGTAAATTCTGGTTTTCCATCGCTTTACACTCTGATTTTGTTGCAAGATCATCAACCAACTTTTCTGTTTGGGGAAAATTAGCAAATAAGTAGCATTTTGAGGCAGGGACACAAAACAGAGCATAACCTCAACTGCAGCAAAATGGTCAACCCAGTGGCAAAAAAGGCAAATCCTGCAGTTACCTTGGAAAAATGACAAAATTATCCACCTGTAGAATGGTGCAGAGTTTATGGGATCATGGAATTAAAAGGAAGTTGCTCGGTGTTTGAATGCTGTGCTGAATATTTCACTTTCACACCAGCTTAACAGCACCATGAAACAGCGATATCACGACACTCGGTTTTGGGCACTGGAGTTGCGTAAGATTCAGATGATACCGCTGTCACTAACGTGAACAGGGGATAACAGTAGATGACTGATGAAAAGCAGTAGTTGTGCCAATCTTGAGGTCCGGGAATTTTGCTGAACAAAAAAAAAATAAAATAAATGATAGTTTAATATTAGGACTGTAGAATATCATGATGAAGATAGATCGTTAACAGATTCAGGCCAGTTTCATACAAAATAGGAAGAGATACGGAAGAACATGGCTTCAGATCCTCAAGCTCTTGAAAATAATGGAGGAAGGGGAGAGCAAGAATGGGGTTTAGAGGTGCTTTCATTTCATTGACTTTGGTAGGGTAGCAGGATAACAAAGCATTAGAGAAAACAGGGAAATCGTATATTCCGGATAAATTAAATTAAGTTGTAAAATTGGCAAAGACAACAGTTGTGCCTCAGGAATCAACAAAAAAATTAATCAACTGCATCAAGTCCCATGTTGTGGTAAAACAGAGAGGCCAAGAATCACTGTCACCTTCCACCACGTTGGCAAGAAGGGCACGGAAGACGTTGGGTGCCGTGGGAGGACGCCTCGGGTAGACCCTTCGCAGACAGCGTCGTGAGTGCCTCGGCCACATGGGGTTTAGGCACTGCGGTTGTGCGGCCAGGCCCTCTGCAACGGTGGGTCACCTGATGCTGGCTGTGGCCTGGTGCTACCGAGGGGCTTGGCCTGGCACCGTTGGCCTGGCACAGCTGTCCTGCCATGGGAGCCGGCCCACGACTCCGCTTCGGCCCTGGGGAGCCATTTCACTACACTAACATTCCCTGTTCAGTATTGTGAACAGGGGAAACGCCTGCGAGCAGGGAGGTGGTGGAAGCAGCCGCCACTGCAGACACACACAGCCATCCATTAGCCTCCCATTAAATCTAAGGTCAGGGGGAAAAAAAGAGGATGGGGGTTTGTTTCATTTGGTGGCAAATATTTTCAAACACCTTCAGTCATGAAAATGACAAACTGACAGAAAGTCAGTTACGCGCTGCCAGAAAAACCAGACAAAAAGACCCCTTTACTCCGTTGAGGTGTCTGGGCACGACGTGCCGGGCACAGCACAACCCCGCCCGGCGCTGGAGAGGCCACTGCTCCCCGCCGCCATCTTGCCCGCGGGCACCGCCCACGGCGTCGCCCTGCGCTCCGCTGTCGCCAGCCAATTGCCACGCGGGAGGCGTGGCCCGGGTGGGCGGGGCTGAGCGTGAGGCGCGGCGGAGCGGCGGGGGCGGGGCGGAAGTGGGCGGGGCTGGCCGTGCGCGGGAAGCCGGAGCGGCGGGCCGGGGCGCGGCGGCCGGTGGGGGCTTCTGCGGTATGGCGGCGGCGGGGGGTAGCTGCCATGGGAACAGGGGCTTGGGCTCTCCGGGGCGGGCCGGAGGCAGCCCCGGGGCGGCTCCGCGGCGGGCGGGCCCTCTGCGCTCCGAGGGCCGGCGGTGGCGGCCTTCCCTCTCCTTCCCTACCCTCCCCATTCCGTTCCCCCCGGTGCTGCCTCCCTCGTGGTTGAGCGGCCGTGTCGCCCGCAGGGCCGCCGGCGGGGGAGATGGAGTTCTCCAGCGGCCGAGCGAGGCTGAAGCAGGGCCGGCTGGCGGGGGACCGGCGGGAGCTGTACCCTCACAGCTTGCAGTTCTACCTGGAGCCCCCCACGGAAAACATCTCTCTGGTGGAGTTTGAGAGCTTTGCCGTCGACCGCCTGAGGCGTGAGTAGCGTCCCCGCGCCCCCCCCCCCCCCCCCGCCCCGAAGCTTTTGATTCCTCCTGTCATGGCTGCGTGGGTTTGTGGCGGGCTTTGATCATAGAATCATACAATCATAGAATCGTTCAGGTGCGAAAAGACCTTTAAGATCATCAGGTCCAACCGTTAACCTCACACTGCCAAGTCCACCACTAAACCATGTCCCTAAGCAGCTTGATGCTAATTTTGCCTGTTATTAATGTGAACTGGCTGCCTGCTTGTAGTGAATTGAACCCCTTTCAAAGGAAAACGTGTTGCTTTAGGTATTTCAGAGAGCTGTGACTGATTTCACAACGAGCATTTGGTGTATAGCAGTCAGGAGTGTATAGTTTTGATTTACGCTGGTGGTTTTTATAAGCGTGTTTCACTCCCCAGGTGTTGCGACATTTGATGTCTCTCAGAACAGCGATTCAGATCGCTGTGGCTGTGAGCAAGGGTTTCCCCTGAACCTCCTGAAAACCACTGAATCCAAGGTTTCCGTTATTCCAGTGGAAACCGATGATCTGAAACTGATCCATCAGAGTTAGCCGTCTCCCCTTCCTTGTTGACTCTATGGGTCCCAGAGTTGTGCAAGCTGTTCAGGACTTGTGGGCCACACCTCATCCTCCATATTTCTTACCCCTTTGCTCCCAATACTACTAAAAGCAATTCCTGTGGCTTTACCCCAGTTTGTGCATTTCCCAAGACAGGATACAGTTAGATTTCTTTTCAATATGTTGTCTTTAACGTGGACTTCTTTTTTTTTGCCAGTGCTCAAAGTAGTTGAAAACCTTGGCGTGAGCTATGTAAGAAGTAGTGAAATGTACAAAACTAAGCTGGGGGCTGAGCTCCGGAAACTTAAGTTTCCCTACAAAGTAAGTAAAAATCAAAAACGGTAACTCTCTTGCACTTTATTTTCTTTACACCATTCAAGAATCCTGAATAAAAGTAGAGGTGATGAATACTATTCCTAAAACTTAAATTCTGTCATTTTGTCAGAGATGTCATTTTTTTTTGAGACTATAGGTTTCTTTCTTTACGACACCCGTCTTCTTTAATAGTCTTGCATTTATTGTCTTAAAGGTGAGTATTAATACACCATTGAACAGCAATGATAAATTAATTGTGGATTTTTAATCTGGCAGAGATTATTTCTCTGAAATAATAATAATAATAATAATAATATGTTCTGTAGGCTTTGGCTGAGGATGATTATGAGGCAAGAAGAAAAGACCATATCTCTCATTTCATACTACGCCTTGCTTACTGTCAGTCGTAAGTACTTTTTGGATTATGCTGTTGTCCTGGTTTCAGCTGGGATAGAGTTAATTTTCTTCTAAGTAGCCGGTATAGTGCTGTGTTTTGGGTTTAAGATGAGAATAATGTTGATACACTGATGTTTTGGTTCTTGCTTAGTGCAAAGCTGTTGCTAAATAGTCGCTAAGCAGTGCTCACGCTGGTCAAGGACTTTTCAGCTTCCTGTGCTCTGTCCGGTGCACGGGGGGCTGGGAGGGAGCACAGCCAGGACAGCTGACCCAGACTGGCCAAAGGGCTATTCCACACCATATGACATCATGCTCAGTATATAAGCTGGGGGAAGAAGAAGGAAGGGGGGGACGTTCGGTGCAATGGCATTTGTCTTCCTGAGTAACCGTTAAGCGTGATGGAGCCCTGCTTTCCTGGGGGTGGCTGAAGACCTGCCTGCCCGTGGGAAGTAGTGAATGAATGCCTTGTT
Organism: Nipponia nippon; assembly: GCF_047370975.1. Classification (NCBI taxonomy): domain Eukaryota; kingdom Metazoa; phylum Chordata; class Aves; order Pelecaniformes; family Threskiornithidae; genus Nipponia; species Nipponia nippon. Next base: position 98,758,782 of record NW_028262358.1, on the reverse strand, counting down.
TTGCTTTGTTTGCGTGTGCAGCTTTTGCTTTACCTGTTTAACTGTTGTATTTTATTTTACTTCAATTATTAAACTGTTCTTATCTCAACCCATGAATTTTCTCCCTTTTACCCTTCCAATTCTCTCACCTATCCCACCAAGGGAGGAGTGAGCGAGCGGCTGCATCGTGCTTAGTTGCTAGCTGGGGTTAAACCACGACCCCTGTACTCTTATTATTAATTTTAAACGTATACACATACATTGCTTTATTATAGACATTACAGGTATTTTAGAGTTGCATGGCTACTAAATAGAGAGGTAGGCTCAAACAGAGGGGTTTTTTGCTAGGAACCTCATTTCAGCTGTGCTGAAAAGGGCTACTTGGGATAAAAATTAATACCCAGATTTTGTAATAATTTTTAAAAAAGTATAAACTTGTGAGGTTTATGCACAGAATGTTGATTTGAGTCTCTGCCTTTTGACATCTTTTTTTGAGATTAAAGCACATCAGTATTAAGTCTGTGTCAGGCATTTGCAGTGATTGATAATTCAATTAAAATTAACTGCTGCATATGCTTAAACTGATGATTACTGACCAAAGAACTGCCTATGTAAATAGGCTACATATTATTGTATAAAGAGAGAGCCTTGTTTCTGGCAAACTAAAAATACCATCTGAGTTTGAGGTTTCCTCTACTGACTCTGCTTGTGTTCCAAATTCATTGCTGTGGATGGTTGCACTGCAGTTTTGTTGTGTGAAATCTCAAGCACAAAGTTGGTCCTGTCAAGTGCATTGCTTTTGCTTCAGCTGTAGTTTTTGGATGAAATTATAGAGGTTGTCAGTGCTTTATGTCTGTTAACATGTTTGTTATCCATCAGTGTGAACTCCTGACTCCTTGCCATTGCAGTCCTTTCTTAGTACTAAAACTGGCAAATATGAAGTGTGTACTGTTTTGAATTGTTAATTCAATTGCACTTTAAGTTGCAATATAGTTTGTTTAAATTAGGTGAGTGTGGTAGAATACATATGATACTGTGATAGCTGACATGACTGAAGTGCTGCTATGGATGGATACAGATTCATAAGCAAAAACAGACTGGGAAGGTGAGTAGGAGGGATTATGTTCTAAGCCAAGGTATGGAGCTGGAATGGATTGGGCTTTTCCTTGAAATGGGTCGTGAGACAGTTGAGAGTTTTGGGGCAAGTGTTGGAGAAGAGACCAAGGTGGCCAACAACATGGTAGGTGCCTGCTACAGACTATCTGATCAGAATAGGAAGCAGCAGAGGCCGCAAAAGCCTCCAGATGGAGGAAACCTCACTATGACAGGCCCTGGGTGACTTTCAACACCCTGAAATCTTCTGGATTACTCACATCCCATCATGTTGCCCTTTCAAAAGACATCTGGGCTGTCCTGGAGACAGTTTGTTGATGTATGTGATTGATGAGCCAGCTAGATCTGTGATGCATGTACAGGGAGGAACAGGTTGTGGATGTGAAGGTCAATAGCAGCCTTCACTGCAGTGACTCTGATAGTATAGTTTAGAATCCTGAAAGAAGGAAGCAAGTTGCATGACAGAATTACAACTGAAATTCCTACTGTCCTTCTTTATTCTACATTTTTTATTTGTGATTATAAATAACAAATGTAATATTAGTTTCTTTCTCTTGCCTATGTTTGTTGTGTATATTTTTATAAACTCCCCTAGTCCTACTGGTGCTGCTGATTTTTACAAGAAAATATTTTGCTTACCTATATTGTAAATTTCTACCAAAACCCCCTAAAAGGTAATAGCCTTAAGTAGCCTGGGACTAAAAAGCCTCTGAAAACTTAATGTTTGTTATTATGCAGCTAGTGGTATTTTGAATAGTCAGTTTGGTTTCCATTATTCTCTCTTGTAAAACTTTACTTAATAGTTATTATTTAGATGGGACCATTGCTTTTCTGTGGGAGATGAGACACTTTGAGGGTGTTGGTAGTGACACATTTGAACAAAGTTCTGCTGTTCTGGAAGGTAAAATTGTCTGGTGGCAAGAATTTGATCTGGAATTCAAGAGGCATCTATTTTTGGTTGGTCTGTGGCTTCAGGAAAGATGAGTTTGGGTCAGATTTAGAGAAGGCAATACAAGTCATGTAGCAAAAGCCTGAAGGTTAGGTATTTGCTTCAGGAGTGGAATTCAGTAAGCTTTGTCCACTGTGCTGAGAAGGGTGGAAGTCATACGTGAATGACAGTGGCTAGCATGCTGAGTGAACAGAAGTCATACGTGAATGACAGTGGCTAGCATGCTGAGTGAACGGCTGCCTCAGTCAGAAACAACCAAGCAGGGACTTGGCTAAATATCTGCCTTTGTCACTGATGTGATATCTTCTCCCCCTGCCCTGCATCTGTATAATGGCTCTGGAATCTCCTAGAATTAATGATAGATGCAGATCATTGGACTGCTTTCGTTTTCTTTGCAAGCTGTCTTTTTAAAAGAAGATCCTTGTCTTTTGTCTGAGAGCTTATTTGACTGCAGTGCTTGCTTAGGAAATAAACAGGAGACATGTTTCAAACCCTGTGTTTCAGGGAAGTATCTTAAGAATTAGACTATAGGCAGGGCAGAGGTGGGCAGCTTGTTGAAGGAGAACCACTGTGCATAAATGAATACAAGCTATTTTGGGCCACAGAATCAGCAGGAAAGAGCCTGGCTTTGTAGTCTAGGGGGAAAGACCCCTTCTTAGGGAGGGGGGGCCTTGGATGGGGCTCCAGGGCACTCTTTTTAAACTACTTGCAAATGTATTTTTGTGTTCCTGTTTATATACAGATAGTTCAATGCAGTGTTTCAATAAACCAGCTTGATAGTTTCCCCTTAAAGTAGCTTTTTTTTTTTTCTTTGAAAAGGTGGACTAGTGATTACTCATAAAATGGAAAATAGCATCTTAAGCACTGTGAGGTGATCCTGATCCCAGCATTCTTCATTCTTTCTTGAAAAGCAGCTATTTCAGGGATGAGATATTTCTATGCTTTAAAACTGGCATGTTCCCCAAAAGACGAAATTGGGAGGCAAATAGAATATACTGTTCTCTAAGTTTTTATCATATGAGGTCAGAAAAATAAGCTTGGCACAAATCATTAGGTTAATTGATGAAAGCTATTAAGGTAGGAGTGTTTTAAAAAGTGTACTTAACTTTCGCAGACATAACTGCGAACTAAGTTAAATTCAGTTCCCTGTGGCCTGCCAGGCAGTTGTGTTTACAGGCTTTTCCTGTGACACCACCTTTTTAAGTTTCTAGTGTGCCAACAGTGCCACCCAGGGGTACGAGTTTACATCAGCTTTTTTTTTTTTCCTAGTCTGCATCAGTCCTCACTTATAAATTGGATTGTTTTGGTTTGGTTTTTACATGATCTGAAGTGGCCAGCTCCACCATTCTTGTCAGTTAAATTTGTAATGTAGTCGTCATCTCTTGACTGTCCTTCTGCCTTCTGAAATCCAAGACTTTAAAGCTTATTCCCATATAATGTTGCTAAGATATGGAATGTACAGTCTTGCGTGAACAGTCTCATCCATGCCCTTCTTTCACACCTCTTGTATTGTCACTTGTGTCTGTCAAGACCAGGAAATAGAGTAATCTTGTTTCATTCACTTTCGTGGCAAACATAACTCTAGAGAGAATTTTGCTTGCATGTTGGCCATGACCATGCATTTCTGCTTCCGTCTGTTGCATCTCTCTTCACTTTATCAGATTAGCTATGAAGAATCTTGAAAATCACAGGAGCGTAATCTTCACTTTACTTACTGAAGATGGAAGAAATAAATCTTGCCTCCGCTCTGACAGCGACACTCTTCTAGTCAGGAAACTTTCAAACATAGTTTTGTGCCTTTTTTTTTTTTTTTTTTCTGTGTCACATAACAGAGACATAAGTTCTTTATCAAACTTAGCAAGGCCTTTTCTCTACTTCCTGCCATTTTTTTTCTATATGATAAATTAGACTTGTGTGCTGAAATTGCTGCCTCTTATATTGACTAGCATTTACTTTTGTGTGCTTTCTGCACCCACGTTCCCCTTGCTGTCTACCTTTTGAAACTTAAACTCTGAGGAATCTTCTGGTGTTGGTTGCCTAGTAAAATAGAGCTCTGGCCAATGCCCAGGCTTTTCAAAAGTTAACATTAAGTTGTTGGTAACTGAATTCTCGTATTTAATTGTGGAATGTGAGCTACTAGTCTTAGGCTCCAGATTTAGGAGCATTTTCATGTCTTTCTAAAGTACTTTAATGTTGATGCTTCATAACCCATATGCCGGTCTTTCCTACCACTCCTTGTCGTGTGAAGAGGATTTCTGCTGCCCGTCCCAAGTGCTGTTCCCTGATATGAAAGAGCCTGTTCTTTCATATTATTTTTCTAGTCGAGAATCTACTGATCTGATTTAAACTGTTGAGTATTCTGCACACAAAAAAGTTAAGTGGCAGAAAACAAGGAGATGTTCCTAATGTCTACGCTTCAACTACCTGCAACTATCTCATCTTCAGCAGCAGCTTGCTTAGTTATCTAATGGCAGTGACATTGCTTTTCAGTTAAGCTTGTGGTTTTGATAATAAGTATTGTTACTGGTATGTGTCTGGAATGAGAGTGTACAATTATTTTGAATGTTAACAATGCGTATAAGACGTGATTTGTGTTTAGAAATGATGTAAAATTTTCCTGAGACATAAGGAAAAAATGAACATAAATAATGCCCTAATGATGATGTTTGTAGGAAAGTTTTAAAATATATGCTGGACATACACAGTAATGTAAGCCAGCTCATCAGCTAGTTTGTCATCTATAGGAATAATTCAGGTAGGTGTGTGTATTGTATTAGAGATAACATTAATATTTTCTTGTTTTGGTAACTTAAGTGGGTGGGTGGGATTACTGCCTTTGATCTACTCTCCTGAAGGAAAAGAAGAACAAAAGACTGGCTGGCCTCCAAAGTAACTATATATGCTTGATTCCTCTCTCCCCCCGCCCCCCCCCCCCTTAGGGAAACAAATGCAGTGTAAAGCTGATGAATTAGGAAAAAAGTAAAATTGTCATATCCTAGGATTTTGTTACCGTTCAAGATGATCGCAGAAGATCAGTCATAAAGGCATCAACTTCCATTTTAAGTTGCACAGATATTAATACACCCCAAGCACTGAAACTGTCCAAAGGGTTATACTTCACAAAGCACCTTAACAGAGCCTTTCCATCTGGAATTATAATTTGAATAATAATAACTTTTCTCCAAGGAATATTTCAAGGAGAGGTTTTGTCCACAAAAGCACAAACAACTCTGTTGTAGTTCACTGGTCCCCTATGGGAAAAGATGCTTAAATATTGTAAGGAGAACATGTTAGACTGTAGTATTTCTGTGCTCTGTGAATTGTCATGGCAGTGGCCCACTGCGTAGCTCTCAGAGGACAGTTTAAAAGAATGCCCTGTAATAACGAGATACAGTATCATCTGCATTCTGTGCTTGTACGTACAGGGTGGCTGTTGTTACTAGTATTCTGGTACCTACTTGCTATAGCTTTGACTAACGTACTGATGCCTGGGAATCCGAGTGCTGGGATGTTAGCAATCCAGTGTGCAAAAAGTAATATGAGTACTTAGATTACTTAGAGTACTTAACGAGTGGCTTCAGTGTTGTTTTTCTTTTATGCTTTCTACTGACTCGTGTCCCTGTTTATTCTCCTACTTGCTCACCTGCAGTTGCTAAACCCCTTTTGCTCTTTTGTCAAGTGTTAGATGTCCTCTTTGTGTTCCTCACCCAAGTTTGTTGTCACATATTTTCCTTTTGCCTGCTTCCAGGCTACTTGTTGCCTATCATAGAGTGCTGTTGTTGTAGTATCTGAGATGCATGTGTGTTTCTTCAGCTGGAGATACCCCAAAAGTGAGAATTGAAAGAAGTAGACTTTATAATGTATTGCCTCATCGGATGAATTGTGACATTAATTCTACAATGAAGAAATATTGTGCCATGTTGAAGAAAAAAAGCTGTCCTTTAAAACCGAAGCAGAATGTTATCTGCGGTTGGTTATTCTTATCTAAAACAAGTAAGAAATAGTGAGTACCATTTAAAAGAGAGTAGCAGCTTTGATACCTACAGAGCAATTTTTAGTGTTGAGATTGATTACCCCTGTTCTTCCAAAACATCCGCAGTCACGCTTCTTTGTGTATTGTCTCTTCAAAAGCCTTTTCTGCTTGACTGCTCCTTCCTGAAGGGTTCCTACCTTCTCTTCTGAGATCCTCAGTTTGTGGGTCCCGTGCCAAAGTCAGCCCTGCATTTAATGCTATGTTCACTAGGCTTGACACCTACTTTATAAAAAAAGAGGGAATGTGTAATCAGAAAATGTATTCTGTTTTTTTTAATCATTTCTTTGCAGTGAGGATCTCAGGCGTTGGTTTCTTCAACAAGAAATGGATCTCTTGCGATACCGCTTCAATGAACTGACTGACAGTTTAAGGCAGAAATTCCTGGAACACGTTAACTTATCTTTTGAAGCTGTAAGTATGTTACTTTCTGGATTTGTGTTATATAGTGTGTGCCTGATGTTTTTTAAAATTCTCATTAAGATAGTTTTAGTACTTCTGTTTAAAAAATAAAAAGTGCCCTTGTGGCTTTAAAAAGCAACCACACAGAACTTCTGAACTTGGATAATAGTCATGCCACAGAAATGAGGATCAAGTGATGTAATTTTTTGCTGCAACAAGAGGAGTTGTCTACTTCAGTCAACCAACACTTAACGGAAAAATACATGACTTCAAAAGCAAGTTAACAAACAATGTCATGCTAGTTCTTTACCAATTAATGAAAAACCTTAAAAATACCAAATCTGTGTAGACAAACAACTGTTGCTTTTGAGATGCTTTAGGGATATTACAAAAGAGTTCCTGCTGTTATATACTGCTTCCTTTGTCTGAGTGGATTAAAGGAAAATGTCTGTTGCAGTCTGCATTAATGATTTCAGTAAAATTTTGCATTGCAGCTATGAACTATTTTGTTAGAAAGCTCCAGCTTTGCCTGTAGCTCTCAGCGTAAACTCAAATTAATAAAAATTAATGTACAGTCATCACTACTGAAAAAAACTTTCTCTTAAAATACTGCTTAATTAGAAGAACTTAAATAGAAGAACTTAAATATTCTAAAATGTGTGGCTGACTTATGCGTTATATGTTGCTGGATTGAAAGATCTGGCACTGATGCATGTTGATGATGAAGATGATTTGTGCAGGGTTGAGAATGAATTTGTCTAGCTGAACGGTAACACATGGGCTTTCCTGGGTCTTTGAGAGACTATTAGAAATGTCATTCTTTGGCTCAACAGACCTTTCAGCGAATGGTGTGTTTGTGGAGCTGTATTTCCGCTGCTTATTCCCCAGTCTCATATTGTCCTGTCACAGTTTCAGCATTCGGGCTTGTGAGAATAAATTAATGTTTACAGGTTGCTGGAAATAGCTGGGAGTATGGCTTGGTTTTGTGCTATTGAATGTGCCTTCAATATGTCAAAATGCTTAAGAAGGTATTACTTACTTATGCCTATTGAGGCAGCAAAGCATCATTACATTGAAAATCTACTTCCCTGCTTCTGCTGTTTTTCACTCTTCCAATTCTGGTGTGAATTTAAGCAAAACTTATCCCTCCTCACACTATCATGTATAAAATATTTGAATATTACTAAGGAATTCCATATGTATCTGAAATAGTTCTGAACTCTATGGTGCTACGTAGGGGCCACTGAAAAATAAAGCCACTGTAAAAGCAGTATTCTTTTTCTGAGCATTGTATTTGTAAAAGGCTTTAAAAGGGAAATGAAGATGAACCGCGCTATTTATACTTCTCTGTTAGAAGTTACAATGTTTTCATGCCTTACTGTGCATAAAACAAGCTGGAAATCAAACTTTGTGTTCCACCTGTTAGAAAAGGGGATGGTGTCCAGGAAAAGGAAGTAAGTTCTGATATTACAATCCAGTTTCTGTATTGGTAAACTGATAGGAATTCTCCTACTGGATTTTAATTGCTTAAGATATCCTAAGAAAGTTAGTTAAATTTCTTTAAAGAGAAGACAGGTGCCTTGCATTTTCTAAATAATGGTTCTGCATTTCAGAATTGCAATCTGAGATAGGCCAGAGCTGCTGAAGTTCAGACCTTGGTGTGGTCTGGAGTAGCTATGTCTCCAGTTAACAATTCTAAGAAGCACTCTAAGAAGCGATTCTCAGTATTTCATAGAAGAACCGGTCACCTTTTTTGTGGAGAGGGGTAATAAGTGGATTGTCTTTTACAGTTTTGTAACAGTTGTCTTCGTTTACAGCAACAACAAAGTAAAGTTAAACACTGAGAATTCAATAGCTGTCACTTCTCTCCTTTTCATGTTCACTTACATGCATGGGAAAGTGAGATGTGTATTCTTATAGTTTTTTGCAGAGGTTTTGCAGACTAGTTCCTGAGGTTTTGTGAATTATGGATTGAGAATTATTGCTTTCCAGAATCAAGAAGTCTTCAGTCCCACGCAGGGATAATATTTAAGCAGGTGTTAAGATCTTTGAAGACTGTAGCACCAAATATCTTATTTAGCAACTTTTTGGAAAGAATGAAGTTGTTAACAACTAGAAGAAAAAAATACCAGTCTCTGATTTTTTTTTTTATACAACAGTCAGCTGCGAAGAATTTGAAATGATAGTAGTTCTGATCTCATGATTAGAGAGAATTTTTTATCAAAGAACAAGAACTTTCTGAAAATAAAAATGGAAATGAAATTTAATGAAAATGAATGTTTTCACTTTTATAATAGGATTTCTTATGTCCTGTGACTGACATTTATATTGATAATGGAGCAAAATACATGGGAAGGGGTTTGTTAAAATAAGTAAATATTTGCTCTGAGGAGCTATACCTGATTCTAAAGATGCCCTTTATTTGTAAAAGGGAGGCTGTAAACTTTTGCAAAGTATTCAGATTAAAGATGGTGACTTCAGTATAATGAGTTTGTGTTTGAATATGCATAGGATTATGATCATTCAAAATTTTTTGCAATGTTTGTGAAAACAAGCTTCTCTACATTTAGTATAAATTATGGAAATTTGAATCTTAGGCATGTTCTTCCTTGAAATGTTTTTACAAAGCTGTCACTGCATTGAGTTAGTCCATCTTTAGTATTTCTGTGAGAAGCCTCTGGAACCTGGGCTTTCTGAAAAAACGGAGAGTTTGCTTTGACTTTATATATGAGATACTTTTTTGAGCTACTAACAGGTAGATTGCATTTTAATCACTTGTAGGAAATAGCTTTGGCCAACCTGTTTTCTGGCAAGCGCAGAAGATGCCTGGGCTGGTGCTGCTCAGCCTGCTGGAACACTGGTTTGGTGCTCAAAATTTTGCACTGCTTTGAAATGTTAGTGTTTATATTATCCTACAATGTATGGCAGCATGGGCAAGAGGTAGAGCATGGGGTATTGAATAAAATGTCAAGAAAGACAGAGGGTAGAAGGAAAGCAGGAATAACACTGGGCTAGTGGGAATGATGGACCTCATTCTCACTCTTTCTTCTTTTTTTTTTTTTTTTTTGTGGTGATGAGCTGTTAATTATAACTGTCCCATAGTGTGACATGACAGCCTCATTTGGTTCCTTCGTTGCAACTTCTGTACATTTTTAATTATTTACACCTTTACTTTAAACTCCAATGTAGATGTTCGACTGTTACTGAGACCCTACTGGAGCCCTTGACAACTGATATTCTTCCAGTTACTTGTAAATGGTAGAGGGGAAAAAAGTCACATAAATGGCAGTGGTGTTTTCCTTTTCTTTAAGCATGGATATCTTAGGTTGGATAAGAAGAGGTTGTCAGGTCACTGGTGGCAAAGGCTGAGGTTGTGCTCAAGAATAGAGACTGATGAAAATTATTTGGGATTTTATTCTTGTTACTTCTCAGTTTGAAAAACTCAATGATCTCAACTTCTGAGAGGATGTATTCAACATCTCTGACAATAACTTGCTTCAGCTTTTGATTTTTGGCCACAGTTTGGGTCAGGAGTGGAACTATTTTCTTTATTCCTTTTGGTTAAAGCATTCTGTGTAGTGTAATGAGCGTTGGGCTCTTAATCAGAATACAAAGCCACAACTTTTTTTTTTTGGCAAAAGAAAGTATTTTAATGAAGTGCTGTTTTGTTTGCAAATAGTACAAAAATAATACATGCTAGTGTGCTTCGTAGTATCTGGGAGTAGCTCTCTTAATTAGTTCATTTCCATCATTTATTTTCTAATGCAGTCATTTATTTTCTAATGCAGTCATTTATTTTCTAATGCAATACCAACAGCTTTAAACTAAACAGTTTTAAAGCTGTTGAAATTGCATTAGAAAATAAATTATTTAAGATTCGTGCTCTTCAGACACTTTTAAATTTTTTAGATGTATCTCCTTCTGTTCTTTTTGTTATCTTTTTAAAAATTAAAACAGATGCAATTTTGAAGATGATTTCTATCTAAGAAAATCATTTATACACCTTTAATGGATAGCTTTCATGTTTCCTCAGGAAATAAGTTGTAGTTGAACCATGGTGTCAAAGATGATGTTTACAATATAGCCTCCTTTCCAGTAAATAGAAAGACACTGAAGAAATTTAACTTTTGAGCTTTACCTTTGGTGGTAGTTAGAACTTTTGGGGGCAAAAAGAAATTATTATGTATGCACACACACTCATTCACCGTACGATACACTCTTTGGTCGAAGTCCCTTCCTTGTGTTTTCCTGAGAGTGGTTAGTCTTGACTTGGGAGTGGTTAGGCTTGGCCTGGGAGCAGCATTTGTTACATGATGCTTTTACAGTAACAACTTTTGGGAAATAATAATTTGATAAAATATTATTATAGGTATTTACTAGCTCATTTAAAATGTAGTTTTCTTAGAGCAGTGTAATCTCGTTGATAGCCAGTTGTGGGGTATTTCTCTTGATGTTACCTGTTCCCTGGGAAAATGGCAATTTGAATAGCATTTGCTTCATGTTAGTTAAAATCCTGCTGTCTTGCAAAAAGGATCTAGTTGTTCAGTTTAGAGTGTTGGACTTAAAGGAATATTTGCTAAACTTTCTATTCAGTAATTCTGCAGTTCTCTTGTTCAGTAAAGCTTATTTTTATCCTTATTTGACACTTTAATTTCTGGACCTCATTCTGTAATCTTATCTGTCTTGACTTTTTGTGTAATGCTTCATTTGCTGTCAAATGCCCACCAAATTTTGGAGAACTGCTTAAGGGAGAAGAGACAGGAAGACTGGTTAATGTATGCCTACTGTTTGACAGAAATACTCTTGCGTCAAAACTAAGCTTACTTTTTTTTTTTTTTTTAAAAACCACGACACATGGATCTATGACTCACTCCTTTTTCACCTGGACATATAAGTTAATGTTATTTTAGTGGTATGTGGTTTGTCAGCCTTTGAATATATTTAGATGTGAGAGCTTTCTGCTTTTGATGTTTCCTTGTCCTGAAAGGAGTGCTACATTTGCCTTTCTTGACACTTTAATGTGGGGCACTTAACATGAGAAGAATTCTGCTGTATAATTGTCTCTTTCTTTTTGGTGAACAAGAAATACTTACTAATCTGTTCCCTGTTTCTAGAGCTTGCTTATTTTTAATCTATATTTCAATAGTATTTTCCTCTGATATGTTGAATGATTTTCTGTTGAAATAACAGGAGAATCATGGAATGGTTCTGAGGGCATTTCAGAACGTTTTCAGCCTATTCTGTACTTTATACACTTTTTAAAAAAAAAAAAAAAAAAAGAGAAAGAAAAAAAAGGTTTTTAAGGGACAGTGCTGTCATCATCCAGATAAAGACTGAAGCTTTTTATGTATGGCATGTAATTTTCAGCTCTCGAGGCACATTAAATAGTCTATGTGCAAAGTCAGTCACATAGGGAGCACAGGAAATCCTTAAGCAGCACTCAAGAGAAGTAAATGCTGACATTAAAGGTGGCAGAGCCCATCAAAGAGAATGTGCAAACACAGGTGTGCAGTTGAGATTTACATTAATTTAGGAGATTAAAGCATTAAAATCTAACTGTAAATGAGTAATTACAGCAATGATGCCTGACAGTTTCTCGCAGTAAAAGCCACTAATATAGATTTTAAAGATATTTAAAGGGAAATATATTGAATATTTTAAATATTATAGTCATTGAAGAAAATATTTTAATTTCAAAGTAAGTTCTTCAGTATATGAAGGAATTATATAAAGTAAATGGTTTTACAGGTAAGTGACACTTGGGCTTTAACTAGAAAGTCATGTTTCTTTCTTCCCACAAGTTGTGGGCATCTGATGTTTTCCTCGTTTGAGTTTTTCTGCCAGATTGTGATACAAGACCTGTTTGAAGTCAGCTGTCATTATGCCCAAGCCCCATTTTATCATGTAACTTTATCAGTGAGCTTGGTTGTCTGTGTGGTTTTCCACATGCCTTGCCACATATGCATCCCTTCTTTCGTCCCCCTGTTCCTACCCAACCTTTTCACTTGTCCTTTTCCTTTTTTTCTTCTAGCTGGTTATGCATGGCCATATCAGAAGCCCTTGAGAAATGACCATACTTACACTTTTTTGTTATGATAGCACTTTTAGACCTTCATAGTGTGAAATAAATCCTAGTTTATCAATTTGGTGTTCTGATAGCCTCTTTGACATAATTGAAATATTTATGGCAACTGCCACAAGTTGTTATTGAAAAGCTTTCAATGCATCTGTAAGTTTGAGGAAAACTGCAAGATATCTGGGTCATTGGTGTTTCTAGAAATTCCTGAATTAAGGTGTTGAGCTTCCTATTGTTCACGTATTTGGTCTTACAGGACCTAACACTGGGGAAGTAATTAATCATGATGAAGATGATAACCTGAAGCCATAAAAATGGAGTGAATTTATTCTTTCCTTCACTCTGTATGCTGCTTATCTTTTTCTTGCCCTTCAAGGCTGTGTCTATGTCATATTGCACAGTAACTCCTAGATCTTAGGCTGGATTTTTGTATGCTTCTGAAATATAAATAGGCACCTCTAATACATTCGGCTTCTTTCAGCAGTTGTTTTAAGATACTTTGGAAAAGTAACGAGAGTATTCTCTTTAGAGTTTTATTTACACTTTTTTTTTTTTTCCCCTAATATACGCCAGCTTGTGCTTTACAGCATTAAAGGAGAAATTGGGTCAAAAGTTACCTAGTCGTACTGGTATTTTAGCTTTGCTCAATAGTTAGAAGCGGAGTCCCACGGATTGGCAACTAACGTGCCAGTTACTGTAATTAGTATTTGGAGTAATGTTTCCTTAAAAGGAAACCTACTAGCAGAAGTCTGAATTATCTTTCTTTTCATTCCTTGTGAATTTAACTTACGTGCTAATTTCTGTAATTATTAAGACTTCCTTCTTTCCATGAGTTTGACTTTTTCCTGAGCTGTTGCTCAATCCATCTGTTCCCTAAAATGACAATGAACAGAACTTTCCTCTTCATTGCCTTTTCATAAAACTTTTCATATAGCAACTGTCACTTATCTAAATAATTTTTAGACAACTGACAGGTATTTTGGGGCCTTTAACTTCTAATTCCTGGAATAGGTCTGCCATACCAATTTTGCTGTGCTCTCCTGTTTCTCAAATCAGTCTAGTCCTCCTTCTCCTATCACAAAGTAACCCTCTGTAACTTATCCATCCGAGCATCTTGCATTCCTACTTCCTGCGTACAAATCTCAGCAGAAGCAATGCCTAATTTTGGTCTTAAACTCTGGGAGATTCTTCCATGCTGTAGTCTGCTTCAGTGAAACTGATAATGCGCTTAAGCTGTTCATAATCTTTCTTTTGACAGGATTTACATTTTGAAGAAAATATAACAATTCGCTGTCTGTCTTCAAGTAATGAGCGCTCCTGCCAATATTGTATTCAGTACTTCATCACTACGTTAACTGTACATAGCAGTTATAATGCTTGCTTTTTCTTTGTCCTAACTTCAACTTCAGGTCCTTCTGGTGTTTCACAGCTACAACTTTTTCTTCGTCTGCTGAAAGTACTTTCTAGTCTACTCAGTCATGCTTCTCTTCTCTCATTGTGTATGGCTGTGGATATTTCAATTATTTTCTTTTAACTTACTCGTTCTGTTTCTGTGGTGAGGGCAATGGGATTCAGTTTCTCAAATTTTCCTCTTCTTCATGGATGTGTGGTATCACCGTTGCTATGGTCTCAACCCTTCCCTGACAGTTAAAAATAATTTTTTGCTACTAGCTCTTCATTTTCAATTAGTTTTGTCTTTCCCACTTTCTCTTTTGGATATTCTCCTAGCTTATGTTCAGCATAGCACACCTGTACTTTTCCTTAGAACACCATTTACTTCTTGGCACTGCCAGAAGTATCTCCTCTGAAGCTCTCAATCTGAGTTTCAGCCTTTTGTCTGCTTTGCCTTGCATAATTTTAACTGTCCAAGACCTACCACTTGTTCTTAGACAACATATGAAAGATCTGTCCGTTCAGCATCTGCAGGTCGGTGATACATCCTGAATTGATTTGGAAAAGACAGTGAACTTCTGGTTCCTTTCCACTTGATTCTTGTGAAACCTTGCCATGAAACTTGTTCATTTTAACCAGTCAGACTTTGTCTCTCTCTGGGGGCTGTTTAAAGGTCTGTCTTCTGTTCATGTGGACCAAAATGCTCTGTGGTTGCTTTCAAAATGCTGTGTATTTCTTCTTTCTTTGTCTTTGACTCTTTCAGTAGCACTTTGAGGATGACAGTTGTTTCATTTGCCTTGTGCTTGAAAACTTCACAGCTTTGCTTGCACAGTTCCCGGCACCTGTACATACATGTCTCACAGTGGTGGTCACCGTTCTGCTGCTTTACTTTCCTTATAACTTTTTTTTCCTAATGTCAAACCTAACTCTACCTTCCAGTAAGGTAAGTCTATTTCTTCTTCTTCTATCCACTAATTGAGAAAGGTGTTTTTTTTTTTTTTTCTCCTTCCTCTTTGTATTTGCCTTCTACATATAAGATGACTAATTAGGCTTTCTTGTTGTTTCTTCTTTTAGCCTTTCTTTGTGTGTGGCGGTTTGTCATTTCTGTGGGTGTCCTTTGCCATTTTTCAATGGGGCAACATCTTTTTTTAAGTGCAGTGTCAGCTGGTCAGAATATTCCAGCTGAACCATTACCAATTGTAAGATCATGGAAGTGACTTTAAGGGCTTTTGACACAATATGACACCTGCTTTTTTCCCTATCCCAGAGGTCTGTTGCACTGTCATAAAGGCAGTGAGATTGGCTTAACGCAATTTGTTTCTTCACAGATCCATGTGGGCTGTTACTTGTCTCCTGTGTTTTTTCCTAAGTGCTATCAGATGCTTTGATTTGTTGCTGTAGCTTTCCAGGAATTTAACTTGATATAGTGGGATGTGGAGTGGAATAGAATGTAAAGTTTTAGCCTAAATTTATTTTTCAGTGATGTTTGGTCATCATCTTGACTGTTCTGATTTCCTGTGACCCTTCCTTCATCTTATCTTCAGACTGTTCATTCCTTGAAATAGACATATTTCCTTTTTGTTGCTTCCACAAAAAATGAAAATTAATACTTATTATCGTATCTTTATCTGTGGTATAAGGATGATGTACAACTGAATTTAGATTCCCTGCAATGCTTCTGTTCTGTGTTATCTTTCTGCAGTGTGCAGAAGATATAAACTTCAAAGTGTAGTGTATTTTTTCTTGAATACATCTTTCTGTGTTGCTGTTTCCTCTCCACAGAGCATAAAAGATCCTGTTTAAATTATATTAGAACTTCTTCACCTCTGAAGAGCCTCTTGAAATTTAAAAATTATTATGACTTTTTTTTAGAACTTCTAGGTTAGATGCCTTATTTTTGGGTAACTGCCAGTTGTTGCAAAATTAACCATCTTAATTTTTTTTAATGCTGTTACAAAGCACATTATTTTATTAAATATTTTGGATCATAGTAATGTGGAATGAACAGCAGATAGGAATAGACAGTTGGGGGAGCTAACACACTGTAATGCATCTGTCAGCATTTGAGAGGAAAGAATAAAGACTGCAAAATAAAAGGAAAGAGCAAAATGCATTAATGGAGTTAATTTTTTTTTCTACAGTAGCTCTTCTTTGATGTTGCAGTTGAAGTACTTTTTTAGCAGCTTTAAGCAGTAGAAATTAAACTTCTTTAATTTCCATTTTTATGATCAGAGCACTTCTATGAGAGACTTTCTGATATCACTATTATGCTTTCTTCAAAAGCATTTATCTCAGTAGTGGGGCAGTTGTATAAATATTTGTAGTTTAACTTCTTGAAAAAATGTTTTATGACTACCTTTATTGGGAATGGAAGATCCTAAAGTCAGATTTGGATAAATGAGTATGTGACTAGTTTGTGTCCTTAACAAGGACAGATATAGGTGAAAGAAAATACTTCATATCGTGTCTAGCCACTAAAAGGCCGTGACTGTAATTATCCGTTTTGGAACCAGGTGTATAAACCAAAATATTCTTCTGATTGGGTTTATGGCTTTGCGTTTCAAGAAGCATCAAATAATATTTCTTCCTTTCCCAAACAGGATGGGGGGAAAATGCTTAAAAGTGGAAACTGTCTAGAACCTAATTTTACTGTGTAGAAACTTATGCCAAGCTAAGACAGACAGTAACTATGTCCAGGTAGGCTGCAGTTGGCATTTGTGAAGGAAATGGTTCTGAATTTTATCTTAGTTTCTTGCTACTTGAATCTTACATTTGTCCCTTTGCTTGAAAACTAGCAATGCTTGTCTTACAGGTGACAGCAAAGGTCAGAAGGGATGCATGTCTAAGTGGGAAATAGTGTCTTATTGCCAAAGTTAAGCTAAAAATATGTATTCTGTCACTTAGCTCCATGCTTAAAGTCATAATAGAAACCAAACTATGTGGAAAGGCTTAGGAGTAGATTTTTTTTTTTAAAACGCTAGGGTTTGTTTAAATAAGACAGTGAAACATGTATACCATTAGCACTTTAAAAAATGTAACTGGTTACTCTCATTCTAAAGTATTTCATTTCAAAGGCAGTAATAAATTTCTCAGTTTAATCATTCAAGTTTCAGAAGATAGATTTAATTTAAATGAAACCAAGTGGCTTCTTCGTTGCAGAATTGGCTGTTCCTTTTCTAAAATTGGGTTTTTTTTTTTGTCCTAGACAAAGAAAAAAAGCCCATTGATCTCTAGGTTTATGGCTCTTGTAGTTGACTGTAGTGATGTATTAGGGGAAGAAAATCCTGGGGAGACCTCTTTCCTCAGGACTACTAGCAGTGTGGGAATCCAGTTCAACCAGTAGGTCGTACTGTCTAGGCTGTTGTATGGCAGTCTGAGGATCTGGTAGGCCAACTGGCAGGTCTGTTTGCAAAGTAATAGTGAAGTAATGTCTTATGCCAAGCAGTCTCATAAAATAATTGGGTTGATTGCAAAGCAACCTGAGTATTCTAGTGAGTTAACATTGTGAGGGATGGGTAGATGGGGTGAGGTTTGATTAAAACATTTAGGCTTAAAATGAATTATAGTATTCTCATATAGAGGTTTTGAATAAAGCTTGATTCACAGGAGAATATAAGTACATCTCATAAATCTAAGGGGGAGAAGTGTTGGATGGAAGGAGAGGAGAACGTGCACTTGCCATTTTTTTTTGTGCACTGACAGGATGGATGAGGAGGGTCTTTATTTACCCTTCTCTAATGGATCCTTGAGCTATGAGCATGACTTTGTTATTAGTCATGGAGAAACCTAGCATTTTGCTGCAGTCATTCTAGTTGCATGTATTTATTTGCACATATGGTGTTGGTGATGTTCTATAAAATTGTGGAATTAAGTAATAAATGTGATTGAAGAATATATAGCTACTGGGGATGTCCCTTTTCACCTTCATGAACAACAGTTTGTAAATTATGCAAAGTGCTAATTAAAAGTTTTAATTTGGTAATCATCTCAGTTTGATTAGAAACAGATGCTGATTATCTGCAGAAATCTAAATGGACCATTAGAAGATAGCTTTTATTGCTTAAAATTGACTTGTGAAACTAAAGTCAAACTGAAACACAAACTGTACAGTTAACTTATGCCCACTTTAGTGCACTAGAGCACTATGATTCTTCTTAGTTTTGTGTGGTTCATTGTTTGAGTTAAATAGGACCTCTAGAGTCCACCCTAAGGTTGAATCCTTGTGTACTGGGTACTATGCACACTTTCTGTTTTGAAGTAGATTCTCTTCCAGCTTTGAAAAAGTGACATGCTTTGAAATAAAAATTGCAAAAAAGGCTGCAGTAAAAATGAGATGATGAATAAAAACATCCTTCCTCCTAATCTAGCTGAAAACAACTAGACAACTGAATCCTGAGGCAGATGCTCTGCTGTAACTCTGGCTTTCTAAAGTAATATGAAATGGCAGTTGTACCAGAAAGGCAGCGAAGAATGGGTATCTTCTACATGACGTTCTTTAGCTTATGATAGAAGAGGTGGGAAGGGGACCCACACTACTTGTGTGATAATGTGCTCTAGTGCTCAGTGGTTGATCAGGTGACACTTGACTGCCATTTATCCAATGGCTTGGAAGTGATGAAAGAATAGCAGTTCTAACCTGATCCTTGTAGTTCCTCAGTTCTTAGCAACTGTCGATTTTGGATTCCTGGAAGAGACTTAGAGAATGGTGTCATCAAATGTCCTCTCTTTTTCTATAAATATTTTAGATGTTTTTTTGGGGCATAAGGGAAGAGAAAATTGGGATATCAATAGTGTATTTTTAAAAATTATTTCCATATGTTATTCAAAAAGAAAATAAATTCTTTGGATAATCAAGGTGTTAAGTTCTTTTGTAGTGGTTGAGGTTAGGAATGTTTCCAAAATGAATTTATTCTTCATATAGCAGTCATTGCAGTAACTTTGGAAATGTTTATATTGTTCCTTAGTACAACAGCATAAAAGCTGATAGGATAGTTTGTGCAGGATGTAATTACACTGCAAGTAGAATTTACTAGCTGCTGTTTTGGATGTAAGCTTCATAAAAATGGTCTGTAAACGCTGAAATACTGTTCCCTGCTAATCCTGTGATTGAATCTAGAGAAATGTTTGTTAACAAGTTTCTGTAATATCGAGTCTGTCATTAGCATCCTGATTTGTAAATGGAAGAAAACTTGTTGCTGTATTTCTCATAAGCATCTTCCATTAGCTCTTCAGTCATGTGCGACTCAAAGATGGATGTGGTGATGTTTCGAGAGTAATCTGTAGTAATCATTTTGTTAAGCTTTCCTTTTCATGGATGTAGGGAAATGTTTGTCAGGAATGTAGGAAACTGGACCTGAGTCGCTGAGTTTCTCTGGGATTAAGGTAACCATGAATTAGCTGCATAGTTGAGGAAGATCCATAAAATGTCCTTTCCGTGCCCACTCCTGACTTAAAAAAAAGCCCAAACAACATTTCTGTCAATGGATAAGAATACATAATAATTCCAAGTGCAGCCCTTTATATTTTTAGAAATGCCAGCAATCTGAACTTGAGCTAAAATAGTAAGTGGTAGTACCATGGGAAATATAAATTTCTTCTTAATTCATTTGTACCTAGCCAAAATGGAATTGATGACTCTTAAGAAAACATTGTAATCAAATTTGTGAACAACAGATTTATGAGCCTCAAAGGTTTTACTTAAGGCTCTTCATGCTCTTAATTGGTAGGACAGCTGGGAATTATGTCCTTTCCCAATCAAGCTAGTATTCATTAACCAGGTGAATACACTTTAAATTTATATTCTTAAATTTAATGGTCTCTAGGTTAATACTTTTGTATTCTAGTTCTAGCTTAGTTTCTACTGTGCTGTGTGGCAATGGAGAAGATTGACTAGGAAATTACTGTTTTGTCTGTTTGATACCATTTGATAATTTTTGAGAAGGGTATTATGCCATTTGAGTACCAGCTGCTCAGTGACTAAAGGCAAGTTTTAAAAAGTTCGCTTTCGAAGGACACCAGTGATGTGTGCCCGTAAATACCTGAGGCTGAGCCTTGGAAAGGGAAGGGACTCGTGCATTGTGTTCTTGTTTCTAAGTCTCCCAGTAAGGACCAGCAAAATTAAGTAGTTGTGCATGTATAGGAGTATAATGTGTGCATGCATCTTTATCTCTTCATTAAAACAGAGTAGGGATATCAAATTTATTTTGAAGTTTTTGGACAGCCTCACTGCCAATGTTTGTTTAACCAAGCCTTACATATTAAATTATTCATATTTTAATCTAAATTTATGTGTCTTTGTGTTTCCAGGACCATTCTGTGATTAAAATCATGAATAAACTGCATGTAGAAAGCAAGAAAACTAGAAAGAATACAAACTTGTCCCAAATCCTTGCTTCCTTCCTTTCCTCTCATGCCTTCCCTTTTCACGTCTGGATTTTTCTGATTTTTCTGTCTCAAAAACTTACAATGAAGTGTTGAATTGTTTCGAGCTACGATGCGTGACCCACTGTCACTGAAAAGGGAAGATCCTTTTCTGGTGTTATTGTTCTTTGCTTGTGCCTTGGACTGCCTTGGTGATAAGCAGTTTCAGTTTTTAAACTGGCAACAAACTAATGAGGCAAAACTAGTGAATTGTCTTCTGTAGGGTGCGTTGCATCAGTTCAGTGTGAGGGTCAGGTGAGCACCAGATGACACCCTCAGAAGAATTCTGTTGATTACTTTTTTTTTTTAATCTTTTGAACATCACAGTATTTTACCTAGCAAACATCGAGTGCTGTAAAAAGTTAAGCAGTCTGTTTATCTTTCCAATCTTGATTAGAATCCTAAAAGCTGTATTTAATTGTGTCTAATTTTTTAATGATTACCGGAATGTGTTCTTGCGGGTGCCATTTTAGAGGTGAAATTATTAAACATACAAACCGTAGTGTTCTTATTAAAATTAAAAAAAAAAAAAAAGAAAAGGACAAAAAAAAAGCTTTTCCAGCTTCCATGAACCAAGAAGAACTGGGATATGTGTTTCATGATGCTCTGTATACAGAGGTACAGGCATGACCTAGCTGAAAGCTTGAGTCTGAGCTTAGACTGTAAGGAGCTTATTTTCATTGCATTGCATCTTCAGTCAATTTCATACAATTTTATGTGAAAATGGTGAAATCCTTAATGCCAGTGCAAGGTTATTTTTAATGTTCCAGTCTTTAGGGAGGCAAGTTTTATTTTTAAATGTGTTCTGGAGTAATCTCCTAGCTTTAGTTAGGGGCTAGGGATATCCTTGTTTCTTCTTCCTCTCCCTCCATTAGCTAAAAACATGAAGGCAATGGGAATTTGTGAAAGGGCAAGGAGCAAAGTGTTTGTAGGGCTGCTGAACGTTTGCCTAACCTGTAAGATACTTGAGGCTGTAAGAAGTAAATGATTTAACAGCTTTATAAGTATTATTTATGTATGTGAGAAATATTGTTTTGCAATAATATTTGTGTTTGTTTAAAAAATACAATTTCTGATGAAACTGTATTTTCGGTAACACTGTCCACAATCTTAGGCAAATCTTTAGACATGGCCCATTAATCTGTTTTTCTGGAGGTTTCACCAGGATCACTTTTACCCCAACAGTGTTAAATTTTTTGCTAGTGAGATGCAAGAAAATCTAAAATCACTGTGACTTTACATCTGTGCAAGATTGATATGGTCAAATTATTAATAAAGAAGGATCTAGACAGCTTGTGAAGTTTTGGAGTCAGTCAGTATAATTAGTTTATGTGTATATTAAAAGATAAAACCCCCTTGAAATTAAATGTAATACTGAATAAAATGGTTTTGTTGATAAAAATGAGCTAATCGTTTTTTGTAAAACAATTAAGCAAGGAATCCTTGTCTTTCCTTCGTCTCATTCTCCCCCCAGTACCGCAAGTCTGTCTGTAAAACAGTGACTGGACTGTTTTAATGGCTTTCTGTAAAAAAAACCTGTCCTTGGCTCAGTTTGACAGTTTTTTTTAGTGAGATATCGTAGAAGAAATAATGCAATTATAACCATTATAGCTATACAATATATTGTACTGTTTTTCTTTGAAGACAGTTTCACCGAGGATTTGGAATGACATGGTAGACTGGACTCTCTTAAGCAATTTCTATTAAGAAAGCATAAAACTGTTACACTGAAAAATGGAAGTCACTATTCTGGAATTACCATTGAAACTTTGGTCTATACTAGGTGAAAGGCAAGCTTGCAGGCTGATGTGCTGATTCAGATTTATACTTATTTAAACAAGAAATATATCATCTGGAAGGAGTAGCAGGGGTTTTGGTAGCACTGTGTGAAGTTTGTATATAGTTCCAGGAAAGCAGGAATCTTCCAGAGACTAACAAAAATAAGATTGTCAGTGGGTGTATTTTATAGAAAGTGTTTTCTCATATCTCTTACACAAACACGTTTAGTTGTTTTGATACAGCTATTTTGCTAAAGAAAAATGGTTTCCCTGCAGGCTGTTTTTCCCTGCAGCATTAGATTTTCAGATGCAGAAATATAATGCTACTGTGTATTTCCTCTGTCTTCAAAGTTACATTCTTCTGCATTGCTGGCAGCTTTATTATTTTTTAAACTGATTTTCCTGAGAGAGTACTACAGATAATGTCAAGATGTGGACATAGCTTCTAGAAGCCTTCTGGACATCGCTCGCTGCCTTGGTCATTTCATATGCATTTCTCAAATCACTTTCATAGAAGGGATTTGCTGAGCTACTCCTCCAAGTTTCAACTTCAAGGGTCCTTCCTATGACTTTCCCCAACATTGGATGCTTTTAAGATTCAGCTGGACAGGGTGCTGGGCCATCTTATTTAAACCATGCTTTTGTCAAGAAAGGTTGGACCAGCTGATCCTTGAGGTCCCTTCCAACCTGGTATTCTGTGGTTTTATGACTTCCAAGAAAAGTGTTTAGTTTTGTTTAAATGTCCATTTAACTGCATAGCAGTGTCAGTCAACAAATTAGATATTCTGCTGAATTCGGAGAAGAAACTGAACTGCTTATGCACATCCCTTTCCACGGAGAGGAAGGACACCGAGTGCCTTTTTTATTTTGTGTTTGGAGTCTGGGTGTCTATTGCACGTGATAGCCTTGGCTTGGTTCCTGCCTAGGCTCTAAATGCTATCTTGACTGCAGCCTAGTATCACCTCTCCATAGGTCTTAGAGGACACGTCCAGTTTATGTAAAGCAGTGTTACACAGTGTATTATACTCTGGTGACATCTGTGTCCATCTATGTTTTGGGAAGTTATTCTGTGTTCTTTAACATTTAATCCCTTTCAGTCAGGGACAAGTACTTCCATTATACTTACTAAGAACATATTGTGCAAATATTTAAGACTGTTGTTGCATGTAGTTAAGTTACTAGGTATCGTTGCTGGATTACCAGCATGTATGATCTGCTTTATCAGAGTGGATTATTTATGATTTAATTTTTTTCAAATTTATTACTTTTCTCAGGTTTTAAAGCCTGAGCTTAATCATGATTTAAAGCGGAACAAGTTGATTTCAAATTTTGTTGTTAATTGTTTTCTGTTGAATAAAACCCAAAAATGATTGATTGACTAGTAAAATCACTACAAAATGCTAATTTTAAGTGTGGCTTTTCTGCTGTATTTGGTGCATTATTAAGTAGTCAAAAACCATACTATATATATTTATGTATATGCAGTATTTAAGCTTTTATATTCGGAAGTGTAACATTGTCCATGATTTTTCAAGCTAGAAATTTTGGCTTAAATACTTTTAAGTTTTTAAATTAGAGCACTGCTGCTTAACTTACCTGTTTCAAGAACTGGAAAAGCACTAACATTTAGCGAACAATAAGTATATCATTGTTCTCACTCCTCAAAAAAAAAAAAAGGAGGGAGAGATAAATCCGTGAATATAAGATGATATGTCATTTTTTTTTTTTTAAAGTCTGGATTTAAAAATGAGCTGAAACTGATGTTTTTGTTAAAAATCTGACAAAGTTGTTTATGTCCTTACTAATTGCCATTAAGTCATCATGCTTTGTTTTAATGCATACAGTAAAATCTAGAAATAAGCAGGGATTGTCACAAGTTTTATTTTGGAGAGGTTGACTTTTTAAAAGTGTGTTTTATCATTGTTGTGTTAATGTTTAAAATTATTATATTTTAAAATCTGCACCACTGCTTCAGAAGGAAGGTTATTTAACACTATTGACCACTAGTGTTTTGCTGGTTTCTACTTATTAGTAGAATATTAGAAAATATAACTATTAGTGATCACTTGCTGAATATGTAGTAATTTTTCCCTTGTCAACTAAAGTGATGATATATTTACAGATTAAGTAATCTTTTAGCTCATGTTAATTAAAAAAAAAAAAAGACTTATTCTAAAATATTCCAGCAGTTTTAAAACAAACTCTTAATTTTAGATCAGTGAAGACCTGAAAAATGAATTGGCAAATGAGCTGTATGCATCAACCCCTGGCCTCACTATGATTAAAGTAAAAGAACAAATGTTCTATAAGGTAAGTAGAAACTGGTAAATTCCACAGATTTGCATTAATTCTCTTCCAGTTAAACTTGGAGTTACTGATTTTAAGTTTACATAACACTACTGCTAACAGTTAATAAAAGTATCTAAATTAACCGAGACTAATGAGTTCCTCTTCTTCTTCATGTCAGTATAAGGGTAGAGTTGAGGGACTGGGAGAATGAAGGGACCTTTAAACTACTATTAATGTCTTCTGTCCTCTTCTGCCATCCCTTGTCTTTCGCCACAATAAACGGTCTTAAGTTTTAACGTTTCCCAGACAAATGACTTAACTTGCCTGGCTGACAGACCGTTCAGGATGGAGACATTCCCAAACATCTGTTGCTGAAACTAGGTTTGGTCTGATTGTATTAGTCTGAAATTCTTTTTGCAAGAGAGCAAGGGGAGAGGAAAGAAGTATCTAATGTAGCCCACCGATTCTTCTTTGGAGCGAAGTTGGTTGGGTTCCAGATCTGTTTCTAAGACCGTTTATATGTAGCTTACATGAATGAAATATTTCAAGATGCCTGAAACAGAAGGCCAACAGAAGTCCATTTTCAAATATCAGATCAGTAAGTGATGCAAAGCTACATAATTGGGCTAATAATCATAGATACAAACTTCAAAGTAGCTTATTTTGCCTAGTTGCATGACTTTCTGTAAGTAAACAATATTTTTCCACCAAAATAATGATCAGCTATTCCAAAGTCAACTTTTAATTTCAAAATCTTTGTGTTTTGCCTGGATAGAGCTTCGTTAAAAGACAGAGAATGACTTAAAGCTTTACTGGTCCATCTTGAATCTTAGGATTGTGAACATTGTTACTGCGTTATTTTGCTCTCCCACAGTGTGGGTTTTTCTTCTTTCTCAGGTTGGACTTGCAGATGCTGTGGATCTGTTTAGAGCCAGAAGAGTGTTTATTAAAGATGGCTTTGCCTATGTGCCACTTAAGGACATTGATGCGATTGTTTTGAATAACTATAGAACAAAGTTATCTAAAGCACTGGCGGTAAGTCTGATAAAGTCTTATTTTTACAACTTTTGTTGCATTGTTTAGTGACAGTCTTGGACAGTAGCCTTTTGGATTTTTATATTCATCTGCTTCTATCGGGAGAATGCCAGAAACCCTATCAAAAGTGCTGACAGCAGTAAACAAAAGTTCATTATGAGCTGAGAGTTCATTAATTTTAAATGGAATTTAGCATGTGATATGCATTGTAAAGAAATTTCTGCTAGAGGATTTTAAAATTGTTTCCCACATAGAGAGTAACGTGGCTTTTCGTTCAGAATGTTAGCCCCATACGGACAACTGTTTTTTCTCTTCATATTGGTCTTTTCTCACACACATTTTGCAACAGTTTTTTGTTGAAACAAGTAAAATAGTGATTTGTGGTTTTTTTTCTTTTGCTGGCGAGAACTGAAATGAGGGTAAGTCAGAACATGTCAGGCAAAAATAAAGTCTTAATTGTATGAATGTTTGAGGCATCAAATCTAGGTGGGACACCTATGGTGAATACTGTATGTGAATGTTCTTCTGTTAGTAATTCGGTGATCAATTTAGGAATTGCTAGTTTTACAATATGAGGCTCTTCACAGGGTTTAAAAATTGGTGATCATATATAATGCACAGAATTTTAGTCTTAGAAAATATGGCATTGAATAACATGAAGGCAGTTTGGGGTGCTTTTTAAAAAGTTTTTCAAAGCCTTATATTGCTGTGTCACATTAATATCAAGGTTGACCATGAGTGTTTAGTAAACACTCAGCGTGAAATAAAAATGCATTCCTTTAAGAAGCTGACAGTATGCTAATTTTCTAATTTGTTAATTTTGATTATAACTGGAGTCTGTGGAATTATTTAATGTGCGGTGAAAATCATGATACTCTTATGTGAACATTTCCATTAGAACTCTTTAATACAACTGTGACTAGAGACATCCTTATTTCAATTGATGCATAATGTTCTTGCTGAAAGCTGATAACACTTGTGTGGGATTTAAAAACAATGAATGTATTCTGTAGAAATGTGGCTAAGTACGCAGATTATCTGCATCTACTTAAAATACTTTTGAGAAGCTTCATGGACTGCTGGAATTTGCCTGTTTTGTGAGTAGCTGAGGAGACGTCTGAAAAACAGTAGGAACTGTAATGAGTAGGTTACCTGACTTTTCAGTTTGAGGAAAAATCTGCAACTTTTTCTTAGGAACACACACTATTTTTATATATAATTCATTTAACCCATATTACTTTGTTAAAGCCAATAGTTGCTTTATAGTAAAGAAGTACTTCTTCATATTACCCTCTGTAATCATGGTTTAGAAATTTTAACACTCTCATGAGCTTGCAAAGCTATCTTCTATAGAACTGCTATGTTTTAAGTTTTTGCAGTATTTCAGGTTTGCATTAGTTTTTAGTTTTAATACATACATTTTCTTTATTAAAGTTTACCATATTTTCAGAGTAAGGAGTAAAAGAAGATTAGTGATTTCTGTCCTATTCCAAAGCTCCTGATTGAAGTTGTGGGGTTTTGATTACTAATTTAGTTTGCAAAAGTGAATACACATTTAATAAGCTGTTTCAGCTAATTTTAGCCTGCACTGTGCACTGCTGAGAGATGCTAGGAATATTATTAAATTGAGTCTTTTGGGAATGAGGGCCAAAAATCCAGCATGTTTTACAGAGGTCAATCTAATGTTGTTCTGTTATACCAAACGGAGGCATAACTGGAGTGTGACACTTGGTATCTGGATAATTAGTGTAGTTTTCACTGGAACAAAACTATAATCATCAATTACAGTTCAGTGAAACTATAAGAGTAAACTTTTAAAGAAAGGATTGTACATAAGGAATCTTTTTAAAATCTAAAGATGGTAAGGTAATGGGTTGCTGTTCCACAACATACAAATTAGGAGGATAAACTGTAGTGATTTTCCTCAGCCTTATCTGGAGTGAAGAGGCACATTTCAATAGAAGTTACGACACAGTAGTACACTTACAGTATTGTTTGTGAAGAATAGTTGTTGAAATACTATTCGATCTAGGCCTAAGTTCTGCAAGTACTGCTGGCTTAGTAGTGCTTGGTAATGCTTTGGTAGCACATGTTTGCATGTGTCTGCTGCACAGAAGTTGTGTGTCATGGCCAAACTTAATTAAGAAGTAATAAAGCCTTAAACAGCATCACTGATTTGTTATTTAATATGCCTCTTAATTAATGCATTTTGATAACGCTACTACTTTGGTAAGCATTACTTATGTGTGCTTTTGGGAGTATGTTTTAGTGTTTTTGCAGCATCTGGCTATTTACACTTTGTTCTCAGCACTTTCTAATGGGCAATCCTTGTTTTATTAGAATTTGAGAATTAAAGATCTTAATGGTGTGATAATCCAAATTAGGCTTGAATGCTATTTCTACAGAAGGGATTTGTATCTTCACAGGGTCACAAAATTAGGCTAAATACTTCTATGGGGTAGTTTGACTTTGGCCAATACTTCTGGCTTTGACAGTCTGTTATAAGCTTCTAAGGGACAAAATACCTTGAATATAGATAGTGGAAAGACAGTCTTTCAGGCACGCAGTTTTGAGGACTCTTTCTTACAGCTCTCATTAGTGGTTCAATTCTTCAATGTTAAATCAGCGTAGATTTCCAGCGTGGGTTGTTCAGTTGCACGCACAGGTTTTTGGGACGAATTGTCCCTGCACAGGAATGATTTCATGGTGAAGGCCTGCCTTGTCTTTTCCAAGGTGCTCTTGAAGCTGTTACACTTTATGGGAGTGTGCTTGTGCTAAAGCTACTCTTCCTAGGTCTCCAAAGCATTGAATAATTTGGGGGGTCGCCTAGCCTTGTTATGCTGCTCACTACATTGCAGGCTCGTGCCGCCACCATCCTGCATATTACAGGGTGATTCCAGATGGCGTTATGAAGGAGGAATATGAGAGTGAACTGATGTGTTGATACTGAGCTTTGAGAGAACAGTAAATAAGTCATAGTACTGACTTTTATAAAAAGTTTTACGTTGACACTGGCACAAATTCAGTTTACTCAGAGTTATGCTTTAATCGTTTACTAGTCAAGCCCACAAAGCAGTCGTATGTTTTGTTTCATCCTTTAAAAATAAGTTTGACATCTCCACTATGTGGCTATTCCTTGAGGCTCCATAATAGAGGGAGTTGATAGTATTCAAGCCTTCTTGACAATTGCAAATGCAGCTGAAGGAATTCATTTTATGTGCAAAATCAATACTGCAAGGACCTTCTTTCTGTATTTTCTCACCCATTCGATAGTAAATAATTTCCTTTGTGCCATTAATGATGATTAAACCGTAGAAAGCCTCAACATTTTCTGTTGTTCATGTAAGTTGCAATATTTAGCTCTACAATTGTTTTATAACTTAAAGCAAACTTTTATTAATTCAAATTGCATTATATTTTATTCATGAGAATTCCGCTGTGTTTATGCTAATATACAAACATTTCTGCAGTAATGCTGTGCTGCATTTTGGTAATTTCACTTACAGCCATGTAGTGAACTTAGGTTGTGAAATTATTGGCAGTAATGGGTCTCCTTTTTTGAGGACCGTTGTTCTAATTTTTGGTTTCTTGAAATCAGAAGATTCGGCTTAGTGTCACAGTTCAGACCCACGTACCCATATCAGAGCTGTGTTACACTCGGTACTGCACAAAGGAGGATTGCTCCAGAGAAATCCGAAATGGGACAAAAGGGGGAAAGGAGAGAAGAGGCTGCTGAATCGTTGGCTGGGACTTGCCTTTATCAGCAGTGTCCTCAAATAATTGAGAAAATGACTTAATATTACATGAGCAGTTGTCTGACTTGTTTGAGCAGGAGTTTACATTGGACAGCATTTTGGCTCCACGCTTCCCGCTCTGTGTTGTTAACTGCAATGGCCATAGGGGTGGACGATGTCTCCCACCTGCTGAAAGTGTTGCAGCGTTCAGTGTGAGCTTCCCTGTCATGTCTGATCCTCAGAAAGGATGTAATTTCTGCAGATGCTTTTAGGTTTTCTGAACTACTTTTCTCGTAGTACCATTTAGTATTTAGTGTCTGATACTATTCCTGTGTGATTGATCAGAAAATCCTTTATATAGAGATTATGGGATTAGGTTGAGCACATAAAATACTCTTTTTATTATTAAATAACACTAGTAGTCTTGACTAAACCTGTGTACCAGGTGCAGGTGCTCAGTGCTGATGGGGGGGCTGCAGGGCGGCCTCTGTGAGGAGAGGCCGGGGCTGCCCCGTGCCGGACACAGCCGGTTCCAGCTGGCTCCAACAGACCCACCGCAGGGCACAGCTGAGCCCCACAGCTGAGATGGTGGCACTTTGGGAAAACCATATTTAAGAAAGGGCATAACACCTGACAGAGAAAGGATGAGGGAACCAAAATGAGTGAGAAACAGCAGAGGGAATGCCAAGGTCAGAGGAGCAGTTCCATGATGCTGGAGAAGATCTTCATGGCACCTGTGAATACCCCACACTGGAGCAGGTGGAGAGTTCCTGAAGGAACCGCAGCCTGTGGAGAGCCTGTGCTGAAACAATTTTTTTATTTTTTTATTTTTTTTTCCTGAAGGACTGCAGTCCATGGGAGAGAGACCATGCCAGAGCAGGGGAAATATGTGAGTGGGTAGGAGCCACAGAGAGAAGCTGTTATGGACCGACCATAGCTGCCCCTGCCCTCTGCCCCTGCGCTGCTCGGGGTGGGAGCTGGGGGAGCCTGGAGTGAAGGAGTTCGGCTTAGGAGAGAGGGGAGGGAAGGCGTTGTTTTAATGTTTGTCTGTTTCTCACTACCTGAGTCTATTTTAATTAACAGTAAATTACATTCATTTTCCCCAAGTTGAGTCTGTTTTGCCTGCAGTGGTAACTGGTAAGCAATCTCCCCGTCTTTATCATGACCCATCCTATTTCCCCCCCTGTCCTGTTGAGGAGGGGAGCAAGCGAGCAGCTGAGGTGGAGTTTGCCCCTTTGGTTGTGGTGGGTTAACCTTGGCTGTTCTTTTAATTTTTGGTCTCTAGGCTTGTAGATCTGCTGAGGTTGGATACTGGAGGAAAGGAGGTTCAGTACTCTGGTTCCAGCTCACGCAGTTGCGTTAGCTTCTGCGTTTCCTGTGCTCCTCCTGAAACAGCTCTTGGATAAATTCCAGAGGTGGGGATAATAGATACTGAAAAACCTGACTCTCACGGGGATGTCTCCATTGGTGTCAGGTGTTTGTGTCAGCTAGATTGAATCATTACGTCATTCTTATCTTAACAAATGTTACAGTTCAGAAAATGTTTTGTCCTGAAGTTTTAGTGCTTGTTGAACATTACATTTTAAAGCTATAAGCAAATGCTTGAGAATGTGTGAATACTCCTGTGTAGCATGAGTGCTTTCATTGTGGGTTTGAAGAGTTTATTTTACAAAGACTTGTAATTATCGATGATAGCATAACTGAACTTTCCATTCATAGTCTAATGGCAGTTTTCCAGTAGATTTGTCGTACTTGTATTTAAGTCCAGCCCCTTTTTCCCCCATCTTGGGCCTAGCAATTGAAGTAATAACTTGGCTGGTCTTTGTATTATAACTCTACTGCAAAAAGTTGCTTTTGTGAAAATACTTTGTCAGAACATCATATAGAATCTAACCACCTGCAAATTAAAATATTAACTGAAAATAACACAAACTGGTACCATAAGAAATCAAGATTCCAATGCTGATATGTACAATCTTGATAGCACGTGTTTCTTAATTTAATGCCTACACTTTTTTACTTTGCAGTATGATCTTGTGTAATCTGATAAAATGTCTACAAATCAAATTGTTGGGTTTTGAGGACTTAGCACAAAAGGAAGACCTCACTAATTTTTCTAATTTTTATGTATTTTTTTTGTTTATTCCTTTCCCTATTTGGGATGTAATCTTCAAAATTGGTAGAAATGTGGATCAAGCAAGTTGCTTCTGGCTTTACTAATATTTGTAATGTTTTGTCTTTTAAATATTAGTCAAATATGCTATTTCAGTTGATTTATGCTTTATGTTCAAAGATCTTGCTAATTTGGGAAAAGTATCAGTATACACGGCACCACCTGCAAAACATTTTCTTCCCAGAACAGCTATGTTTTCAAGCAGTGAAGCAGAAGGCTTTATGTAGTGGCATTAATGCTGAGAAAGGATGATTGATGATGGTCTTGTCACTTGAAATTCATTGCAGGTGTTGTGTTCCCAGTGTTAACTTAAAGTAATTCACTGTAACATAAATGGATGATTTTTATAATATGCACATACAAGGTTAGTAAGGTAATAACTTTGGCAATGCAGGGTAAAACGTGATTACAGTGACTTTGTCCTCTGAATCTCTCAGATGAAAGTTTGCTCTAAGAGTTTTGCAGAGAAGCAGCTGGTCTTCATTTCTGAGTAGTAGTATATTGTAAGGTCATTGTCTAAGGCACAGGCCTACTGAATAAAGTGGTGGTATTTTGAGTGGGAGAAGTGCAGTCAAGGGAAGTGACTTCAAGTGTGTCTTTGTGTGTCAGAGAGGACTCATGCCTGTATGCAGAATGGTTATCTGCAAGACAGGGAGACTCATTGGACTTTTCTTCGTGGACCTTCTTTTTGCCATGGCCCTTAAATTGTCCCATTGTTGACTGTTTTCTGAAATCCATCCTTCAGTGTTTTATCTCCTCTACTAGTTGAAGCACGTGTTTCTTTTAGAGACTACATAGATTGCTAGCATAAAGTAATTATAAATAATATTAGGAGGCTAAATGAAATTTGACTGTATTCAGTATTTTGTCTTTCTATTTCTTCTATCTGCTTCTTGCATCTACTACAAAGTATAAGATTTTGTTAAGTACTAAATTTGCAGCATAAACAATTGCTGTAGTCTCCGCATGATCCTGTTTCGTTTGATTTATATGGAAATACTTCCATCTTCAAATCAACGTAGGTGTTTCATGATACTAAAACTAGCAAAGCAAGATGTACAGGATTTGAAGCATGTGGAAGGCTTGCTTAACTGTTGAGATGTTTCCCACATTTCAGAAAAACTATTGGAATAGAACATATTAGCAAGAAGTACAATTTTATTTCTGTGTTCTGTGATAGATGTGATAACCTGGAAATGTGTCAGTTAATATAGTACCTGTCTAATGTCATGTGACAGGAATTTATTAACATGCTGGTAACAGTAATTTGAGAGTAATGCACTATAGTCAGTAAGAAAGAACTGTAATGGCATATGCGGTTGATAAGTAAACAGAAGTCTGTATTTCAGGATGTCACTCTCTTAGAAATCTGAGTTTTCTCCTGATTATTTTCTTATGGCTTTCTATGACCCATAGAGAGTTGCTAAGTAATAGCTGTAGTAGTATCTATCTGGAGTTGGTTTACACTGGAGTTAATGACAAATTATTTTGTCAACTGTGTTCTGGCTTTTTCTGGGAGAAAACTAGTTAAGTTTCTGCAAGTTAACTGATAAGTGATCTAGCTGATGTTTACTGTGGACCACCAACGGAGCAGGACTCGAGTGACACAGGGAGCCATCCAAACTGCCAGTGAAGATGGACCTAGTGTGTTTCTCAGCCTTCCGCTGTTTCACGGTGGAATGAGACTGATTTGTGTGTGCAGTTGTTTCCTGGGGAAACTTGATTCATCTATGCCAATAATGTTAGCTGAATCCCTTCTGTGATAGTAGGGACTTGGATTTCCCACCTGTCTATACATTAACAGAGGTTCATTATTGGGATCCAGGTTTCAACCACTTACTAGTTTTATGTGTGGTTCAAGAGACACAATTTACCTACCACCACCACGTGCAGTAAATGATAAACTTCCCTTGAAATGAATATATTGAATCTTGCCTACAATGTTGCAGGATTCTGTAAAGGAGCATAAATCTTAAATGTGCTTTGTCTAAACCAATTCTTTCAAGTGATGTAGTTGCTTTTAGAACACAACAGTTATTCACTGGGCTTAATAAATGGATTCTTAAATTCATGATTGTTGAAAAGCAACATTGCTGCCTCATTGACACTTTTGAAGAAACATGATCAGATCCTGACAGTTAAATTTTTATAACATTTCTAAAGAGCGTGCCACTTTTGTCCTAACTTTCAAATTGTTTATGACTTAAACTTTGCAAGTATCTATGCTAAATTTGCATTTCCTGTAGTATATAAATAATATGCTTATTCTTGCTTGCCTCTTTGTCTAATTGCTCTGGTAACTCATTTCATCACTTCTCTTGGACAAATTAAAATTCTTCTATTTGAAAGCTCTGTGGAGTACCTTCCCTTGCCCAGTTCTTAAAATGGGACTTTTTCTTGCTCCAGCTCATCCTTTCTGCTAATCTCAAGCCTTATGTGTTGAAAGAAATGTGGGGATTTTGGGGGTGTCATGTGTCCCCCCCCAGCTTCTTCATTACACTTTGGAGTGCCCACCTTGCATTTGCTTTTCAAAGTGATTCTTTTCTTGCTTTGCTCCCTTTCTAAAAGCTGTTTTGGAAGTAAAGGGGAGAGGAACTTTTTGAAAACTTTGCAATGGAATCCTAAAAAATTCTGTATGACAGAAAAATCACAAACAATGCAAGAATAAATGCACCTGCATTCACCATGGTGATTTTTCATTATCTCCATTGTCTGTAACCCTTGCTTCTCATGATCCTTTGTTAGATGTTAAATTCTGGCTAGCATATTACACATTTTTATAAACCTACTCTACAGATATCAAAGAAATTCCACCTTGTTTATAAATAATAAATACTTTATAGTGTACCAAATACAGATACTCATAGGACTTGCTGTTAATGAGTAGTCACAATGAAATCAGTAGGTCTTGTAGCTGTTGAAAGCAATGGGTATAGCAGTGAGTGTCAGATTAAGCATTCAAGAAAGAACTGGAGTCATGCAAGTTATTTTGAGAACTAAATTAAGCTGTAGTGTCTTAAGTTATGATTACAGTTTGAATTAACAATTTGGATTAACAGCAAAAAAGGCTGTGAAAAATATGGAATGTATGAGGATAGGAAGAGGAGGTGTTTTAAAACGTTTAATGCAAGTTTATGGAGCAGGCAAAAAGAAGTAGGTTGAATCACTAAAAATTGTGATGACTACCTTTCCAAGTACATGGATTTTTTTTCTTCCCATACATTTCTCCGTGAAATATGGAGAGTGGCTACTCTCCTCAGTAAAATTTTACGATATCCTAAGTCAGTGAATGTATATTGCATATGTGATGTTAACATGTTTTTGCCATTCCTACTAATGATAAAGATGGGCTGACTATTGGGGAAGGACTAAATCTTAAACCCTTTTTTCAATCAGAAGGAAAACTGGGAAATGACTGTAGCTCAAAGTCAGACATGAAATAAATTGAACAACTGATAGTCGTATCAAATGACACTTGGTTAATTAATGTATAGAATCTTTCTAGAGGTTGGAGCACTTGTTTAAGCAGCAAGTGTAAGAATAAAGTATGCATAAGTCTCATCTCAAATGCCTTTGCCAAGACGTGTTTAAAAGAAATTCTGCTGGAAGACTAATTTAAAAAAAACCACTAATTTTACTGATTACACAACTCAAGTGTTTGAACTCTTTTAAGAAAAACTGTAGCAATATGCTTTTTGAACTTACTGAATATTTGTTTTTTAACTGTTTTAAATATAGATGGAGTGAGTATTTTTAGAAATGCTAGTCACTGTCACTGCAGCTGATTTCTGGGTGGTCTCATTGTATGACTTTCCATTTCACTGCAATTTCTCAAAGGGAGGTTCATCTGTTAATGTATTTCTTCTGCAATTAATTGCTAATCTGCATATTTATACTGGAGAGGAAGTGGACATTTTTTTGTAGCTCTTGTGAATGAAGATTATTTGTCAGAATATTTTTTCCTGGTAATAGGAAAGCAGGGTATGTTTCAGAGGCAGTATAGTTGAACAGAATTTTTACAATAAAAACACATACCTGTGTCTTATGGGCAGTCTGTACAGGCTGTCACTGAAATCACTGGAGTGCTATCTTCCTGAAATATTAGAAAAGCAGTTTAATTAGCTGATTTTTTTTTTTTTTTTCTGTTTCCATGTTAGGTTTCTCTTGGGTACCTGACATGGATTTTGAAAGTCTTTTTTTGGTTGACTGGGGTTTTTGTTTTGTTTTGTTTGACCTCCTGCTGGATTATCTCTGTTTATTTCATAGTTCACCTCTTATTTTTTTCCAAATTTCTGAATTAGTGACCTACAGGGAAATACTGACCCACTGATGCAAGCTACCTCTCGCTAGGGAGCATACTTTCTAGTAATTTTCCATTCCTCATTGAGGAGTCTAGCCATGCATTGCCATGAGAGGTGTACTATACTGTATCTACTTATCTCATGTGGTCTGTTCAGCCTGAAGAAAGGTATGAATCAAAAGCTGGGTGTGCAACATTACTGAGTTAGCTTTTCTTAAAGAGAGACCTCCACGCTGCTGTGTTCCACCTTTACAGGTCTACCTTACTCTGTCAGTGTTTCAAGCCTGCCGGGACTTATAAGCACTGGAGTCCTGAAAGATGACAGTAGCTTCATGTGGAGCACTTTGACATTGCTATGACCTGAAATTTCTTTGTCTGAAGTGGCTTTCTTTTCTCTTGAGGTATGTAAGGAGGAGGTGGTCTAGTAGCAAAAATCTCTACATGAGTAGGCATGTCTGTATGGCTTTACCTGGGCTGATTTTTGTTATTCCTTGGATCTTCTGTTACTGTGAAATAGAAAACCAGGAGAGGTTTTCCACAGATTCTACATGGATTATGTGTGTTTGGTAGCATGTCAAGTGTAAGTATATACGTAAATGTTTTGTATCATCTCATCTGTCTGGTGATGCCTCATCTGTCTGAGGGAGGAGGCACAAAAGTACTGTAATATAGATGTTTTGTAGTAAAAATGGATTCTGAAAGGCGATGATGGATTTATTCAGCATCCAGGGTCACAGGAAAGTCTCCAGGTGTAAGTGAAATTTTGTAAAAGCTTGTATGTGCTCTGTGGATTTTGAAAGGACATGGAATTAGCTGTTCAGTGTCTGAGTTGTAGAAAGGCAGAAAATAAGATGAAGTATCAGGGAAAAACAGACCAATGAAGATAATACAGTTTCGTTTTACAAGTAGGTTGTGAAAGATCTTTTTAGCTATAAATTTTTTTCTGTATTTATGTAAACAAATTCATTTTTATGTAAATACTGGTATTTTTCTGTTTGTAAGGATTGATGTTTAATTTAAATAATCTGTTGTCTTGAGTAAATATCAGAAAGCAAAGGTTTTTTATTATCATCTGTCAGGAGTTAAGCAAAGTGACATGGTTTATTAATGGCTACAGCCTGTGTTTATATATGAAAGAAATGGATTAAATTTGGATGTAGCGCTTAGAGCTTCTTAAGTAATAGAAAACCCCATGATTTTTCCCTGTTGTTTTCCTAGTTATGCTGCCAAAATGAGGTGAAGGTTGTTCTGTTACCAGCTTTGCTAATCCCAAAGGATTTGTTTCTTTTTACTCCGTCCTTTTGATGTATAGACAATAAAAATAAATTAAAAAATGTGGAAATCCCACCCCGCCACC
Organism: Nipponia nippon; assembly: GCF_047370975.1. NCBI lineage: Eukaryota > Metazoa > Chordata > Aves > Pelecaniformes > Threskiornithidae > Nipponia > Nipponia nippon. Next base: position 98,721,755 of record NW_028262358.1, on the reverse strand, counting down.
CCCCTTTAAAACTGAACTGTGAATCAGAACAATCCTCTTTTGGAGTACATGAAAATGTTGAATTACTTTAAAAAGTGGGAAGAATCCTACCAGTTGTCAAAGTGAATGAATAAAACTATTAATCGGTTCTTATTCCAAATGACAAGCTTTTAAAGTAATTTTTCGAAGAGTTGAGTCTCCCAGGCACTATTGTAGAATGCTAGCTGCGTAATACCCTTCGGTGACAGAAAGCAAATACCTGTTTCTCAATAAAAGTTGATGATATCTCATATTGCATGAACAAATAAGTAAAATAAATGTAACAGAGGATGTAGGCTAAAGAATAAGAGCTATGAATTAGTTTAGAATATATTTAAATTTAAAATCAGTCTCTTATCTGTCACATACAATAACATTTTGCCTCATTAGATATTTTAATAAGTGGAATTTCAAAGGCAAATTACACTATTTCTTTTGAAACATGCTTCTAGACTTTACTGAAATTTTCTAAATTGTTTTTACTGAATAAATGAAAGTCTTGGGGTTAACCTGCTTTTAAATTTGGTATGTTCTCCGATGCTCCTGTATAAGGAACAAAGGGCATTGGAGAGGAGACATCTCGATGCTGGTAGTTACTTTTTCTTTCCACCCTTGCCATACTTCATCACTCATAGTACAACTAGCCAATTTTAGAGTAACCAGTTTTAAATAGTAAGTCCAGTTGGACTTTTGATCTGAAGCTGTTTTGGGAGGAATAAAGAGGGGAGTGTTTTGGATCATCTGATGACGTACATTTGCCTAAATTTAGGCTGGGGAGTGACCCCTGATTTTCATTATCAGTACAGTTCTTAGTGGAAAACTATTAGGCACTTCTATCCATCTCTATATATTTCTTATGGCGTAGGATAATGCTGGTAGAGCCTGCAATGAAAGCAGAGAGGTGATTGAAGTGTATAATTAGAGAGGCAATAATAAAAAATTCTTCCAAGCCGCATACTTTTGAAACCAGCACTGTGTTAGATCTGTGACTCTGGGCAATTTATTATGGTTCAAAGATAGTGGTAATTCTTGTGAAGTCCACAGCCTAGTACCTGGCTCTTTAAAGAGTTGGATTGTTTCATGAGCAGATATGGGGATACCTCAATTCAATTCATGCAAAGAAGAATACATCAGACAATGCGTGAGCATAAACCTGTGCTCTGCTGCTGAGGGATTAAAAAGCAGCTGTGGAGTAGGGGAGAATGAGAGCTCCTGGCCTGCCCTGCGCAGGGTGCTCTGCCAGCATTGCTAGCATATCTGTGCAGAAGCTATATGAGGGTCATTGTGAGCACTTCTTTCAGGTGGAAGCCTTTCCTGTTCCTCAGGCATGAATACTATTACGAGTAGTAGAAGGATATGAGATACTTTGCAAAAAAGAAATCCATTCTTTTCTTATCTCTTTCATAACCTGCTTTGCCTTTGTGACAGCATCTGGAAGCCACAGAGAAACCTCCCAGGAATAGGAAAGAAGAGGCTTTTGCGTGTGTGCGTGTGTGTGCGTTGTGTGTGGTGCTGTGTGTGGTCCTGTGTGTGTGTGTTTGTTTTTTAAAAGACACGGTTCACCATAGAAATTTACTACTTTGTATAGCAGATAACATGCTCTCATCTAACAAGTGATTGCTCCAACTTTTTCCCTTACATTTTCTTGTGAATGTTGGGTAGCACTATTGAACTCTTAAGTCATAGTCACCAAGAATGTCCCTGGCCACTGATGCATGTTCCTTCAGCCACTTAAATGGCCTATAGAGACAAAGGCAACCACAATGGGATTGTGTAGCTGGGTTTGATGAGATGACTTACATTTATGTGATCCTGTTTCTTAAACTTTTGGTATAAGCATTGCAGTTTGGATTTAGTGTAGCAAACAGTAGGCTCAACATGAGTCAGCAGAGCACCCTGGCAGCAGAGAAGGTTAATGGTATCTTGGGCTGTATCAACAGAAGTACAGTAGGTAGAGGAGAAGGATACCCCTTTACTTGACACTCATTAAACCACATCTAGAACACTGTGTCCAGTTTTGGGGCTTCCAGTACAAGAAAGATGTGGATAAACTGGGGCAAGTTTAGTAGGATTCTACCCTCTGTGCTTTCTGCCTGTCTTTATTGACAAAGTTGAGCCTACAGTTTACCAGATTGTCAGGTCTTTTCCAGAAGAGCTGTTCCCCAAGGAGTTGGCCACCATCCTGTACCAATGCAGGGATTTATTTTGTCATAGGTACAGGACTTTTCAGTTGTCCTTGGTGAATTTCGTAAGGTTCTTGTTAGTTCAATCCTCCACCCTATTTAGGGCCCCCTGAATGGCAGCACTGCTCTTCAGTGCATTGACTGCCTTCCCCGAACTGGTGTTTATGAACCTGATGAAGATGCATTTTGTCTCCTCTGGGTAATTGGTAAAGTTATTAAACAGCATAGCTCTCGGGATAGGCACTTGAAGAACTCCACTTGTAACTGGCCTCCAGGTAGTGCACAAGATATTAACTGCTAGCTACCCTGTGAGTCTGATGACTGCTTTATATCAGGAGCTGCTGGTTTGTTTTGATCTCAGTAAGAAAGGCAGTCAGACTCATTGAAGTGTTGCTTAAAATGCCATTTATTGGAGGTAATATGATAAAGAGAGGATAGTACTAATAATCTTATTCCTTTTGGGTTCTGGGAACTCAAGAGTTCTGGGGCATCAAATGAGCCACCAACCAGGGCACATCTCCCTGTGCAGATCCTGTCTGTGAAAGGTTACCCCATTTTGGTCTTTTGAGCACTTACAGGATTTTCTGTTCATTGTTTCTAGATGTTCACATGAGAGTTTGTTGCCACACGTTTAAATACACACAAGGACATGCAGGTGGTGCAGTTGCTGGTGGGAGTTGCTGACAGGCTGCTTCATTATAATTAGCCACCTAAGTTTGTCCTGCAGCCAAGGGATATATGTGGCACAACAGCAGAAGGCCAAGTTATACACGCAATATAGCACAGCCCAGTTCTCTGCCTAATCAGGTTTACTGCTAAGGGAATCCCTGACTCCTTGATGGACAATGATCTTCCAGTTAGGATCACTACAGTGATCCAAACAGCTTTTCACCCATCTGCTAGGTGACTGGACTATAAAGTTGCAGCTTGGATAGAGGGATATTGTAGAACACTGTATCAAAAGTCTTGTTAAAGCCAAGGTAGATGACATCCCCTGCTTATTGTTCACAGAATTATCCATTTTGTCTCAGAAGGCAGCCAGGTTGGTTAAAAATAAAATAATAAAAATTATTTACTTTTGGTAATCTATGCTGGCTATTCCTGATTACCTTCTCCATTGTGTGCCCAGAAGTGCATTCCAAGAAGACCTGCTCTGTGACTTTCCCAGGGTCTGAAGTGAGGCTGACTGGCCTGTTGTTCTCCAGTCATCCTTATTGCTGTATCAGAAGATGGGTGCAAGACTTGCCTCCTAGTCATCAGGAGCGTCTCCTGATTGCAGCGGCCTTTCAGCAGTGATGGAGAGCAGGCTCATAACGTCAGCTCTCTCAGCATCCTCAGGTATATCCCATCAGGTTCCATGGACTTGCATGAGATATTTCTTGGTAGATCCCTTACTCAGTCCTTTTTGACTGCTTGGTAGTTCTTCACTTCCTTGAATAATCTCTATAGGGCATAAATGCCTGAAGAACTTTGTCAGTGAAGATGGGCAGAAAATGTGGAGGGTAAAATTGCTTTCTAACTTGCATTTGTATTAAATTATTGTCTCTTAATTTGTAGCAATACTCTTTGAAGCTAAAATACTTAAGGTCTATTTTATTTATATTTACTTTTGGGAATTTGAAAAGGAAATACGTAATATTCCTTTTTTGTTTACTGTGTTCTGTCACTTAGCAAATATAATTAAACTATGCGGTTTTAGTATTACTTGGAAACGGTACAGCAATTGTACTTCATCGACTGCATGATTGAACTCCAAAAGTTTTCTGTATTTGCAGGATTCAAAATGCAAAGTGTGGAAATTGCAAATTTAGGTAATTCTATCAATTTTTAAGTTAGCTTTTGAAATATTTTTCTGATTTTTTTTCTCCTGAAGTCTTTATTCAGCTTTCTATAAGCGAGCTCTGTGAAAGCATAATTTTCTATGTTAGGCTGGAATTCAAGAAACCTTTCACTTTCAGAAAAGCAGATACAAACCCAGACAAAATACTAAAAATTAAATGCTATGTATCAGCCTTCTCTCCAGGTTGCTACAGCTCCACATCTTATCTCATGCAGTCTCATCAGACATTTTCCCTACTAAATGTGGAGTTCAGAGCAACTTTATCAATTTAATGTTTTATAAGATGACTCTCTTTGTAAGCTATGGTGGCAGTTTTAGTTCTGGTCAGCACAAAGTTAATGGGGTGAGGTTTGGGGGAAAATTCTGGCTTGCTGTTGCATCTAGTCTCGCTTAAAATCCAATTGTTAATGCATTTTTCTTACGGATCTTGCCTGACCTATGATGCCTACAATGTATGTGTCCAGATGCTTAATTGGCCTGAGAGGTTATGGCTGCACCTTCTGGCCGTGGCCATCAGAGGGCACCGCAAGAGTGCTGAACGAGGCAACGCAGGAAAATTGTGCTTGAAATGCAGCCTTTCTGTATAGCAATGGTATTCCTTTAAGGAGGAGATGAAGACTTGGGATTGAGTTCTTAATTCTAAAAAAACATGTGTTGTATTTGGTCTCATGTGGAATGTATGTAAATGAGGTTGATTTTATTCTCTTGGTATACACCAAATGCAAATAAGCATTTCACTAAATGTCATTAATTTTTAGTTCTGTGATTAATTTCCCTGTATCTGTCAGTATGAACTGATAAGGAAAAGTTAAGAAATGATCAACATTTAAAAATTCTGATGATGTCTTAACAGTAGCCTGATGAATCTGCTTGTATGTGTCATTGACAGTTACTAGGCCTTTACGTATTTGTGATGTATAGCTCATTCTGTTTCTTTAATCTGGTGTAGCAGATATCACCTAGTGCATTAGAAGTTTTCAGTGTCTGACGTAATATGATGTTTTGTCCATGTTGTTATGACTATACAGGTTAATCTTTGAGTCATTAGACTTCATTCCATAAGGTATAACATCAGCTGAGTATCTGACCATAAATAAGCAATTATGTTTTTCTCTTAATTATTGCCAAGACTGCTTTGCATTGATTTTTATGGGCAATTGTTGTTCTTGTTTTCTCTCCTTAGTGTCTTAGTGAATTTTGTTCCTAGTGTTATTGCATTCTTATTAAATGGGCACTTCTTGTTCCTTTTTTTTAATAATCTATGTTAAAAGCTTTATATCATCTTTAGAAGATCAGTGATTCTTTCTCTCGGAATACTTTTTTACCAAGTAATGCTGATCTTGGAAAATAATGGGACTTATCCATAAAACGGAAAACTGTGTTATTAATCAACTAGCTACTCATCCATTTTGAAAATTCAGCTTCTGTTTCCATGTCTTTTCAGCTTTCTAAGATTATTTCTTGGGCATTTTCCTTCAGCATCCTTTCAGGTTCCCTCAAGTCTTCTCTAACCTGAAATACTGCAGATGCATCATCATCAGTGGATATCTGCCTGTTAAGAGTCATCCTGCATTTAGAGCTTTGTCCTTGGCCTTGACGTGGTTATATTCATTACACCTAACCTTAATTTGACTAGTATTCTAGACATTCTTTGAATGGTTTAAGATCTGTGTGTCTGTCTGATTTTTCCTGCAAATGTAGCTTATTGGATCTCTGCAGATACCATTTTACCAGTTGGATATTTAGAGGGGTGTCCTGCATTCGATATTGTATGAAGAACACAGACTACTCCTGGTGCTCTGGAGTCATGGTGGTACTGTTTCCAGTCCCACATTTTTATTCTTATCAGCAAAGCTATGAAATTGCATGTCAGGTTTCTTATAGAAAAGACATATTTCAGGTTCTAGCTAATATAACAAGGTTGTATCTAAAACTTTTCAAGGAGAGGATGTAACATTCATACCCTCAGTTCTGAGCTGTTCATTTTTTTTTCACTGACCTGACTTCCACAGAGCCCTGTTTTCAACCCGTCATGGGGAAGGAGGAAAGGATCTTACATGTAGAATTTGCAAAACGTCTTCAATTTTAACTATATTATCCTGGGTCATGCTGGCAACTGGGAAGTTTAATAAGAGCTTGGGATAGCCTCAAGCTCTGTCTTTTTCATTGAAGGGAGAAAGAAATTTACAAATCTTGCTCCTTATCTAGATCTCTCAAGACTGGATATTCTCTGGAGATGCTTTACTTTCTCACAGTGATCTTGGTTTTGGTATTTTGGTGGAGGAGGAATCCTCATTACAAAGTGCAAATCCATCCATGTCTTTCAGAACCAGCAACTGGGAGGTGTTCATGCATCTTTCTCATCCCTGTCAACTACACGTTTCCTTACGGATAAGTCTGGAGAGGAGTCTTGTACAGTCTCATCTTTTAATGTAGAACAGAGCAAACTTGTCAAGAAGCTCAACAGTCATGGGTCAGTTCAAGTCACGAACGTGGCCATGCCAGTGGAAGTTGACTTCAATCAAGCCTTGTCACATGAACGCATTACAGTCAATACCTTAAGTGTGTCTATTCATTTCAAGTGTCCTTAATGCCCTGAATGATCCTCAACTTCATTTCTTTGGGTTTTTTCTTAGAAAGTTCATTATTCAATATGGATATACATATTTGCATGCAACCATATGTTTCAGTGTTCAAAATGATTGCATACCAATATGGTCACCATTCCTTGCTCTGATACCTGGACACACATGCAGGAATATGACATAACTATCTCTACATAGTACTTGAGCAATGTTAGAGGTTTTACTTGAATTCACTTGATTTTGATTTATTTGGCTTTTTTGTTAACCTTCCCTTGTTCAATCACTTCATGTAGCTTCCATGTCTTCTCAGCAGCAGGCATAAGAAAACCCAAGGTGCCAGATTACTTCTTGCAGCGGCCTTCCTCATCCTCAGTTTTCCAAGTCATTGCTGCAGTCAGAGTTTGATGTCCTTCATCTTTCACTAAGCTGTCTACTCTTCTAAATACTTGATGTCACCTTCTCTAGATCTATTAGTGAAATCAGATGTTTTTTCTTTCATTGGGCCAATAGTAAGATTTGGAATCAGTTTACCCCAGCCAGTGTACAAACAAAGTGTTAATATCACAATTTCCCACAGACTTGGGTTCTATTTGAATTCTGTTCATTGTCAGATCTATCTTATGTTGTGTTCCGTGTTCCCTGCCTGGCAACAAATCCAATTCTGCAGCAAGCTTAAAACAAAACACAACTCTATTACAGAGGTCTACAATAAAAATAAATAAAAAAGTTATGATTAGGTGGTAACTGTGCAGCTTACTGCAGGAATAACAGAATTAGCTGCATTTGGATCTTACCTTCAGCTCCATATCTATGTTATGTCATGCTGTGACTGATGACTCTGAGAAGTGGATGAAAGTAGTAACAGATGCAGTTCCATGCTAACATAGTGACTTTATCCTTAGGATTTGAGGTGGTATCTCTAGAGAAGGCTGGGCATGTCTAGCATATATGGAGGCAAGTATGTTCTGAGAATATGATTCTACATATTACGGCTTTACTGCATGTCAACTTGAATATAGTGCAAACACAGTTCAGATTTGCTTCTAATTCAGCTCAGGTCTACCTGATTTAAATGGCAATATAAATTCAGGTTGTCTCACGCATCAGGAATGGGCTGAAACCCTGTTACTGCTGATGTTCTAGTTGGTAAACTAATGAAGAAGTAGAGGTTTGATGTGGTGGGTTGACCCTGGCTGCATGCCAGGTGCCCACCAAAGCTGCTCTATCATTCCCCTCCTCAGCTGGACAGGGGGGAGAAAATATAACAAAAGGCTCTGGGTCGACATAAGGACAGGGAGAGATCACTCACTGTCACAAACAGACTCACTGTCACAAACGGACAAAACAGGCTCGACTTGGGGAAATGAGTTTAATTTTATTACCAGTCAAAATCAGAGTAGGATAATGAGAAATAAAAACCAAATCTTAAAAAAACAACCTCCCCCTCCCACACACTTCCTGGGCTCAACTTCACTCCCGATTTTCTCTATCTCTTCCCACAAAAGCGGCGCAGGGGGACTGGGAATGGGGATTGCGGCCAGTTTATCACGCACTGTCTCTGCTGCTCCTTCCTCCTCAGGGGGAGGACTCCTCGCACTCTTTCTCTGCTCCAGTGTGGGGTCCCTCCCATGGGAGACAGTCCTCCATGAACTTCTCCATTGTGAGTCCTTCCCACAGGCTGCAGTTCTTCATGAACTGCTCCAGCGTGGGTCCCATGCAGGTCCACAGGTCCTGCCAGGAGCCTGCTCCAGCGTGGCCTTTCCATGGAGTCACAGCCTCCTTTGGGCATCCATGTGCTCTGGCTTGGGGTCCTCCACAGGCTGCAGGTGGGTATCTGCTCCACCGTTAACCTCCATGGGCTGCAGGGGGACAGCCTGCCTCACCATGGTCTTCACCAGGGGCTGCAGGGGAACCTCTGCTCTGGTGCCTGGAGCACCTCCTCCCCCTCCTTCTTCACTGACCTTGGTATCTGCAGGGTTGTTTCTCTTACATACTCTCACTCCTCTCTCAGGCTGCTGTTGTGCAGCATTTTTTTCCTCTTCTTAAATATGTTATCCCAGAAGTGCTACCGCAGTTACTGATGGGCTCATCCAGCCTTGGCCAGCAGCGGGTCCATCTTGGAGCTGGCTGGCAGTGGCTCTGTTGGGCATGGGGGAAGCTTCTAGCAGCTTCTCACAGAAGCCACCCCTGTAGCCCCCGCACTACCAAAATCTTTCCATGCAAACCTAGTACACTTGAGTAACAACATACATCAGTTTGAAATGTGTTTATCTGCTTCTGCAGTTGTCTGCTCTTGTGGCAAGATAAAGCAATAAAATAGCCTTGAAAAATATTTAATGCATTTACTGACGTAACTTGTAAGCAGCACTTCTTCTGTAGCTCAGTTTTGCTGTTTTCCTCCTGTAATAAAGTTTCCTCCTGCAAGCCTTTCTCAAAGTAATAAAAGTAATGAGAAGTAGTACTTCCTCAGTAGTAGACATCTGACATATAAATCCTAACCGTGTTAGTGATACCTTAGTGATAAAAGCGGTCTTTCCTGTGTTTTTCAGTTAGCTACTTGCAATTATAAGCCTTGTTTGTGAAGTTTGAGTCAGAATAGCAGTGTGCTGTATATACTCGTGTGCTGCATTGAATTGAAAATATAGTTTAATCAACTCTGTTATGATCCGGTTATGCAGCATTAGATTAGAAGGCCCAACAGGGGGCATCTGTTTATAAACAGGCATCTGTTTCTAAAAAACAGATATCTGAAGATACTTTGAGCACTTAAAAGGATTTTTTCATGCCTCTTGCTGACCAGAGACCCATGAAACTGCAAGTCTTTATTGAAGAAGGGCAGTTTCAGGTATGCTTGCTTAATTATTTGTTATTAGAAAGATAGATTTTATTTATCTGCAAGATGAAGTGAAAGGTCTTTGGCATACAAAGTGATTCTAAACCAACCCTAGAACTGCATTGTATGAGTTAAAGCAAAGGTATTCTAAATTTTGCAAGCTAGTCCTAATAAAACATTTTTTTTGCTTACAAAAAAGTTAATCACTATTTTTTTTATGTACCTTACAGTGCATTTAAATGCTTGTAATTACTAACTAAAAGAGTACTATAAATTATGTATATATTAAATGTGTATGTTCAGGCATTTTTTTATTATCTAAAACTTGAATCAAAAGAATATGTTAATTTAGGAAAATTAAACAGACCTGTCGGTGTAGTCACTGAATTTACTATTAATTTAATTCAAGATGAGGATGTGTATCATTGCTGTGGTCAGACAGTCATTGTGGAGGAGGCAGATTCATTTAGTGTTTGAGTGGTGAAGTTCTGAATCTGTCATTCCTAAAACAAGATTTGCCTCACTAATGAACAAGGTGAATGATGAGAATGGTTAAAACTTCTGTTTGCTTATTATACCTTTTCAGTACTCAGTCCTGAGGACTTTTCTCAAAAAGGTGAGGACTTACCCAGTCTTCTTGATATCAACTAAGTCATTAAAAATTCTCTGGAACACATAAGGAAGATTAAAAACACAAACAGAATATCTCAAACAACTTCATGGGTTTTTGACAGAGATTCCAGTTTCTTTTGAGCATAATAGGCTGTCACGTAAAGCTTCTTTTTTTGTTTGTTTGGGTGGTGTTTTTTTGTTTGTTTGTTTGTGTTTTTGGGGGGAGGAGGGTTGTTTCTTAAATGTACTTGGTTAACCATTAGGAATATGTAAAAAACAGTTGCATTTTTATTGAAAACAGATGTGGGAATTAGCAGATTCTTGTTTCTGAGTATTTGGTAACATGCAAAAATTTAACAGCTATTTGAAAATCTTCGCCGTATTTTAATTTAAAAAGACCCTGAGATGACTTACCTGATCACTTACTGGTTTTTGAAATGTAATATTTGAGTTAAACAATGATGTTTTATGAAGAATATTGTGGTTTTTTTTAATTTTGTTGTCTCTAGACTTGACTGATTAGCTTGTATAACCTGTGTTTTATCACCTGTCTGTTTCTACCTGGAAGCCCTGATGGAATTCTGTGACTTTCCTTGCATGTTCTGTTGCTTTTGATCTCTCTGTTGTTTGCTGCAAGATTGGCATGTCTTACTATCCAGTTGTATTACCACAGTGACATTGTTCTTGAAGGATCTTGATCCAGCAGGAGGTTAGTTCGCTCTGTTGAAAAGCGCTTTAGAGATTGCCAGCTCAAGAGCAAGGCAAATACTCCTACACCATCACTTCGTGCTAAAAATAACGGGGGGCTGGTTTCTAACTCTTGACTTGTGAATATGAGAGTTCAGTTCCCACAGCTTAAATTTGGGAAGATGATCTGGTCTGTGTTTCTGCCAGTGGTTCAGGAAAGGAGGTGCATTTATACCACCTGCAGGATGCATACTTTCACATTGCTTGCTCCACTATGATCTCCTAAACATGGTTGGTGAAGACAGTTATCCTTGTCTTTATCCAAGTTTCAGACTGTCTCAGACAAACTAAGTTCCTAGGAACCGGTGTTTGTTCAGGTATACAGTCCATGTGTACATTACCTTCTTCATCTGGCGTACTTTACAGATGTGACATTCAGTGAAGAACAACTGAAATGGCAGTCGATGGCAGGGATAGCGCTGGAGTGCTTCACTGAAAACAAAAAGTATTGGGCATAACATGGCAGAAAACTACCTCTTGCTAGATGATACAGAAGAGCTGCCCATCTTGCGTAATACTACTTTACTGGTAGTATGTTTTTTGTACTTTGTGTTTATATATAGATTATTTCATTGAAGAATATAGTAAAAGAAATTAATTAGTAAATTAGTAAAAAAAATTCAAATAAAAAACCTGCATGACAGCATACCATTAATATGCCTTTTTGAGCACATAGTTAAAAACATTGTAACTTCTTAAATCTGATTTTTATTTACTTTCTTCATTTCCCACCCACCATGCACCACTTGGCAGGGTTGGGTAAAGAAACTGGGAATAGAGGAGTGAAGTTGAGCCTGGGAAGAAGAGGGAGGTTGCAGGAAGGTGGTGTTTTGATTTTTGTCTTTGTTTCTCACCATCCAGATCTGTTTTAGTTGTCAATACCTTAAATTACTTCTCCCCAAGTTGAGTCTGTTTTGCCTGTAATGGTAATTGGTAAGTGACCCGTGAGCTTTTTGATCTATTTTCAGTGTCATTTATGGGGTGTGGGGTGGCTGTGATTGCTTTGGCATTTTATCGGAGCTGTTTTCTGTTTTCTCCTAATCTCTTCCATTGTCTCTTGTACATATTTGAAAACAATTTTATTTTCCCAACCTCAGTAACCGTATTGTCCTTGTCCCAGATAATTTTTCTCCTGCTTGAATATTCTATGCAGTCTCAGTCTTGGTGAGGTCACAAGTTAGTGTGAAAAGAAGGTAGTTTTCTTATGCAAAATAGAGAGTGACGTTTCACATGATTTTCAGTAACCATTAGAGAAAATATTGTAAAAAGCGAAATAAAAGTTTAAGAGCTGTGCAGATTTGGAGTCGTGGCTTTTATGGTCATAAGGATGGTGGAATACGTTGGGTGCTATAAGAAATATGCTTAATAGGACTTGTCATCAGTGTGTTTGAGGAAATAAGAAAGTATTTAATGAGTATTTAAAAAAAAAAAAGTGTCACTCGGCACATCTGGTCACAGTTTAGTGAGAAGATCACTGGAGCTGTTACGGTGTCCAAGTGTTATGTCAAAGCAATCTACAAAAGAATTAGGAAGTTGACTCTCATTGACAAGTGATTATTTGTTATTATTTGCTATTGCTGTGTTGATAAACTACCCAGAACAAGACTGATCCATATTTGTGTCTAGTCACTTCTAACTTGTATGTAGACCTTATTGTTTTATACTATATTTAACAATGGCTTTGCTGAACTATGTAGAAGGTAGCTTTTTAGGTACTTTATGTAGTCTTCTTCTACACAGGTTATTTTTTGTCATGAGAGCATGCTACAAATACTTGTGAGCAGCTTAGATCCTTTAGGGCTGTACAATTACTCATCTGCCATGGTGAAACAGATTTAATGCTAGCAGCAGGAGTTCCTTGGCTAATATAAATACTTGCACTAGTAATTACAGCCGCTGATCCTCTGCCGATAGTAATTACGTCCTGTATTCCTCTGCCCCAAGGGTGGTGAACTGCTGTATTTCAAAAGGAACCAATCTTCTGCTGCCTGTTGCCATCAGATACTTGGCCAATACCCATTGTATATTTTCATGGTTCCGAATGGATCATATGCTGTGGTTTAAAGAATGCTAGAATAATACAAAGAATACAAATTATGTTTATTCACAAAACCATCTTGTAAGGTTTTGCCCTACAATATGTTGGTCTTGCTTTAGAAAATGGATACTGGATCTATTAAAAGACTAATGCTTGGGGAGTACGTTCTTCACAAAAACTTTTTTTTAATGCCCCCTTTATTTGACGACATTACTGTAAAGTAGCTTCTCTCCTGAAATGCAGTGATAATACCTGGTTTGGCACCTCTTTAAGTTGGGTATTCTTCTTTTGCATGTTCAGCTGGCTTCAAACAGCCACTTATATCTTTTGATCCTGTACACTCTTGATTGCTGGACTCCGTAGTCTTTTTCAACCCTTGTGCTGCAGTCATTATGTGCATTTATTTGTTCAGTGTCTAATTATTTCATTAGTCATCTCACAGTAAGTCAGATGCATTAGCTAATAGGAGCAGCTTTCAGACTTTCTTCCAGATGGCCAGTAGTCAGAAAAAAATACAAGCTGGTGAGAGTCATGGTCCTAGTAGTGCCCTCTGATATTTTGCTAGTGTCCTGTTCTGTCCTTGAGAAGTAGTAGGCACACCTCAGTTACTAGTTAATTGTTCTATATTTGTCTGCTAATCTTTTCAATTACATTGTTATCTGAGCAGGGGGGCTGGTTTCCTGTGATTATTTTGTTGTTTGGGTACTTTAGAGTTTAACAAACTGAAAACTCTCTTGTAATTGACATATAGCACATTTTCCTTCTAGAGTCATTGCTGTTCTGTACAGTTTATGTTCTTTTTTTTTTTTTTGTAGTGCTTTGCTTTCTGAGAGATAATAGTGTCTCTCACCTAATATTTTCCCATGAAACTTGTTAGGACTTGATGTCTTCAGATTCTTTTCTCTGTCAAATGTGGTGAGATTGGCTAAGATGGGCAAAAGTTATTAATTTTAACACTTAAAGATGAGTGTAAATAGCAGGATCACTCTAGCCTCATTTTCTCTGGGAAAAATGTGCAAAATAGTTGTCCTTTTGATTTTCTAGACCTATGTTGTTTGAAAATGAATTTGTCAGCAAAGCTGTATTAGTTGGTGTGGAGAGGGGACATGGAGACTGAAAGATACAGTGTCTTGACGATATTAGATGTAATGCTTTTCATAGTATTCATCTTTAGGAAAGGGCCTTTATACTCTAGTTAGGAATGGATTTGCTAGCCTGTATATAAGTTTCTGTTAAGGGAGGTCGTTCTATATACTTCTCTATACAATTGCCCTTTTTCTTGAAGAGTCATTGGATTTCAGGTCCAGGGTGTTTTCTGTTAAATATATATTTGAATCTAGTAGGAGGCTTACTAAGAAGAGTACGTGTAGGATGAGGATATCATGTTGGACAACTGAAATAGTTGGCGTCCATCTTTGAAAGCTCTATCTAGACAAAATTGAGTATTAGCAATGTGCCCTTGTGGCAGAGAGTTCTAATGAGACTGCACTGGGAGGAGTGTTGCTGGCATGTCAAAGGAGGTGATCCTTCCCCTCTTCTTCCCTGGAGTGCTCTGTCCATTTCTGGGCTCCCCAGTACAAGAGAGAGATGGACATACTGGAGAAAGGCCACTAAAATGATGAAGGGACTGGAGCATCTCTCCTGTGAGGAAAAGGCTGAGTGAGCTGGGACTGTTCAGCCTGGAGAAGGCATGGCTCGGAGGGATCTTACCAATGTATGTAAATACCTGAGGGTGACTGAACACTGGCGCAGGCTGCCCAGAGAGGTTGTGGAGTCTCCCACCTTGGAGATACTCAAAAGCTAGCTGGACATGGTCCTGGGCAACCAGCTCTAGGTGGCCCTGCTTGATCATGGAGATTGGACCAGATGACCTCGGGAGGAGGTCCCTTCCATCACCTCTGGAAATGTCCCTTTCAACCTCAACAGTTCTGTGATTCTGTGATTAGGTGAAAAAGTGGTAGGAAGAGGTGGCAGAGCCAGTCCATTTGACTGAGGGACTAAATCTGCCATTACTGTTATAGCTCATACCTTAATGGTGATTTTTACTTTCTCAGCTTTGTCATGGCTCTAGTGATTCAGGCAGTCTTTAGCAGGTGTGTATGGAGTACAATATTTGGCACTTTACAGCATCCTTCTTTGTGTACGAGGTCTGTCTTCTATACCAGATGTATTCAGGAAAGACATCTTGGTGGGATAGCCATTTTTTTTCCATGAGTATGCTCCATGTTCTACATTTCAATACCATTGCATGCAGGACTAATTTAAACAAGTCAGGAGAAGTTATTGTCCACAACTTGTGCCTTTCCAATGTTCATGTCTTATTGTATACATGCTTTAAGATCCAAGGTCTTGCCAAACTGTGTGGTGAAGCAGTCTTGAGTTTGTGTCCTAATGCTTCAAGAGCTGTAATTGAGGTTTCGTATCAATCTGAACTGAGCTGGGCTGTGGTTTCTTTCTACTGTGTTCTCTCCTTTACCTCATTCATAAGTGGTCATCTTTCTTACTGTTTCTGTAAAAAATAGTGCTATTGCTATTGTTATTGGTTAACATCAAGGGGTAGAACACATCTAATTGTTAAACATGGGAAGTAGTCTTACATTCCGCATATCCTTACACAAGCATATCTGGTTAATGGCTATTCAGCATGGAAAACTAGGATAAAAGACAGGACAAGTAATAAATTAAACACCTAGATACACAAACTCTGAAGAATGGGAGATAATAAAGAAGATACCAAAGACCACAGCTGTTGGTTGATGGACCATTGAAGGAGCTGCTCAAAGACTTGAGGGAAACAAGATTATCATGTCTCTCATGGAAAAGAGCAAACTTATGGGATATTTGAGGGGGCTTGTGGGATTGTGTAAAAGTTATTATGGATCATCTAGGGGAACAGCCAAAGGCAGGAAAAGGGAGTGTTAAGAAATCTGCTGATCATTAGGCTTGTGCCCAGTGCCTTTTCACCGCAGTAATAACTTAATAAGAAAATCTGTCTTACTAAACACTATTCCTAATTATTTTCCTGCTTGAGGGTTCTCTCTGTTCTCTCTGTGTGTGGTGCTAGTGAACTTCAATGCAGAGGTCTGAGAGCTGGAGCCTGTAGGTCTGGGGGCAGGATACTGGAGAGAGCAGAGGGCTTGGGAGTCAGTGGCTGGAGGGGCTGACATCTAAGCCAGCTTCTAGAAGGAGAGGCAGGACTTTGAGAGGCAGCCTCTGGGGAGACCACAGTTTGTGGCCAGCTATGAGAGGCTCATGTGCATGACATCAGCCAACACGTATGAACAGATCACACCATTTGTATAGTTTGTTTATGCATGTGCTGTTTGTGTGTGTGTGGTGCCTGTTCTTGTGTTTGTGGTGTTCTTCTGGTGGCCAGCGGTGTCTGTACAGTGTGTGTGTACGAGGGGTATGTGGTCAGCCTTGCTGCTGGCTGGGGCTAGGGTCGGGGTGGCAGCAGCCTGGCTGCGGTGGGCTGGGAAGGAGAACATCCCTGGGCCTTGAAGCCCACCAGCTTTGGCTTCACTGTAGCAGCTTGCTGTGTGCACTTCTGCTTCTACCTAAAAGCACCAAGCCATAGGCCTTAAAAGGAGGTCAAATGGAAGTCCCACTGCCATAGTTAAGTTGTAAGGCAACAATATTATGTTTTATAATTAAGCAGGTTTTTTGAAGGCTTGGTTTTCTGCTTCATGAACTTGAGTCCTGAGGGAAGTGTACTTATGTCAGAGTGTATTTTTATTCAGAAGCAAAATATTTGTAATAATTGCAAACTTAAATAATCAACATTTAAAAAAAGGGAATAAAAAATTGCATGTTGTTGGAGTTGCTGGTAGTTTTCCTTAATGCGAATAACCTTTCTGGTTTGGAAAGAAAATATTTAAACATTAACTCTTATTCATATTTGGGAAATGTCATTGCTGTTGCTGGTAATTGAGAGTTGAGATTAAGTAAAATGTTTGAAAATGATGATAACTAGACTCAGATTAATGCTGGCTTTTAGCAGCATGAAATGTGAGTGCCTGTCATGTTTTTAACTCTACTGAGTAAAGATAAGAATGTAATCACTGGTACTTGAATGTATGGGAAGCTAGGGCTTAAAACTCTTTCAAAAGTTGGAAAGATTTGATTTTGCTGCTTAAAAAAAAATGAATATCGTAAAATACGCATAACTTAGAAAAAGTATTCCAAATACCTTTTTACTTTTAGAAGATGGATATTCTCTAAGTCTTAGCAACAAAACAATTATTTCCAAGCAGTGCCACCTGTTGAGAGAATAAGACACTGAAATTCAAATGCCTCTGTTTGAGGTTTGAAAGTAAGAGGTTGGCATCACACAGACTGTTGAAATAAAATCTTTTCTATGTTTGTTGTTACTAAAGATCAAGTATGGAATTCTTAAGGATTACTTAAATTTATTTGAAGTTGTATAGTAACTTTCTCAAGGAAGAAAAGTCAGTATTTGAAGATTTGACGAGCTCATTAAACAGAGAAGATGCTTTGCAATAGGATCCTTTTTCCTTAGATGTGAATGTCTTTACCCTAGTGTTTAAAGACTGAATAGGAACATAGCCTTGGGCAGTGTCGACTGTGGTGAATAATCCTGGTCCCTAACAACAAGTGTTTTTAAGATTTTTAGTAATTATTTTTCTCTGAAAGCAATCTAAGAGTAAAATGACCTCGTTTATATAAAATCACTTCATTTCATCCTTATGACTCATGAAAAAGGATTTAATAATCTTGTTAGAGTTTGTGTCAAATTGCTGATCACTAGTAATTCTGGAAATTTCACTACATTGCAGATGAAAATGTGGACTTTTGAGGATGTTTAGAGAATGGAAGTTCTTGTATGGAAAACAGGAATGCTAGTAGTTAATCAGAAATATTTGGTACTGGAGGTCTGTATTAGGTATTGTGTATTTGGTTTTAAACAACTGTGATTCTTTTTGACCATCATTGATAGCTGGGCAGTTGAGATTAGAAGACTGGCAGAACTTGTCTGATCTCCTGTGGTTTTCACAGGATCGCATGATTTCACAGTGCTCAGTCGCCCTCACAGTGAAAAGGTGTGTCCTGATGTTCAGAGGGAACGTCCTGTGTTTCAATTTGTGCCCATTGCCTCTGGTCCTGTCACTGCGCACCCCTGAAAAGAGCCTGGCTCCGTCCTCTTTGCACGCTTCCTTCAGGTATTCATATACATTGGCAAGATCCCCCCGAGCCTTCTCTTCTCCAGGCTGAACAGTCCCAGCTGCCTCCGCCTTTCCTTGTAGGAGAGATGTTCCAGTCTCTTAATCGTTTTAGTGGCCCTATGCTGGTCTCTCTCCAGTATGTCCGTTTCTGTCTTGTACTGGGGAGCCCAGAATTGGACTGAGTAATTGATTCCTAGTAGTAAAATCCTGTTAAGAAAATGAAATATCATCTCTGAAGTTCTATAATAAAACTGATTTATAATAACTGGTTTTTATACGGTGGCAGCCATATTTGTTTTCTGCAGTGCCTTCTGAATGGCATAGGGCTTTAGTAATACAGTTTGTCAAGATTAATAACTACGTAACAGCTTTTTAACTCAAGATTTTTATGACAGTCTACATTGTAGAACAATAGATGAAGTCTTGTAGTAGTAGTGATGCCTATGGAAAATGGGATTTTAATCGTGTCTTGGTTGGGTATATAGATGCTTGTTTATTCTCTTTTTGACTGCATATTGTCTTCGGCATTGGAGAAGTTTTGCTAGCATCGTTATGGTTGTTCTTAAAGCAGTTTTGGAACATAGCATTAGTGCTAGACTGATGAAGTTTGTGATGGGAGAAACCTACCATGGTTTCTGACAGTGACTTTGAGGGTGCTTAATGAAGCAGTAATGAATCTTTCATGCTTTCTAGCTTATTGTTTCTTGTGTGGTATTGTCTAGTAACTTCTACCAAATTATGCAGAGATGTTCGTTTTCTTAGTTTCCTTCTCATGAATGAAGGGGGGGGACACACTTCAAAACCATAACATTAAAACCTTGGGGAAATCGCTGCTGTCTGAATGACCTTCTCCCCCTCCAATAACGCTCCATTGATGCAAGTTAATTAAAGCAGAAACGTGCAGTTGAACTGAAGAACAGATTCCAGGTTACCTCGGAGTACTGGAATCAATATTTAGTCTGTGTACCTGGGAGAAAGACAGCAAAACCGAGAAGTTTATGTTCATAAACAATGCCAGAAAAAGAAACAAAAGATCTGTATGCCCCCGAAGAACAGTAAGCAGTATTGAAGAGATGAAGAAATATTTGCACGTATCAGAAGTTGGTAGTGAAATAAAGTAAATTATTTCATTTTCCAGGCTTGCTGTGAAGACAAATGTTCCAGTACACTATTTACTTAGTTTTAAAATTACTAGGTATCTGGAACTAGATACAAAAAAGACTGAGGACTAAATTAAAAGTTGAGAAAGCTATTGGTAAAGGGCAGGACAGTGGTGAAACAGTTGATAAAAATCACTGAAGAACCTTCACCATTATGGGAAGCAGTATTATTTAACAGAAGATTTGGATTTTGCTGACAAGGTAGCTTTCTAAGTGGCTACTTCAATCTACATATAATTAAAACCTGAAAGACACTATACACTATTGTAAGTAAGATGGCATTAATAATCTGGTTTTGGGGAAAAAATATCTAATGAGTATCCTGGTAACTGTCAACTTTAGCTTTATGTTAGAATGCAAAAAAGTACAAGTGATGAGTTCATTTACATACTTTCACCCTAGCATGCAAGTGAAATGAGTATATGCACAAGTAATAATGATGCAAAACTCAGCAACAGTTCACTTACCAATTAAACAAGGCTTAATTATTGAAAAATTTTGCCTTTAAATATTAATCTTCAACCCAGATGTTATTTATACCTCAGTGTGAATATGAAAGCCAGACATTTCCAAATGGAAAAAAAGAAATCAATTGCTTTCAGAAGCAAATGCCTCAGGAAAACATTAATTATTATTCTGAATGCATTTGACAAATGCTGAGCTGAAATTAGTGGAGTTCGGTTTCTTCAAAGTTCTTAAAGTATTAGGTAAGTATCTAGGACGTGCTAGCAAGGAAGTTCTTCACAACTGTTAATTGGTTTCTTCTGCCATGGAAGATTTGTCCCTTGACAGCTTGACTTAACTGGTTAAATATAAATCTACATTAATTAATATATATAATTTATAATAGATATTTTATAATACAATTTATATAGCTTTTAAATTGTTAGATATAGCATTTAAGCAACATTGATGATAACTGCTGTGCTCTCCCCTTTAGAGTCTAAAAAAAGAAAATTGCAGTGCTAAGACTATAACTTGAATTTCTTTGTTTAAATAAGTCACAAGCTGGCTGTTGCCTTTGATTTGCTTGCCTTAAGACATAAAAGGCCACTTTGCATTCTCTGTGATTTTCTTTGGGCTGATTTGTGTTATTGTGAAGGGGTGTGTGAGTGAGAGAGAGCGAGCAGTGGGGAGTTTTATTTAATTAGAAAAACAAAACAAAGAAAACAACTTCAGTCTTCTATTGACACTTATATCAACCACTAGAGATTCATGAGGGAATTTTTTTCCTGTCCTTTGAAAATGTCACTGAGCTGTTACATTTGTACTAAGAGCCCAGTAATGCCAATCTGTATTATTTATTTCCTTTCTTCCATGCATTTGGTGGTGCTATATGAAAATAATCTAAATGCTTTATGTAACGAGTTATATTGGCCCATTGCAAAAAACATTTGGTAATGTTGAAAACATTTTTGCTTAAATAGTTTTGTTAGTTTTGAAAAATGTTATCTCTGTTCATATAGATTGCGTGCAAACACTTAACATGGAATAAATGTAATATTTATTGTTTGCTTTGTTTTTATCGACCTTATTTCAGTGTAAGTGCTGCTGAAATAACTTTTAATAGCTGAAAAAGCCTTGGCAAAAATTACTTATTAATTTTGTACAGCACTTGAGATTTGTAACATGCTGTGAAAGGTTAAAACCCAACTTTTTTTCAGAAGAAAATTGATCAGCGCTAAAATGTCAACTGTCTAGGTACAGCAGCATACCGGCAAGCAAATGCTGTTCTCTTATTTCAGGTTCCCCAGCTGCATAGCATTTGCATCGTGACATTTTGTTACAACATTAGCAAGATAGCTGATGTTTCAAAATCAATCAGTTTTTGTTGGTATGAGGCAGCCTGCAACTTAGTTGGATGTCGAAGGCGTTTCCTTGAAATGTAGTTAAATTGAATATTAACTACTAAGAAGTCATGCATCTCATGACTTCTTAGCGGTGGCTGCAAAATCATAGTTTTGAAGACCACGTAAGGTTATCATTCTGAAATATCTTACAATAAAAAAGAGGCAAAAGAAATCAATGTCAAGACCTTCTCAGAAGTACAAAACTTTTCTAGACGTTATATTTTAAATTTAATTTAAGGCAATTATTTTGGTGCCTGGTGCATTAAAATGCAAGATAGAAAAACAGGCTGCCTTACTGGAGAGTTCATATCCTTTAATACTACTTTTTAGGGAACTGCTAGCTAAAATTCAGGTTTTGTTGAAAATGAAGTTGTTTTGGAGTTTTAGGATTCCTATTCATCAACAATGCTTCTAATCAGAAATGTGTTCAGAAGCCTTTTGTTACTATTACTTGCCCCATTTAGGCTGTATTCTGGAGTAAAAGATACGTCAAACCTAGTGTTCATCTCTGAAGACAAACAGATTGCAGTGGGAAAAAGATTTTACCTGAGCGGTTTATGTTTGAAATAAGATGTCAGTATATAGTGGAGTCTCCCGTTTTAAGTAAAAGCATGGGCTTGATTATATGCATTGAGAAACACTTGTAGTTGGACTCAGCATAAGGGGAACTGAGACTTAAAGGCCTATTATTTACTGTAATCATGATGGCTATGTGCATGGTTCATGTTGATCCTAAATACTATAAATATGTAAAGAGTACTTTCATGTGTAGTGTATCTATAATAATATAGTGAAGGTTATGACACGGGCCTTAAGTAGAACTAAGATGTTTCTGTAGCATTATTCTTAACCTGTTCTATATCTTAAAATGGGGGAGAGGGGAGAAAAGCCTTCCAAATGCTTTTGTAGCATCTCCTGGAGATTGTTTTTTCTTTTGATCAAGCAGAGACTCCAGAAGGATAGCTAATCTAGATAGACTAGGGATAAGGAGAAAAATCCTGAATTAAGGTAAAAAAACATTCACAGAAAACATCTTGCTCTCCTCTTACATCCCCAGTGAGGGGGGAAAGCTGGGATCTGTATTTCTAACTCTCAGATATGTCGTGGCTACTGTGCTGGCAATAAAAAAAAATGTGTATGTCTAGTTTTGGTTACATAAAAGCTGATACTCTGTAAGAGTGGTTACATCTGGAAAACAACTTAAAACATTGCTGGCAAAGCACATCTTTGAATAAAGCTTGTCTAGTAGTGAGGAGTTAGTTGGAACAAGTGTAGTGACTAGTAATGTTAAATAGCTATCTCTAAATGTGGTCTCTCTTTCAAAAAATTAAAGAGGAAGATGTGAATAGGTAAAGTAGTGTTGGTTACCAAACTAAAACATAATTTTGTTTCATTCCACAAAACATAATTTCTAATTGCATAGTTACTTTGGATGTGTAACTGCTGCAGGTACTACTACAATGTTATATTTTACTCGTATCTTTGTTTCCATTTATCTTTTACCTTATCTCCCTCTTGCACTTCACTACTGTGCAGGCTTGTAGTCAGCTGAGTGATGCATTTAACTGTAACAAGTAGACCATGTTCAGCGGTGTAAGAAGGGAGACTTTCTGTTTCTAATAGATGTACAGCATAATGATTTTTAATCATTATCTAAGAATTGAATGGTTTGAGGAGCAATGCAGTTCATGTCACCTCTGTTTTCTGCCGAAGTTTGTTTGTTGGATAAATAGATTTTAAATTCCTGAAAATAGGCTTGTTACTTAGTCTTTGATGGAGATGAATTGTTCATATCAGGACCTTTAACAGCAGGTTGGAAGAATTTCAGGAAAAGCTGCTGTTTGCATGTGTACCACGGGTGAAAGGAGTTTCCCCTTCCTCTGTCTTACTGGTCACCAGGCCAGATCCTGCTGTAGCTCAAATCTAAGCTAAGTTTGTTTCTGGCTGATCACAGAAACATACCTGCAAAAAGTCACCATTATATTAAAACTTCCAGCAGGATGCGGTGTTAGCAGCTTTCACTGCTAAACTTAGGGTAATCTTAACGTGACCTTACAGAAGCAGGGTGGCATAATGTCACCTTGAGAAGGCTTCTGTGAAGTCTATATCCATAGAACCACATCTTTCTTATTTTTGTCTAGTTCATGTATTCATTTTCTACTCACTTGTTAACACTGATTATTAAGCCATGGTATAGTTGCTATTGTCTACACAAACAAAGTTGTCAAGTTTATGTTAGCATCAAGGTTTCCACTTCTACCAAAACCACCAAGGTTTTCCACTTCCACTTCCACGTTTTGTTTCGCACATCTCTCTGGGAAAATCCAGTAGAGGTGTAAGTTACTGGTATGTTTAAGCCTTCTGGATAATACTTTTTTTTTTTTAAAATGCCCTTTACAGGCCATTTAGAAATAGCCCACAAGTTTAATATCTTTTTCCCTGTCTGTTCCAACCTCGGTTGAAAAAATCTCTCTTTTATAACTTCGGCAATAAGTTTGTAAAATTGCAGTTCATACTAATCAAAACCAGTTCTAGCAGACAATCTAAACTTTCATGTATTTGTTTTCCTTTTACACAACAGACCAGGCCACCGTAACCCTTTGGGCTAATAACTAACTCTTTTCTGAACCATAACGTATGTATTGCGTCCTTTTCAGAGCAGACAGGAAAGAATTATCTAACTAAATGTTTCGGGGCAACAGTGAATAGGAAACTTTTTTTAAGGTTTATAAGATGAGCTAACAAAAACCAAAGGTCACAATTAAGACACTTTAACAAGAAGGGCACATTCTGTGAAGGGGCATATTAGAAAACAAATGAAATAGAAAACGTATACGTTACGGCTTATTCCTGAGACAGCAATGAGAGACTGAAATAGATTCTCTCTTTAAACTTCTAAAGTCCTAACCGTAATAATGTAATGTCTGACCTAAGTTGGTTTGGTTTTAGTTTTTTTCTTTTTAATCCATACAGCATTATTAAGGAAGCAGTTTACTCTGAATGTGTCGAACTGTTGATGTTACACAGACAATGCTTCTTTCCTTTCTTCATAAAAATATTTGCTAAATTGCATTAAAGCAATAAGAACAATCTAAACCTTTCACTTTGAAGGCTGAAATTGAAGTTCTGATGTCCAGACTCATTTTGATTTTCTTTATGCTGTCTCCTTCTTATTGTAACAACTGGGAAACAGAAATGCAGGAAGGGGTTACCTGTAGTGCTAAAGGCATGGAAGTGCATCATAGGAACAAATAGTTGTTGGTGGGAGAATGGCCTAAAGAGTACAGAATACAGCAAAAGAATACACTAATCCATGGTTTGTTTCTTTGCTTTCTAAATAGAAATTTCCTCTCCATACTTAACCTTTTAGCTACCTAATCCCTCATTTTTCTGTTCATCAATACGTATAATGAGAAGACTCAAGAGCCTTCACACTGTAAATTTAATCCCCATAAAATTGTTGTCTGTAACCTGTGGTGTAAGATTCAAAACACATAGGGTTTGGTTTCCCTTCTAATGTTCTTATTTCTCATTTCTGTGTTCCTACTACTTTCTAATATTTGCTTGCTAGTTATCTAATTGAAATCTAACAAAAGCCTAACAACTTAAGTTACTCTGTGCTACATCAAAATCACTGTTAAAGAAATTTGCTGTAGGTGTTTTTCACTAGTGCATTCATGATATTTAGTTGAAGAGTTAGAGCATGGAACATAGCAGCGGTATTTCTAAATTCTTAAAATCAGCATACAATACACTTGTCATAGAGGTTTTTACTTTGCTTAGTCTACTGGTTTTGTTACTGCTTCTACAAAGATGGAAAGATTTGGAATTGAGCAATGACATTTTATAAGGTAAACACTTTCTATACTCTTCTGCTTTTCTTTTTTCATCTGTGAGCTTTGTTGTCACAGTGTCCTGTTATTTCTTGCTACTGTTAATAGTATAACTGCTTCAAGTCTACTTAATTTTATTTTTTTAAATTTCTATGGGTGGAGAACAGGTCTTAAGAACCTTTGTTGACTGGTTTTCACCAAGGCTTAGAAACTGTTGTACTAATGGTATTAAACATTTGTGGATAGTATTAAAGACCATATAATTATCTTGTCAATGTTGTCCCCAGTAGCATTTAAAACTAGTTTTGGTACCAATCTGTTTAATTAGAGCAATTAAAAATAAAATGGAAAAGCAACTAACCTGTATGTGATCTCTCCAACTTAAAAGTTGAAGCCCAGTAATGGAATAGTGAAGTGTTAAAATGTTTGTACAGGAAAGTTGTAGGGAGATGTGCAATTACATGTTGTAAGCACAAAGTCTTCCTGCGTTTTTCTTTGACCTTTATGGGAGGGTATTAAAAATGTGCTCTAAATCAGTACATTAAATTTGATAATTAAAAATCAGTATATTAAATTTGAAAATTAAAAATGGTTAGTACCATTCCAAATGGATATGGTGACTATACTTGTTACTTTTGGAGGTGGCTTCTTCAGGTCAGGTCTCTAGATTACTGGGGAAACACTTAGGAGTGGGTGTTGAAGTTCAGTTTTTTTCTGTCTAAAGGGGATCAACTTTCTTTTTTTAAAGGGATATAAAAGACTTCATTTATAGTGGATTTTGGCCCTTTGTATCTTAGTTTCTAGTTAAACACATGCAGTCTCTTTTGTTTGTTTGCTTGCTTGTTTGTTTTTGTTTTCCCAAGTTTGGAATATAATTTTTTTTTTTTTATTTGCCTCTGTTAATAGGGAAGACTTGCTGTTGAGTGTAAAAGGTAAAAGGAGGTGGTATAGAACCACCTTCAGTAGCTGTTGAACAAACCAGTAGAAGCTCTTGGGATTCCTGTAAGACAGACAACTAAGCTTTCAAACTACTGTGAAATCTATGCTTAAGCTCAAATGTATCAGCTTCTTATTGGTGTAAAATGAGTTTACATATGTATGTGGTGGATTGATCCTGGCTGACAGGAAGGCCCCCCCACCTTCCCCAAGGGATGGAGGAGAGATTCAGGACGGGCAAAAATAAGAAAACTCATGGACTGAGGTAAAGACAGAGTGATGCTCACCACCAGCAGACCGATGCCCAGCCAGGCCCTGAGCAATTTGGAAAATTTGCTTTGGAAACACTGCCCCTCAGTTTCATTGCTGAGCATGACGTTACGTGGTCACAAGTGATAGTAGACTTCTGCAGGTGGCAAAGGTAACTGACTTTTTTTCTGTTCGTTTGTTTTGAGTGTTTTTGTTAAAGCCTTTTCTTTAGTTTTTATGGCTGCCTTGATCAATCCCTACTTTAACCTTATTTCGTCTTTGCATTTGATTAGAGCCATTCCTTCACACCCTTTGTTAGTGGTGTAACTGTTGTAGCAGAAATAAACAGAGAAAAACATTCTAGGAAAATCTTTTCATCTGTGCTGCTGAAGGCCCTCAAACCTATGCCTGGTCTTAATCCAGACCTTGTTATGCTGAGTAGTCAAGTGTGTATGGAGGTGATGTTTGTTCTGGAACTGCCAGTGGAGATACAGGTTAAATAATTTAGAGAAGTGCCTGTATTTCAAAGAACGGCAGAGTGCCTGCTGGGAACCGTGGGCTCACCTTTAAAAGTACTATGCATTTCAGAGGTGCGTTTAGTGCTCAGTAGAGCAGTCCTCTGTTCAAAGTCTTTGCCAGCCTCCTTCAAGTAAAGTTTGTTATAAAGCTTGGAGTTATGAAGGAAGAATTTCTTAGGGGAAAAAGCAAGGTAACTTTCCAGGGACTGAGCATTGTTTGAGATACCCTGTCCCTAGACATTTTCACAGTGCAGTCGCCCTCCTTATTAAATACGAGTCCTGTATGATATAATCCTGCCTGTCTGGGTTTTAAAAGAACTGAGGAGGCAAAGGCACACTAAGCCTGCTTGTACAGTGTTCGTGAATATATGAAAGTAACATGAATGCCAGCGCAGGTAGTTCTAGGATATTAAAAAAAAAAAAAGTTGGGCTTGACAAATTGTGTAGAGGCAAATCACAGGCTGTGGATGTGCATGTGGACAGCATGCCTTCAGACACTCCTTGTTGTTCGAGGAGTGCTTAGCAATTGATAAGGAAATCCTCTTGATGATAATTTACATTTTAGGTTCTCTAATGCACCCTCCTAAAGGAACATTTTGTTTTTTTCCTGGTAAATTGTAGAAAGGGCCTGGAATAATTCAGTAGCATGCCTCGGCTAAAAGTAACCTTTGCCACAAAACCCTTCTTTCTGTGCTTTCCTCCTAAGCCTTCCATGTAATTTTTCTCAATGACATCCAGCTTAATGTGATTCTTTTAAAAAAATGTATTCATCAAGTGGTCTGACAGCATATTAAGATTTTCTTGTGCAATACAGCTAATTAGGACATCTCACTTAGAAAGTAAACTCTTCGTGAAAATAAAAATTCTCTTATCTCTTTTGTGCAAAATAACACTTAGAGAGCAAATAGCTCTCACATGAAAACCTCAAAATCAAGAAATTCACACACTCCTAAAAAATTGAGACAAGCTAATTGAGCCATGATAATCTTGTTCGTAATTGCCTTGTATAAAAATGTCATTGCCTTCCCGATAGCATGTGGAGCTGCTACTTCAGGCTTTGTGTCAAGTTAACTTTTTTAAGGTTTATAGTAAATCTTCGCTAACTTGCAATTTCACGTGCTGGTCTCATGTTTGGATGGGGGGAAGAAAAACAGACCAGTTTTTAGACATCAACCTATAACTTGTCATCCTTTTACCTTCATTATTAGTTGAAGTACCACTGCCAATTGTAATGTCCATGTAGCTTTCCAATCATCGCGTGCTTTCTACGTTCTCAAATTGTTACTTTCTTCATGCCAGACGAAAACGTCGTGTTTATTTGCCACAAACGCAGCACAGTGAACACTAGAGGTGTGATTGTTGCGTAGAGCTCAATAGAAAAGAACAACTCAGCTTCTTGCTGCTCTTCTACAAGACTACGTAAAAATATTACTGAATTTTGTCAAAACTTTAGAAAGCTTTCTTTTGGAAATTCTGGTTACTTCAAATGTATGAAGATTCTGGTTTGATTTTTCCCTCCAATGCTTGTGCCTCTTTTTTCCCCTCTCTCTCCACTGTTGGCAATCTGAATTGCAGCAAAGGCAGCTGGTGACTCTGGTACTAAAGCTAGTAAGTTGGACCAAAATTGTCGCCTCAGCTTTCAGTTTATTCATTCCTTCTCCTCATATTGTTAAGTATTCTTCCTCCTTTTTCAGTTATAAATGTTGTGTGATATTGATAACGTGGTGCTTAATTTGCCTTAATGATCTGCATCACTCACCCCAGCTTTCACCATCTCAGCTCAACTCTGAGGTGTCCACCTGTTCTGTCTGCGGCTCGCTCTGCCCACTCCTCTGGTCATCCGGGCCTTGGGACTGGAAATGTCTTAAGTCTGCAGTGTTTTATGTTCTCTGGAAATTAAACTGCAACTGCTTTAGCATGATTACAGTTTGGAGCTATGCTCCTTACTTGACAACATTTTGATGTCTTTCATGTATCTAAAATACTGAGTAGCATGTTTTTGGTTTTTTTTTTTTTTTTTTTGGTAAGACGATCTTTGTGTTGAGTACCATATAGAGGTGAAGGCAAGGCTGTGCTTGCAGGAATTTGTCTAAATTTGGTTTCAGAGTGATTGGAAAAAGTCTGCAGAATCTCAGTTTGAATTCTGTAATTGGGATTATCTTTTTCTTTTAGAAAAATACTGTTGAAAAAGGACATAAAATTCTCAGCTGTTTGAAAACACTAGCATTATTTTACCACCACCTTTGTAAAAGCTAATTTTATTTACCATGTGGCTCAGTTAGAAAAAACTGTTATGAGGAAAGTTATGAGGAAAGACTTTATACATTAAAATTTTACCTTTTATTTTTATAATTCAGGTAAGTTAAAGGAAAATTTGCTCTTTCAATTAAAATTGTTCAAATATTTTGATGGGTTCTCCTTAACTGTCTTTAACAAAAACTATTCTTAGTTTTAGACAGAACAGAACAGTGTCATGAGGATCCCACATCTTCCTGAAAATAAAGATTTGAACTAACCTAATAAAGTGTTTATTGTAGGAGTTGAAAGGTGTAAGATCTTATTTTCACAAGAGTTCTCTGTAGAGAACTTTATCTCGTCCTTCCAGGCACCATAACAGAGGAAAATGGGGATTCATTTTGCTCCTAAAATTTGCAGATTCCATAATTGTTGGTGAAACACAAGACAGTAAGAAAAAAAATTAAGAAAAACATTGGCCATGTGGATTCTTCAGTGACTTTAAGGGATTTTGTTTCCCCCCCCCCGCGCTTTAATGGTGGTTCCTGAAACAGCCAGCATAGGCCGCTTCTTCCATATGCTTTCATTGCAACATCAAGAAAAAAACTCGGTTAAACACCATGATCACTAGTTCTTGGTTCTACCTCAATTCCTACAGGTCTCCCAGATTAGTTTTAAAACAGTATTTCTGTTCATTGATAATGTTTACATAACAACGTAGTTTATTGTATATATAACTTTCACAATAATATCAATACTTTTGCAGGTTTTGAATTTTTTGGTTTTTGCTTCTCACACCACTGTCCAGTTTGACTTTCATAAACATCATCTTGTTGTAAATGCATTGTTTATAACGAGGAAAAAATTATTTTGTTTTTTTTTTTTTTCCCCTGATTAAATGTAATATTTAAAGTACTGTGTAGAGAAAAATACTGTAGGCTTGCTTCATGTAAAAGTATACATATGCATGTGAGTGTGCACACAAATACTGTTTTCTGTATCAGTTATGTTATTAATAGAAAGAGAAGCAGATGGTATGTCAGGTAATTCAGGCTCTGTTCTGGTTTTAGCCAAGTGGAGTAACTTGGCCAGTATTTAGAAGGCTTCCAAGTTCTCTTCAGAAATATTTTCTGTTTTTCTGATTGTGTTTAAAACAAAACTAGAGGGTTACTTTATAGATGACCTAAATATAGAGCAATATATGTGATGGCCTTTAATATTCATTGGTAAGAAAATGAGTTTTGCATCAAAAGAAACTTCTGAATAAATACAGAGCTTAATGAATTTTTAGTACACCGTAGGCATCTCAATCTAGCTCCATAATATAAGGGAATGTGGATAATGCTTTAATTGCCAAGACGCCGGCCTTTTTTTTAAAGAAGGGTGAATGGATTGCTGAGACTGCCTGAGTTACCTTTGCTGCAGCAGTCAGATTGGATGAGTATGCTTGGGTTACCTGAGACTGGAAGAGCGGCATTTTGAAGCAGCGATCGCTGCAGGCCAGGGCTGGCTTAACAGCTGCAATGGTCTGTTCCTCCTTCCCCGCTGTCTTTGTGTTTAGTAGCTTCAATTTTCACTTGACAGACCAGCTGTTTTGAACCTCCTCTCATTTAGCTGGTGGTTGGTATTCCTAGCTCGAGGCACGAGTTTAAAATTTGGCCCCAGTCTGACTTCTGCCTCGCAACAAAGGTTATGAAATGGATGTGGTGAATGCGGGATCTTTCAGGAAAATCTTAAGCTCCTTCATATTCACACAGTTTACCTATGAGCTGATGGAGTTTGGCATGGAGTTTCTTACAGTTACAAATGAACCCCCTGTACCCAAACACTGAGCACAGCTTTTTCTGGGGTATATTTGTTTGTGGGTTATAAACAGAAGTTGCCACCTGCTAGTTAGT
This sequence comes from Nipponia nippon, assembly GCF_047370975.1. Classification (NCBI taxonomy): domain Eukaryota; kingdom Metazoa; phylum Chordata; class Aves; order Pelecaniformes; family Threskiornithidae; genus Nipponia; species Nipponia nippon. The sequence goes on along the minus strand of NW_028262358.1, from coordinate 98,691,037 downwards.
CCTGCTTCAGTGCTTGCCTTTACTGGTGTGTTGGAGCCAGCAAGGTGAAGCTACACTGTTGGTGCTAAAACTTTTTTTGTTTGTTTTTTTTAGTAAGATTTTTAAAGAGTATGTATAACTGTATGCATGCTATTTTAATTTACCTGTAAATACTTAAGAACTTGACAGTGATTCCTACAATGTGAAATATGTTGAAATTTTAAATTTGTATGAAGGTAGTTTTCAAAATACAGCCTAACTTGGCAGCAAAAGAATCATGAAATGCATGTTATATTAAATATTTTATGTTAGATGTATGTCAGCAGTATCAGAACTGCTATGCTTCTAACTTTTATAGGTGAAAGTAGACACCTATGATATTAAGCAAATTTAATACATGTATTTTTCCAATTCTTTTAGTTAATACACCAATTAACTAGCAATCTGCAATAGCATGACATATACTTGTTGATTTATAGACTACTAGGTTTATTTTTTCAGAAGAAGTTTAATATTTTAACGAGTCATATGAAACAGTTACAAGAAAAAAGTATGTATTTAGTTTAGAACAGTCAAATTACAAAATACAGGTTATGCCCATTTAAAAAAAGTGTACACAGAGGCATGTCTATATGAAAGTCATATAGTGCTAAATATTATGTAAATTTTTCTATACAAATGTAAATTGTATATAATATGGATTAATGGACTATGTTTACATTATGTGACTGCTGGAAGGCTAGGTAGAGTATGACTTCGAGTTCAAATACGTTTGGAAAAAAGTATACCACTTTCAGTGATGTCTTGCTATTTAATTCAAATAACACTGTAATTTTAGAAAAATTATTTTTTACTGTTTGACTTTGTTAACTTGTAAATATTTCTGCTAACTTTAGATTCTGGAAGGTTGTGCTTTGTTATTTTTAATAGGAGAAAGTATGTCTTATCCAATGTTGTGTAAAGTTGTAGCAGCACAGGGTGATTTGTTACATCATTCCTGCTTTGTGCTATCAATTTTTTTGAAGCTAATATTTTATTAACTGAACTTCTGTTTTCTTCTAGCTGACAGCACGATCGCTGCCTTCCATACAGTCTGACGAGAGACTACAACCTCTACTTAATCATCTCAGGTAGCATAAACTGAAAGCATGAGTGTGTTCTTTCATGCAGATTAAAATAATTGTATTAGTAGAATGTTTTAGCTACAATTTTTTTTTCAGACACCTCATCTGTGCAATTGGCTTTGACTGGAAAAATTCCCTGAAAGTGTCCTTTCAACTTAACAAAAGCTCTGTAAATGACATGAAACATAATTTACAGAGCTGATGTTGCTTCTAAGTAACAAGAAAATATTTGTAGCTTTTATAAAAACTTTTTTTTATAGCAAGTGCAAAGTTGTTAAGCTTCTTTATGAACAAAACAGAATCCACATTACACTGCTCAGAGTATGGGCCTCCCTTGTTGCAAGTATTTTATGCTCTATGATCTTTTTGGAAGATTTCTCCATCACTGTCATTGACAAATGGAGTCCTATGTTCTTCTTTTAATGGACCTAAGGAGAGAGCTGAAAATGTGAACCATTAAGAGTGCTCTACAACACAGCTGAAATAGCCTGTCTCTCTCTTAGTAGTATACAGTAGACAGAACCTTTCTACTTTCTTTGAATGTGTTTGGGGATGAAGAGTAAGGAAAAAAATACTTTTCTGATGTTCTTCGTGTTAGGCATAGGTCTGGTCTCTTTCTTATGTACATGATTGCTTTTTACCACTTTATATTGTTTGGGAGAGTTTTCTTACTGCGGTAGTATGCAGGAGGACAAAGATCATAAAATTAGAGGGAGATGCATTGGCTTAGAATCATTGAGTCATTTACCTTGGAGTGAACCTCTGGAGATCATTTAATCTAGCCCCTGCTCGATGTAGATCCAGTTAGATTGGGTTGCTCAGGTATTTATTCAGTTGCATTTTTAATATCTCTAACGGTAGAAATTTACTTAAATATTGAATGTCAGTAATGAAAGCTCGTTTTTGAATACATACAACTTTGCATTAAGATCACTGAAATGATGTTGGATGAATTAGAAATGGAAGCGGTGAGACTCCATCATGATAGCACTGCACCGGAATTAGGATGCAAATCTAGTTAGCATGCTCTTTATTTCCTATAGTGCTCTACTGCTCCGAGGTATCTCTACCCAAAATCTGACATTTTATTTTGATTTAAAAAAAATTTCTCATAATTTTTATTACATAAGAACAGTTTCATGTTTTATTGCTTTTAGTGTAAATCAGAATAGGAAAAATAGCTTTCATTGTATCTCTACTTATTTACATATGATGGAACTTTGTTCAAGAGCAATGAATGAAATAAATATTGCAGTGTAACTGTTATGTAGCTGGTTAGGGGATACTGCTGAATGCCAATAACCTTCTATGCTTTTATTACCATACATCTTATTTTAAAAAAATAATGCCACGCCTCAGTGGCATACCTTTCTCCATTTGAAGCTAAAGAAACATTAGGTTAGCTTTTTATAAATTGTGCTCTCTAAGAGTAATTACTGAGAACTTTGAAATTTCTTTTTATATATGCTGTGCATCTATGTAAGTGGAACAGCCTTCAGTACCACAGCAATCACAATCCTCTCTGCGCTTTGTTTTTAAATATGGGAAAAGGAGAGGTTGCAAAAAAAGCTGGTGTAACATCAGCTACTTTAACAGGGATACTGTATCCTACCTTTACACAAAAAGGTATTTTTTGCACATTCTTATGTTAATTTGTATGTTTAACAACTGGTAAGTTACTTCCATTTTGCTTTTGTGAAAGTGGAGGGGCTGTTCCCAGTACTTTTTGTCACCAGTTGAACAAACTACACAAATAGAATCATAGAATCATTAAGGTTGGAAAAGACCCTTAAGATCATCAAGTCCAACCATTAACCTAGCACTGCCAAGTCCACCACTAAACCATGTCCTCAAACACCATGTCTACCCGTCTTTTAAATACCTCCAGGGATGGGGACTCAACCACTTCCCTGGGCAGCCTGTTCCAGTGCCTGACTGCCCTTTCAGTGAAGAAGTTTTTCCTAATATCCAACCTAAACTTCCCCTGGCACAGCTTGAGGCTGTTTCCTCTTGTCCTATCGCTTGTTACTTGGGAGAAGAGACCGACCCCCACCTCGCTACAACCTCCTTTCAGGTAGTTGTAGAGAGCCATAAGGTCTCCCCTCAGCCTCCTCTTCTCCAGGCTAAACAACCCCAGCTCCCTCAGCCGCTCCTCATAAGACTTGTGCTCGAGACCCTTCATCCGCTTCGTTGCCCTTCTCTGGACACGCTCCAGCACCTCGATGTCCTCCTTGTAGTGAGGGGCCCAAAACTGAACACAGTACTCGAGGTGTGGCCTCACCAGTGCCGAGTACAGGGGCATTATCACCTCCCTGGTCCTGCTGGCCACGCTATTCCTGATACAAGCCAGGATGCCATTGCCCTTCTTGGCCACCTGAGCACACTGCTGGCTCATGTTCAGGCGGCTGTCAACCAACACCTCCAGGTCCTTTTCTGCCAGACAGCTCTCCAGCCACTCCTCCCCCAGCCTGTAGCGTTGCATGGGGTTGTTGTGACCCAAGTGCAGGACCCGGCACTTAGCCTTGTTGAATCTCATATAGCTGGCCTCAGCCTATCGATCCAGCCTGTGCAGGTCCCTCTGTAGGGCCTTCCTACCCTCCAGCAGATCGACACTTCCACCCAACTTGGTGTCATCTGCAAACTTACTGAGGGTGCACTCAGTCCGAGTTGCCTCTTTGGAAGTTCCTTTAAAATACACAAAATACATCAAACCTTACAACTTGAAAAACAAGCTCTGGCAATGAACAAAGGGATGACCAAATACGTCTTGTTTGTTACTTTTTTCTATGAATCTGTGGCTCATTTTTGCTTTGTCTTGCTCATAAGAAAGGAGAATATTAGTTGCAGGCTTTCCTCTACCTTCATTGTGTGAATCCTTACAGCAGTATTTTATTTTTGGCATATGTCAGTAGAGCTTTATCAGGGGACCAAAAGCTTAGATAGAAACATGTGAAAACAGCATGCAATTGAAGGTTACAGAGCATTGTTTGGTTGTTAATGCCCCACACATTTTTGGCAGCTATTCATATCTGCTTGTGACTTTTAAATTAGCTAGTCCTCAGAAAAGGTCATTTTACTGTGGATTATGTCTGCATAGATATTTTAATCCATGCCCATTTTTTTTAAATGGACATAACATGTATTTTGTAATTGGACTGTTCTGGACTAAATGTGTATTTTATCTGTGACTTTGGTCCTCTTTTTGTCCTATTCTGTTTCATTGGTGCTTTCTAATATTAATTGTACTAGACCAAAAAAAAGAGAACATTTTTGGTTAAAATGTTAAAATAGTTGATGCAAGATTGTGCTTAGGGATTTCACATGCTCACAGTAGGCTAAAACTTCAGCAATTTAATAAAAATGGAAACTTTATGTCTAAATGCATGAGAACAACACTTCTGCAACTCCTGCAACTTCTGCTTTCGAAGGAGTTTATATGGGTTTTGTGGTGAAATTACAGGGTCGTAACACTCTACTGTTTAAAATCCTCAGCAGGAATAATTCCAAAGATAGACAAAAACTGTTGTACGTAATCCCATCAAACTACTATAGGACTGTGCCTGCACATGAATTACAATGAGAAGCTGAGCTGACTTTGTTTAGTCTGGTGAAGAGGAGGCTTAGGGATGATCAAATAGCAGCGTACAACTGTTTGAAGGACAAACATCATGGCATTGGAATTCTTGATGGTGCCAGAGGATGTAACAAATGACAGTGGTCACATATAGCAGCTTGGGAGGTTTAGATCAGACATTAGGAAAAATGTCTATGCTAGAATGATAGTGAAGCAGATTGCCCAGAGATGTGGAATCCCGTTTCATGGAGATTTTTAGGATTCAGCTAGAAAAACTCATGGCTCACCTGACTAGTGGTGGCAGTAGTCCCACTTAAAGTGGGGTGTGGTACTAAATGGTCTTCTAACATCCTTTACAACCAACATTTATATGATTCTATTAATTCTGTCTTCAGATGATAGTTTGTAATGTTGATACAGAAACCAAGTGTTTTTCAAGATTGGATTTTTTTTCATGAATAACACAATACTCCTGCAGACATGTTCACCCTCCTTCTCACTTACGCTCATCTCACAAGCAAGTAAAGAAGAATACACACCTTAATAGACCGGTGTCATTTGCTATCCTTAACATCTACAAAGTGCCCCTCATATCCTCACTAAGTCTCATGATATACTAACACATCTGTGAATAATACAATAGTTATCAGAACAGTCCTACAGCTGTTTATTTGAAAGACATAGATTCCATTCTTGGAAACATTGATGTAGTGGAGGTTTCTTCTTGGTCAACAGTGGTGCGAATGTACGTATTGATCTTTAGTTGCAAGATACGTTTAGAAAACTTTTGGTAACTAAGATTTTGGATTTTAGAAAAACAGGTTTTGAGTGATCGAGTCAGGCTGAATGGAGAGAGACAGGAATTTTTATATGGAGGTAAAACGAAACTGGTTTTAAAGTGAAAAGTGGAGACATTGCTGCTTGCGTTCCAGTAAACTACAAAAAGAAATTATGAAGGACTATAGATATTTCTAGGTGAGTTAGAAGCTTGATCAGGAAGTAACCTCAGAAGCTATGTGGAATAAAAGAAGGATGAGTCCAAAATAAGAGCTAAAACTGGAAGCAAAAAATAAGAGAAGAAAGCAAGGGTTATCACAAGCCTGGTTGGTTTGTGTTGTTACGTGTTTTCAAACCAGCAGTAGGAAGCTGTTTGGCAATGTTTAATGACATGAAAAAATGAGGACCATTGTTCATAAAACAAAGGATAGTCTTAATTTTTTTTTCCCAAGGTTGTTGAGATTTTTTAATAGAAATGTAGAGAAAATAATGGCAATCCGTGGAGAAAGCAGCATGATTTTCTTGTGATGAAATCAAGGGACCTGGGGAATCTCTACTGTAGAAAATCAGAAGACCTGGCACCTAAAATTACAAACCCAAAAGCTCTATTCCCTTGAGCTCCTTGGGACTGGAATCCAACAGCTTAGGTGCCAAAGGCCACATGGCTAGTGCTGGCCTCTTTATGCCCAGCTCCAAACTGCCACGTATTCTGGATGGATAAAGCGTACTCTTTTTCAGAGCACCACCTCTGAAGGCAGTTTGTAGGGTTCAGCTCTTTGGTGAGTGGTGTCAGGTATCAAGAAACTTCGACCTTGCAAAGGTCATATGCTACTTTTTAATGTAAAAATAAGGAAACATTTATGAAAAACTTTTCCTGTTTGCTTACCATGCTGAGAACATTTGAGCTGTTTTTCAGAGTCTGAAAAGTAGAATTTCTTCTCCCCTGCCCCAGCATTGAGTAGTAAAGTTTTCTACCAAGTCCAGACATGATGGTCATCAAGATTCAGAGAGTATGTCCTCTTTTAGCAGTAACTTCTGAAGTTTTATTTTGTTCACTTATTGCATAGAAAAAACTTTTGTGTCTTCTTTTTGGACCTCCTCTTCCCAGGCAAATGCTTTCTACGGATGCTAGGAAGAAGTGGTTTTGTGTAGCTTAGCAATTTGTGTCAGTATTGGTATAATTCTAATAAGTACTATAGGATAGAAGCAGATGATCTAAAGTCATTATGGTAAAGCAGCTTAAGAAGTCACCAGCACTCATCCTGGGATGTGATAACAGACTGAATGGTCATTTTCCTAATCAGTTGTTTAACCAAAAAAAAAAAAAAAAAAAAGTTGCCTAAGCAACAGCTGTTTTCTGTTGTTCTATGCTTCGATTGTAATATTTTTGGGACTGTCATTTTTGTTTTGTTTGTAGTTTGCCTGAGTAAAGTGATGTAGATCTGGTTCTACAAGGAAATTTAGATACTTCTTTGGTAGAATCAGGAGTAATAGACATACACAGCTCAAATGCTTTTAATTATTTATCCATTGTTGTGTAATGAAAAAAAAAAATCTATTACCGATAGTAAGCTTGCCTAGTGCGCCAGTGTGTGCCAGAAATAAGACTAAAGAACGAATGAATGCCTGTATAATTAAACAAACTATTTGTACTGTAGTAAAATCAACTCTTACCTGTATGCTTTTCACACTTTACAGTATTGAAATGTCACAAAATAATCCATAGCAACCAAGTATCATCATTTAGCTAGATTCGTTTTTTCTGGAGTTAACTTCTATGCCTTCAAAAGATTTAAGAAATTATCTTTGTAAGTTAGTTGCAAAATCCCTCTTGCACAAAGAAATTTGTTCTTACTCAGACTTAGCAACCTGATTTTTGGACCAATATGCTGTATCCAAAGCCCCTGTTTGCTTTATTGCCTGCTGTTCTGCCAGCTCTTGAGTTTGGTTGGGTTCTGCTGTAAGCATTTCTCTTGGCGTATTCTGCAGCCCTGCATATATCCTCATTCAAGAAGTCTATATCTTTAAAAGTAAAAGCTGGGCATTAGATGCTTGTATTTGATTTGAAATTACTTTGGTGACAATGTCTGCGTGACTGTCTCTGCTGTAGTGTAGGGTTACCTGAACCTAGCTCAGGTATCAGAAGTAGCTTTGTTGCAGTATGAAAGATGAGGCAGCACAAGCAAAGTCCTGTGCTATTTTGGCTAGACAGCTACTGTCAGGAGTTTGCATGTCAGTACTGCAATAAAAGCCTTCCCAGCTTTTTATTGGTACACTTAAGTAGTTTTTGAGTTTTTACTTTTCCCCAAGAGTAGATGTTCATAGTGATACATCAGTTTGTTTGTTTGTGTGTTTGTGTTTTTAAAATGCTACAGAAGTAGCAAAGTAGAAGAGGTTCTTGATTACTGGAAGAAAGCAAAAGTGAACCCTGCCTTCACAAAGAGTAAGGAGAAGGATCTGTGGAACCATAGGCTGGTCAGCCTCATCTCAGTTCCAGACGTATGAAGGACAAGGAGGTGACCATGAGTGCTCAGCATGGATTTGTGAATGGGAAATTATGCTTGACTAACCTCATAGCTGGTCATTTTATCATAGAAGGCTCAATAGATGGGGGAAAGCAGTGGATGTTGTTTGTCTTGACTTTAGCAAGGTTTTTGACACTGTCTCTTGTAACATCCTCATCAACAACTGATGAAGTATGGGCTAGGTAAATGGACAGTGAGGTGGACTGAAAACCAGCTGAAGTGCTGTACTCAAAGGTTTGTCAGAGGCATTAAGACCAGCTGGAGGCCAATCACTAGTGGAGTACCTCAGGGATCGATACTGGGTCCTATATGGTTTAGGTTCTTCTTTAATGTCCTAGGTGATGGGACAGAGTGCACACTCAGCAAGTCTCAGATGATACAAAACTGGGAGCAATGGTTTACACCAGGTGGGTGTGCTGCCTTTCAGATGGACGTGGACAGGCTGGAGAAATGGGCTGACAGGACCCCTATGAAGTTTAACAAAGGGTAATACCAAGCTCTGCATCTGGGGAGGAATAACCCCATGTACCAGTATAGGCTGAGGACTGAACGGCTGTGAAACAGGGCTGCTGAAGAGGACCTTGGGGTCCTGGTGGACAACAAGCTGACTATGAGCCACCAGTGTACCCTTGAAGTGAAGAAAGCTAACAGTCTCTTGGGCAGCATTAGGAAGAGCACTCCCGGCAGGTCAAGGGATGTGATCCTTCCCCTCTACTCAGCAGTGGTGAGGCCACATCTGGAGGGCTGTGCCCAGTCCTGGGCTCCCCAGTACGTATAAGGAGAGGCTGAGAGAGCTGAGATGGTTCAGCCTGGAGGAGACGAATTTCAGGAGGCTGTGTGTGTGAATCTTATCAGTGTGTATAAATAGGTGCCTGATGATGGGGAGTAAAGAAGACAGAGTGAGACTCTTCTCAGTGGTATCCAGTGATAGGCCAGGAGGCAATGGGCACAAACTGGTATACAGGAAATTCCACTTAAACATAAGACAACACTTTTTTACTGCCAGGGTGGTCAAACACTGGAACGGGTTCGTCACAAGGTTATGGAGTCTCTGTCTTTGGAGATGCTCAAAACCCAGCTTGATGAGATGCTAAGCAACCTGCTGTGGTTAGCTGTGTTTCAAGCAGGGGGTTGGACTAGATGATCTTCAGAGGTCTCTCTCAACAGTAGCGTGATCTGAATTCTGAATGACCCCTCACCACTCCTTTCAGATAAAGGGAGGGAGGGTTTCTTTTCCATGTTGACTCTAACGTTGGTTTTATAAATCTTAATTACTTACTTAACTGCCAAATACGGTTTTCTTGGTTTTGCCTGATATAAAATATTTGCAGCCCTTAATTGGTAAAATAATTTATTTCTAAATTTGTAAACTTAAAATATTTTTTTTTTTCTGTACTGTTTGCTTTGTTTTTCAGCCATTCTTACATTGGCCCAGATTACAGCGTGCAAAAGAACACTGGCAAAATTTCTCTAGAACAGATCGATACTGTAAGTCCTCTGTGTTTATTGACTTATATTGTATATTGATATGTAACTTTTTAAATTCAAGTATTCTATGTACAGACAACATATAAAGCCTTTATCTTTTTTTGATTCATATTTGTTTTGTAACTCTTGAGAACTACTTGAATGAAATTGTAATAAAGTTTAAAATGGAGCAGAATTAACTGAAAATTCATCTAATCAGGATTTAGACTGGAGCTATAATGAATTGCTTAATTTGCTGCTTAATTTTGTGTACTTTCACAAATACCTAACATAATTATAAACAGTTTAACAAAATTTTCTTATTTAATAATTTAGCAACCCATGATATTTAGTTTATGATTATTGCACTGCAATATTAGTCTTTTCAATGCTCTTTTTTGGACTTCTGACTTACAGAAGGGTTTTTCAAAACAAGGAAGTAAATAAAATGGATTGTAAAAACACATCAATGGTGCAGAGACAATTAAAAACACATTACAGCTCCTTTATCTGAACTTTAGAAATTGTTTGTGTTTTCAGTCTCCATCTTAACCGTGGCAGTGTTCCTTTGGTAGTGAATTCCATGGCTTGACTCAGATGTTAAAAATAAAAATGCAAAGCCCAAGTAAACTTGAATGTTACATTTTTTATCTCTGAGATCTTGCTTTATAAGAAATAGTATTCTTCAGGGAAAAAACCTGCAGATGAGTTGCAATGGATTTTACTCCTGCTTGTAGTTTTTCAAAGATGTTTAAAAAACTCATCCCTTCTTCCAACCCTCAAAAACTCTTAACAAAGGTCACCCTGCCATTCCAGAAGCTAAAATAAGGAAGAAGCAAGAAACATTGTAATGGAACTGTGGATGTATTTTTCCTGACAGCAATTAAACCTGTGTTACTTTGTAGCTGAAGATAGCCTGATACTACCACCTGTAGTATCTGTCCTTTGGATTTTGTTCTTGAGATTGGATTTGATGGCTTATGGACACTCTTTGTTATCATCAATCCCAAGGCACTCTGTACATGCATATCTTTTCTCCCAGCCATTGGCATTTTCAAGTGGAGCCAATTAATAATCGCAATAAGCATATAGCCTACAAATTAAACGATCAGTATGCCTTAAACACAAATTTTTCTCTTGACAGCTTTCTGTGAAATCATTCCCTCTTTGCATGCGCCAGTTGCACAAAGCCCTACGCGATAACCATCATCTCCGTCATGGAGGCCGTATGCAATACGGACTGTTCTTAAAAGGCATTGGCTTGACTCTGGAACAGGCACTGGAATTTTGGAAGAAAGAATTTATCAGAGGAAAAGTGGATGCAGACAAGGTAATTCAACAAATGAAAAATATCTAAATATGTGACTGTGAGGATGTAGTTAAAGTGTACATTGTACTACATATTTGAATAGATGCTTGTTGAAGTAGATAATTGGGCAAAGGCACAGTAGTGTCTTTTAAAGGTGTTTTTTTTTTCTCTCTTTGCTTATAATTTTATTCATTTTGTTGGTCGTTCTCCTGAAGCATGGGGAAACAAGGCAAGCCACACAGAGGCTTTTTATAGATAAGGACTAGAAAAATGTTACTTTACCACTAAATCACTAGGAAACCAAAGTCCTTTATGAAATACAGGTACTATGTGACTAAATTAATTCACCAAGCAGGTAAGTGACCACAAACAGTACTATCTGAAAGGTAAGGTTAGCCTTTTTTGTTGGTTAAATAAAAAAAATAATTGCACAGCTGTGTGTGAGGTGAGCTTGCCTTAGCAAATTTACAGTTTAAGAATAAAAGAAGAAACTGGAGGTGAGCGAAGACAGAAGAATATAGAATCATAGAATGGTTTGGGTTGGAAGGGACCTTAAAGATCATCTGGTTCCAACCCCCTGCCATGGGCAGACACCTTCTACCAGACCAGGTTGCTCAAAGCCCCATCCAGCCTAGCCTTGAGCACTTCCAGGGATGCGGCATCCACAACTTCTCTGGGCAACGTGTTCAGTGCCTCACTGCCCTCTTCTTGCACAGTCAATATGTTCAAGGAAATAGTGAGAAAATGCTGTTCAGTGCAATGGGCAGTATTATTGACATATTAGTCATTGGCCTAACCCTTGCTAATATTTTTGAGAGTATTGTGAGTGAGGAAAGTGTAACATACATGTGCAGTCTCTTTGAGAGCATGAAAAAGTGTATGCTAATTTTTGGAGGTTTGTGACCTGCTCCTTACCTTGAACAGCCTAGGCAGAATCAAGCAGGCTTCCTCTTTCATCTGTCTCTGCCTGGCCTGTGGTATGTGTTAGAGTGGATGTTTCAGACCTTATGTCAGTTTTGTTTGGCCTGTGATACTTTGCATTTAGTATTGTGAGATCTCAGCTTTCCAGAGTACTATGAAGTATTTTAGAGTGTTTGGTAGACAATCTTTTGTTAGCTTAGGTTCTCTGAGACATAGCTATACCAGATATGGGGCAAAAAGTAATGCTGGCTACAATGAATTATAGTACATATGTCTCTTTCAAGTCCTGGAAGATAGATCAGGTGGTCTGCAGACTTTTTGGAAAGGGGAAAGGGATTTGAAAGTATAATTTGAATGAGTACCTAAACCTCAGTAAATCTAGCTCCTTAAATGGGATATGATTTAAGAGGAGATATGTATTTTGTTAAAAAAGAAATAAAAAATGCATTTTCGTAGAAAGGTTTCAAGAAATGATTTGAGGAGAGGTAATAACTTAAATTTTGCAGTTGAATGCCAATTAATTACTAGTTGAATTCAGGAAAATACAGACTTTTTCCAGTTGCAATTTCCTGTGCTTAAAGGAAATCGAAAGAATAAAAACAAGCTGTCAGAAACAGTAACAGTGTAAATATCTATTATTTCTGTTTTAAAAAAATACTGTGTGAACAGATCCAATTCCACCTATTTGCGCTTTGACTCTAGATGTATGCACATGTATGAAGACATGTATGCACCTTGGATCCTGTTTTCAGTCACAGGGTTATAACTTTCTACTATAGCATCTCTTTTGATAGGCCCTAGAAATAAATGAAGTCTTATGATCCTGTGTTGTCCTCGTTTCGGCTGGGATAGAGTTAATGTTCTTAATTTTCTTCCTAGTAGCTGGTGTAGTGCTGTGTTTTGGATTTAGGATGAGAATAATGTTGATAACACACCGATGTTTTAGTTGTGGCTAAGCAGTGCTTACACTAGTCAAGGACTTTTCAGCTTCCCATGCTCTGTCCGGTGCACGGGGAGCTGGGAGGGAGCACAGCCAGGACAGCTGACCCAGACTGGCCAAAGGGCTATTCCATACCACCTGACATCATGCTTAGTGTAGAAACTGGGGGGGAGTTGGCCGGGAGGGGGTGGATCGCTGCTTGGGGACAGGCTGAGCATCAGTTGGCAGGTGGTGAGCCGTTGCATCGTGCATCACTTGCTTTGTGTATATTATTATTATTATTATTACTACTACTACTACTACTATTATTTTACTTTATTTCGATTATTAAACTGTTCTTATCTCAACCCACGAGTTTTCTCGCTTTTACTCTTCTGATTCTCTCCCCCATCCCACTGGGAAGCGGGGAGTGAGCGAGTGGCTGTGTGGTGCTTACTTGCTGGTTGGCATTAAACCACAACATGTGTTTAGCTTCAAAAGTTAGAAAACACATTGTGAATGAAGCATGGGTTGTAGTTACTGCATTTTTCACAAGCGAACTGCTGTTTCAATGTAATTTTCATTCTTCTCAAGTTCTAGATAACCAACTTCAGACTGGGGTAAAAAAAAGCTGATTTTTCACACCTGTAACAGAAGTCAGTGGCCTGTGCTTTTTCAGCGTAAAATGTCATATAATTTTTAATGTCCTGAAAAAATGAAGATTAACACAATTCTTATTGGTACTTTCTTCTTTTGGCATTTTTATTTTCTGACACTCCTGCCATTGTTCCTTTCCTGTAGGGTGGAGATAATTATACTGTTTTATCTTAGTGGAGCATTGTGAAGATACATCCATGATACTTGCTAAAGACTAAGGTTAATTATTCATTACTGACTGGTGTATTGCAAAGAGGGAGTGTTCAATTTGCTGCAAATGGTTATGGTTTCAAAATTGTGTGTTCGCATTCATCTTTAATGGCTGCAGCATTTATGCCAGTTTTCAGTCCTAAGAATTCTTGGCACACAACTTCAGTGTTCAGCAGGAAGGAGGTTACCTTGGACACGTCAGTGGCGCAGTGGAGTGCCTATCACCAGACTAAGCATAGGCACAAGGAAAATTTGCACCAAAAAGAACTCCTCCTGTGCTCTGAATCACTGATGTGGACATACCCCAGGGCTCGTTGATAAAAACACTGTAGAAAACTTTTTAAGAAACAATATTTTACCTTTAGAGAGGAATCTGTAAAGTATATTGTAAATGAAGTGTGAAACCATGTATTCGGTGGGGAAAAAAAAAATCAAGTAGTGCCTACAAAGAAAGCACTGAAAGTGGTAGAGATGCTCTGTTGCGGAGGGAATGATCATGTACTGGCATGTTCACAACAGAGACAAATGCAGAGCACAAAATAAAATGTTCTTTAGGCACTGTAATTAAAATTACTCTGCAAATTGCTAGGCTAAAAGTGCCTAAATGGTAAATTATTGTTGTTCAGATGATAGGATCAACTGTCAAATGGTGGTAGATGTGTTATTTTTGACTGAACAGTTATGCCAGTTGGCTTCATAACTTCAGTGTTATTTTAGGGCTGGTTTGTTTTTTCTATAAAGTGTAATCTTACTCTAAATATTAATTCCCATAGATTCTTTCACATCCTTCTTGTTGCTTAAAAAATAACTCCCCCCCACCCTAAAAAAGAGGATGGTAACTCCAGTATGATTTTAAAATACTTGAAACAAGAAAGTAATAAGATTAATCAAGACAAATTAAGTAATTGCAGCACAGTTGTAAAAATATTCTGGTAGTTGAACATAAAATACTCTTCTAGTGGTGATGATTATTTGGCTGTTACTGTTTTCAGATCTATTTGTATGATTAGTCTGTGAATGTGAAATTGGACACTTGAAAGATGATGCGGTGTTTAGAACAAAGGAAGGAATGAAAGCTGGATCAGTTTCTTTAAGGCATTATTCAGTTGCTTCTTTAGCTAGTAGCCTGGAATCAAGGTGTTGATACAGATGGATGACTTCAACGCAACCCATCGCTTTCTGCTTTCCTTTGCCACATATACGCTTGTGATATATATTCTTTTTCTTAGCAGTATTTGGTGCACAGCAGTATGAAATGCTCTCTTCTAGTACTCTGATCATTTACCAATTTTTACAGAAGAGACAGTTGCTACTTGTGCACTTCTGTGTTGAAAAGTAATTCCTTTGATAACGCAATTTGATATTGCACTGATGTTTATTATTGTTGGATATGCTACTGAAGTGCAGCTGCTAATTGTGCGAGTGTTGTTTTGTTTTTGGTTTTTTTTAAAATAAATCTCCAAAACTTAAGTGTTACAATATTTACAAAATTATCCTCATGATAGAACAGCTTTCTTGTCCTTGTGACTTCTTACTGAGAATGAGACATGGCTCTTTAGCCCCTGTGTTCTAGACTCTTTCCTGGGGGATCTGGTGGCATTCAGGCTGCCATTCTCATTCTCTCATTCTTCCTGACTTATTTTTCCAGACCATCTTACTGCAGTTTCATATGGCTTGTTGTTTTCTGTAGCAGTTGATCACAAGTGGCAATGAGCATGTTGTTTTCTAGTTGTCAGAGGTTCCTGTCTGAGGTATGACTCTTCATCTCTTCTGACTAGTGAAGGTCCTCATGACAGACATTTTCATAGAATCATAGAATCGTTAAGGTTGGAAAGGACCCTTAAGATCATCAAGTCCAACCTGTTAACCTAACACTGCGAAGTCCACCACTAAACCATGTCCCGAAGTATCACATCCACAAGCTTTTTGAATACTTCCAGGGACTGTGATTGCACCACTTCCCTGGGCAGTCTGTTCCAATGCCTAACCACTCTCTGTGAAGAAATTTTTCCTTATATCCAATCTCAACCTCCCCTGGGGCAACTTGAGCCCATTTCCTCTTGTCCTATCACTTGTTACTTGGGAGAAGAGACCGACCCCGACCTCGCTACAACCTCCTTTCAGGTAGTTGTAGAGAGCCATAAGGTCTCCCCTCAGCCTCCTCTGCTCCAGGCTAAACAACCCCAGCTCCCTCGGCCGCTCCTCATAAGACTTGTGCTCGAGACCCTTCACCAGCTTCGTTGCCCTTCTTTGGACACGCTCCAGCACCTCGATGTCCTTCTTGTAGTCACGGGTCCAAAAGTGAACACAGTATTTGAGGTGCAGCCTCACCAGTGCTGAGTACAGGGGGACGATCACTTCCCTGGTCCTGCTGGCCACACTATTCCTGATACAAGCCAGGATGCCATTGGCCCTCTTGCACACTTGGTCATTTTCCTGGAAGAAGGAAGAGGAAAGTTTACTCAGACTTAACCTTGCTCGGGGTCTGTGACTGGTAAGGAAGCAAACCCTTCACAATGAAGCTTTTGAGCTTCAGTTGATTGTTAATATATTCTAGATGTTTCTTCTACACATGATGATCATGTATGAAACTGAAGACAAGACACCTTGCCAGCCATATACTGCATCAGTATGCAAAGGAATACCTCTCCTACTCTGTTAAGAAGTGATGAAACTTTGGGATGAAGATACATCCCAATGAGATAGTTCCAGCAATTTGATTTTCCTGGCTCTTGCATTTATTTTCTAGATGATCTTAGGAGGTCCTTGAATCTGGATTCAGGAGTGTGGCTTTACCTTGATTGCAAACAGCTGGTGGTGAATGTTTCTACCAGGGCCATCAGAAATTCCATGTGGGGGGTTAATTAGAGACCTCCTCATGTCCATTCCAGCCTGAATTATCCCATTACTCTGCATACAGATAGAAGTACATTTTTGTGAGGGCCAGCCACTAGAGGGAGATAAGATCATAAGGAATAAACAAATATAATGTGTAGAAGTAAATCAGAAGTGCTTATGCTATCATGCTTTGAAGTTCTATACAATTATATTACAAAAAACCCCCTGTGTATTTAAATGAAAATAGAAATAGGCACCTGATAATCTGCCATCTATCCCCAGTGCAATTTATAACGAATGGATGATGTGGTGGTTCTTTAAAACAACCTCCATGTCCTTAAATCCCCAGGAATATTTTCTTTATCAGTCAGTTGGTTACATTTGGTTTTGGTATTTTACTTTCTCATTTGTTTGAGATTTGGGAGTTGATTTGCGGCTGGATTCTTTTTTTACTTGCCCCCTTTATATTAGGTAATGGCACCTACCATTATGGGAACATATTTTGATTCATAAATCAGGAAAAGGTCTTTACTCTGTCACATTTTTAATTATAATTCCGTAATTGAATGTCGGTTGCTACTTTTATTCCTGAATTCTTTAAACTTTACAAATCTGCAGCCTAGAATGACATGTTGAACAGCAAGCCACAATATTTGACATCTAAGAGAGAAAGCTATAAATATAATTTAAATTCCTCTATACAGATTAAAATCTTATCTTTTTTTAATTGTACATCAGTAGTACTGTAATGCAAATAGATGGCTAGGCTTGAATTCTCCTGAGATGTATAAAGGCTACTATAGAACTTTAAGAAAATGTTTGCTCTCTTCTAGGATATAAAAAAATGCAATAAAAGTGAAGCATATATTACCTGTAAAATCTTATCCCCCTGAAATCCGTGGAAGAGTATGTCATGGTAACAAGGCATTAATATAGTTAAGCATATTGCCCTTACTTTCATTGGTTATCAGGATACTAGATAGTCAAGTTCTTGATTAAATTATATTTTTGTGTTAAACTTATCATAAAATGAAATAGAGTTTTTTTTCCTTCCAGCAGTGACTGTAAAAATTAGCTTCAGTAGAACCACTTACTATCTGTATTTCTCTTTCATTATTTGGAAATTATCATTTCATATTCTAGTTGTAGTGAGATAGAACAAGTGAATTTTAAAGATTTTGAGTGAATAATTTTTATTCTATATTGGCAAAATGACATTGTATTCGTAACATTATTATATGTTGAATGGCTATGCTTACCTAGTATAACTGAGCATAAAGAAAGTCAAAATACTTTTATGATATGTTTCCAAATATTTTTTGTATTCTAGAAAATTAAGTCTTTAAATTGCTTTAATAGCAGGCTAAAAGTGATTTAATTGTCAGAAGAAATGTGAAAATGCATTTTCATTTACATGACTTATTGTGATTCCCAAACTTATTATTGAATTTACATTAAACCTTTTCTTTAAATACAAGATCAAAGAAAAAAACAGTAATGTGCAATTGTTATGGGAGTTTCGAGATAGTAGGTGGTCCAGGTGCATCCTAGGCATGTAGGCTTGAAGTAAAAATCAATGTTTAATTTGAATTTCAACCCCAAAGGCTAAAGAAAAGGACTTTCAGATTTCACTATACCCGAGTTCTTTTGTGTGGGTTTTTTTTTTTTTTTTTCCTCTTTTAGTATGGTCCTTTGTGGCATTCCTCTGAACATCCAGGTCTATGAAATCAGAGTATTTGTGCAAAACTGTGAAGTGACTCAACCAAGATGCAAGTTGTTAGGAGCTGAACAGCCTTTGCCACAGCAATAGACGGAACGCTGAGTTAAAAATGTCCATAGTCTGAACTCCATAGTCATGTTAGTTTCCAGGAATCAGCTTTATGGCAGTGAATCAATCATCAGGACATCTACTCCTTTCATATAGCTTCCTTAATGTTTTTTTTTTTGCATATAAATTGAAGCCTGGAGGTTAACAAGTGCATTGTTCAAATGGGAAATAACTGTTGTTGAAGGTGATATTCACATGAAGAGAGGTGGCTGCTGAGTTTGGTTGTCTGGCGTGATCTCGGCTGAAGAGGATAGTCTGGAATTCGTTTTATATTTTAATAAAAAATAAGCAGAAGAGGTGTTTTGAGTGCATTTGTTTTATGGTCAAAATTTATACAACTAGGCATGAGAATTGAAAGCATGACTTGAAGCCATAAGTGCATGGATTGCTGTTGTTGCATCTGAGTCAAGCTGAATTAGTACAGCTTTCTTGTTGTTCGTAGCTGGAAAAAGATTTTATTTTCTTTCTTTTGGCTATAGTAATTTGCTAATAAGAAGCAGCGAGGAGTTGGACTCAAAAGAACTGGAAATCCTGAGGCCTTATGTTGTGGACAGCTATTATTCTTCCCCATTTGGTTCCATATGAATGGTTGAAAGCCTAGGAATTTCTTGCAAAACCTCTGTGATCTGGCCATAGAGTTTAGTCCAAGGAATCATAATATCCTTCTTTAGCTGAATGGAAATAAGTTTCAATTGCCATCAAAATTGGGTTATTTTTGGCAATAAGTGCATCACTAAGTATGTTAAGTCTATGCAAGATTCTTACTATCATATATTATCATTTTTGTTTAAAGTTCTGGTTTATAGGTTGGAATTTGTCCTTCGTGTCCTCTGCGCATTCATTTATGCTTGCTAGCATTCTGTTCCCTTCTCTTATGGAGCACCTCAGAATTTTGAAACACTCAGATGAGTACTATTGGCATATTACTGACACACTGGTCTGCATGGTTTGATTTCTTCAATTTGTTTTGTATACCTATTGACCAAAGCAGTGGGAAAGAGATCTGTAGTGGATTCTGGAAGTGAGAGGACTGAGAAAGCATGCTCACGTGGGTTGCATTTGATTGTATTCCAAGAAGTATGATCAAACGTGAATGACTTCTTGCAGAGTCCCATTAAATTCTGCTAAGTCATAGGAAGGAGCTGGGATAAGATTCCTCACTAACTGTATGAAATGTAGAGAATATTAGCAATGCCTGTAAACATATTACCCTGGCCCGTGGCTAAAGGGAAGCCACTATCAGTGTTGTCAGCGTTGCTTCTGTTTAGTGTTGTGGACACAATCGTTCTAGAAATACTGCAGAAAATTCCCTCATCTAGTTAGAGCTAGAGATAGCTGTTTGCTTCCTGTTTAATTAAGCATCGTGAGATCAAATCAAAATAGTTTAAAGTTGTTTGCATCAGATGGTGATTTTTTCTTAGGACTTACGGTTAAATAGTAGTATGGAATTGCTGTCGTTAAAATAACATGCCATGTTGTATTTCTGGACATTACTGCATGATATGATTAATAATACAAGTTTTGCAAAGCAGTTGATAGTATTTCTACTTTCCTGTAAATAGGAAATCCTGACTTTGCTGCAAAGGGCTTTACCAGTAACATCTACATTGTTCACAATACTCACACAAATGTGTGCAAGTTTGTAGATATTGCTGCTCTGACCTCTTTATTAAACAAAGAATATAGATATGTGTTCTGTGGCTCTTTCTCTCATAGTCCATTTTACTTGTTATTCCAAATTAGGCAAGTAAATGAAGCACATCATAGCTCCAGTTGACATATAAGAATTCAGTTGATGAGAAATCAGATGTGAATATATGATTAGGTGTTCTTTGTGGTACATGGTAAAAAATGTCCTACCACTTACTTCAGCAAAATAAGGTGAAAGCTATCAGTTTTTCACCATTTCTGCCCATATGCAATGTATGTAATAATCACTGAAAAGGTACTGTTAACTTATAACTTTATATAAATACATGAATAAATAAATATATGTATATAGTGTGTGTGTATATATATATGTGTGTGTGTGTATAGCCTGAACATGATTTAACTGTATTCAGAAGTTTAAAAAATTGGAGTAAGAATAGTAATACATGGTAAGTGGTGCATAATGTTGTGCTATGGGATTCAACTAGTTAACTTGGGTAGTATTTAAATTTACAGGTAGAGTTGACACTGGTAAAGGGATGCCCCGCTCCGTTCCCTACCCCCCACCACCCTCCCCCCCCCCCCCCCCCCCCCAGCGTTTTGGTATCAATTAATGGAGTTATTGGCACTTTCAAAATTAGCCATGTTCTCTTTTTTTCCCCCTAGTGGTATATGCTGCATCAGTTCCCTGTACTTTTTGGTGGGGGAATAAACTGCAACTTCACTCAGTACCGTTTTCTTTCAGTGTGCATTAGAATTTTGTTTTGCCCGCCACATCTGGAGTTCTGAGCACTAGAAGGAACAAAGTCAAACCAAAACATTACTTTTTTTACCCTTTTACTTGTAAGGATGTATTTTACTTTAAAACAATATTGCCTGACCTTTTAAACCCGAGGCCCTTACTGGTTTATCAGTAGATATTAAAGTGTCTTTGGGACATATAATTATGTAGATTTAAGAGAGTGATGTAGTTTCAATTATGCCCTGTAGCTAATGTAGATGCATATTAAACTCAATCATGCTTCTGTGTATTTCCCTTTGAAACTTTCTTTTCTCAGGCCTTAAATTACTAATCAGCATATCAGTGTATCATACAATTATCTAAGCTTACTCAATATTGACAAGAATCTGTTTCACTATTTGTCTATTTGTCATTTTATATTTTAACTTTTTTTTTCATAAGGCAGTATTTTTGTTACAGAAACTTTGTTTTTCAAAAAACCTTAGAAGTAAAAAAAAGTTAATTTTTGTGTAAGAGATTCGAAATCTTAAAGCAATATTTCTTCAGTGAAATGGAGCTGGTATAAAAGGATTATTTTTCACCATATTTTTGTTTCATGGATGTTATTCAAATAGACCACAACTGATGATGATGTACTAGAAAACATAAAATAATTTTAGACTATGATATACTTGAAGGTTATTGTGAGGGCACATAATATTCTAGGAATCACAGTAATAAGTGGTATGGTAAAAATGTGTGCTCTTTCACTCCAAACACAATCTCCTTTTCAGTTGCTACCAGAATCCTCAATTAATGTTCTTTTAAAAATGGAATTCTCCAGTCTTTGTTGTGAAGCCAAAGTTACGGTGGTATTTTGCTATATCATTCACTTTGAAGTACTTTTATTTGTTCAGCCTTTTTCTTAACCTGTTAACAATGTACTGCCCTTACTTTTGATTTTCAGTTTTCATCATCTGACTTACATTATACAGGAAAATTTTGGATGGTCTTTCAGCCTATGGCATATCTTAGAGACAGAGAAGTGGTCTAGCTGCTAACTATAATCTCTCTTCCAGGGCATTAATTACAGTGCTGGCATAATTTTAGTGATGTTTTTTAACTGTACTAGCTACCATAAAAAGAAATAGGATCAGTTTTCATAGTTGTTACATATTAGGCACTGAAATCTGTATTTAGTAATCTAGTGTACGAGCAGTTTAGTGATAATGTTCTTGCACTAACAAGAATGAAAGCAGTAAATATCTTTCCTGGACTAAAACTAATTTAAATCAGAATCCGGTCTCTTACGACTTGTTTTATTCCCAGCAACACAAGTTTTATTTCCATATTGCAGTTTCTTTTTAGAATTGTATGTATAAAAATGGATGTTAAAGCCAGACCTTTAATTTTCTAAGATTCCTTCTGTAGTCTTGAACCAGTTGTCAGACTTGCACTTTATTATCTCTGTAGAAAGACTGTGTACTTGTCAGAAGAGATTTCTGTTTTATTAGCCATCACAGCAGCAGCAAGTAAGTCCGTGACATTTTAAGAAAAGTAATAAATAGATTTGTCTATCTGGTGCCAAATTTCTAAGTTCAGCAATTGTGAAGTATCTGAGTGTCACTAAATATGGTCTTTAGCAGGCTCTGTCGAATCCTTTCTTCACCATACAGCTCTCTCTTTATAGCCATCTGCTGAAAAATGCCTGCTGTACGTTGCCACACACACCAGCAGTAATGTATTTAAGCTCTTTGGCTATTTACTCCAAGTTCTGAGACAGGGGTTAACTGTTTTTGAGATGGAAATCTATTAATCCGTATTTTTTTATTACCTTCCAGGACAAACTGAATGACATAACAAGTCTCTTCCAGTTGTGTTCCTGTGCTTTTTGAACAGAAAAGTTTTGATAGACTAGTTTATTAATCTTGATATAATTGTTTGAAAGAATATTTTAAAATTATTTTATTAAATGTTCAGATTTTCTGTAGTCGTATAAACTGAATTCCAAAACAAAACCCAGAATCCTGTATACTTTGTCTTCTTTTTTGATAATGTCCATGTAATTGTTGTAACATCGTATAGCTGTCATACTCCGTGTGCCTATACTCAGCCAGCAAATCGTGGCTATATTTCATATTCAGTCATCCAGAAAAGCAGCATGTTGTATCAAATGTGCACTCTACTGATATACCACATAGGCACGATGTAAATAAAAATGTATTTTTACTTTCAGAATTGATTTAACATTCTGCCGCATGTCTTTGAAATCTGTTGAATCTCATGAATAAAGACAGGACAGCTCTTTTATGCATTATTTGTGCTAGGCACAATTTATGTTTCAGAAATTTAATATATTGATTTAGGAAAGTTCAATTACTATGATAGGGCTTAAGTATTTCAACATTATAGAGGTTACTGCTTCTTGAAAGAAGATTAGGTTCTGATGTTATATTGAAACATACAATGCTGTTTAGCTGTGAAAATGAGTTCTGCATAATATGGTGTGCTCTGACCTTTTCCTGTTCACTATGTGTCTTAAGTCCACTCGCACAAAAAACAAAATGTCCCTCAAATATCTCTCTTTTTTTTTTTTTTTTTTTTTTTTTTACCCCCCTGCTGTACATGGGGGAGCAGAAGCTAGGGGTCTTTATGGCAATATCTTTATCAATGATCTGGACAAGAGGATCAAGTGCACCCTCAGTAAGTTTGCAGACGACAGCCAGTTGAGCAGGAGTGTTGATCTGCTGGAGGGTAGGAAGGCCCTGCAAAGGGACCTGCACAGGCTGGATCGATAGGCCGAGGCCAGCTATATGAGATTCAACAAGGCTCAGTGCTGGGTCCTGCACTTGGGTCGCAACAACCCCATGCAACGCTACAGGCTGGGGGAGGAGTGGCTGGAGAGCTGCCTGGCGGAAAAGGACCTGGGGGTGCTGGTCGATAGCCGCCTGAACATGAGCCAGCAGTGTGCTCACGTGGCCAAGAGGGCCAATGGCATCCTGGCTTGTATCAGGAATAGTGTGGCCAGCAGGACCAGGGAGGTGACAGTGCCCCAGTACTCGGCACTGGAGAGGCCACACCTCGAGTACTGTGTTCCGTTTTGGGCCCCTCACTACAAGAAGGACATCGAGGTACTAGAGCGTGTCCAAAGAAGGGCAACGAAGCTGGTGAAGGGTCTAGAGCACAAATCTTATGAGGCGTGGCTGAGGGAGCTGGGGTTGTTTAGCCTGGAGCAGAGGAGGCTGAGGGGAGACCTTATGGCTCTCTACAACTACCTGAAAGGAGGTTGTAGCGAGGTGGGGGTTGGTCTCTTCTCCCAAGTAACAAGAGATAGGACAAGAGGAAATGGCCTCAAGTTGCCCCAGGGAAGTGGTTTAGATTGGATATTAAGAAAAATTTTTTTCTCTGAAAGGGTGGTCAAGCACTGGACCAGGCTGCCCAGGGAAGTGCTTGAGTCTCCATCCTTGGAGGTATTTAAAAGACGGGTAGATGCGGTGCTTAGGGACATGGTTTAGTGGTGGACTTGGCAGTGCTAGGTTAACAGTTGGACTTGATGATCTTAAGGGTCTTTTCCAACCTTAATGATTCTATGATTTTGAGTTTCATTGTTTAAATTCCAGTTTTCTTTTTTCTTTTTCTAATTAATCTACTTAATGGAGTTGAGTTTGTTGCATGAGGACTGGGGCAATACTAGTGAAAATCTGAGTTTTTTTTAAAAAGAAGAAAGCTTGTTTTTTTTTAGATGAATTACAGTAGTTGGGCTTTTTTTTTTTTTTTTTTTTTATTTTGTTACCAGAGTTATTTCCCTGTTTTTAGGACGTTGCAGCAGGCACTAAAAAACAGCGTGTATGTTACTTCTCCTGAGACAGTTCAGAGCTTCTTTGTTTTTCTGTTTGCACTTTCCCTGCAGTCATCTTTTAAATAATGATGAATTAACCAAAAAAAAGAAAAAAGATGGGAAGATAGTCTTGTGTGTTTTAAAACAAGCTTTTTTCTGTCATTGAATGCAGAAAGACTCTTGTCATACTTGCAGTCTGGAGTTCAAATATGTCTTGATTACAGTGCACTCTCTGCATAAGATAGAATATAAATGGGCCTTTATATGTAAGCAGTTCTCCTTATTATGGCAGTAGGGGCTAATATCTGTTTTTCTGCACTTCTGTTTCCTTTGATCATCATCTTAAAATGTGATTTTGTCTTTTATTGTGCTGTTAATAAGGAAAAAATCTGTTTTTACAGCAGAGTTTTTACAGAGAGAATGGCAATTTTCTTGAGCCAAACTGTGCTGTTTGGAGAGCTCCAATATCTAGTTTACTCTGTGTTCAAAAGGGTTGACAAACATCAGATCTCCCTGTATAGTTTTATGCTTTAATGCCTTGTTTTTGTCATTCTTTTATGACTGCATCAAAAAAGTTAAGTCTACACGTTTCAAGAGTAGACATAAGGAATACTTATCAGTCTGAGGAAACGTATTCATTACTCAGCCTCCTTCTAGTTTTATTTTAAGAATCATTTGATTTTTTCCAGTAATCAATTTATCCAGATTTTTTTTTTTTTAATCTACACTTATACTGGGGATTTGCTGGTATCTTGAGACATTACGTGATTGGGCACTTATTATCCTTCTGTTCTGACACCGATCCTTGTCCAAGGGGTTTAACGATATCTCAGTAAAAGGCAAGTTTTTTGCCACAGTTGTTTCACATGTTGATAACTTTGTTGCTTGGATTGGTTGAAGGGATATTCTCCAGCCCAAGTCGCTGGATCTCTTTGAGTGATGCTGCCTCTTCTGCAAATCTGAGGCTTATGGTAAAATTGAATCTCCTGGACTTTACTGTGTCTCATTATGGACTAGATTGGGTTAGTCATAGATTTCTAATGAATGAGGACTCCTTTGCTGGTGGACTGTTATAACCTGATGGTAACAGCAATTAACCACTCAATCTCATGATAAATGAAGAAGGCCTGCCTTTGTTTTTTTAACTTGCCTTGCTTCTTACATGCCTTTTGTCATCTAATGCTGAACTTGGCTTCAGATGTCATTCTGATCAGCATATAGATTAAGGAGTAACCACCTGTAAAGGATTCCTAATAACATTGCTACACCACAAGGGTGCTTGCAAGGGGATGCAATAATAAATTAATGAAGTAATTCAATAATATCTAATCAGTCAAGACGGGGAGGTTGCTCAGGTGAACTCCCATGCAAGGTACATGATTTTAAAAGGGAAGAACACTTCTGTCGTTTAAGTAGTCCAAAAGGTGTGCAAAACCTTCCAGTCTCTGCTTCAAAGATTGCATATTTAGGGAATGCTGCGTAGTTCAACCAGCTTGTAAAATATAAATAATTCAGTGAGCACATGATGTCTTCCCCTGTGTCAGGGGATGGTTGCTCTTTGGAAACAATGCATAGGCATTGTTGTGGTGAACTTACTCAGATCTTTTGGCTCTTGCAGATGTACTAAGTAGAAGTGGAATACTGGATAATGAGCCAGACTTCCTTGGATTAATTCCAGTATCCTGTAGAGGTCTTTGAAATTGGGAACACCCTAGCATAGGTGAATTGCAGCCCATGCCAGCAGCAGCACTCTTGAAGAGCAGATCAATATGCGCTGTTCCTTTGGACTCGTTTTCAGTGCTGTGGTTGAATGTGTGTCTGTTTTAATGCTGAGAGTCCTGTTCAAAATGAGGCAGGTCATGCTGATTTTGATTGCCTGGAGCAGCTGAGACAATTTTTCTTCAGACCTTCTCTCATTTGTGAGTTTCTCTTCTGCTATCCCAGTGACCTGGGAGTCGTCATACCCTGCTAAAGTTCCAGTTTGTAGTTTATCTGCTTGGATAGCTTTGCTTTCTGGTATGCTCTTTCTCCTTCCTTATAAGGAAAATTATTATTACTAGAATGAAGGAGCCTGCCATGCCAGACTGCTGAGTTAAATGATATAAATTTTCTGTCTAATATCTACATTGGACCATTTTCCGTGAATCCCAAATATCTAGGGTATGAACTGGAGTGGAGAGTAGTGGCTTTCCTCTAATTCTCTTCTGCAGTCCATTTGGCTGCCACTTTGGCCTGTTTGAGTCTGGTCTGCTGAATGCCTCTGTCTTCTCATCCACAGTTTCAAGATGTTGTGACGGGCTAGTGAGAATAAACCCTCTGTTGGCGTGCAGTCTAAACCTCATGTCCCAGTCCTGCATTTTTTGCTGGTTTGTGTTATATCCAGAGTCCAATTGGATACATTTCAGGATTCTTCACAAAGCAACAACGTCTCCATGCTGATAGCAGTTTTCTTTCCTATACGTTTAGGTTTTTATTGTATGTGATGATCTAGGGTACAGTATATGCTACAGTATAATAGATCGTGAGCTACATGAGACTGCAAATGTATTAGATGTTCACTGTGCTCAAATAAAACTATAGAACGTCTTATGAGAGCACTCTTGTTTAGAGTATTGATAGAGCTTGGATAAGCAGTAGGAATTTTATTTTTGGACATTGCAGGGGTCCCTGGCCAGTCTTCATCCATCTTCTCTGAAAACCTGTAATATGTGCTGCAGTGGTATACATATAAGTATGGATTTCTCCCAATTCTGATACAGACTTACTGAATTTCTTTTCTCCTTGGTATACATATTCTTTACACTGGGATCCTAAGCTGCCGTTATGATCAATAGAGATCTAGCCTATACAGTCAATAGTGTCTGGAGAATGATTTATTTAATGAGCCTCTAGGTGCCTACGTTAGGGTAAATTGAATTGCTCCCCAGGCTCCTCTGATTGCATTGACCTCCATTGACAATAATGGGAGACGTCTGGATTTAGATGTCTGGAGCTGAATCTTATTCCTATAGATGCACACACTTAGTTACTATTCTACTTCTGTTTAACTTTCTTGGTTGTTTTTTGTTGTACCACGTGCTGAATTTCTGTCTACTTTGCAATCTGTTAACACTCTTATGTCTCTTTCAGTGATAATGCTTTCTGTGCTCTCCTTTGCCATTGAATGTTTTGGTGACTCTTATTTCTCTGTCTGCCACTTCTGATAAAATGAATAACCCCATTAATTTACTGCTAATCTTCCTCTGAAAGATACACTTCCAAGTTATATCAGTTACCTTCTCTGCATATTGAAATGTGAGAAACACTGATTGAAAAACATCAGCAGAAGAATCTGAAAGACACTGGTGTGCTTGTAATTCATGGAGTACCAGAAATGAGGTGTGGGGTTTTTTTCCTAACTGAATGAGATTCCTTGGTTTAGAAATTGATTATTGGATTTTTTTTTTTTTTCATCTCATGTTAAACTTTCTAAATGAGTGTGTTATGGAGTAAATACTTAGTAAAGGATTCAAGATTGTTCTCTGGTATTAGAAAGACTTTTCTTAAGAGTTCCTTAAAACCGTAGAGAATGATATGCAGAAATCTTGAAAATAAAACATGTTTACAGTAATTGGGTTTATTGAGTGTTCATTTGTTATTTGAAGGAAAGTACCAATGTATTTTTATAGATACTTAAGAAAAGCACGGTATCTCTTATGGTACTGTCAAATATTGCCATTTTAATGTAGCTGTTTAATTCTTATTTAAAATAAGATTTAATATTTTCTTCTATTTAAAAACAAAGCAACAGAAGTTCTTATCACCCGTTCAGTGTTAATTACCGTCTAAAATATTTATTTTCTTGCTATAATTTCCAATTTCCTTGTAATTCTTGATTGTAATTAATAAACATGACTATTTCTTTGTATAGTTTCATTTGTAATGACAAGGAATTTACACCTCTATGTTCAGTAACACTCTGAACTGCCAGCATGAAACTTTCAATATTTTCAGTAAGATTGTGTATTAATTTGTTAGTGGAATATCTGATATGGGTAAAATTGTTACCCACAAACTGATCTTTGCTTCAAAACGGCTGTTCTTTCTTTCAGATTTTTCTTTTTTTGGTAGTGTTGCTCACTGAAAATTTTGGAGTAGGTTAAGCAAGTATTTAGGAAAAATAATGATTCTTGGGAATATCAAAACAGTGATATTCATAGATACATAGCATTTTAATCTTTTTCTAATTTTGTAATTTTTGGAAATATTAATGATATTAGAGAAAATTACTAGTATAATTAGTAGAGTACTATATGAAATGACTTAGGCGTTGTAATCCCATAAAGAATTAGGAGATTGGTGCATTGTAATATGGAAAGGATTTGTTTCTTTTAGATATATCTATCTTTCTATCCAAGAAAAATGCTCTGTATAGGTGATATTATGCCAAGAAGATAGGACATTATGCTAAGGGAATCATATCGTGCTCTGTAGAAATAATCTTTAAACAAAGACTGCTATATAATTCTGTAATCACAAATACATTTCTGTTTACCAGAAGTAGAAATGTATCAAGTATTATAATAAAAATCACTAAGTATTTTTTTTCTACTCTTACTGGTGAGCATTAAAATGAAGCCACAATTTTACATGCTTTTAATTGTTGTTTAAAGTAGTTTTTAAAGTAGCATTTACCTTTATGACCTCCACAAGCTGTTATACCCATAGAAACTTTGTTTTAGTGGCAGTCTACAATAAAGAACAGTCTTCCCTGTGCCAGTTTCTTGTTTAGAGGCTTCAGTTTGTTTGAAAGCAACTCCTTCTTTGTTTGCTTCAAACAATCAAATCTGATTTGAAACATCTCTTCTTCGGCTATATGTTTTGAAATGCATCTTCTGTATCTGAATGTTTTCAATATAATGTATGTGAAACATCAACAGAAAAAAGAAATATTGATAACTTGGATACAGAAAGAAATATTGCAATGTCTTGAAGTAGCTTATAAAATCTTTCATAGATGACCAACCATGTGCCTAAGAAAAAACAGGTTGTTACAGGAGATGGCTTTAAGATGTGTTGTGCTGATAATTTGGTGCAGTGTCTTAAGGCAGAAGACAGCCTGCTGTGGTTTATTTTATACTTTTCCTGGTTTAAAGTCTTGGTCCATGTAAATGTGTGGAGAAATAGCATACATAAATTGTATATTTAACTAAGTTACATTAAGGCAAGCTTAGACTACTGTAAATAAAAGCCTACGTTGTCATATTTTTGTTTGGGTGGCCTGGGGTATACGAGGAATTTGACTGATCAAAACCTTTCTGATTTCCATGTGGTAGATGGAGCCATCTCAAGGGCAAAGCAGTTCTTGCCTCATGTGGTTTGGAAAATCTGAAATAAGAGGGGAAGAGGTTTTTTGCACTTGATTTGAATCGGTCTGTAATGACTGCTGCACAGCCTATTAGAATTTTCAGCTCAATTTTAGCTGATGTCTCTGATCCGTACCTTAAGGTATAGAAGTCGTGCTACAGGTTGAGAGTTTAGGATAAATTGAAACTTTTTGTCATTGGCAGATGGGGAAGCATTTATTTGTGCTCCTAAATGACAACCACACTTTGGAAAAGATAACCTCAAGTGGAGGTTATTTTAAGAGTGACCTTAAAAAAAAAAAAAAAGTTGCTTGGAAAAAGATATGCCAACTAAGCAGTGTCAACAGTAATGATTTGAGCGACTGCCTAGGAAATGGATGAAAAAGTGAACCAATTATTTCAGAAGATACACAAGTTTGTGCGATAAATTTATAAATTTGAAGCTGTTATCCATACAGGCTTGACAATTTTAGGCAGGAAATTACCGAATGGCTGTTTAAAAAAAGGTGTTAAACCATTACTTCTTTGAATTTTGCAGAGTTGGAACTAATCTGGTGGTCAGCCAAGAAGCTAGACAAAATCACTGCAGTCGTTTTGCTTACTTGTTAGACTTCAAATAAATAAATCTCCCAGTACTGTGAGGAATAGATGCATAAAAACTTAAAAGAGTATATAAAAGTAGTTGAACTGAAACATGAAAGTCTTGCGGCAGTGTGAACCTGAGCACGCAGGGCTTGAAAGACCTGTCAGCAAATTATCTTCCATCCTAATACACATGCTGAATTATCAGAATCGATAACAAAATTTATGGAGGACCTAGTTCTATTTCCAGATACTAATCTGCAAGTATGACAAGTGATATAAGGAAAGCAGCTCTCAGTGATGACATGATACTTACTCTGCAGTGGCTGGAATGCCTTGGGAATGTTGTTTGTTATTGTTCTCTTTTGAAAGTGTATGCAGTTGTATCAAATTGATAATTGTGAGGCACACATGACCCATCCTTCCCTGCTTTGTTTGATGAAAGCTTTTCTTCAAAGGAGAGCATATACCTGCCAAATGGTCTATTTGATGTACATCCTCATTCCATGTCCAAAGATCTTGTGTGCATTTATGTGATCAGAATTCATTGAAAAAAACATTTCCTTCAATTTCTATACCAGTTGCAAATTTATAGCTTATATATCCTTTTTTTAATACCCTTTTATTTATACCTTACTTATACCTTAATTTATAACTTGTATTTCTTCTAGTGAAGGCTGTCTAATACAGTGTGTGTGTCTTAATTAACAGTTACAAGGCAAATTAATCTGCATTAGTCTGATACTCATGTGAATATACCACATAAAAGCAAAATGTAAGTTCCTTGCTACACTCATCTATACCCAGTGAACTGTCCCACAGCCTCCTTGATTCTGGCTTTG
Organism: Nipponia nippon; assembly: GCF_047370975.1. Taxonomy (NCBI): domain Eukaryota; kingdom Metazoa; phylum Chordata; class Aves; order Pelecaniformes; family Threskiornithidae; genus Nipponia; species Nipponia nippon. The sequence continues at coordinate 98,659,931 of NW_028262358.1, read as the reverse complement.
GACTACTAGTTTAGTCCCACTAATCAGTGCTAAGGGCTTAGTTTCTTACAGGGAGAAGATGTCTAAGAAAGCCTCAGTGTCACCTGTTCTGGGATACCCAGGATCATCATTAGTACATTCGGTACGATACACTGGACACCTCCGTTCATTACAACAGATACTGATGCATAAAATCTCAAAACTACCCACCTGTCATCAGCAGCGCACTTCAGACCAGGCATCACGTGCATCCTACAGCCATGCCTGCATGAAAGAGAAGTCCTCAAAAAACTTTATGTCTTCAGGGGTCAAGTTAAAGCTCAGACAGTTGACTTGCAGTCTTTTAAAACAAAAAAATCACACTGCTGCTAATCCCAAGATTTGCACATTCTGACATCAAAGTGACAGTTTTGATAGAGGTGTTGTTAAAGGGTTGTCTTCGCCTCAGCTTCTTGGCTTCAGTGTGAACCAGTTCATTGCTTAAATGAGACATATTTCTTGATCTCTTTCTCCCTCGCCAAAGCCATGGCCCATCCACCCAGCACATAAATTACAAATGCCTTGCAGATTTTGGAAAGCTCAGAGCTAAATAGAGGCAAAGTAACTGAGATAGTTGAGATGTGGGCCGTAGAGTTGCAGAGATTCCCTGCTCTCAAGTATTACCAGCAGTAGGTGATCTAGTACACGTAGATGCTCAATAGTATAATGATGTTGCTTTAACATTGCTGTTTTATTGTAACTTTGGCCGTAAGTTTCCATTGATATTTAGCACAGACTATGGTGGGATGTATATGCATACCCAGTTTTTCTATGGTAACAGCATCATTTTTTGCCTTTGTAGTCTTTTCTTTCATCTCAACGGAAACTGTCACACAGAGTACAAGGGAAATGTATACTCTCCTGCAGCATCATTATTGTTGAGCAAGTTCATATCAGGCTTCAATAAAACCCTCAAAAGTTCTTGTAAGGCCATCACCAGAAAAATGATTTTTCAAATAACTTAATTCGAGTTTTGACCTTTTACCGTTTTTTGCCATAATGACCTTATGGTGGGTTGCAGTTAGAATATACTGTAATAGTAGTTTTACAGGTTTTTAAACTGTTTTTCTGAAATAGTTTTAAGCCAAGCAATTTATAAGCAGTTAGAATAACCCTGCAAACACCTACATGCGTGATGTGTGCTGCGGATAGTCTGTTTATTTTGTTCAAGGAACTGTGAAAATCCTACCACTTCAATTTGGGGTGTTAGAATGAATAGGAAGGGACAGTTCTCTACCTCTGCCTTCTTGTTTCTGCATAATTAGACATGTTTGAAATATACCTTGGTGCTTTTGCTGGCAAAAGGGATTGCTCCTGAGGGGGATTTTTCTTTGTGCCTACCCTAGAGTAGTGGTATTAGGAAAGAGTGAGTCTGATCATTGAGTTCATCCCCCGATGTACAGAGAGGGCTGTTCCGCAGGATGTATTTTCTGAAATGAAATGCCACAATTCATGGTTTCTTCCCATTGAGGATGACCACACAGCCTGTTGGATATCGGCCCTGCTAAAATCCTGTTTCCTTAATCAATGATAAGAAACGCTGAATCACAAGGGTGAGAGAGCTCCTAGTGAAGCACGTAACTGCGCGTGTGCGAACTTGCACTGCATAGCTGTGTTACTTTTCTCTGCCATCTGCCACCGCGCAAACTCTGAGATCCAAACAGGGTTACAGGAAAGCAATGAGAAAATATACAAACTGTCCCAAGGCCGTGTTGTGTTATTTTGCAGCTGTTGTTTCTAACTACTGTTTCTATTTACTTCTCAGCATAAAATAATGAGTTAGGTAGTAAAAGTAATTTCTGTGGGCATTAAGGCAAGTAATGTGAAAAGTACAGCTCAAGGTTTTAGTATACAGAACTGTTAGAGAGGGTGTTAATTTTCTGGCAAACTAAGCAACACATCCTGAAGCATTCAAGATTTGCTTTTCCCTTACAAAAAACGAATTTAATCTAATTTAACTACTTGCTCAAATATCCTATGTTAAGCACATGAAATATGCTTTCATTCATCTTCTGCAAAGAAGGAGGAAAGGTTTCAGAGCTTCTGGATGGAAGAACAGGTGGCTATAGGATCACAGACTCCATCTTCAGTTTAACAGGTTCACTCAGAGGATGGGAATTAAAATACGCATGTCTTTGTATTTGATGTTTGCTCCCACAGGAGCAGCAGCAGGACTCAGCCAGCAGCTGCTGGCTGCCCTGCGAAGGGGAGGGTGCCTGTTCCCCCAGCCCTTCCCAAGTACGTGCACACACCTATAGCAGATCTTCATATAGTCTTACTCTTCTTTCTAACGAAGAGCTGGTAAGCCCAACTCTTTTGCTAGCAAAAATAGTGTTCATTTACTATTAAACCAACCAGTTGTTCTCACTCCTGGGTGTCAGGGATGAGTGGTTAGGTCACTTAAAGAATCACCATCAAAGGTATTTGCAAATAGTGATTTTAATAGAAATCTATAAAAGTGTGATTCAACAGAGTTCAATGGCAAGGTTTACTCTATTACTTATTAAATGAATGTGATATATATATATATATATTTTTTTTTTTTTTTTTTTGAGAGAAAGAGAAAGAGGAAATTGAGTTAGAAGAAAATACAAGGAGGAGAAGGGGGCCCTCCAGTTGAGTCACGAGGTTCAGAATGGACCCCCTTGCTTTCTAAACTCCTTCTCAGAGAGGAGCCTAGGTGTGGCCAGATCCAATCCTCGTCTCAGACTTGGTCAACGGTTTATATCTAAGGATTATATATGTCTAGCAGCAGTTTAAGGTTTGCTCACAGTTAAGAGAGAATCACAAGAATTTAGGAATAACTAATCATTGATTAAGTTAGCATCTACAAGGTGATTAAATAGGGTTTACTACAATATTTGTATCGATACACACACACACTAGGCCTAGTAATTTGTCGCAACTTTAGTGAAATACTCACAATATGCATATATAAAGGTACCTAGTAAAAATTCCCCTTGAGTTCAGTGAAATGCTCACATCAAATAATTAACTCATTGGGCGAAGGTTGAGTCCTGAGGAGTGAAAGGCGCCGGAGATCAGCCCAGGTCCTGTCGTCAGGCCTCTGTATGCAAACTTAGAAGTTCGCAGCTCTGAGAGGCATCCCGCTCGGAGGGAGATGCTGGCGCAGCCCGCTGTGATCCAGGAGAGCTCAAAGGGTCTCCCTTGGTACCGCTTCTTATAGGGTCGTGAGATGATCGACTTTAGGCATCAGTAAATTTCTATCCTATTGGCACAATCCAGGTTGGAAATTACTGAAGTTCTCAAAAATTCCAGTGATGCTGGTAGAGATCCTCCTGAGTTACAACCCAGATAAGATATGCCCCAAGACTGTCGGGGACAGCTGATTATTCCTGGTACAGACGTAAAATGTATTCTGAGATTGTCAGGGGGTGACTGGCTCCCTGGTACAGACAGTGCTACTCCCAGCTTAGCCACGTAAGGGTTTCTGATAGTCAAAGGACGCTTAACCGCCAAACTCGTTACACGCAGGCCAAGTTTTGATGGGAGTTACTGAGATTGTAAAAGTTCAGGAAAGGATGGGGGGGAGGCACCACCACACTGGGCAAAAGGGCTGACTAGATAGGAATACTCCTATGTGCTGGATCCTGCCCGTGGCTATGCTGGCAAACACAATGCTATGTGTTTTCTCTATCTCTTTTCTTCCACCCCTGCCCCCGCCCTTTAATCTTTTAAAATGGAGTAAAGTCACTTTGTCAGATGCACAGTAAGGATTAATTAGTCAATGTTTATTCAGAGCTTTGGATGTCTTAAGCCTTATTTGTAAGAAGTGCTGAATATTACTCTTCTTGATACATTGACTTGATTATGATCTTGATAGAGAAGTTTCTTTTTTACCCTTCCAGAATCAGGTGCAATTCAGGATTTTATTCTCAAAGGTTGTGTGTATTTAATTTTTTAAATTCTCAAAGGTTGTGTGTATTTAATTATTTATGTGTGTGTTAGGCTAACGGTTGGGCTCAATGATCTTAAGGGTCTTTTCCAACCTTGACGATTCTATGATTCTGTGATTCTATGTTATAGGTTTTCAATTATTTATATTTTTCAAAAACATTGAAGTGTTTTATATGAAGAAAAATATACTTATTTTTCTATTTTATTTTAGACATGTTTTAGCAGGTTAAGGTAGTTCATAGGTGTATGAATATTCTGAATTACTATTTGGAAGTCCACAGGCCAAACAGGGAACTACTTTTATCTGTAGAAATGAGAGCATCCTTGAAGTAGTAGAGTTACCAGTTCTACACTTGAATGATTTTTCTCAGTATATTACATTGTCTTGTGTTAGATATCAGAGTAAAAAAATATTTTAAAGTGGGTTTTGAGAATAAAACATAAATTCTTATGGGAGTTGTTTATATTTAATTCAGGTACAGAACTTTTTATAAGGGTAATGCTAAAATTTTGAATTGAGGAAGAGCAGTTTTTCTTTTATGCTTTGTCACAGCTTTTTTGAGGAGAAGAGACTGAGGATGTGTAATTCTAAGTATGATGCTTCATTATTCTATCCTATTTGGTTTTTTTGGAACTAGAAGTATGGTATTTGAACAAATGTTCCTTGATGTCTTATAGTAGCTAATGCAACTTAGTGGAATCCGTATGTTAAATTATCTGATTCTACTACAGATTTTCTGTCACCTATTGCCACATATAAAATAACATGAATTCATGTCATTGAATGTTCTCCCCAGGACTTATCTAAAATGATATATTGATAGTACTGTACTCAGCTGCCAAGATAAATGTTTGTTTACATCTATATTACTTTAGAATATTTCATTTTATTGGAGGAGTTGGTAGTCTACTGGTAAACAAAAGAGATTTGCTAAAATCTTTCTCTTTTGTACAAGCGAAATAGACTCCATTTTAGAATCTAATGAATTGAACTTCAATGCTGAAACCAAATATAAGTGAAGCGTTATACTTTGGGAGAACAAGAATGTGAACCTGAGTAAAGAAATCTATATTTCTATTTTTTGCCCTGATAAAGCAATCAATTTATGGACGTTTATGAAAGATTTTAAATTACTATGTTTTCGCCATTTACTAACATTGTGGGGTTCAAAATTTTGATCTTTAAATCATCCTATCTTTAAAGCGATTACCACATCAGCTGGAAAGATCTTAAATCAATGCAGTTACACGCTTCTCTTGTGATGTGTCTGTAAACCATGTATATACGCATATACAAGTCCATGTAGTATAAGAATCAAAGCTAGCAGCAAGCAACTCTGTTTTTATTTTTCTCAATTTGCCTGTGTTTGGAGGATTTATTTTGTTGTCCAATATTTCTATTTGCAGAGCAGATAGAATTACTGACACAATATGTAAGAATTTATTCTTTTGTTTTTATTTAGTTTGACAAAGGATATGCTTACAGCATTCGCCACAGCTATGGGAAAGAAGGAAAGAGAACTGATTATACCCCATACAGCTGCATGAAGATTATCATGTCCAATCCACCAAGTCAAGGGGATTATCACGGTGAGTTCCTTAAAAAAAAAAAAAAAAAGTTTAAAAACAGCAGAAGCCCTTGGCTAGAGAAGTTACTGCCTCCTGTAGTCTCTTAAATTATGTATTTAATTTCAAGGCCACAGTGGTCTTGCACTGTTCTCTTTAGACTGCACTTCGTAGCTTCTGGTTTTATATACATTGTGTCATGCAGTGCAAGGAGACTTTAAATGTGCAGATGCTTTAAAAAGTGACCAATTAGAGATGTTTTGAGATATAAATTCAATCATGCAGTAATTCTGAAGTTTGCTAGGGTACTTTTAAACCTCCTACCTCTGTGTGACTAAACATGGAAAACCTGCACTGGCTTCACCATTCTTATTCTGGTACTAAGTCATTCATTCAGTTGTGTCTCAAAACTAATTCTGGGACAAAAAAACCCCACTCTTATTTAAGGTGGTGGAACTTTCTAAAGTATTTATAAAGTAATATTTTTACAAAGGACTATGCTTTAAAGACCAGTTGCCTCTCATTACTTGCCTTTTCCGTTTTTTTTTCACAGCTATTAAATGTGCTAGCACTATCATTGTTAGTAAGGAACTAACTAAAACTCTTTTCCTGTCAGTGGATGAGAATTGTGGCCTGTTTATGTTGGGATATTTTATGTAACTCTTGAGCCTGTGGTGGCCTGATAACCATGTAGTGGAGTTGTTATTTTAAAAAAAAAAAAAAAGTAGGCAATTGTACACATGGGCAATTAACTTTCTTATTAATAAGCAGTTATGCAATTAGGAACAGCTTAGCTGGTCTCTTGAGTTTCTACTGTGATAACTCCTGGGTAAACAGCCTTGTTTGTGAGCTTGCTTGCTTTTTACTGTCAGGGTGCCCATTCCGCCACAGTGATCCTGAGCTATTGAAGCAGAAGCTGCAGTCATACAAGATCTCTCCCAGTGGAATAACTCAGGTAAGGCATATTTTGTTTGGTGCTTTCATTAATAAGGCACTGCTTTTCAATTTTACTTTCTATTTGTGTAGGAATGCTATATGCAATTTGTCAGCATGTACTGTGAAATATCTCTTCTTATAAAAGGTTTAAACCAGAATCCTGGCTTTCTGGCTCCAGTGCTTCCACTGATGTGTTGATTATTGTCATCACCTTTTATTGTTTAATATTATGAGTTGGTTTATTACTATAGTGGATACAATGCAAAATTTTGTTTTACTTCATTTTACTGCACTGTGATAAAAGAAGTTTAAATGAATCTGGCAATATTTTAGAGAATTTATTTTTATTCTTGCAGTAACTCGTGGAAGAGTCTACTGTGTAGTCAGTAGACATAAGTAATTGTTTTCTGTAATAAACTTCTAAAAAAATATACATTCTTAATCATCCATTGCATTAACTTCCCCTAAACAATAAAAAGACATGAAATATCTAGTGAAATTGAGCAGAGATTTTTAGCAGCTTTTTAAAAGGTAACATAAAAATGAAAACCTGTCTTACATAGCAAGGAAAATGCAGAAATACATGTATACTGTGACTCCCATTGCTTGCTCTAGCAAGAGGTTAAGGGTATAAAAAGATGCTATCATCTTCATTGGAGGAAGATGTACGGGTTAGATTTAAGCTGAGACAGTTCAGGAAAAAGCTGTGTATATTAACTGCCTGAAACCTGTTTAGGTCCATAAGAAAAACCTGCTTTAATTTTTCATCTTAAGTTCATGTGGAGTGTCACCATTGCTTGTCAGACATCAACAGAGCATTGAATTAGGTAGAAAAGAATGTGAAAGTTCCACTTAAAGTAGCCTAAAAGAGAATAGTTTTAAAGTGTTTGTCATTCACTTACAGACATTCTTGACAAATTCCTGAAATACCCAGACTTTTTCCTAGGAATGTTTTTTTCTTTTGTTTTTTCTTCTTTTCTCCTGGTTCATATAAATAAGCATTTGACTGTCTTCCATATATATGACAGGCACCAGAGATACTTTCCTTTGCTTTTTTTCCTTTTTATATGCATCAAAACTTGATGCTACTCTGAGATTTTTATCGTGCTAATCATTGGAAAGATTGGTGAGGATTTACTGTTCTAGCTGCCTTGCTATGTGTGGGTAGGATTTAGTAGAGGTTATTTCTTACTGAATTTGCCCAGTGGGGCAGTATATTTATATTTAACATAGTTCCTTACTTGATGTGAATTGGGTTTTAGGTTGTGTTTGTGTGTGTTTGTTCTTTTTTCCCTTACAAAGTCGGATTGGGATTCACTAGGAGTCTTAAAAAAGTGATTGAAATGGACACTGTGATGTCCACAAATTTTGTGGTGTCAGTTTAAGTGCATTCAGGGTACAGGACTGTGCAGTGGCCACTCCTAGTGTTAAACCAAAACAAACCCAAAACAAAACACCCTCCACCTGAAAGCTAATAATAATAAAGTAAAATAAAAAAGAAGTTGGCTGTGGCTGTGTTTTCAGCAATTGATCTTTTACAGCAGTCTTTGAGATATTCAGGAGGAGGAGGAGGATTGATTCAGATCTGTCTCCAAGGTCTTAAACAGATTTCATTGCTACCACTCCTCGTTGCTACATTTGCATGGTCCAATAACATTTGCATGCATAATAACAGATCAGGATCCTTCAGTCCAGTTCGTGTCTTTTCAGAGTCTTCTCTGGTGCTGGTGATAGTTGCTTAGTATCAGAAATGTTGTTTTTCATTTAGCTCAGTGAATGGTTATTAGGGGTGGATGGTTTGTCAATCTTTCGAAGCTTCTGATATAGTTGTTTTTCCAGTATCTGGGCCTCAAGATTGACATTCACTCGAACTGTACCCTTTGAGTCTGTTAGACCTCCTGTTAACTTCAGATCAAATGAGAGCTTCCTTAGAACCTGACAGATTCCTGTTTTTAATGAATGATTCAGAGCTTGACCTTTCAGCTATGTATTTTAATAAATGATATGTCTTTCCTGGAGCTCAGAGCCTCTTACATTTGCTCCTTACTTTGTTCCAAAATTCTTTTGCTGTCTATAAATGCGACTTCGTTTAGTGTCTTCTCTTGCTCTGTATGCTCGAGACACGCAGGTTGTCACAAAGTGAAAAATTCCCTTCTGTGTTGCCAAACCAGATCAATATATGTACCTAAATGCTTTTTCAGTTCTCTCTGCCTGGTTTATGGTAGAGATAAATGTGTTTCTCTGGACTGAGGGGACACTCAAGTGGCTACATGCACAGGACAGCAAACTCAAAAGGAGCAGGCGTTTTACATCATTTTTCCAGGACTCTGAGCTGTCTGCTATGAGTGGAAGTCTCACATCCACTTAATGAAAGATAGTGCACAAAGTAATTGAATCATCAACAAATGTGTGTCATGGTGTCAGAGGTGAGACAGTAAATGACAGCCTGTAGAGGATCTGGATACTGGTTTGGTTTTGGGAGGGTTTTTTTGTTTGTTGGCTTTTTTTTTTTTAAGAATCAAGTTGATGAGGAATATAGCCCTGCTTGTGTGTCTCACACAGTCCCCTCACTTGCTCCCCACAGTGGTGGTGTGTTTACTGAGGTCTCAACTTTCCTTCCCAGCAAGGGAATCACTGCTGGTCTGGGAGGACAGGGCAGAAAGTCATGTCAATATCTGCTTTGCAACTGCTTGCAGTTAACAGTCTCAAGCATTACAGGCTGTGGTCCCAGGGCATTCCTCAGCATTCATCTCCATGCATCTCTGATCTCCAGGATCATCCTCAGCTTCCCAGGATCTTCACCCTCATCTTTCTGGGCCCCGAAGCCCCCATTTTTCATCTAAACAGTCTATCTGCAAAACCTGCGGTCAGGTTCCTAACTGGTAGTTCTGTGTCGTGTCACTTTATTAATGGCAAGATCAGAACATGTCACTTTGGTTTAGTCCAAGTGTTATCAAAATTTACAACCTGCCCATACCAGTTGCAGCGAGCCAGCAGGTTCGTGCTTGATGGTTTGAAAATTCAGTTTTGGATGTTTTACAAGCCTCTATATAAAATCTGTGCAAAAGTAACTTGAACCAACTGTAGTTCGCTCAACTGTTTCCCAGCTTACTTCTTGATGGGTGACACTGAGGGAGTTAAGAGACTCCCTGCAGTGGTAACAGGTGTCAGATCATGTGAACAGTAGACTTTTGCTTTCCAGGTTAGTAGTGATGCATGTTTCTCTGCGTCTAAGGAGTTGCTTTAAGGAATTAAAATGAAAACTCAAGACTTGCAGTCCCTGATGAGTGCAAACTACAGCATTCTGGAAATCACGTTGAAAGGTAACACACCAAACCTTCTGTTACTGAATCAATTGATCCTTTCAGCCCTCCCTGCTTACAACAGATATTATATCACTACCAAGTTCTGTATCAGCAAAATAAAATATTACAAAATCTGTGAAAGTAATGCACTGAGCAGTGAAACCAAACATATATATGAGTTCTGTTCACGTGCTCACCAAGCGTTTTGTTGTTGTTGAAACTGCTGTACAGTCCCATAGCTTTTGTTGAACTGGATAATCCAGGGCACTCTTTGGGCAAATGGTATTCGTGACATGAGTACATCATGCTTCTTTCTTCAGATGAGCAGTAATAAACGTTTCTCTCCTAAAAACTAAGAAAGTCACTTTAAGGGGTTGAAAGGTCAACAATTTCTGTTCCCTACTGAGATTAAATTCTCATTCTGAAACAGAGGTTGACTGGAAACCCATCAGGCCTTCCAGAAGCATCAGTCAGGATGTTGATGCTGTCCTGGCCAGAGGGGCTGGAGAAGCCGTCGCAGCTCAGGCCGTGCACAGAGGATTTTACGTTGGTGGCTACTTTGTACCCAAAATGAAACAGAGCTGGTGTCTTAAGTTTAATTTGTGCAAATGTGAATACAGATATTCAAGGCTGAGTTTGACGGAGACTTAGCACGTCTTTATCAGCAGTGCATGGAGGCTTGTGTTCCTTGTTTGGGGGACTCTTATTTTTCATAGCTGTCTGTTGAACCCTTATTATTTCCAGTTCATACGCAGTGATCTGTATCAGAACTGTTACTGTTTGAGGGTGTTTCCTTTCCATTTGTTCACAACATTTTTTAATATTCATCAAGGTCCTGCTGACAAACTAATCTTGAGGACTTTTTTTTTTTTTTGCTGATGAGAGTCCCTGGGGTTGTCACAGGACAATGCTCTTTTGATGTTTAATGTGTTTCTCTTCAATGATCTTTGTGGTGTCTATCAGCACAAAATACATGGCTTATTCCTGAATATATTGTGTTCATCAAGAGAATACAGACTCCTGAGTGGTGGTGGTTTATCTTCCATGAAGTTAGTTCACAGTGCTTTAGACCATCAGAAGATTTGGATTTGTAGTACATCAGCAACCACGTACGTCATTCTTTTTCCTAGTTCTCCCATAACTTTTATGGGTTATCTCAGGAGGTCCTAGAATCATGAAATCCAGGCTACTGTCTTAGGTGATTTCAAGTTGATTGGCAATTGCTTCAGGTGGCTTTGGTTTTTTCAGGAAAAAATTGCAAGCAGCAACTCATTGGTTTGGATGCGTTTCCCTTGCTGTATTTGGTGTTAATGCCGTCTGTTTCCATGGGTTCTTTCCAAATCAGCTGTGCTCTGCCTTGATTTCAGTTCTGGTTCCAGGGCTTTCCCTGTCTGTCCATTCAGAACCTGAGGTCTTTGCCTGTTACTGCAATTCATTGTTAGGACTTTGATCAAGTGCCTCAGTTGTCCTTGAGGCACTCCCTTTTCCAGTGTAGATGGTAGTTGGTTCTCTGTGGTAAACTGCATTCTTCCCTGGTCAAGGGTTTGGTTTTTTTTCAACAGCAAGAGTGTATACTTCAATCTGACACTATCAGAATATGTCTATTAATGTTATTTTTGATCTTTCTCAGTGTTTTTATCTTGCTTATTTTGGGATATTTCTTGGATTTGAAAAATGTGGAGCTTTTCCTTAGCTTCTCAAGTACTGGCCTTCTCTGCTCAAAATTTTTAATTTATCAGACCTGTCCATTTTTGTGTGAATGATGTATAGTTTTCCAAATGTTTATTTTGGATTTAGCTATGTAGTCATGAATTAGTCCCCCACTGGGATTTTAATTTGTTGTTTTAGAGTACTCACATGTGTTCCCTTCAAGCCCATGAACAAGGCCCTTTCTTGTTTATGAAGCTTGTTCCTCGTGGCTATTACATGAGCCAGAATGTGGGCTAGTGTCCAGCCCCTATGGTTGCAGTTTTACCCCAGATGGTTCGTTTTCCAGTGCTGTTCTCAGTCTTCTGCTTCTAGGGCTGTCCTTCATACTACTGAGATAAGGAGTACACCTTTTCCTTTTAGGTTCATAAGACGACGAAGTTCCTGAGTTCTTTTCATACAGATAAAGCATTTGGCTGGTCTGTGGTGGAAGAAAACCGCATCCTCACAGTGCTTTTTCAAAGGGCTTTCTCTGCATGGGTTAGGTGTCAAAATGGCAAGCTGGACCTTGGGATGGTGGTGTAGAGCAACTACTGCCAGATCTCACAGGATTTCAGTAATCAGTCTGAACATTGGACTGCTTTCATTGCAGTCATACTGTAGTACAGTCAGTAATGAAAAAAGTGATCAAAACATTTGAATATGTGAATCTGCTTGCTGTGAAGTATCTAGATCCAGCCTGCTATCCCAGTCCAGATTTTTTGAGGCCGTATCTTGTCTGAGATTGTATCTGATAAAGTCATCTTCCTGAGGTAATACAGCAGATGACTTCCAGTTTTTGCCTAGTTATTATATAGCCTGAAGCAGAAATAATCAATCCTGATGTTTATTCCAAGAACGGAATTATTTAACTTGTATTTGTTTCACATTTTCCTTAGGTTAGGCTATTTCTTTATTTGTGATAGTAGCTTTTTTGGTTTGTTTTAAAAATGCTTCTTGGAGAAGTAATATGGTTAGCTTAGCATCTAATGTATGAATGTGTGATTGTATACCATTTGAATTTATAGTATATTTTGGATCACATTTCATTTCTGTCTTTACTGCTAATCAGGTAAAATCTTTATGAAACCAGGTTTGACAGTAGCTAATCAATTTGAAAAATATAAAGATTAAAGCATATGTTAAGATAAACACATCTGTTGTGGTGCTGTACTAAATGCACTGTAATGTGTTGCCTACATATCTCAAATAGAAAAATAGATATGATAGGCTTTGAATTAGAGTTATTTCAAAATATCTATTGTTTGTTTCTGAAAACTTTATTGGAGAAATTACCCTTTTCCCAATTCCCTTCTATCACAACAGAAAAAGCAAAAGGTAGTAAAAATTTCTGGTTCTAGAAATCTTTCAGGGTCTAGACTCATCCATTTTGCTTTTGCTCCCATTACTGTTTTTTCTTTAGAGAAAAATGCTTATGTAAATCAACAGTAGATAACTTCAGAAGAAAGACTGTTATTTCTAGTACAATTGTTCTCTTAATTTAAAAAACTGCTTTTTTTCACATCATTGGATTAAATGAAAGGTTTTGATTGAGCTGTTGAACTTTGACCAGTGTTTTCTAACAAATTTAGTGTTTTGGGGCATTGGAGAGTCTTCACAGAGATGGAAATAAATAAGCCAATCTCTGCCTAGGCCTCTGATCATACTATCATAGAATCATTTAAGTTGGAAAAGACCCTTAAGATCATCAAGTCCAACCATTAACCTAGCACTGCCAAGTCCACCACTATACCATGTCCTCAAGCACATCTACCCGTCTTTTAAATACCTCCAGGGATGGGGACTCAACCACTTCCCTGGGCAGCCTGTTCCAATGCTTGACTACCCTTTCGGTGAAGAAGTTTTTTCTAATATCCAACCTAAACTTCCCCTGGCGTAGCTTGAGGCCGTTTCCTCTCGCCCTATCGCTTGTTACTTGAGAGAAGAGACCGACCCCCACCTCACTACAACCTCCTTTCAGGTAGCTGTAGAGAGCCATAAGGTCTCCCCTCAGCCTCCTCTTCTCCAGGCTAAACAACCCCAGCTCGCTCAGCCGCTCCTCATAAGACTTGTGCTCGAGACCCTTCACCAGCTTCGTTGCCCTTCTTTGGACACGCTCCAGCACCTCGATGTCCTTCTTGTAGTGAGGGGCCCAAAACTGAACACAGCACTTGAGGTGTGGCCTCACCAGTGCCAAGTAGAGGGATCAATCACTTCCCTAGTCCTGCTGGCCACACTGTTTCTGATACAAGCCAGGTTGCTATTGGTTTCCATGAATGAAAAAAAAAAACCCCTCAAAACACCAAGCCAAAAACTCTGAAACCAGCAAAAAACCCCCCCAAAACTCATCACAGTGAAAAAAAGAAAAACCCACACTCTCCCTTCTGATGATCTAACATTAGAAAAGTTTTAGATCATTGTTGGCTGTAAAAATAGTTTCCCTTGCAGCTAAAGAATTTTACCCTGACATCAGTCATCTTCATGGTAGTTCTTTTGTAAGTTCTGATTAAATAAGAGCAAGTACTGTTTAAGTAAGAGATCTTTTATTAAGTCAGTATTGATTGTGGAAATATATAAAATGGAAACAAAAATACAAGAACAATTGATATTCATGATATATGCAAACCCATTTTATTATTGCAGTGAAATTGGTACATCAAAGTTCCTTAAAATTTCTTTCAGCAATTCCAATTTTGAGTCTTGTCTGTTTTTTACTTGTGGCTATAATAAACATTTAATTGATGAAGATATCATATGACATTTCATATTTATTAATTTACCTCTTTTCATCAAATTCACATTTTTACTTAGAACACAGATTTTTTGAGCTTTTACTGAATCCCACCACAAAATAACTAGTTAAAACTCAAATCATAAAACAGGGTACCCTTACACATTTGCTGCCAAGAATTTTCTAGAAGCATTAGACCTTGAATCCAGAAATTGTACCTCATTCAGATTTCTCAACTAGTGACTAAGACGCCTTGTTCACTGTCCAAAATCTCTCAGATAGTTATTGTCTTTACTACATCAAAACCTGTAAATGCTTTAAAATAATTAAATCTTTCAAAGTGGACAGTGTAAAAGTCTCAAAAGTAGGATTATTCAAGGAAACGTCATAGTGAAAATAAATCTTTGTGGCACTCTGGTGTAGATTTGTCTGCTGAAAGTTTCCACAAATTTTCTATAGATGGGGAACATTTATCGATAGGAGACAGCATTCAGCCTTTCCATTATTTTGAGAATAATAGTTGTGTGTTACTTGTATGTCTTCCCCATTTTATCTGAGATTATACTTTCTCTGACTTACTCTGTAGACCCTGTATTTTCACACTACACTTCTATGGTTTCTCAGCTAAAATGTGTGCCTTGTTTAATTGTCTTGTATTTGATTTATTTTTCAAGCATGAACATGCTTATTGATTTCACTAGGACTACTTTTGCATATAAGCTGAACAAATACAATTACAAATTTAACCAGCCAATACTAAGCCTTCTTTTCTGATATTAAAATTCCCACCTATTCTGATCACTCTGATATAATGTCTCTTGATCAACCCCAGTGACTTTTTTAGTGTGTGTTTATTGGTGCTGTGGTGTTACTATTACTGACACCATCAATGGGTAGAATGCTGTGGAGTATTAACATGACATGGCTTAACATCTTAAGATGTCATGACATCTTAACATGACATGGCTTAAAACTAATTATGTTAAAAATTTGAGTTCCAGTATTTCAGACTACTAAGTTTTCCCAATCTGCAGTTTATTGCTGGTTAGTGGAAACAAGTATTAGAAATAAGAAGTTATATCTGGCTATTGTCAGGTGAGATTATAATGTTAAAAAGGCTGTATGTGATTAAAAAAGAATGGACTGTTCAAAAATCTGATTTAAGTACTGGTAAGAAAAAAAGTGTAAATGTTGACTAGTGACTGGTGAATGGACTTGTGACAGAAAAACAAAAACAGCACAGGAAAAGAAAACCTGAGAGAATGCAAGACATGCAGAATCACAGTGAGAAGCACAGCTGACCTGTTTGATAATAAAAGACTATAAGAATACAGAAGACTTTTAGAGTAGGTGCACAGATTTTATATTACCTAGAACACAGTTGAAAATACATAAGGTAGATGGTTGAACTAGAAAATATATTTCTTACACTTTGGATTTGATATTCTAACCACCAAAAGGACATAATAAAAATGCACGGTCAGGTGCTATTGAGACTGTTTATTATTGAATCACAGTATGGTTGAGGTTGGAAGGTGCCTCTGGAGGTTATCTTGTCTAACCCCCCTGCTCAAGAAGGGTCGTCTAGAGCCAAGTGCCCAGGACCGTGTCCATATGGGTTTTGACTGTCTCCGAGGATGGAGACTCCACAACTTCTGTGGGCAACCTGTGCCAGTGCTCAGTCAAACATGCCTTTTAGAGCAAATAATACGAAAAGTGGAGTTAAAATGCCTATTTTTTTGAATGGCATTCATTTCAGTGTGTCCAATTTAGAATTGTTTAAATTCATTAGTTAAATCTTAGACTTTAGTTCCATGAGCCTAAATTAGCCTAAACAGGCCCTGCTGGTGTAGAAGGCAGTTCTACTCTGTTTGTCCCTGCCTGCTGAGTTTCCATTCCTTTCCTGATGCTGGTGTTATGACTACATGGTAAAACAGAGCCAACTGTAGGCTTACCTGGGGAAGGTGAGGAGAAATGAGGTTCATTTTCAGATGGCAGAAATGGGTGGACAGAATTAGGGGCTGTGTCTTCACACTTCAGCAGCTTCAATTTATGGTATATTAAACTACTAATGAAATTTTTATTTCGAAGAGAAAGAAGGAAAAAAGAAGCACACAAAAAAAGTTAAAGGGATAAACACAGAGTTCAGGATGAGAAAACAAAGAACGAACGTGAAATAAGAATGTTTCAGCTCATTGTTCTTGAAACTGTTATATTGCAAACTTAAAATGTACATGAAGCAAATGCTTTTTTTTTTATTTTGTAACTTTTTTTTATTTTGAAGTATTTCAGATGCTTGCTTTCATACTTGATAACAGTCCAGGCTTTGACACAGCATTGCAACATATCTAAAACCAGGCATGACTGTCTTTTAAAACAGGTGGCTGTAAACTCATGCAGGAATTGTCAGTCAAATGAAAATATGTCAGTGAAAAATAGCCAAGAAATTTCTAATTGTAAACCGCACATTTTTATAGCGTTATTTTAAAACTATGTGAAATCAGAGAAATGGGATACTCAGGTGCATTAACTCTTCTTGCATTTGATGTTCACACCATTGACTTTCAGCAGGTGACTGTATAAAACTTCGAAAAACAGCAACCAAGCAAGCAAGCAAAACTAACTAGCTAGCATTAGAGCTGTTTCCTTTTAAAATTATTAACTCAGTTTAAATTAATGTCTGTCTTCATTTAATAAGCTGCCCAGGGGTTGCAAATATGGGCACATATTGACTTATTCTTTTCATTCAGACATTCACTTACTCTTTTGTTAAGTTTTTCATGAGTTCCTTACTGACATACATAAAATAAGAACTTGAGGCTGGAAAACCTATACATTAAAAATGGAGGAAAACATACAGGTATTTTTAAGAGACATTAATAAAATACCTTCTTCTGGATCATGACTGCTTCTTTCTTTTATACCTTTATAAAGCATGCTAGAATACAATTAGGTTTTGTTGTTTGACAGTTCTGATGCAAATTGCAAGGGAGAATTTGATGTGTTACGGTGCCCTAAATATTACCATGTGCAAAGCTGAACACTGTGCGATCAAGTACTCTTCACTACAAAAGACAAGTCAAAGAGTATAAAAGCAACAGGAGCTCTGGCAAAGCTGTAACAATGATTATCTAGCCTGTAAGTGAGTCCCTGATGGAAAACAGAGCTTAAATCTGAGAAAATTGTACTATGCGTGTACACATTATAAACATGAAACCTTCAAAATCAGTTTATAAAGGGCATATCCAAAAGCACCAAAAAGGACAGATGCCTGTACTGAGCAGGAAGCAAGGGGGCTTGGGGGGTCCTGGTGCAGGACTTGATGCTCAGGTGATCGCAAACTGACTTGAAACCGAAGAAAACTGGAATGTGTTCAGATACACTCCAGCAGTTGCACCCAATCATATTTTCAGTCACTTTTGATATAAAAACAAAGTTAGAAATGAGTCATACTTAACTGACTCTACAGTAGGAAGATTTTCATTTCGAAAATATAAGTTAATTCTGCAGTTTTCAAATAAAACAAACTAACTTTGAGTAAGTGGAAATAACAATGGATAATTACAGAGCCCAAACTATCCTGTTATGCAATGTCTTAGCTTCGAATGCTGAGGATCTATAAAGCAGGTGGCGGCATACAGCTGCCAAACATCATCTTAACCTCATTAGTAGTCAGTAAAGCACCATCAGAAAAACAAGTTGCAGATGGCAGTGAAAGAAAAGGCACATAAGAGCTAAGAAGAAGAGTCCCTGAGTATGTACCTTTACTTGCAAATAAAGCAATTTAGTGTAAATGTCTTAATATATGTAGAGGCAAAAGATTGTTGCTGTGAATTAAGGTAGTTTTGAGTGGAGGTCTGTTTCTGGATAACACTAGTGAAAAACAGCTGCAAGCTTGCTTTCTTTATGTGCACAAATGTAATAGGAAAGATATATTTATTATGAATTATAATTCTGTTTTGTTTAAGTAGAGGATTGTTAGTTTCTCTCACACAGAGCACTCCTTTCTAGCTGGACTCCATTCTATTGCAATTTTTAGCTTTTTTTTGTCTCTACTCTTAGCAACTTGTTCCCTATTAAAGCCAGTTAATCTACTAAACCTGCTCTTCTTTGGATATGCTTAATGTGGCCCTTATTACTCAGCCCCATCATATATGCAGAAGGTGAATCTGGTTCCCCATGATGTGGCCAGTTCAAAGTTACATATGGGCTAGTTTGGCTGCCTTCTGGCTGCCTCAGAATGCGTAGGAGCTGAGTTATAACTGCTTTTCCCTGAATGAGCCACAAATGTTGGTCCGGCTTTTCTAGCCAACCACAACTTGTAATCAACATGTAGGAATTGTATAGCTTTGTCATCCCTACCTGTCAATTTTTGGCTGAAATTGGCCAACCAGTCAAAGTTGGGGAGGTGATGTGGTGGAGAGGGTAAAGGAGTAGGAGTAAGATGACTACCAGTGCAATCATGTATGTTAATAAATTTAACAAACTGGATGAAAGTCTCTGGTCTGTTCTGGTGGGCGTTCTGTTCTATGGAGCACTCTATCAATGTCGGGGAAAAGACACACCGTGAAGAACTAGTTAACAAACTTCACTGGAGAATGCTGGTAGAGGTTCCTCTAACAGCTGTTCTCCAAGATATGTCTTCATGGTAGTACAGCAGAAAAATCTGTGTGGTGACCTAAGAGCAGCCTCTGAGAGGTCTGAGAAGGAGTCTAGAGGGAGTGGGACAGTAGTTCCATGGTGAAACTGCACTGTAGCTGGGCAATAAAGATCAAACTGCTGCAAAATAACATGGATGCTCTCTAAGAATTTAAAGTCCCTCAAGGCCAGCTCTGATAACGTGACCATGATAGCTTTCATATGATGGCAGGATCAATTCAGTGAAGTCCTCTTCTCGACCTTACAGGTGGGTCAAGATTTCCCCAAGGATGGGTCAAGGGTTTAAATGGGCATCGTTTCAGAATAGTTTACTCAGAATAATCTCTCTTTCAAAACTGGGATTTATTTATAAGTGCCCCTATATTCTGTCATCATCTGTGACTGTGTCAGTCAGTAATCCCTTTTCTGATATCTGTCACCTGAAGTTACCATTTTTCTGCTGAACTGTCGGAGAAGAAACAGCAGCCTGATCTCGCATCTGTGAATCATTGTGAGTTAGTAAATCAAGAGCTAGCTTTGATAATCCATGTCTTTTCTGCTTTTCGGGATAGTTAGATAACGTCATCATTGATACAAAAAGCAGCTATAACTGTGGTCTGCAATTCAAAAGTTAAACAAACCACAGAATGACTACTAGCCTTTTAACTCATCAGCTTTTTCAAAAAGTTCTCTTAAATTACAAGAGAACCTTCATGCTTTTAAACTTTTTGGGTTTATACTCAGAATTTGTCCATACTTAAGTTTTTGTTTGCTCACTTAAGGTTATGAGACTTAAAATATATTTACATCTGAATTTAGAGAACTTTATATAATTGATATTAGGTGTAATCTTTATTAAATGAAGAATAATTTTGAGAAATGAGAAAACCTGAAGTATTTATGAACTAGATTAAATTAGTTGACTTATTTCAGCTGGAAAATTCAGGTTAGAAAAGTCTGAATGCTACAGAACATTATGAATGTTTCTTTCAACTAACCAACAGACATATAGGTCTTCTGATCACTACTCCAAATTATGTTAAAAATACTTTTTTAAAAAGTACATACGTACAATGTAGTTAGCATTTACTTAAAAATAGAGATAGTTCTTTTGCATGGCATAGATTTTATTGTAAGGAACAAACAGGAAAACATAAGGCAGTATGTAATTGAAGTGTTTAGAATAGATGAGTTTTCTTCAATTCTTAACTAATATGACACTAATTTTTTCAGTCAATTTCAAAGGAGGGAGGAAGTAAAAAAAATATATATATGTACACAGATAGTGCCAGGTTTCAGACTTGGCCTTGGCCTTGATCTGTTACATCTTCTGTAAAAGGAGGTGGCAAGAGGGATAGGAATGTAATCAGTTGGGCTATTACAGAGAAACAATGCGGCTAAGTACTTTCTTGGCAGTGTGTTGCTGTTTTTATCCATTCAGCAAATGTAATTTATTTGTACATCTGTCAATAAATACAAGGCGGGATCCAATAATGACTACAGCAGGGATTTAAGCTGGAGTGTATTGCTGTGTTTGACACAAAGGTCAACCTTGGGAAAGGGGCTTGAAATTAACATTTCTTGAAAACTATTTTTCCTTCCACTGAGGCTATCTCTTAATTCCAGCAATTTTCTCTGTTTGATAAGCAGACAGAGCATACATTTTGATTATATAAAGGAGGTAGGAGGTGATGAAATTTTAAAAAATTTCAGCCGGCATTGCATTCTGGTGATAAGAATGGGACTTTATGCAGCACAGAAGAGATTACCTGAAGTAGAATGGGGAAGCAAATTGTATTTACAAAAGATGGCATGATTTTCCTAATAGGTGTTCGAAACAGGCTATTCACTCACATATTCTGCTGAGCTTGACTAGAAATAACTTCATTTCAAAAAGGACAAATCTGATTGAAGGTAAAAGCATTCCCCTCTCACAGATACTTGTCTAAAGGATTTGCATTAAATTTTCTTGATGGGAGCACAGTAGTATTTTACATCTGCATGAACTGGTAATGTGGAAAATAAAAATACAAATCGTGTCCTTGACTGCTTCATGCTTCAACCACTTGAATTACTAGATTTATGTCTGCAATTATGGAAGAGATGTTGCAATATGATAGTTTGACAATAACTGTCACAATTATATTACCAAAATAGAGATTCCACTTATTCTTGAAGTTAAGAGTATTGAAATTACGTTTTAAGGACCAGGTGTATCTTCCTGTGGTTTTATCTTGTTTTTAATGTAGCCAGGGTATTTTTAAAGAACTATAATATGTCTAAATGTTGTCAGTTATTAGTAGCATACACACATGTCAAAGATGTCATGTGCTGCAAATTTCCATGAGCTATTACTATACAAGGCTGTTGTGAAGTACCTTGTCATGGTAAGTATCAACAAACTGTACATGTGCTACTTCTGAATCAGTTACATTTTTCTCCCTCTGTAAAGATCCTGGAATTGGTGAAGGGCATGCATTACCAGCTGGCCTGTCAGAAGTACTTTGAGTTGACGCATGATGTAAGTAGCTACTAATTTTTGTAATACTGTAATCACTATCTTTGTCTTGAGGAAGGCCTTGGAAATCATGCATGAAGTCCAGAGACTATTTGCAGTTTTCACATCCATCATTAGCTGTCTTGCCGTGTTAGTTTTCATTTCAATATTTTCAAATATTCTTTCGTATTTTTCTGCATTTATATCTTGATTTTATTAATAACCTGAACATTACAAGATATAGGAAAAAGCTATGCTTTCTTCCTGAAAATGTCAATATTATTGAATTTTGTCTATTTCAAGCCATTTAATGTTTTCGGTATCCCATTTTTAAACAAATTGTGTTTTTTAACCCATTATGCGTTTAGTATTTTGAGATATATCTTAAAAAAATAAACAAAAGGGGCCTAACAAGTTTAACTAAAACTCTAATCTTCCAGCACCTACATAGTTAATATTTTTAATTTTCACTTGATATTTTTTCATGTCTTTGGTCATGTGTGATTAGTTTTTAAATCAAGATGAACATTCTCAGAGCTTTCCTGCTTGCTTAATCGTAAGCTTCTGTAACATATTCAAGTAAGATTCTCCACAAAATTGGAAGGTAGTGAATGGCTGCCGTCCATCTCCTATGTGATTTCTTAATTCAACAAACCAGTTTTCGCAATGGTTCTAGATTCTTTGTTGTCAAGAAAAAACAGTGGAACGTGGCCCATCTTATACCTTTGTTCTCTCCACAACTCAAAAAATCGAAACATCCAGTTCAAACATAAGAATATGGAACAGGCTTGCCGTCCTCACTGATTTAAATGGAAGTGTTTGTCTCCCTAATTTTCCTGCAGTCATATGTGTAAATGTGTAGTAAAGGTATACTCTGAACCCATATTAAGTGTTGTTTTGGCAGCTGTAATTTGAGAGGAACACTTTGTCTTACAGTCTTAGAAAATGATAAAACAGGAAATTCCAAATTATGTATAATTTGAAATTTAGATAACACATGCCCAGTGTAAAGCTAAGTCAGTAGAAATAATATTTTCCCAAGATGACTGTAGGCCCCAAGGTCAACATTCACCAAAGGATAAATCAGCACAGTGCCGAAGATCTGTTGTGTTTTAGGAAAGCCATCTTTGCATTCTTCTGTGGCAAATTCTGGAAGAGCATTATTTTTTTCAGTCTTTTTGTGATATAAATATTTCTCTTTGCTGCTTGCACTAAGAGTCATCTTTCTGCTTTGCTGCTGCTAAGTCTCTTACTTCAGTGAAAGAAAGCAGAATGCACTGAAAGGCACTTTCTGTATTTTGAATGAAACATGCTTATGAGGGCTTTTTTTTTTAGAGAATTTATCTGCCAAACTTATTACCAGCCTACTCGGAATGATTTTTCTGTCCTACAGCTATACGCTTTAGTAATTTTTTTTTTTTCCCATGGGGTGGTCAAAAGATGTGTCTCTGAAGCTGAGGACACCGAGTCAGACAATCAAACCCTTGCTTTCCGGTATATCACTAGCAGAGCTTTTCAGTGAAGGAAATTTCTGAAGAATCAATCAGCATAACATTGATTGTTATTGTTTCTTCAAATAGGTGAACAATCTTAAGTAAAATTTTCCTAGAAATAATGGACTGGCTCACATGGAGAATTTCAGCTTCAATTATGTAAAAATTTTACCAAGAAGGTGTTTGATATATGTTGGGCAGAGCTGTTAGTGTTACCTATAGTTCTTGAAAGTTACAGTGCATATGTGGGTTAGGTCTACTATGAATGACTTTGTAGTGGAGACTTGTTTAAGATTATGGTATTTTTCTAAGTTCACAGGGTCGATTCCACGCTATGTCTGCTTAAGGGCTCTCTTTGCAGTTCCTCCCCATCATCCTCTCTCAAGTTTCTACTGCATCTTAAGCTCATGTTGGCAGCAGCTTTACTGTTGGCTTCAGTAGTCTAGTGCTTGGCACTAAGACTACCCTAATAAATCCAGCTGGACTAGAGTGAGAATGTTTAGAACTATTTTTGGGGGGGGAGGGAGGTGTCTTTCCACCTCAATGCTGCTGGTTCAAATAGCACAGGTTACCTAAAAACTGCTTCTCTGCATATTCCGTGTAAACTGGACTTACTAACTTCAGTGCTACACCTCTCCTGAACTTGTGTTTCACTGTCTCACAACCACAGAACAAAAGTAACCATCATTTGTGTGGTTCAGTGAATTGTCTTCAGGCATGAACTAACGTGTTAAGGAAATGTACGTGTATGCAATTTGTTAAGTCTTTCACTAAGTGTGGGAAAGAAAAGTGCTACCTATAGTGCATGAATGGTTTTACCATATTTTTCAAGTTCTGGGATATCAGGGCATACTCCTTTTTGGGAAAGTTATTTTCTAAATAATAGAACTGTAATTTGATCAAGACAAGCTGTGCTATACATGTGAAGAAAAGAAAGTCTTTTGACTTGATAGAAGAATGACTGAATGGCCTATAGGGTAGCTATTTTCAAACATTATCATATTTTAAGAAGAATCAAGAATAAGCTATGTTTATATGGTAACTAGAGTAAGCATTCAATCAAACACTACCAAAATACTGAAGTATCTTTCTGGATGATCAAATTTGGATTTTAAGCCATATGGAAAGCATCATAACTGAACTTCTAATATTTGTACTTGAGTTCATAATAAGCTATTTCATATTGATTATCCCTTTTAGATAAGTTTTTATTTTGTACTAAAGTGAGGACACAAGACAACTTACGTAAAGTGGAAATGGCACACCCTGAAAATGTAAGCAGTGTAGCTATAACCCAAAGTAAATACTCACAGTAATGAGGAATGCCTTTCACAGTCACAAATGTGTCAAGATTTTATTTTACTTTAGTTGATAGAATTGGATGACAACTCAAAATAGAGAAAAATATTTCCAGACCAACAGTTTGGAGATCTTGGCTATGTATACGCAGTCAAGTAAGAGAGATTGATGATATTAGCTATGAACTACTAGTAGGTTAAATTAATGTTCTTGTGACAGCTTGCCTGTAGAAATAATTAGTGCTTTGAAATCTGATTGTGTATAAATCCACTGTATAAATCCACTGTTTTAAGAGCCTGAGCATTATGATAAATAAGAAAGCCTAACTGGCTAATGCCGATGTTAGTAAGGTATATTCCAAAGGAACTAATGATGTTAATGTTGTTTGCATGAATATTGCTGTATTGGTTACTTGTGCAGTTACAGCTGTAACGGCCGATTATTTGTATATTAGTATTTATCTCTAAACATTATATTCTTGCGTACTGATATTTTCCAATCCTGTGTATTTTTAAGAAGTAAATGAAATCTGACTCATTGGAAACTTTCTGGTACAGAAGAATCACTTTTGAATAGTTTATTTTAAAACATATGCAAAAACCGTTTTTCTTAGCTCTTTGTGATCAAATCGCAAGAACACTGGATTTTTTTTTTTTTTTAAAGAGATGTGGTTAATTGATATCATTTACTGTAGCACCATGATTGCTCCATATGTTTTTTCTGTAATATCAGCTGCAGCATTATCAGCTGTCATTTTAAAAGTTCTTGGTTAAAACCCAAAGATACTGTAGCTACAAAATGATTGCTTCAGGTTTTTCAAAACAATATTTGCTGTAACAGAAATACAAAACTAGAGTTTGTATGAAGGCCAGTATGTGCAAAATGTGTTGAGTGAAAAAAAAAGTCTTGTGTTAGTACCATCTACTAGATGGAATAAACAATTCTGTCCGAAGTGACGGGCCTTTTCACTCAGATCAATACACGTTGTAAGCTTAAATTTTTGCCTGCACAGAAAATATACTTTTCTTTGGGCATGGTGGATTCCAGATGGATTTAGAGGTGTGAATGGATAAAGCTGTTAGAGAAGTCTAGTTTCTCTGTTTCTGGTAGTAAGTTTCAGATAACTTACAGGTAAGTTAATGATGCAGCTTTTAAAATTGATGTGCTTTGATCTGAATTACCTAAAAGCATTGTAAAACTTACATAAAGTAACATGAGCAGTGGAACATAAAAAAGCCAGGAGATTTGTGTATGCTTCACCTCCATTTTTGTGGTCAAATTTCTTGGGTATTTCTAGCCAGAGCAGAATTTTTTTATTCAGAGAACCTTGCTGAAAATTACACAGAACAGAATTGTTTATGTATCGCTGTATCACAAATGAAGATGATGATGATGAACAAAACTTCCCCTTTCTCTCTTCAGACTCTCAAAAAAAGGTGATAAAATGAATGGGCAGAATTCTTTTAATTAAAATAGGGTACATGGAGTCATACTACAATTTTAACTAACAACCTGTAAATAGCTTTTAGCCAGATGCTGTCAATCACCTCTGAAAACATGCTCCATTCATACGATGAGCTGCTTCTACAGCTTATTCCAATTTGTTGAGGAGAGAAGAGTTTAGAACAAAATTAAGAGTTACAAAGTGAATCTTAAATTGCTCTGAAGAAAACTGAGATTTTAAGGTTAAAAAAAATAGAACTCATTACAAGCTGCTTCTAGGAAAGCTAGCTTTTCACTGTATCACTTCTTTTTAAGCCTTTTTGGTGTAAAGAAGTAATTTAGTTCCCACATAATGGAAATTGGTGCATGGATGAAAGCTGGCTGGATGAAACTCATCCAGAGAAGACTAAAATGAAATTCAATGGTAGCTTCAGGTTTCTTTTTTTTTGCTTTGTGCTTTTTATTTTGAGTGCCAAATTAGTGTGCTAGGCCTGTCACTTATTTTTTAATTTTTTTCAAGCAAGGTCAGTTACTACAGTTGCTAATGTCATCTTTGTGTCTGAATTAGGTTTTGTTATACACGTTGCGATTTTCTGATGGAGCTAAGCTAGGCAGTGGTAATGCATTGAATCAGGGTTCCATTTAAAATGCACATCGATTCTCTGCTTTATGATTTTTCACAAGTGGCCAAAATTTAAACTGATGGGGTTTGAGATATTAAATCAGCCACAGTTTATGTTCTAATGATATACTACATGTGTGCAAAGTTGCCTGTTATGCTTGAATTGGCCCCGCCCCTCTGGGAAAAAGAGAAGATAGTGGGAGCAGAAAATTAGCAGTATATGGCTCTTAGTCTTCCTTAGTTTATTGTATCCCAGGTTTGGGAAATTTTTCAACATCATTTAAGAGCAATGTTTTTCTCAAAATGTTCTTAGTATTCGCGTGAACTGACTGGCAGATAAAAGGTGCAGATTGCCTGAATATGAGGTGGAAGCACCTTTTAAAGTAAGCATTTCCAACTTCTGAGCCCCTGAAAAGAGATACAAAGGTTATAACTGAAGTTTGTGGCGAACATGTCAGAATAGCTTACTTTAAAAACTGAAAGATTTGTTGATTTGAAATATTTGATGAGCATCAATTGAATGTCCATTTATCAAAGAATTATGGAGCTGAAAGAATGCACCTGCTACGTAGAAAGGAGCAATAAAAATATGCTGCACCTTATGCTAGTTTTCTGCATTCTTTTCCACTGAAGACTAAATGTTCTTTGGTATTGGTTGTGCATCTATTTTCAGGATGCTGATGTTGACAGTGATGGAGCAAAGATAAGCTTGATCTATTGGGCTTCTGTCTTAGCCTGCTGCCTTGTAAATATTGCATTTGTGGCTCCTGGAGAAAACAGGGATAGAGGTGAAGCTACCCGTTTCCATTCACAGTTTCACACTGATATTTAAGATCTAGATTTATACTCTGCAGTTGTTACAACCTTTAGTAGTATTCTCTACTGCCCTTTGCACTCTAGACTTGTCTTAGTCCATCTTTTGGGTAGGGAAATGCTGTTTTAAGGTGTAGATTCAATTGTCCTATGTCTATAAAGGTAAGCCATTTTACTTACATTGTTTTATATATTTCGGGGAGTTTTTTTTCTTTACTGCAGCAAAGACAGTGTGAAATATTGTTTGAATATGCCAAAGCAGTTGTTCTATTTCTAACAAGAAGGAAGAAGTTTTCTGATGAAAGTAAATCTGTGTCATGCTAATATTTACTGGGATAGTATTTACAGACTGATGCCTTTTTTCTTCAACAAAATCAGAACTTATTAAATTGCTAATTAATTTGTTCTTGAATCTGAAAAAGATGACTTTTTGAAATAAATATACTAAGTCACTCTTCCTTTCCTTTTATGTGCAGGTTGATGACATTGGGTTTTCTTTGAATCATCCTAATCAGTATTTTACAGAGAGTCAAAGGCTATTAAATGGTGGTAGAGAACTGAAGAAGGAACTAAGTAATTCAGGAAACTCTCAACAAAAAAGTAATAGTCAGGAAAGCATGAATTCAAATCCTACTCCCACCTCTTCAAAAACACCAGCTGATGCAGACCTGGAGGAACTGGAGGCATACTTCACTGAAGACTAAGCAGCTGTGTTATTTGCGTTGTTTGGTTTGGTTTGGGTTGGGTTTTTTTCTTTCTTCAGTTCTTTCCCTTCTCTAGCTGAATTTGTCCCTATACTAAGCAATATGCACTTCACGACCTGGAAGACACAGGCTTTTAGTGCTTTGAATAGGCTGAAGAAAAGAAAGATAGATACTGAAGCTGTAATTGCATCCAGTACTTAGTCTCGCTGCTTTAGGATGCTGTTTTACACGGCATGTTGAAGGATGGGAAAATGAAAGTTCCTTCCCAATTATTAGGTGATTTTTGTCTGACTTACATTTTTGTTTTTCTTCAAAATGTTTAAATATTTTTATCCCATTTTGGGGTCACTTTTATATGTTTCTTCTTAATAAATAAACGGCAAAGCAAAAGTTTGTGGTATTTTCTTATTAGCTGTATTTGGATGGTAATTAAGTAGGAGCTCTTATGATCAAAATTACCCCCTGGAGGAGTCTGTCTGTCTCACTTCTACATGAGGAGCTGAGGGAAATCAGCTTCCTAGTTTGTGTATCTTGACACTAAATTTAGAGAGCTGGTTTTGGTGCTTGAAATAGAACATACGCAGACTTTAGAAACCTGTGTGTAAGAAGGTAATCCAAAAAGCTGATGCTCTATCAACTGACTCATCTTGAAGAAGCTAAAAACTTACTGGTGTATATTACTTTTCAATTTTAAAGTTTCCTCAATGTCTGAGCGTGGCTGGAGCCCCATGCGTCCTGCTAAGCTAAACAGCCATCTGAATGCAGCTTTGGGTCACCTAAATTCCACCCATTCACCCAAAGCCCAATTCACCTAACGTACGAACGGCATTCAGTCGAGCAGCTGCCACTGTGCAGTGAGCGGAAGCTCTAAGTAGAGCTGGTATTTTATATCATGCTGTTAAGAGTATTCTCCCGGGGATTTGGAAAGCCTGAATTTTATCAGATACCTAAGGAGTTTCAAGACAACATTACCCCTTCCTGGGAGAGTGACCTAGCTACTGGTATAGCCCTGTAACCACATAAACACAGTCTTGTCATTGCTCATAACTTGTATTAACTCTGCAAGCATGAAGACTCACTGAGCTTGATTTTTCTGGGCTTATCTTGCCCTACCTTAAGCTTTGTTTTAGCTGTAACAGCAACTGTCAAATGACAGCCTAGGTTTGTACAATTGCGTGGTGTACTACCTATGTTTATAACGATTTTGATGTATTTCTGTAGCTAATGGCTAGTAAGTAATACGTAGTTATTTTGTGTAGAATCAATTAATCTATGATCTTTGATGCCAGAGGCCCCATGGATATAGATAAATCACCCATGGCCAAGTGCTGATCCTTAAAGAAATACAACCTAGAGAGTTGTGCAAAACAAGTTTTTAGAGGTAAGAGAAGAAAGAACAACTGTGCAATGTGAGTAAACCACACTAGATATAATTATTTGGCTATAGCGTGGAATTGCGAAACCAATGAAGAAAGAATAGCAAGTGGAACATTTTTGGACATGTGTAATATTACCCCAGATGGACACTAGAGAGAAGAAGGAACAATCCTCACCATCAGCATCCTACTACTCCTGATAAACAACGCAGGACCCTGACCCTTTGCTGTGTGGAAGAGGGTGCTGCCGATCCCAGGACCCCAAGGGGCAGTGGAAAGGTGTGTGCAACACTAGAGAAAGGGATAGATACAAGGGAGTGTGTGAGTATGTAACATTTGCTAGTTGTATTATGTTAGAGGTTTTATTTTTTCTACAATAATAGACTGATTTAGGCTATTAATATTGTAACTGGACTAAAGACTATTCGATTACTCTTAATATTTTGGACTAACTATAAATCGGTGGCTTCTCATATATGGAGTGTACCTTTAAGGGTACATAACTTGCACAGGGCTAGTGCAACACCAGGCTTTAAAAATAAAATATATCGTTTGTTGTTAAAAGAGGATCTTCCAGGATTCACTGTTCCTTTTTCCTTCCTTTAATTATTCCTTAATTTATTTAGGGACTGCTTTGTGTAAACTACCAAACCTCTTCCTTCTTTGGATATCATATATCCAAAGGAGTTGTAGGAATTCATCCTGAACAAAGGCTCTGCACTTGCATCCTGCAGGGCAGTGGTTGTTCTGGGCCCAAGAAGCAAGGAGTTACGAACACCTGTGGGCTTGCTTTCACCTGTTGGTTAGGCTCCTGGCAGCACCACACCTCGTGTGTGGAAGTCCATTGATTGTATTAGATGGTTAAGAAACTTGACCTTAGGGTTTTGAAGTGTCCTTGCAAGTGGTAACTGTCCTCTAATTTGGAGGTGCCTTAGTGGACATCATGGATCCTTTTAATAGAAGTGAAACGTTTTCAGACCTGCAATGAGATTTGTGTTCCTCAGTGAAACAGCCAGGAGAAGAATGAGCAGGTCAACACAATACATGCAGGTGGTGTTTCCCAGCCTGCATGGGAATTTGCCCACAAATTGTAATTTATGATTCAGTAGAAACATTTCGGTTATGGCCTAACCCTACTCATGTAGACATTGTCGCTTGCTGTGTGAATAAAGCTCCCAGCGCTTCATTTCTGAGCTTTACTTGTACTTTGAAATCTGTCATGTTGGGAATGGCTGCTTGTTTGTGTATTCTGCAAGGGATGCCTACATTGGCAGAATAAAGTTACTTTTAGAAATTCAAGCATAAAATTTAAAAATAAGTCTCTATTACAAGAAAGAGAATATAACCACACAAATCCTCTGACCGAAAAATACTACTCTGAAATACAACAAACATAACAGTATGTGAGACAGCCTTTATCCTTCATTGCTTTACTTCGTGATTGTGAGTTTACCTATCTTGATTAATAGTAGTACAAATTGCTTTGAATTGTATTTTCTTCCCTTTTTTTACCTGTCAGGTGGACTATAATAAAATACATAACAGAAAAACATAAAAATTAAGGCATAGACTTACAAGTAACTAGTAAGAGACTGAAATTAATGCTTTTGTTGCTACTTGAAGAAAATGGCAATTTGTTTTCATATTTCACACATTTTGACCATTTTGATTTTTCTTTGAAAACAGAATATTTTGAATTTGACAGTGAAGAAAAATCCAAAATTAGAATCCTCCTGTTCAGCAGTTGGACACCAAGGAATTGTTTGTCTTCTAGAGTTTTAAACTCTTACTGCTTTCTAATTCCAATGAGAATCACTTCTTCCTTGATTATGGAGCCGTTTGAGATTGGAAAGGCAAAATCACTAAGAATAGGTAAATCATTCATTTGAAAACGTTTCCTGCATTGTGGTACTGCTATTAAAAATTGTGTTTAGTCAGAAGATAAGGATTCTGAAAAGCAAGTGACCCTGACGTGATTATGCAGTAGTCAAAAATAACAACAAATAAAAAAAAAAAAAAACCAAACCCCGAATCCTGAACTCTACTCTTTTACAAGTTGAAAAGAAAATGTATTTTTACAGTAAAGCATTGCAGATGGATCTGTTTGCAAGCATCAGCTCTCATTCTAAGGGCCTATTTAAAGTAAACTTTTGTTATGTTTTGCAACTGGAAAAAACGGGACACAAGCATCTAAAGTTTGAAACTGTTCTGGACAAGACAATTCTGTATTCTGGGTCAGTAAACGAGATACTAAGATAATATTTGGTTGCATTTCTGAGGGGATGCACACAACTGTGGTAGCAAGAATACGTTTAGAGGATGAGATAGGGCAAGGTCTTTGTGATGCAGGTGCTCACTCTGGTGCTGTTATTTTCACATGGTTGTGAAATGTGAAATTTCTTGTGGTTTCTACTATCAAAATACTTATGGAAGTTTAATATGTCAAAGATTTTACTATTTGAAAGACCTATTTTTCCCACAAATATAATATGCTAAATATAAGAAAAAGGATTCCAGAAACCCAGGGTTAGCTCCCTGGGTTTTTTTTTTTACTGTAACTAAGGAAGGAGAACACTTGCACCTAGGGCAAGAATTTTTTAGTTTTACGTAGACATGTTGGCCTGTCAAGGACATTTATGTTACCTGGGTTGCTATCATCTTCTGGCTTCCCTGCCCAGATTTTTTGCAAGGATGTAAAACTTAAAAGAGCTCATTTATGCTTTTTGTTTCTTACCAACGTGTACCTAAACCATTAGGACAGGGCAGACGTAATGCAGAGCTTTTGGGCAAGCTTATCCCAGTATAATTACTGATGCTTTCCTTGTTTTCTGAAGTGCATATCAGAAACATCTAATGAATTACAGCTGGACAGATGTAGTCAAGGTCTCAATATGAGTGGTTCTTTGGGTAGATTTCACATCATGATACTTTTTTTTTTTTTTAAAGCATATATAGCATATTCTAAAATCTGTCTCTAAGTCTTTTAAAAATCCACAAAAGACTCACTTTGTCCTTTTAGGTCATTGTATGGGCGTGGGGGGTTTTTTTGTTTCCTCTTTTTACTACACTGTAGGTCTGCTGAATAACTGGCATCTTTTAACTAACCTCTGCTGTTCACAGTCTCCTTATTTCACCACCCTGTGTATTCCTCCTTATCTACTACATGATAGATTTTACTGATGATGGTTTTTAGAACTTCTACGAAGTCCACTACTTTGTTCACATTGCCAGAGTAACCCATCCTTGCTGCCATGCTTGCTGATCACTGCCTTTCATGTTTTATTGTCCCTCTTATGTTTCTTACTCCAGCAGATGGTATGAAATGTTATCATCCTTCTCTGGCCTGCCTGAACTGGAAGTCTAGTTCATGTGAGTGGATCCCTGATTTTAACAGACCTTTTTGAGAGTACAAACCTTTCTTTCCACTTTAATCTGTACTGTTAATATTGTTACCAAAAGTACTTCATCTCAACATCAAAACTTCTACCTTTAGTATCTAGTTCCCCCCCCTAAAAAATAAAGGCTTTCACCCCTTAGCTCACTTATATCCTAGGATTTGTTTAAATCCCTCAAATGTGGAAGGTTCTAAGGCATTTGAATTGGACAAAGGTTATGATCAATGGGTGTAATTCAATCCCCCAAGGAACCTCAAGCGTTTTTGTAGGTAAATTGATTGGAAAACAGGTATAAAAGTGGTTGGAATAACGTCAAGAGTGAATTGTAGCTGGGAAACATGTAGGAATAGATACTTAAATCCTAACTTGTTAATAGAGGAAGCACTGGAAGGCTTTAGAAGTGGGTTTAGGGTAGGTGAAAAGTAGATCAATAGCTGGAGATGGGAAGGTGATATCGACATAGATCTGTCGAGGGAGAGCAGGACTTGGTGATTAGGCTGCAAACAAACAGCAGGAAGGTGCATGAACTCTCAATATCTCTTAAAACAAAAATGATAACCACAATGAAAGCATCACCAGATGCTGTGTTTCTAGCTGAAATGAAAGTTCTCAGCCAAGTTGAAGATGTTTTGTCATGTAATCGTAAACCTTAATTAACATGGCTCATGAACATGGGATAATGAAAAGGACATTAGTATAGCAGAAGCAGATATAGCATAACCTTAATATTTATTTTTAGAAGAACATTACATTCTACTCAGAATCAGAGTTGTATCAAGGGAGGTGTTACACAAACAGAAAGTCTCTGCCATGCTTAATGGCAGCACTTACAAAGTGAATTTCAGTAAAAATGAAATTAGACCAGAAGAAGTGTCTTTGCTCAACTGGAACTAGTCAAATTGATGCATGAACTACTGGATGAAATGTAATGGTCTGTGTGGTACTGTTCAAAGCAGATGATCTGACTGGCCCTTTTGGCCATTAAAGTCTATGACACTAAGATTTATTTTTACGTTTGATAAGAATCTAATGCTCCAAGCTGCGGAGTGTCCTTGGTTCAGACAGCTGCTCTAGTGCTTTTGAGTAGAATATAGAGGCAATCTAAGTAGACAGACCTAATAGGTAGAAACGTGTGATTCAGGTACGTAATGTTCAGGTCTTTGGAGTTCTGGTGATTTGGCCAACTGCAGTTTTCAGAGAAATGATTGGCTGTAGAAAAATACCAGGAAACCTGCTGAATGACATTAATTCTATTCTGATCTCTGGTGTTAGGGTGTAATTAAAATAGTTATAAGGAATAGTTATAAGTGCTGCTGCTATATGATTTTGAATGGAAAAAGGGAGAATCCTTGACACTAGGACTTAGAAAGAAGTTTAGAGGTTTCCTAGACCGTCTCTCCGTTAAATCAGGAGGCACTGTTGAAGGTAAGTTTTACCTACAACGATCACATTTTTCTCTTGAGTTTATTGTGTCCTAAGGGATGATTGTAAAACTGCACTTTTCAGGATCTAGTATTAATACAAATATAATTTTTGACAGTTGAAGGAACTTTTCTCTTGGATTTAGGTGTCCACCTAAGGTCTTCTCAGAATTTCATCACTCTTCCAGCCTATCAAGAATGACAAATACAAATATCTAAATCAACATACAAATAGGAAAAGTAAATTGTGTTATTTGAATATATGTTTCAAATCAGTTGCAGGGTGTGTAATAAGAGGTATAATAGTTGGATATGTTGGTAGTGCATCTATAGTAATCTGCTGAGTGCAAGCATATGTGAAAGGAGTGCAGTACTCCTCTCCCTGCCTATTTCTACTCAGTAAGTTTAGAAATGATCCTTGAAAAAAATATTTTTCACTTTTTTAACATTCATTTAAAGAATATTAGAATTTTGTTTTGTAAAAATTTCAATTGTATTATGCAGTGGGAAAATACATTTGAATGTCCTTTTTAAATTAATCACTGATTTTTGTGGACTTTCTGTCTATTGCCTCTATATTTTGGCTTAAACTGACTTTTATAAGATATGTAAGGCCTTACCTTGAAACCTCAGGATTTTGCAACTTTGGGTTAAATAATGCCACCTCATTCATTTTCTCTTCAAGCATCAGCTAGAAAAAATCCCTACACAATAAAAATTCTAAAGACCTTCATAGGCTGTATGAAATTAACTCCTCCCTTTGCCCTTCTAAAGTTCCCACCAAATGAAATGAGTGCATGTAGATAAAAAAAAAAATCTTAAGTAAATTTTCTCCTAAATGCATTTGACCAACTTTCTGTAGAAGTTCCCCTCTTACACCTCAGAGGCCTCATGGCAATATATTTCTGCCAGTTCTAGATGTGGTGTTTCTCTTTTGATCTCCAAATTGTTTCGGAGCATATGTAAATTGGACTTCACTTCTGAGAGAAAACCAAACCAACCTCGCTATCCTTATCAGAAAGAAAAATAGTAGAATATTCAGCCGGCTTAATTGCTTCCAAACTGAAGGCTGAAGCTAATCTGAAGCACAGCCACCAAAGTGGCATACCCAAATTGATTATCAAGCAGATTTGATGGGATATTCGCTCTTTTTCACTGCGATGTGGGCTCCCAGCACATATCAAGTTAGATTGCAGAGGAGAGAAGACCCACTTGTTTCCTGTAGGTAACTGAAAACGATTTTAAAGCAGTTCACCTGTGTGACACTTACTTAAGGCACTTAAATACAGATCTGAGAGGGAAAAAAATCGTCTCTCTGTATACCATATAGCTGTATAACTGATTCTGCTAAAGTGCTTTCCATAAATGGTTTTTATGTCTGAAAAAACAGTAACTGTAGTGGTAGCAGACCTTTCATATTTTTGCAAGCAGTGTTCTTGCCTCATATTGTTTTATTACATGATAGGTTCAATATTTTTTAAATTATTTTGTGCAGAATTTAAAACACATGAAGCCCAGTTCTCAAGGAATGCCACCCTAATCTCTGCAGTAATCCCAGCTGCCAACACTCTCGGTTCAGATCCAGTTTCTCAAAAGGGTGGTTAGTAGTCAATCTTATCTTTGAATATGTAGCAAACTGCAGAAATGGTTTTTTTCCTTATTAGAATTTAGTGCTGTTTCAAAAATTTTACTTCCACCCTTCAGCTGTAGTTATCCAGTATTTCCAGGTAACGTTAAAAAAAAGAACTTTAAAAAAACCCTTTTGATCACATTTAAACTGTTTGGAAAAATGCTACATTTCTTAATTACAGTTTCTTATTAAAGTTTCTTAGAGTCAGTTGGAGCTTATTGCCAGTGATGAAGTTTGTTCTCAAGAAGTTACTTTTTTCCATCCGTGTTAGTAGACCTAAACCTGTCTGAGTTTTCCTCATTGATTATGATTTATTATATATATATGATATATAATATATATATATGATATATAATATATAACTTTTTATAACTTTTTTTCCTCATTGATTATGGCTGCAAGAATAATTTTCTGTAACAAAAATTACACGAGGAGTGTTCCTGTAGAACAATATTGTAGAACAAGAACAATATCTTAAAATAGAAAAAAGAAAGTAGCACTCTTATACATAGTGTTATTCGGTCAGTCGTCACCTTCTTAGTCATCATAGCTGTAAAGAACCTTTAATTAGTAAGACCTGTTGTCCATAAACCTGGAAGAAATGTCTCAATGAGTGCATCCCAAGCTTTAGTAAAGACCATTTTTAACAAACATTGTTAAACTGACATTATAAAGAAATGAATAGACCATTTCTACTTCCCTGAGCAACTGATAGCAACTGGTATCTTAACAGAGCTGCGATTCGTAGCAGCAGACCAAAGTGTGTTGTTCATGACTTTTTTCAGCTGAGGATTATGAACTCAGGTCTGCCAGGCAGGCGGGCCGTGCAGCCTGCCTTGACCAGCTGCTAAGGAAACTCAGAGATCTTACATGGCGTTGAATGCTCAATATATAGCTACACAAGGACATAATCAAGTTGATTAGGACTAATGTTTTTAATTGTGTGAACTAAAATTAAGTGGTAAGAATATACTAGAAGTATCATATTTCCTCTCTCTACTGGTAAGTTGAAGGTTGTTGGCATTCCTTTCAATTCCAGATGTCTAAGTATTTTAATTAAAACCAAACAAACATCACCGCCACGTGCTATTCCTGGGTACTTTTGAAGAGTTTTAATTTTCAGCTGTCGCTGAATGATTGTTTCAGGAATGAAAAGTTGTCTCTTCTCTGTGCTCTAAATAAATAAATGCGTTCAGCGTATCTTTTCAATGTATCATGGTGTTAATGTCTTCATGGTTCACTGTGGTGAGAGTCTTGCATGCAAATCCTTGAATGATGCTTAACCTAAATCTACTCTCTGGAAATGGTTTTTTGCTTGTGTGGATAATTTGCAGTGCTTCACTGAGCAGAATCTACAGCAGGAATTAGCCGTATGGCCGAACTGTGCCTGCGGAAGGAAAATGATTAAAGCCATGGGTTACTCTGCATCTGTTTGTTCTGCCAGGTGGAAGACTGAAGTCTAATAAAAGTATACTTCTAAACTAGTCTCTCTGGGACGTTCGTAAGTGCCTGTTAAAATCTTAGCTTCCCAGGGGTGAAGAAAGGAGTGTGAGGTTTCTGTTAGCAATCACTCCTGCTGCTGCTTGTGAATCAGAGCAGTTGTTAGCACTGAAAGGAGTCTGGTCTGGTCCTTGGGGTCACAGGACGGCTTTGGAATAGGGAAGGGAGGGATAAAAGCGTCAACATGTTTATTTTCTGTGTGGATGAACTGGTTGTAGAATAGTGAGCTAAGCGGGACGTGGGATGTTGGCTCCATGTGTCAAAAAGAGCCATCAGATCCCTAGAAAAACAGGAGGTCTTGTGGGTGACATCTGAGGAATGTTCTTTAAAACTCATGGTTATTAGAAGACAAATATCTCAAAAAATTTTCCTGTAGAGATTTTAATTTCTATGAATGCACAGCATCACACTATCAAAGGAATTGTGATGTTAAACTGGTTGTTTAGCATAAAAAAAAAAAAATATATATATATATTAAAAGCACCTTTGCCCATAAGCAAAATAGTATGAAGTGATCATTTCAGGGCATAGCACTTATGATGACAGGCTGCTGTTACTATTCACAGCTACTAATGGATGGGTGATTCAACCCCAAGAGCTTTTTCCCTTTGGCAGGCAGCAGGCCTTTCCGTTTGTGCGTGCTCTCTCTGACCAGGGTTTTGGTGGAAAACACTCCCTAGATGGGTTTTTGATGTCAGGTTTGCTCTTTGAAACAGGTTTGGCTGAATGGAAACATTCAGACGAACTTAATGTTGTCATTGTCTGGTTTTGTGTGTTCTGTGTTCAGAGAAGTGGGAAGAGGGAAATTATGCACCAGGAATGTGTGAAGACCCGTTTGCTTCCTTCATCAGCCCGTGGGAAGCCGAAGGCTGCTTAAATGATAACTGCTCACCAGAGTTGCAGCATTTTGGTCGATAGATGTTGTATGGAAGATCTTTTTTTCCCCAAAGAAGACGACAATTTCCATTTCTGACCTCCATTGCTATACTGAGATGCTGCGGATTGCTGTCCTGTGACTTTGGAGCATCAGCAGACTGGAGCGTGACAAAAACAAGGCATCTTTCCCTGAAGGACAAAAACTGTCTGGATTCATTTAATCTGCTGCTGCTACAATACACTTTTCTCTGTGGAGGATGCATGCTGTAAGGAGCACACAGTGCAAAGGGCAAAGAGGTGCAGCCCTTGGTGTCTCATTCACATTTGAATGCAAATCAGATAGCATCTTCCACTGCTCTGCTTAAAAAATACAGGAAAAAAATATATTTCAAAATGACAAGGAAATGGTTGGAAGGTGATAATAACATTATTATGTGTATTAATTTCCAGAGGAGCTATTGTGGCAGGGTCTCATTGTTCATGGTATCATTGCACAAGAATAGAGCAAGGCAGAATATTTTTCTGTCCTCAACAGCTTACAATTTAAATTATGAAATGTTGTGATGAGTGAATGAAATGTAACAAATATGAGGGGCAGATGATTAAAAAAATGGAAAGAACTGCCACCATAAGATGTTTTTACCTGGATGCATTGTTGTATAAATTGAAGGTTTGAGGTGGCTTGATAAAGTAGACATGTTAATTATGTCCATAGCCTCAGCTGGCCACTTGCCTATCCAATATGAGCTGCCAATTTACCATAGCTATTGTGGCAGAAATGGCTACTGAGGAAGGATTTGAAATCGATGAATACAAAGCAGGAAAACACTTGAAATCAAATTACATGCTAAATAACCCTGAGCTGAAGTCTGCGCCACTGTCTGAGTTGTCTTGCTGTTCAAAAACTTTTCAGGATCTTTGACGATGCAGAAGCTCTTCTTTGAATAGAGGCCCTCACTTTCTGGCTCTTTGTTTTGCGTTATTGATGTGACATTGCAGTGATAACAAAAGGCACAGGAATCCTAGCTGTTCCTTGAGACCGGCTGGGCATTTCTGAATTTTAGGCAGGTGTGCAGGCTGAATTGCAAACAGTTTGCACCTTTCCAGCTGGTGATAACAACCTTAAGGACATTCATTTTAAGGTTTCACCAAAGCACATAAATGAAAATAGATCCGACAGCTTGCGTCTGTCATGCACGTTATTATTTCATAGACTTGATTTCAACTAGCAATATCCAAGCAACGGCTAGAGGAGAGTAACTGTTGTCTCTCTTGCTGATCCCATCACTCGTTATGTTGAATGTAGAAGCCTGTGAGTGACAGCAGTTCAAAAACCACTGCCTGGGAAAGCTGGATGAACATTCCTGCATCGGCAAAAACAATGCAGATTGAGTGATACCTGCTTGAAGAAAGGAGAAAGGAGGAGTTTAAGATGGTTAGCTGAGAAGAAGGTACAGCCAGCAGCAAATATTGACTGCCGATGGAACAAAAGGTAAAACCAGGCGAGAATTTTTTTTTTTTTTTTTTTTCCCCAAGGTTCATTTCCATACATACTACTCCACATACTGCACTTCTGTTTCACATATACTTACATGAGAAGGATGCTTTGGTGTCTGACCAGACC
This sequence comes from Nipponia nippon, assembly GCF_047370975.1. Taxonomy (NCBI): domain Eukaryota; kingdom Metazoa; phylum Chordata; class Aves; order Pelecaniformes; family Threskiornithidae; genus Nipponia; species Nipponia nippon. The sequence continues at coordinate 98,620,440 of NW_028262358.1, read as the reverse complement.
TCCATTCATGATGTTGCTCTTCTCAGGGTCCGGAAAGCTCTACTTGTTCCCTTGCCTGGGACTTCTGAAGGTAGAACAGCCTGGTTATTTGTTTTATTGTCATCCAAGTCTCCTTCACTCATCTTTGTAATCTTTTTGTCAGCTTATAAAAGACCTCTGTATTAGCCTTTATCTTTTGTTTCCCCAAGACCCACTTCTGTCATGTGAGCGTTTTGACACACAGCAGCCCTGCTCCCATGTCCAAAATTAATGGCACATGCAGATGGTTTATGGATTGCTTCAACAGAAATGCTTTCAAGTCAGGTTTGTTTTTGCAGAGCTTTCAGCTGTACCTTGTTCAAGGAAAAAAACATCCACAGTAGCTGGCAATTCTAATTTGATACGAGTAAAAATACATTGGCTTTGAGTGACACTGGGCTAACGCACATCATGAGATGACATTTATAATTTGTCATTTCAGCTATGTTAGCTCTTAGGTGTCAGTTCATAATTATTTATAAAGATTATTTTAACGTATTGGGGTTTGGTGCACTAAATTGCATTTATGAGTGATGGCAAGGGCATCCAGAGCCTGGATTTCTTTGCTTGTTTCAATACAAATAAAAATAAGTAAATATTACACGCACAAACTAGTCATGATTCCTTCTGTTTTGAAAGACCTTCTGTTTGAAAGAATCTCTGTAATTCAGGTAAGAAATAGTGGAACTGCTTGCAATCTCTCAATCCCAGCTCTAATTCTCATAGCATAGAATGGCAATAACAAGCTTGATATATACTTATTGCCTATTCAGTATATTATTTATTCTGATGGGCAAATCTTAAATTTTCATTGTTATTGCTGCTGCTTCGAACTCCCTGAGCATTTTGAATTGAGATGAGTGCTTTCTACCTAATGAAGCTAAGTGTGTGAGTCCTATAGCTTCCTAGTCCATGTCTCGTCCCTGGCAGCTGTAACTGGCAGGATGCTCAGGAAAAGGAAGAGGACAAGCGGGCAGTGATCCTTCTCTGGGCAGTCCATGAATTTTTAAAACAGGTTTTGAAGTAATTTTTAGTTTTTACCTTCGCATGCTTGTGTAACAATAGTTCCCATGATGTGATTATGTATTATGTGAAAAACTGCTTCCTTTTTGTTATTTTAAGCTCGGTGCCTGATTGTATCATTATGTTGTATGATGAGAAACAGCAACTAACTGTTCTTTTCACCTTCTCAATATAACAGGTCCTAGCTGTCCTTCCTCAGTTATTGCTTTCCTGAACTGGAGAGTCCTCCTGTGTTTAATATTTCTGCACATGGAGGTTCTTCGATGCCTCTGATATTTCGTCTTCCTATGTTTTTTTTGTATCTATGTCTCTACCCTATATTTCAAGTTGTGTTTTCAGTCCTGGTGCGCCAGAGACTTGCTCAGTCACCGTTAGAGTGCGGCTAATGAGTCTCACTACGCACCCAGAGGCACAAGTTCACATCTCGTGTTGAACCTGCATGAAGGCTGCTGCCAGCTAACTCAGCTGTAATTGGGTACCTGGTAATTTCGGCTGGGGGTAACCAAAGGTGGCTGGACACGATGCTGAGAAAATGACTCTTTTGTGTTTTCTTGGCTCCAGAAACTGAGGTGCCTCAAACGCATCTGCCTGATAAGGATCTGTGCTTGAGACTGACCTGCGTGAATATTTATTAGGGTATATAGATCAGTGAATTATCTGGGCAATGCAGTGGAAGCAAGTAATTCTGTAACTAAGAGTTCACGACAGCACATATTTTTTCTAATTTAATCTCTCATATTGTTCTAATATTTACCAACAAAGAAAACAAACATGTCTTGTAACTAGAATATATATGTAGAAGGAGGTAGTAAATTAAACAGTTATAATAGGAAGTATTTTTCATAATATTGCTTTTCATAACAAATCTAAGGCATTTTAAACTTTGTTATACTTCATGATGAATGTTGAGATTAATATAATAACTTCATTTATATGAAGTATAATCTAGGCCACTCCATGGAGCCCAGAGTGCCCTGTTTCAAACACTTCAAACATCGTCTGCCTCAAGCAAAACTTCAGCTGCAGTAAGAAATCTAGCACTAAAAAAAAGGGGTCTGTTAAGAAGACGCTTATTAAAAAAAAAAAAAAAGGGAGGAGTGGATTCTGTCTTCACTTCTAGCTCTCAGAGAAAGAATAAATATAGGGCATCTGAGGTTCTGTGAATTGTTACACCTTTTGCTTTCAGAAAATTGGTTGTAAGTGTGACAAACACGATTTATTGTCCCTTTGGACTGTATACAGATACTTGATTGATTTTAGTGTTGCGAAAGCCAAAGCAAGCCCCATGTTTTATCACCCTACTCCTCTATGAGAGATCTTGAAGATGAGATGAAATGCCCCAAATATAAACTATTTTTATAATTACTGATTGACCAAAGAATATGATTGTGTATACTTTGTAAACACTTACTCTTCTTCTGAGCATCACAGATCTCATAGTCTCTAAACATAGGTATTTAAGGTTCATAAATGCCTCTGTATTTGAACGCTGTGCTTTGTATTCTAGTCTTGTGATTTTATAGCCAGAGTGAAACTCTGGCTTCAGCAAATTTCATACACTAGCTTATGTGCTGCAGCAAATGATTTTGGATTAATGCCATAAAACATATTTTAGTTATTATTTTCTAATCATAAGTAACTATTCACAATTCATAATATGCAAATCATTACACAGCCAAACAAAGCAACAAAAATATCTTTTGCCTGGCACATTTGGTTGACTAAGGAATAAAAAAATTCCTGTTCCTGTTAATGGTTTAAATGCAACCTAACAATTTATGACAAACAATTTTTGGATACTTGGATATCCAAAATGGATACTTGGATACTTGATTAATTTCTGACGTGATGACTGAACTATCTTCTCCCCTCTAGATATGTTCCCCTAATATGTTAAGGTTAAAGAGACATGCCTGGAGCTCAGCAAGAAGCCTATTCTGTCCCCTGTTCAGCTCTTCCTAGCCATAGAAGCTTTTATTTTACAGAGCTGCCAGCTGAATATGTTCAATATATTTAATGAGCACTGAAAACATTCTCAAAACAGTACTCTGGTCACTTTATTAATTTCTTTCTGCCATTCCAGAATTTGCTTTAGAGGAGAGCATTTTTTTTTTTAATTGTTATTTTTTAATAGTACTTTTAGGAACAGAATCTTGTTAGAGAAATGGAGTCGCATAAGGAAATTTATGATCCTTGAGCACGCTCCCAGTTGTTTGGCCTTTACCTTCTGATTTGGAATGGGTGATTGAAGTGTTGCTTTGTGTTTCTCCACTGGTAGTTCAGTAAGCAAATGCTTTTACTCCTGACAGAAGACTGGAGAAGAATAAAAATTCATTTTCCTGTAGTTGCTTTTTTGAGCTTTCAGTTCCAAGGACACAGCATCAAAGAACGTAAAAAGATACCAAACAAGAAAGTCAGAAAGGCAAAATATTTTTATGACCTTACTCCCTTAAATAACGCCTGAAGTCTATACTGGAGGGAAGGTGTTTCCCTTACCCAGGAACCCCAGCCTTTGTGGGAGATGAGTGCTTCCCCTGCCTGCTGAACAGCACTGGGGCTGGGAGCTGCCTTGCCTTTGGCTGGGGATGCTCCTGTATGCAGTCAGTCACTTGCTTTTCCTTTTCAGAGTAGGCATATATTCTTCTAGTCTCTCTTGTTTTGGGAGAAGTCAATTTTCTATTTCCAGAACACGTTTTATTTGCTCTTCACTGCTGATTAACATACAAAATATACTGTTCTCTGCCAGATGTTGTGTCTTTTGCTTCATCGCTTGAATTTTAGTTGTAGGGAGAGGTGCACATTTGGGAGATACTCCATAGTAATTTCTTTTTCTTAAATGATAGGGTAAGAAGCTGTACGAACGAGGATTGCTCAGGAGGTCACACCACCAGTGGCAGCTGTCAGGTTGCACGGTGAGCCACAGATGGTGGCTGAATACAGCCAGAAATAAATGCTTTGTCACAATGGCCTGCAGGCAAAACGTACTACTTCTGTGTTCTGACATACATATTTCTCATTAATGCACCACAAAATGGCATATCTTAGGCATAAGTATAGGAAAAATGTCATGCCACTAAACATGATTTTTAATTTTTTTACTTAATATCTAAAAAATGAAAATACTCTAGGACCTGGAGGGGGAAACCAGTTTTATCTTACCTCTGTTACAAAAGGATACAGAATGGTGTCGTGGCTTAACCCCAGTTGGCAACTAAGTACCATGCAGTCGCTTGCTCCCCCACCGCCAGTGGAACTGGGGAGAGAATCAAGGAAAAAAAAGTAAAACCTGTGGGTTGAGATAAAGACAGTTTAACAGGACAGCAGAGGAAGAGAAAATAATAATAATAATAATGATGATGATGATGATGATGATGATGATGATGATAAAAGAATACACAAAACAAGTGATACACAATGCAGTCGGTCACTACTCACTGACCGATGCCCAGCACATCCCCAAGCAGCGATTGCTGCCCCCCAGCCAGCTCCCCCCCAGGTTCTACACTGAGCATAACATCATACGGTATGGAATAGCCCTTTGGCCAGTCTGGGTCAGCTGTCCTGGCTGTGCTCCCTCCCAGCTTCTTGTGCACCTGGCAGAGCATGGGAAGCTGAAAAAGTCCTTGACCAGTTGCTTAGCAACAACTAAAACATCAGTGTGTTGTCAACATTATTCTCATACTAAAACCAAAACACAGCACTATACCAGCCACTAGGAAGAAAATTAACTCTATCCCAGCCGAAACCAGGACAAATGGCTTGCAAAGAGAATAATGAAAATCTGTGGAGTCACATCTTCAGGCTGGGTAAGCAGGTACAGTGTTCAGCTTGCATAGAAAAGTATGGTAAAAGGGGGTTAGGTGAGTAATCCTGCCAAGGAAAGAAGGTTCACGTCCCATCAGAGGTAGGTGGAATAGGGTTTTGCCTTGGTGAACTGGGAGATGTTGGGAAGACCATTAAGATATGATGAAAAAAAGTCTCGCCTGCTTACCAGAAACTGTCAGAGTTTAATGCCAGATGTGAGCCTAAGGCCAAATACTTCCAGAACTTTGACCTGTTTGCAACCCCCTCTATCCATTTACAGTGAAGGTTTGGTGGGGCAGAGTCTATACCTCTGAAATAGTGTGCTCTCCCTGGGAAGTTATGGGGAAGGGTGCAAAGACACAATTTGCTGTCTAAACCTCTGAAGTGGTGCAGCTGCAGTAACAAATTTTGCTGTTGACACCGGCTTTTCCTGCTCCATTAATCTCTTCACATCTCTGTGATGCTTTGAGAAAACGCACAGCTCTCCTCTTGATGAACTTGACCGTGGAGGCAGGGCTGCACAACTGCCCACATCGTGCTGGTGGTGTTCCCACTCCCCTATCACAACGTATCCTCTGCTTTGCTCAAAAGAGCCACATACTGCCTGTGTGTAAGGGCTGCAACATGGTGTACACAGAGTAGGAAATGAAAACTTCCTTCTGGCTGCATGGATTGTGGAGGCTGCTCTTGCCTTGAGTTCGCTCTTCTCCTCTGTTGCTCTGTTTAATAGTCAGTTCAGATGCAGCCACAAAAAATCTGTCAGGAACAGCTCCATCCCACGCTTTCAGAGTGTGAAAGCCCCTATTTAAGTCATTTGCAGTGTTGTGGGTATCTAATTACTTTGAATGTTCTGTTTATCTGTGCTTGCGTTCCCTCTCAGCGCAGCCAGCATGACTGTCTCTGAAGCTTAGGGAAGAGGATCCCAGCTGGATGCTTTTGACCAGCTCAGTTGTTCTGTTTATTTGTTTCCAACACAAAAGCGCTGAAAGTTGGTTAAATACTACGTGCATTTGTTTCCTACCCTAGTGAGATGATGCTGGGACATGCAGGTCAAAATAAGAGCTAGGCTCGGTGTGTGGATGCCAGCTTCTCATAAGACATTTCTTTATACATGTGCAAGATTTAATTACTTAAACTAAAGGTTTAGTTTAACTATCTAAACTAACCTACCAGCTAGGTTTGAGGGGATTCGCAAGGCAGAAAGGAAGACTGTTTTTTTACGGACTAGAAAAAAGTATAGTGAAGAAGGGCCCTAGAAGGAAAAGTACCATAATCAAACTAGGACGTGACTGTCTCCAAGGAGGAAAAGAAAAATAATAGATTTTAACAGATTTGACTGACATGGGCTGTAAGAGAGGGAAGGGGGAACTAGAGATGACCCTTGAGATATGGGGCCAAAAATACAGCGTTGTGGATGTGACGTTTCTAACAAAGAACTGGGGGAGAAGACAGAGGATGAATTAAGGTTTTGATTTTATTTGCACTAAGCTTGGGATGTCAGGGAACCTTTCAGAGGGAGCTGCCAGTGAGACAGTACAACCTGCAAATGTGAAAGGAATTCACTTTTTTAATGGCTGGAAAATATCTGAGCCTTAATGAGATGGCAGCAAGGTTGTTATTTATGATGTCTCTGGTGAACAGTTCAAAAGAAACTGGAACACAGTTATGAATTCACTGCACTTAGAGGAAATGAGGGAAAAAAGCTAAAAGAAAAAAAAAAAAAGCAGCCATATAACTTCCTAAAATGACGCCCTGGGGCCTGTTGGCAGAGCTTGTGAATTGTGATTCTGCATTTTGCCTATTTTGTTAGGAAACGTTGAGACTGGTTGTCACTCTGCCGACTGCATGATGTGCCCAAACTCAGCTTTAGTCAGTCTTGCTTTCCCCTGCCCAATGAGCACTTGGTACATTGTAGAGGTTTAACTGGGTTTGCATTTCTCTTTGGTGGCTCCTGAGCACTGTAGATACGGCATCAATTTGTCCTTTTTCTCTAGTCCTGCTTGACATCTGTTCTGCTCAGTGGGGCAACAGGAGGTTTAAAATGCATTAAGATTGGGTAAAGTGCCAAGGTGCCAATAATAAATAAGGAAAGAACAAAACTTTCAGATATAACTCATGAAAAGGTGGGTGGAGAGAAGGGAAACGCAGCTGTATTTTTGGATGGAAATCCTGACAGGTCTATCAGTCAAGATGAAATCTCACATTACACAGTGTTTGTAGTCCAGAAATTCCCCTAATTGCTTTGCTGAAATCCTTACAAATTGATTTTCAGATTACATTGAAATAATTTCTCTCTCTACTGAAATGTCATTTTTGCTAATAATGGACATTTTGAAACAGGAAATGAATAATGTGCAATCCATTTGAAATTTTAAAGGTGAGTTCATGAGGGCAGAATGTAATCTGCCAGGCAGAAGTGAGGTTGTTACCTGCATTCTTCTGATAAATGTCACGGGGTGTTTAGCAACCATGGGAGGGTAGGTCTTTGTGGTGAGCTCATCCTTGTGGATTCAAATCAATTTTGATGTATTTGCACCAGCATTTGTCATATTGCAGGTTGAAATTCATTGCCCTGCAGTCTTTGGGCAGGCTTTCCTCATCCCTGTCAGGGTTTACTAACATCAGGCTAATTGCTTTCTTACTGCCGGAATAGGGAGAATGATGGGTTTTGGGTTTTTTTTACACAGCTTCCTGGAGCAGGACTTGCTGTGCAGGGTCTGGAGGGACCTGCTCCTCTCTGACCTCCACCAAAAGCTCTTCAGAGAAGTCCTATGGGAAGTAAACATGGTCAGGTATGATTTTAGAAGGTCCAAACATCCAAATCTTTTTATACAGCATGTGTACTAAGCTATCGGCACCTATTGAAAATGTGCTACTTTATAAAATGCATTTCAGGAGACCAAACTTTTTTTCACAATTTCCAGTACATAATTAGAAAACTACCTAAACCACTTAACTAGGCCACAAAATGTTTCAACTTTAATGAAATGGAGGTGTAAAGCCTCAGATACTGCTTACATTAAAGAGATGTGCTGTTGAGCTTTTCAGTAACAGCAGCATCAACAAGACTCAAAATATAAATAATTAGTTGAATTTGCAGACACTTGGCTGAATTGCAAATTTAGTATAATTTCATTGATTCTCCCCATAGCTAGTACACATTTATATTTATTTGAGCAGAGAAGGGGGAGAGAGCAGATCTGGGAAGCCCTTTTACCTTAAAGTAAATCAGATTGATTTTTACTTAACTTTCTCAAGGAATGCTGAATAGTTTAACAGGAATTGTACCCCAGTGATTATGATGAGAAAATAATTGCACTATTAAAAATAATCACTGCCTGGGATTTATATCTGAGAGTTTGCCTTACGTGTGCATATAAAATGTTCTGAACAGTAGAAACCAACGTGTAACTATAGGTATTTAAGCACTGTTACAGTGAAACAAATGCTTAAATGTGAAATCAGACTTTACAATGTTTAAAAAGAATATATATTTATTCTCATAATAATTTATGATAATTCTGCTTGGTTATAATCTTTCACTATATTGAGGCTTTTTTCAATTTTCCAGTTGAATTGTTGATTCTAAGCTTACATAACGCAAGGTTTGAAGTGCTTCGTGCAAACTGGGTATGCGTGTATTTATTACAGGTGATTGGAAATTTTTTGATGTGAGGAAATTCTCATCTGTTGAAATTAAAAGTTTTGGGCAAAAGTTTCAAGGTGATGTCTGTTACAAAAGCTCCTCAGGTTCTGGCTTTGTGAGTGCAGCAAAAAGACTGAGGGAGCCCTTGATGGCAGTGATGCTTGCACTGGTTTTATGAGACCATAGGTCAAGCCTCATGATTTTGGTGGCTACCACTCCCATTAGCATGTTTAAAACTTCATTGAGAGAATTTTGGTTTCTAGCAATGTGTGGACACCAAAAAACTCCCTACCTAACCATACTTAGAGTATAGGAGCTTGCTTTTGTAATCTCCTTTCTTGGACAACTTAAGATAACTCCATGTCCTCCTTAGGGGTCTAGAGGCTGCAAATTGGAGGCCAGTCATTTCATTTATATGTGTGTGTGTGGGAATATTGATCACACAGTATCATGGCTGGGGAACTGCTGGGAAATCAGGCATCTCAAGGAATGGTGACTTAACACTGGATATCTGCAGCAATTATCTTACCACCATGTTTTTCTCCTGGCCCTTCCCAGAGCCGTGCACAGTTGTTCCAGCTCATCCTTACAACAGGCAAAACTCAGTGGTGAAATATGAACCATTTTCTTAAGCAGAGTTTTTCTTTTCTTGCCAGCTTCATTATAAATGTGAGATGGTGCATATGATGCACCCAGTAACAGGTACATAAGAATAGGCGACTGCTCATAAACAGATGTGTTTATTTTCATGGTATTGCAGCAGGGTGATTAACATGGCTTGTTTTCTGTTTCCAGGGTCACAATTCTAGCCTAAGGGATGTTATTACTTACTTGCTGATTTTTTTTACTGAAAAGGATTGCAACTTGAGCCCAAAATGACAGATGAAATTGTTGTTTATATATAAAGTTGGTCGCATTAGTGTCTGGAAATTAGCATAACAGATATGAAACTCCTGCTTGAATTTCAAACGACAGCTTCCTTTTGCAGCCCCCTATGGATCACATTTGAGGTCGTTAAGTCATTAGCAGGCAGCAGGGAAATTGTAATTTTGCTTTTCTTCAACCTAACTATTCCTCTGTGCAGCCCCTTTTCTACTCACGTTGCCACTTCTACTTGAGTTGATTACTAACACGATCTCTGAATAAACCTACTGGTTATACAAGAAAAGATGAGAATCTGAGTAAAGCCGTTAAATCTACGTTTATAAAATTATCTCCTTGGACTTAATTACCACTATCCTGCTGGATGCTCTGATTCTACACTTGCTTATCCCTTGACTTCTTTCTCTTGTTTGGTAATACAACTTCCATAATCCACGTAAGCCTTGCAATATATCTCACCCGCTTGCTGACATTTCACTTTGTTGTTGATATTCATCACTAGGTATCCCAAAAATGCCTGTCAATTAATCAGTCATCGGTCTGCAGAGTGTTATTAGAGCCAGGGACTAAGCACTCAGCTTTCAAATGAGGCAGCATTTATGAATTCATGTGACTCTCACTATGAAAAAAGAGAAATTGTACTATGTCGTTGCCAGCAGCCTTTAGGATGGCTAGAGGACAAGGCAAGCTCTAGGCCAAATCCTACAAGAGCTTTTGGAGATATCTTTCAACTTCAGTGCGTTTTGGCTCCTTCTAGCCTTATCTGTTGTGATCCGCTGATTATTCTGTCTCATGATTAAAAAAAGTCTGGAATCCAGTGTGGTCTTTAAACTTTGTTTTGAAAATTATAATTTCCATGAATTTTAAGAACATGAGCTGGCTGAAACGACTGCAGAAATATTATAGGTTAACTTTTCTTCAGACTTTGGAAGAAATTAATAGCTGAAAAGCCACTTTTTGGTAATCCGCCCCCCACTTTTCCATGCACAATTTCATGCTTTCCATCTGTTCTATGCATTGGAGGTTGTTTGATTTTTTTTTTTTTGTGGGAGAAGCCTATTTCTGCAAGAATGAGCAGACTTCTGAAAACCAACAGCAACGATGACCACGGATGGAGTATGAGCTGCACGGCACAGTGCAACACCTGGGGCAGGGTTGCGCCTTCTGCTGTTTCCTCCTACCAGACTTAGCCGTGTCAAAGGAGAAGCCAAGAAAGCATTTCTCTCTCCTGTAAGAAATATTGGTATGTTCTGCTTAACAGAGAGCAGCTTCCCAGACAGTGGGTTACTTTCCAATCCTACTCTTCACTCATCCATTTGCTATCAAAGCCCCAGGCTCAGGAGTACTTGAGAAATGACTAGATATAACTGAACAAGGGTTATATTGTTGGTTGTAGTAAAGGTGTAGTAAATATGTTTTTGTTAGCCATCTAAACATTGGTGTTCTCTGTCTGTGTTCATGAGCATTGTTATAATTAGTGGTAATATATTTGCTTCCCCAAAATGCATTCCCAACTGCGCTCCATCCATGGAGTCTTATGGCTCTGTGTAACATGTAGTCAATGAAAGAAGCGTTGTGCTGTGTCTGTCCAAATGTAAGGTAGAATTTAAGGGATGCTGTGAGTTATATAGGCCCTCAGATTTGTGAACCCAGGGGAGACTGTAAAGCTTTTGCTAGCACCAGTAGCTTGTGGTGTCTAAAAAGGTGGAGTGACTTATGTGTGAATACTCCGCAGATGTTTCCTCATTGCTCTTCAGTGTACGCAGGGCCCACGTACATGCTGCTGACATAACAAGTAGGAGAAATATCTCTGGTTTCTCATTAATTACTGTTTCAGCAAAGCTCCCTGGGAGACTTGAGCTCTGCCTGGCCAGTTAGGATGACTGAGCCAACATAACCCCAGAGCTGGCTCAGAGCTGCTCAGCACCAGAAGCTGACCTGAGCATTGGGGAGGAATGGCCAGATCCTGACTCCAGGGAAGGCGCAAGTGGCATGGGAGGGGAGGTCGAGGCTTGTAAGAGCTTCTTTCTTGTGCTGCTGTTTGGAAGACAGGAACGGACAGGTTTTAGGACATTCCCCTTCGCACAGGTGTGAGCACAGGCAGGTGATGAAATGGTCGGCTCTGCCTGCACTCAGGGCTGGCTCTGCTTTCACCAAAAGGTTATTTTAAATACACATGTTTCTAACCTAAATGTGAGTTGCTGTCATTTTTCTCCTTGTCTGATAGTCCAGAGCAGAATTTTTATGTTGGAGGTAAAAGTCAAAGAGGCTGCCAATTTTTTTTTTTTTTTTTTTACTTAGTTATGAAAACCCTCTGTTTCTCAGAGGGGATGGGTTTAGAAGGGAAGTTCCTGGTCTGAAAGAGGCAGAGGGGGGATTTAATTCCTCTTTCTCATTTGGGATACATGTTCTGATTGGTACAGTAGTAATTTTTAAGAAACATGACCTTTAGTTTTTTTCCAAATCCCTTCTTTTCATCAGGCTGCAAGGAAAAAAAACCAAACCCAAAACCTTTGAAAAATTTTTGCAAGACAAGAAAGTTATCCCATTCAGACATATTTGGCTATTCCACAACATCCCTTGAACATCTTTAAGTGATATAATCTTTCCTGGCACCTTCTTCAGCCTTTGTTTTTGACAACACAGAACATTTGCTCTCTATGGTATTTGATGAGTAATGATATTCGGTGAGTACTCGAGCACTGGTTGCTCTAGAGATGGCAGCTCAGTGCAGAAATCAGAGGCAAACAAATGCCAGTCGTGAAGTTGTCAGAGTGAGGAAAACTAGATATATAATTAGCAGAGATGTAATTCAGATCCCCGCAAAATCTTCAGTGTTGAAGTGTCAAATTTATACATGCCTAATAACTTTTTATCCGTTTTGTACTTTATCGATCTGGTTTTAGGCAGGCCAGAAGTGCAGTGAAGGGAGGTGGCAGCAGGCAGTGGAGTGACTGTCACCGCTATCAGGAGCTGCTGGGAACTGTGTGCCCCTGAAGCGGTCGAAGGCCGTGGCCACGGCTGGAACTGGGACTTGAGAGTCAGGATATGTACATACAGATGCACATTATCTATATGTACATGCACACACGCATACAGCTTGCATCAGGGGTGATTTATCACGGAAGCAGTGCTGCTGCAGCAGCTGTGCTGGCATTGCGTGTCTGCTGAGCCCTGCAGTAAAGATACAGATATAGATGCTGCTTTTGTTACACTATTTCCTCAAACAGCCCAACTAAGCTGATAAAAGCATATCTGTACCTACTCTAGGGGTTTCCCTGGCAGAGCTAAGCTGGCTTTGAGATACAATTTATATTTATTTATTTATTTAACATTCATAACCAACATAGCTGTTCCGGCAAAGCTTTACAGGGTAGGCTTAACCTTGATAAAATGACCAGTGTACCGTCAACCTTTGCACAGTGCCATATTTTAGGCAGGGCTGACTCCATTTTTAATGGGATGCTCAATGTAACGTAGTACTGCAATCTGTCAGTCAATAAAAATGCTATTTCCTCCCCAGCCTATACGGGTGCTCACCTGTTACAGCGATATTGAAATGATGCCAGTCACATCGTATTTGTAAACAGTGCCAGATTGGGACTGCATGCTCCATTCTGTAGGATCATGTCTGTTGAGGGATGTGAGCATCACTCAATTAACCAGCTCCCTTTGTTTTCCCTGGATTTCTCCATGGCATTTGCTCCTGGAGAAACAGATCCTGCAGGCAGCTTTATTTGTGGCTCAGGAAAAAAGACACACTTTAATACGCTTGTGCCATATTTATCATCATCTTGCCCACCGTGTGAAGGAAGCTACAGATGCTGTGATGGATGGAGGACGACTTGACCAATTTTGCTGTGGTTTCTGTAAGTGGTGTTCTCCATCTTTGGACAGAGAGACGTGGTGTAATTTCTTGTGGCTGTGCCGCACAGCAGAGCTCTGATCTCTTGTTCTTTACTCTCTCTGCAAATAAGCATTGCCTTTTAAAGGAGGTTTTGCTTGATCAGGTACTGAAGTTGCTGGACTGCGATGTTTGGCAATGGTTCAGATGAGAGCCTGCTCCTCACCCCTCCCACCCCTGGTTCTCTGGGGGTAAAAGTACTGCAGCATTAGGTTGGGATCGTGTATAGCATAAACCCCCAAATAATTTAGTTGCGAATTAGATATACACATCCAGGGAAGGAGATACTAACGAATTCACATTAATAGAGAGCTTTGTCATTTAAACTGAGCTCTGGTAACAGCTACCCCTTATTTATATTAATATGATTTTGAATTGTTTCCAGTGTATTATCACTAAAGGGACATATTGTCAGATAAGAATATTAACGTGCTCCCTGAAGAACAGAGTTCAGTATTGTCTTCTTATTTGTTATCCCACTTCGTTTCTCACCATGGATTATTCTGTCCCCCTCTGCATCGCGTTCCTTTTAAACAAAGCTCCAAAGAAATGACTCCAGATAGAGGTAATTTTCCTCTGGCTTGTCTGTGGCGACGTTTCCTCGGTGCCTGTGGCGAGGAGGACTTTCTCAGCCCCTTGCTGCCTCCTGGCTCTGCAGGAGCCTCGCTCGCCATAGGGTCGGCAGAGCTGGCAGTGGCCGGACCCGACCCTGGCCAGACCCTGCTCCGGGGGTGGTGGCACCGCGGAGGCTGGGGGTGCAGTGGTGCAGGGCCATGCCATGCCTCTCCCCGCTTGAAGGGCTGTGCAGAGACTGATGGAGGGCGGTTATGGGTCTGATGACTCAGACCGTGTAATTTGGCTAATCCCCCGCTGAATGCGTGGCACTAGGAAGTGACTTTTTCTCCTTAATCAGATGCATGAACACAAAATGTGACTGTTCCCTACCGGCTGCATTGTATTAAGTGCTGAAAAATACCCAGAGATTAAATAACAGCTCCAGAAATCAATCTCACTAGCTACTTATTGGGTTTTTTTTCCCCCTTCTAATATGCAGTGAAGATATAAAAGCCTAAAAGTGCAGTAAAAAAAGTCAGAAGATGAATACTCTGCTTTCAGACATTGAATTTCATTACTTTTTTTAGAAGAAAGAGGAAATTTCTGTATGTAATTTAGAGAATTGTGTATTAGAAAATGACAATGAAGTAACTTTGGCAGTAGAAAAATAACTGGTGTGCATTTTATTTGTTCTCTACTATTCTTGGTTAGGGAATGAATCTTCTCTTTGCACCATGAGGCTCAGCTATAGGTTTTAACAAAAGTAATTTGGGATCAGCTCAGAAACAGTGATGTCTGCTTGCAGTAAAGAAATATCTCCTAATCAAGAGAGAACCACAGAGGAAATCCTGATCTTTCCCAGCTAGCAGCTTTGGAAAACTTGCCTTTCAAGGTCTTTGATAAAATAGGTAAGCCTACAGAATTAGCTAAGGAAGATTATTAGATTTTGGGTTAGAATATCCTCTAAGATTGGTCTAACCTGCACCAGAACTGGGCACAGCCCCTTTCTTCCCCAAAAAGGGCTCCATAGCCAGGCCTTTGAGTATCTTCATGCCCCAATGTGCCAGGTGGAGCAGGTCTGGTGGAGAAAATCAAAGACAAGCTTTCTTCCATCAGTTTTGAAAAGTTACCAACCCTCCCAACACTAAACATGTTGCCAGATGTGACTGGTGGCTGTTAATTAGGAGTTATTTTTACTTCCCACCCCCTCAAAAAAAATCAACAAAACCCCAGGCTTATCTAAAGAAAAGCAGAAAAATATCAGTCTTACTGTGCAGAGCGTAATGCTGGAGAGATGCACTGCTCGGTCGATTTGTCCCACTGTGTACAGTCGGGCTTGTGGCTATGTGCAGACGCCGGATTCATCCAGGCGGATATCCATTAGGTTCATCTGTTTCATGTTGACATAAACTCAAGTGCTCTCAACAGGGGCTTGTTGTGCTGAGACTGTCACCTTGAGTAATGGCTGCTCATGTGATAACTCAATGTAACTATTGGATAACGAATAACTTACCGAGGCTTTTTGTCGATCCACTGTACGGCACAAATTCAAGTTTTTATAAACGGGGACCAGTGTCTGTTACAATAAATCAGAGTAATTGTTGCCCCCTTTACTTCCAGCATATTTAAATTACACCCATAATCAGCACAAACCCATTGTGATTACAGACTTATTTTCGCTGTGACAGTGGTGAAATGCACCTCTAATGATCTTGCTTTCAAAACCCTCCAAAATTCCTCCCAGCTGTCCCAGGAAAAGCCAGTTGGCCAACACACTGCAGGGCACGGGCTCAGCCCCGCTGTCCTCAGTGACAACATACCCACCAGCGTGGAAGGACTGCCACATTATTATCACAGTTAAGGAATGAATCTTGCCTTGCATGGGTACGTCCTTTGCACTGTGTAAAGCAATAGGTTGTGCTACTGATTTTGGAGCTTTCTCCCTGCATGATGGCCTTTGGGACCCAAAAAGCAAAGAGGAGAGACTTGAAACGAAGAGAGGTGGGAAATAGAGCAGGCTCATGGTCACGGAGGGCTGGAGCGGGTTTGAGGAGTGACAAGACTGAGGCCCCTGAGCAATTCTGTGTCTCTGGTCCTAATTTCTGAGGAAGGGTTATTGTTCTGGTACAGTCAGTAGTGTTAAATGAACATTTTGTTGCACAGCTTTTTCTTTTTGGGATGTAATACAGTGCCTTTCTCTAGTTTTACTAATGTAGGCTGTATACATTAATAACAGTCAGGATATATGGGTTTGCTTTCTTCCTTCGGTGATGGCCTTTTTATGGCATTCCCTAATCTGGTCTGGAGGGAATTTGCACAGGGTATTGTACAAGGCATTCACATAGCACACTTTTGTTGCGGTTGTGGCTGGCAAATTCGACTGGCATGGAGAGTGATAAAGCAGCTCTGGTGTCTCTGTTACACTGGCAATGGTGGGGTCCCCAAAAATGAGTAAGAAACCTGGGTGCTGACTGCCTTGGTTTTTTCTAGAGTGGACCAGCATGAAGGCTAATTTGTAGCCTTAGGTATTAATTTTGCCACAGACTGTGCTAACAGCAAATGATGGGGTCTCCCATGGTTCTAGGCTAGTGGGATACCGGAGTTGGGCATGCTGAGAACAGCCTCTCACTCGTAACGCTGTGTTTGGGGAGTATTTGCTCGGTAGGGATTTTGGGAAAAAGAGGCCTGGACAGCCTGATGTGCAGGGCTCATGTAAACTGATGGGATCATGTTTTTGCCCCACGTTCTTGCTCTGACTCCATAGAAATGATTCTGCACACTGGCAGCAGAGTGGGTTAGGCAGAAGAGGGGACAAATATTTGGTCTTGGAAATTGTTCTATATTTAACTCTAACAGCTTCTGAAGAGCATTTGCTCCCTCCAGGCTTCTTCTCTTGCTTCACGTCCATTGCAATGAGGGAAAAAGACTGATTTTTTCTTTTCTGATTTACAATGGGAAATAACTTGGTTAGAGTTTAGTGTTACTTCTCTCATCTCATATGGTAGTGTTCAGCAGAGGAACACGTACCTCAGCACCTGAATTCCCACCACACAGTCCACAGACCCCGGATCTGGCAATTTCAGCAGCTTTAGATGAAATACATTTTCTTCCCACCCACATAGTCTTTCTGCAGGAAGCTTCACCCATTTTGCTGCAGTGCAAATAGTACAAAGGTTGGTGCTGCACAGGTATAAAGCACAAGTTCTCTTCAGCTCCACCTCAAGAGGATTCATGTGGAGAAGTCTTTTTGGTACCCAGTAAAAGTATAAAGTCTGCATATAAAGTTCATCATTGACAATTTTGAGACTTATTGATGACTGCCTGATCCCCAGCCATTTGTTTGACACAGGTAGCGTGGGGTGAATGACAGCACGAAAGACTGTAACCCAACTTCCATATGTTAATCTGGCTTTTCAACAAGGGGAGGGAGATTGTTTCCTGGCATTCCTCCACAGCTCTGCACAGCCTAAAATTAAACTGCTAGAACACAGCCCTAAGAGATTTTAATTTACATTTCAATGGTCCAAAGTAGCAGTTAGTAAATCTCCTTGCTGGAGTAAGCTTCGGGTTCTGGTTAATCACTAAATTTTTTGATATTGGGGAGAAATGGGTGTTTAATTTCTGTGAGGGCTAAGGTATAATTTCCTTTGCTGCGGAAGGATATGAGCACAGGAACGCTGCCCCTCTGTTAGAAGGGTTTAAAAAGTATCAACCCACAGCTTTTAATTACTGCTGCCTCAGCTGAGAAGTGATGCAGGAGGAGCAGCCTTGTGTAAACCAGCGCTGCTCGGCCTGAGTGCAGAGGAGCACTGCAGTCCCTCCTCCCCTCCCATCCCTGCCCCACCTCGTGTGAAGGATTTATTAACTCACTGGAACCAAAAAGGGGGGGGGCAAGAAAGGTCAAGAAGTGTGGTTTCATGCATAGACAGAGGAGGCATATGCCTAGGAGATTAGGAACATGCCCATGATCTTCCTTCCTGCTGAGCTCTATCCCTGGCAGAGCCCTGGAGAGCTGCTGCAGCGGCTCCCGGGCTGTGTGTGAGAGGGGCAGCCTTGGCCGGTCCTTCCTCTCCCTGTGACTCCTTCATCCCCTGTCCTTCTGCTGAGGGCAGAGGATGCGCTCCAGCACTGCTGCCATGCTGGCCCTCCATCTCGTTGACAGTCTTTTTCCATCCTCCTGTCCTGTCCCTGGTTAGTCCTCTATCCTATGGGACTGCATTGCCTGCATGGCCAAGAGGCAGCAAGACAGCTCCGTGCTTTTGATGTCTTGGACAACCTTGAATTGCATATTTCATGCTGAGGTTAATGTGAGAGAAGACGTAGCAGTTGGCAGAAAATATTGAGTCATGTTTGCAGCACGGGCAGCCCAAGGAACCCTGTCCTGCCCGCTGCCCAGGCAGCTGTGAGAGGCAGTGCTGCAGCAGGGAAATGGATCTGTCAGACAGACTAAAAAAACAAATTGTTGTAATGGGGAAGGAAATCTGTTCCTGGCTTACTGATGCTTAAAAGAAGCCAGACTGCTTATTTCTACAGATCCTTTTCTCTTTTCATCTTCTTCCCTTTCACAAGGGAAGCTTTCCCACACTACCCAGACCTCCCAAGCACAAGGAGGAGTTATGTTCTGACTCAGCAGTGGCTTTTCCAACCCGTGTCTGTGGTGTCCGTGCCAAGGGAGGAGATGTGTACGTGGCCCTGACAAGACCTGATGAAGGCACCCTAGGCTGTAGAGCAATGCTCTGGTGTATTAAGATGCTGCACCTTTATTTTTATAAGTCTCCTCCTTGGACTGGGGCGCATCTGGGACTTGCTCTTGTAGATGGTAGGTGCAATGGATGCCTGTCCCATTGCAATGCCAATATCTAGAGGTGCAGTCAAGGAAACCTGAAAAAGAAGAGGGAGGAAAACCCAGTACAAAATCCTTTTAATAAAGTTAGTATGAAGAATCCCACTGCACAGCCCTTCTGCGGAGTTACTCTCTACCTTTGTTGCATTATTTTTTCCTTTGGTAGGAAAAACATATTGCAATTGTGGGAAAAAAAAAAAAATCTGCCCATGAAACAATGCTGAGCAACCCTCATATGGCATCAAAATGACTTTTGATACAAGCAATTGAAATGTTAAAAGAAGCAGTATTTCCATAAACTGAAAGTGCATGTTGGATGGGAGACTATTCATCTGAGCATCAGCACAGAGTTTCCTCAAGCAGAAACAAAAAGGTAAGCTCCAAGCATCCACCTGATTAGAAGCTAAAGGATCTGATTTTACCACTGAGCATGCTGTGGGGTGGACTTTCAGGGTGTTCCCCTCTTCCTGTCCCCTTTACCTCCCTTTATACATTCTCTCTTTTGCTCTCTTGTCCTTCCTTAAGATGTCTTCTGTGTCTTTTCTGGAAAATAAAAACCCCAGTCTCATTTCCCAGACCCACATGTGCACTACCTACTCTGTGAACCCCACAAGGTGTTTCTATGTGCATTGGAGAAATCAGCTGGGCTGACAGATACAGCTGCAGCATGTTTATGAAGCCCCCAAATGTAAGGAGCTGCTCCCTCATCAGAACTATTATTCCCTGAGGGTCACCTCCCAGATTACCCTGGGAGCAGCTACAGATATTGACAGATGCCGTAAGTGCTATATACAAGCAAGTATATAGCAATATACTATTACAAGAAATGGAGCCAGGTACCATGCACAGGTTACAGTAAAGAAGTGTGTGCTTAAAAGAATAATTTTATAGCCAATGAATGTATGAGGCAGTTGGTGACCTCTGATAGCATGGATCTGACTCACTTAATGCTTGACAAATGGTTTAAGGTCAGTGGCTGGCTTTGGAGGAATGGAGCATGCACTCAGCCCAAGCATAAGCATTTTTTCCAGAATAACACCGAAGTTAATGTGCTACAATAAAAGCAGCTGCTTTATATAATGACCCATTTCATCATGTAATTCCTGTCTTTAGCTATGAAATGCCAGCAGTTTTCAAGAAGGCTGGGAGTATCCCAGCAATGATGTGCCTGTTATCTTATTTATCAGGGAAGGAAAGAAACAAACAAGAGCTGTAAATGATTTTCATCGATGCTGGAGGTGTCCTCTTCTGACTGGGCCTGGCATAGCAGCCCTCAGGTCGTCTCTATCTCATGTCAGGCAAAAACCTCTTCCTTGCCCCTTTTCCTGCTCCCTACTTCTCAAAAATATTGTGTGCTTACAGGTAAAATGCCAAAAATGTTTTAGAAGAGTTCTGGTGTTGGACTGCAGACTCTGCAGGGCGGCACTGGAGTTCCTCTCGTGCCATGCAGGCAGGGAGTCACTCAGCAATGATGCTCTAACACTTGCCATTCTTCTTTTCTTCATCCTCTGCCACTGAGAATAAAAACTGAGGAGCTCTGCTCTTACTGCCCAGCAACTAATCTGGTAAATAATAAATGGTAAAATATGCTTCTTTATGGAATACACCGGAGCAGATGTGGTTGCTTGCCTACAATCACACATGCTCCTTATTTCTCTAGAAAAAAGATATTAAAAAAATGAGATAGATACAATAAAATACAATTATTCAACTAACTGGAAGATAATGCAATGCAGTTGTATCTCTTGTATTTAAAAATGAGAATAGTTCTGCTTGTTCTTATTCAAAGTCATCAAGTGAATTAAGCTTTTAGTGTTGCAGAGCAAACATGCTTCCAGGAATGTTTCTAGTTTTCACATAAAGTTATTTTTTCAGTCTTGGGGTGATAGGCACTTTATATACTTCTCTAGCTTGTTCTTCATAGCTGATTCCTTCAGACACTGCTTTACGGTCCTGCCTGGTATGGGCTCAGTTCAAAATGGCCATAGCAGAGTTCCCAGCAGGTCCAGAAAAAAAGTGTGAATTGTGCGAAGCTACATAAAAAGCATAAAATCCACAAAGTTAGTTTTCAAACTGTAGCATGCCTAAGCAGTCATTACAGCTCTAGTTGGGGTAAAAAATAGGAAAAAAAAAAAGTTTTAAACAGACAATTGGAAGTAAAACTCATGGCCTGTCAGGTAGCTCATTTGGGGGGTTGTTTCAGCCCGGACCATTTCTGTAGCCCATTTCCTAGCGCAGTTCCACGAGCGGCTGTGCCACGCAGGTGGAGGGGCAGGACCTGCAGACAGAAGAGATGGCCTTCACCCCGGAGTGTCACCAGAGGTGCTGTGCTGAGTGACCCGGGCATCAGAGGCTCCCCAGCTGATGGGGACCCCTGGGGACCCATTTGGCAGTGGGAAGTGATCCACAGCTGATCCTTGGAGTCACTGCAAGTGGTCAAGCCCATAGTTTTCCCAGGTCAGTGTGCTCATAAAGCTGTGTGATAATACATGAGATAAGATGAAGGTTGGCTAAAAGTGCATAGCAACCTCTAACCTAGCTAAACATATAACTTTCTTATCTGATATGCTTTTTACAGTTTAAAATTTACTCTGGTAGTTTTTATGACATCCTGTCATTACACTCTCAGGAACTGAACTTTTTTTTCTCCATTAATGCATTTCTATCAAACAGGCAAATATTTTTTTTCCTGCATGTTTTTCTCCCATGTGATGTCCTCTTTTTTCTTTGTCTTCCAGCTTGCTGCAGTCCCCATGAAAGTCTCTTGTGACCATTACATTGGATCAAAGTTCAGAGTTGGTCACCAGAGACTCCCCTTGACCTCTTGTCCATTTGGTCACTTCTCTACATTAAGTAGATAAGAGCTTTTTTCCTAGAGTCATTGTTTATCTGTTTCCCAGTTTACCAGAGCCTGGTAGTAAAACTGTATTAGGTTACTCTTCTTTTGTAAGTAGCAACATGCCCTTTTCTGCGGTGACTGGAGGTGGAATAGCCTCAGGATGAAGGAAAACAAAAATAAAAAACATCCCTATTATGCTGACATGACCCTGAAGGGGATCCACTTTATCACAAACTCTCTCTGCCCCTTGTGTATGGGTAGGGCTGCTAGGGACAGTAGAAGCGGTGTGTTTATTTTCAGAGTTTTTCTCTTAGTGCTCAAGGTGAGTAATTGGAATTTCGTTCTCTCATTGCTTACCCGTGACATCCAGAATCCATGTCTCAAAAGACATTTTATCTCCAGAGAGCTAATATATAAAAGTCATACATTCTTATGGAGCATTTTCATTTCCTGTGTGCATACAGATTTGGATTTGATTTTGCCCATCGACGATGAATTTTCTAAATTTTTTTTTCCTGCTTACTTTTCCTCTTGCTTTTAGACCTGCAAATGCACCTGGAAAGGACTGTAATGGATTTTCTTCTAACTTTCCCAACACAAGAGAACTGTTAAATAAGTCCTGGTTAGTGGTGCCAGGTTGAGCCCTCACTTACACCTGTGGGAGGACACTAAAGGCACAGAGAAAGGGCATAGCCTGTGAAAACTTCAGTGATGGAGGCTGTGTGTGAGTCAGGAGTAACACAGAAGGAGCTCTGGGTTAGCTGGGGTCAGAAATACCCATCTCCTTTCTTGTGAAACGAGCAACTCTTACGTGAAGTCATGAAGACATGACAAACCCTTTGACGCCGTTTGTGCAGAATTGGTTTGCAAAGTTGAGTTGTTTTTGAAACACGGTTTTGTCAGAGACATATCACTGAGAGCCCACCTTGAAGATGAATAAAACTTTCAGTCATGTGGAGGACGCTACTTCATGTATGACCATTTCCTCTGCAGCATGCAATGATGTTTCATTGTAGAAGCTAGGGGCAGTTTTTGAAGTTTTTTAACTGTGTCGTGAATAGCACCCATCAGTAAGAGGAAACATAGCAGGCAGCACGTTTCCCCTTGAGTCCAGCTCTCATGGTCACAGGTCCATAGCTTCTGGGTAAGAGATGTGAAGGCAAAGACAGTGAGTGTTTCTTTGTATACACCAAACACCCTTTTCTTTTACTGGTAAGGTTTAATATTATCCATGTCAATGTAATGCCATTATTCCAATGGGCAAAGAAGAGCCTCCACTGCTTTCATTTCACTCCTACAGGGAATGAAACAGTAAAGCAGCACTGTTGCCATAAAGCAGACCTTTGGTCTTCACACAAAGTTTGGTGGTGTGCGGGGATCACTACAGAAAAGCAATTATTTGTCAAGGTTAGTAAGAAAGGAAACTAAATCTGCGTAAGCCTCTGGAGCTTTGGTTTATTTTGAGTTTTTGAACAGCACAGATTTACTAGGAAATTTTGTTCATTCCCTCAGCAAGCAACTGGTTTGTGCCACAGTCTCAGAAATCAGGTATGCAAAATACCAACAAACGTGGATTTTGTTAGCCAGGAGAGTGTATGTTAAGTCATGTTTAAGGGTCCCTTAAAAAAAAATATAAAACACGTTGATTAAGCTCCTGTACAAAATCTTACTCAATCGCAGGTATTGGAACTGAAAAATGGGAATTTGTAAACCTTTCCAGGCTTACCTGCAAGCTCTCAAAGCATGCACGAGATGAGCAAAACTCCTATGTTTTTGATAGAGAAATTTACTTATGAAACTTACTTATGAAAAAAGCTGATATTAGAAAACTGAAGTGCTTGTAGCAGACTCCTGTGCCTGGGGAAAACACTGACTTCTCAGGGCCCCAGATTATTTTAGCAATAACCATCCTCCACCCAGCAAGGCCGGGCTCATTAATTCAGCTGGGCACAGGGGAGGCTCAGGTGCGTTTTTGCGCAGCTGCCAGCTGCAGCCCAGCAAAGCTGTTCCTCCCCGTCCCACTCTAATCCACCCTGGACAAGCTGCAGAGCAGGGAGAGCAACTTATGGAGAAACTGCAGGCTGATCTTCTAGCAAAGCGAACCTTTAATAACAAAAAGTGTAGTGGAAACAAGGGAGGAGGGAAGGCGGGAGAGGACTCTGTGAATCCCCGCTCCATCAGGCTGGGATTTGGGGCTGCCCTGCTTTCCCCCGTGGGACCGCAGGCACCCGCTCCTCCTCCTGCCAGGGGGCATGGGGTGGTTTGGGCCGCGCACTCAATAGCTGTATTTCTGGCAGGACATGCTGAAGTTCTCATAACTGTTTCTCAAGAAGAGAAAAACTAGTGCATGGTTTAATTCTCCTCATCCTGTCCATCCCAAGTTAAACTTGGCAAACCTGTGTGGAAAGCATTGTAGCCTCATGGACATTTCCAGGCACAAGTTTTGTGAAGTAAACATAAAGCCCTTCTTTGAAAATTATTATCCTAATCCATTTTTCTTCAGCAAAATGCCTGCTTTAATAATGATTATCCTCTCATCAATTTTCATCTATGGAGAACTGAAGTAGATAAATCTATATTTATCTGTATTAGCTACAGATTGGCTGCAAGTTGCTACTACAACTTCCTCAGAAAAAGATTTTATTTTTTTTTAAGTTTCAACTACATGGACTTTACCTTGTTGAAAAGAAGTGGTAGACACTCTTCTGGTTATTCTTGTCCATATGGATATTGTACTACTGCACTATCTGATAGCACTGCTAGAGATAAGGTTTTGACATTTCCTTTCTCATTTGTATTCAGGTACATTGCACATAGTTAATGATGGCTGACACTTTGCTGCTTCAAAAACAAAATGAGAAGCTAAAATCTCAATTTTTGCGTATTTATTTCCAGTGATTGAAATGGCAAGGGCAAAAATCGCCCTCATGCTGTGGACAGCGGTTGCATCAAATAATTAACACAACTTTTGCTGCTCAGTTTATTGGATCTTCTGAAAATGCTTGTTATAGTGCCACAATAATGATCGATATGACAGATGAAACCCCACGAAATCATTAAATATATATTTCTCAGACAAAACTGCAGTGCTAAAGGACAATTCTGAGTTTGGGTCTCTGTTCCATGTCCTATTGCAAAGAATGCATAGGCGTTCTGTCAAGCACTAGGTTGCGTAGGGATTTGAGACCATCGGCTGAGGAACAAAGAAAAAAAGTAATGTAGTTTTTAGTTAAAATGTTGTATGTGCTCTCTGAAGTAGCTGATCATGATATAATGTCACTCACTAAATGCTAAAAGACAGGGCTAGGTGCTGAGAGTGTCCTGTTCCTGTGCTGTATTTAGAGGCATAATTTGTGTTCAATAAAGGCTACTCGTGGGTGCAGGGGTTAATATATTCATGATGACTTGCATAAAGGTGTTATTGGGTGTGGTTTTTTTTTTTTTTTTTTTAGTAAGAAGTCCACCTGTCACTGCTTTTTCTAACAGCATTTTCCAGCAGAGAGCCCTCGCCAAAAGAAAACCCATCCCCAGGAGCGAACCATAATTGCAAACAACAGAGGAGTTTCAATACATTACAGAGTCCTGCATATTGGCTGGCTGCTTCTCAAGTTAAAGATTTATAATACATTTAATATGGATGAAAACTGGAACCATGAGTTGTAAACTGTTAATGGAAGAGCAGTAGACTTGTGCAATCAGGTAAGGTCACTTGCTATGCACCATCGGGAAAGAATAGATTCGATATCATTCAGATCAATGCGCTTCAGTACGTTCTCTTAAAACATCCCAATTTCCAGGCAGCCTGTAAACTCTAACCATTTCCTGAAGCAATTAACGAAGTATAATGCAAAGGCAAAGCAGAGATGAAAACAAAAATGAAATAACTGTAAAACATGGAGTAAACCTCATGTCACTTCTCGCTTAGTCATAGATAAGTGCTGTTAATCATCTACTCTGTAGCACTGTCAGGTGAACGTCTGAGATTTTAGGTGATTTATATGTCTGTTGTTCACTTTGCAATGCAAATGACTGGAAGTGCATGTGGTCTGTTGCCAAATGTCAGCTGGGAAGAGGAAACCTGCAGCTTTTTGTGCTCTGGCAGTACCTCGAGCTCCTCTTGAGTCATTCCCACAGGACGTATAACCTTCTTCTAATTTGATCATAAACATCTGGTTGTGTAAGTACCACCGTACTATCAGAATACCTCATCTTTCCAAATCCTGTAGCATAACTCTTTGTACTTTAAATATTTACAATAACATATGACCAACCTCTGGGATCATGCATCTGGTGGCATTGCTTACAGACCATGGGCTGAACATAAGTGTTTTGTACAGCTAAATTCAAATGAGTTTGTTTTGGAAAGAATAGATCTAAAAGAATAAAAAGTAGACGATGAGTTTTGTGTGGACAGACAGGATAATAGAGAATGTGCTTGAAAAGGAAAAGACAGTTTCAGTCCATTCATTTTTCTTGTATAAGCACTAATTAAACCTGTTGGGCCAAATGAGTCCCTCTCTGACTCTTCCAAGGGCAGCAAGTACCCTAAAGATCATCTCTCTGTTTCAGAAGTATAGCAAAGCTCAAAGCAATGGCCAGGTTGAAATGTAGATGTTTTACATATGTTTATAAGCTGCTGATCATTAGATGTAAGTTCAGAATCCATGCTAGTAAAAGGAGCTTGGCCTTCATCCTGCCACGGGGTAGGAAACCCCTGAAACTGCCGGTCTCAAGTCTCACACTGCAATCCTCTGGTGCCACAGAAATGGCTTTAAAATCCCCAGAAGATGAGACGTGCTCTAAATATCACCTTTTTATAGTTCAAGTTGAAAAGAATTGTCATTTAATTTTGGAAAAATGCATATTCACATCCTATTGCATAGCTTGCAAATCTCCATGCTTTTATGAAGATTCCTGACAAATTTCAGTTTACCTTTCTGGATTTTCAATTTTTTGAGCACCCAACGAGTACAGACTTGTAAGTCCCTTCTAATGAGGGTGTCAGTGGTTTGGGAGGTGTAACTTCCTGGATGCCTGCAGAGTTCTCTACATCTTTTCAGATCTTTTTCCCCTTTCCTAAAGCATTGTCAAACCTTTATTTTGTTAATCTGTAGTAGTTTTTCTACATTTTTTAATTTTTTATAAGCCTATTTAATCAACCCATTATACAGCAGTATAAAAGTCACTTGAATGATATGTTCTCCAATAGTCAGCTTGGCTCAACACCAACAGGACAAACAGCTCCATAGATCTTGCTACATCATCACCTATTTATTCTTTTCTCAGACTTGACTTATGGGATAGACTTTATTTATTTCTCTATATCTAAGCAGCGATGTCACGTACCTCTACTCAGTTAAGAAATTTGTGTGACTGCAGAGCTCTTCAGTCATGCTTTGATTATGTTTATCTTGAAGTTTTTCACTTCACATTATCTTATAATACACATTAAAGGTGGATCTAGAGACCATTGAGGTAAATCTGAGGCTTTGCACTGACTTTAGTGAGCCTCATTTCTGTCCCCATGCGTACACCCAAACTTTTATATGACAAAGATAAGTTGGAAATACCTTTGTCTGTTATCTGTTAAGTAAATTCATAATTAGTGTTTATTATTTAAAGTAAAAGCATGTCATCCTGACATCTAGTGAATACTACATCCTAACAACAGACCCTTTTATTAAGCTGACTCTTGCCATTCAGAAAAGTTGTCTTAAATTTTTAAACTGGTTCTAATTCTCCATGCATCTTCCTGAATTGTAGTAATATATTTTATAAAAGTCTGCTTTCTTCACCGTTGACTGCTGGGATTCAATGCAGTAACATTAACCCAACATTACACATTTCAAAACCTGACAAATTCATGTACCATTTGAAAGGAGACTTTCCCCAGTTCATATATATAGAAGGAGTTCATATTTGTTCTACAAGTCATTTCTCACTTCTGAAATTCATTCCCTGCTCTGTGCAAAGGTTGTGTTAGGTTTCTGCATGTGGTTTCAGATTTACGGCTGCAGTGGTATTGCTAATCACAGGAGGCAAGTCTGAGATGGAAAAAGGAGTTAGGAATAGTTGGTAGTTCCCTGAGAAGCTATATTAAATGTTCAGGTATGAATCATTTCAATGAGGAGGAAGAATAGGAAGTGCTATAAGAAAAAGGTTAGCTAAAAGTGAATTCTAAGTCTAAAAAGAGCGGATGTGGAGATTTGGTCAAGTTACTAAGGATGAATTGTAAAGAATGAACTGGAATGACCAAAAAAATTCAGAAAAACCAAGAGATGCAAAGATAAGCAAACCAAGAACATGCAGTATAAAATACATCATTATAGAAGTGCGACGGCAGGAAGGAAAACCTTCCACTCAGTGAACAGGGAAAGTTGTGGACAGGTGAAACCTAAAATACAGAAATAGTTAAAGCTTTCTTAGCTTCATTCCTCAGATTATCACTTGGCCAACTGCTATTTAGACTGGCAATAAGTGGATGAAAGCTGGGGTTAGACCAGTGGAAAGACAGATGGGAGAACACTTAAAGCAGTTTAACAAACTGTATCTGGACCATGACATCTGTGCCAGGATATTGGAAGAACAGGCTGAATCAATCACGAATCATAATCAATCTTTGGGAATTTGTGGAGGGTAAGTGAAATTCTGAAGGAATGAAAACTTGGTACCTATCTTCATCTTCTTAGAGAGAGAAGGTTTTTATTCTTTATTCTGAATAAGAGAAAACCAATGCCTCCAAATTTTAATTTTTGTTCTCTCTGGATAGGACAAAAAGAAATGGACTTTCAGTACAGCAAGGCAAGTTTGGATAAGACAGTAAAACATAAAAAAATCCTCCAAACCTTTCTAATGTTAAAGGGGTAGTTATTTGTGGAAACAGGTTGCTTAGATTTTGAGAGCACCATCGTGGTGCATTAAGATTAGGTTAGACAAGCATCTGCCAGGAATAGTGTAGGTATGTTTGATCCTGCTTAAAGGTAAGAAATGGATTATATTGTCTCTCAAGGATCCTTTCAGGCTAAATGCCTGTTTTTTATAATGTCATTGTTAAAAATCTGTATTTTGAGTGTCCCTGTATCTTCTGTCATTTACCAATATATAGTAATTCTTGCAGCTGAACTCCGTTGTGTTTTCACATCTGATATTACCTGTTTGAAAACCAGAACTTTTTGAAATGACCACTGGTTGTTTTCCCCATGCCAAATTGTATGAAA
The DNA here is from genome assembly GCF_047370975.1 of Nipponia nippon. Lineage (NCBI taxonomy): Eukaryota > Metazoa > Chordata > Aves > Pelecaniformes > Threskiornithidae > Nipponia > Nipponia nippon. The sequence goes on along the minus strand of NW_028262358.1, from coordinate 98,591,709 downwards.
ACATACCAAAACACTGTAGGAAAGCCTCCTCTGAATGACTAAAAACAAGCAACATTAAAAAAAAAACAAACCATGAAGAACTACCTAAAACATACAAGAAAAAAAAAAAACATAAAAAGGTGTTACTAGGCAGAAGGGGTTTCTAAAACAGGTAGAAACAAGAACAATATCAGTAGTGAAAGCAGGCCAACAATTAAAAGGATGTTTCCAATAAATATGTAGCGAGCACTTTTACCTAGTATGGTGTCTCTGCCTGAGTCTGTATAATGAACACAGACAGTATCAATGCACAGTGTGTTAGGAAGGATGAGCTGGTAACACCCTGACCTGCTCTGCTCAATAGCTTTCCAAGGGCTGCATTTCTTAAAATGAGAGAAAGTCAGCCAAATATAACAGGTTGCACAACCATCTCTTCTCTTTCCCCTTTCTTAAGCCCTTGATACATCCTAAGTGCTAGCCAAAACACCACCTCTGCCAAGAGAACTATCTTCCGTGTATGTTCAGTTAGACAAATTGTATAATGTCTCCAATTAGAGGCATGCAAAAAGAAAAAAAAAAAGTAGAGATTATGCAAATTATGAAGACCTGAGGCAGAGTTCTTAACCCAATCTGTATGCCGTCACGGGCGGGACACACCTCTGGTACCTGCAGGGAGAAAGTGGCAGCAGGCAGTGTCCTGGTGCGAGGTGACTGCAGCTCGTAGGACCTCCTCTGCTCCTCAGCTTCCTAACAAGGCACAGACACGCGCTGTCGATAAAAGCACAGTTTCTCTCTTTTGCTGATTATTGCAAAATGATACAAGACTGGTAGGTCTCATAATTTTTCGGTGTATTAGTGCTTCAGTGCTTTCCAGGAGAGCTATGGATTCCTGCTTAGTCTATTTATTAGTCTCTTTATAACAGAATGCTGGTTTTAGTTACTTTTTGTGGACCTGGAAATATGAATTTCCTGAGAGTTTTTAGACCATAGGAGGAAAATCACTGCATTAACCACACAGTGTAAATGGTGACTGCAGTGTACTGTACAGTTTCTGTGATTAATAACGGACCTTGTGTTGTGGGAGACCCGAATCAGGAATCATTGTTCCATTCTACTAACTACAAGATTACCAAACCTTCATGTAAAAGATGGTCTCTTTTCTGAAGGGTTTATAATCTATGTTTTAAGCCAGTGGAAGGACTTGACAAGCAGGTAGTGGGCAGTGTAGCACAGATGATTTTGTGCAATTAATCTGACAGCAGTGGTCACAGACCAACTTCTGCCCTCTCAGCTTCTCTTAACCTTGAGCTATGGCTGCTTTTAACAATGGGTCTTGGATTTTCTTATCTCTCAGGCCTTCCCCTTTCTTCAGAGGCATCTTCATAGCCTTTAATATCCTTTCTGGTCCTTTCTGTTTCTTCCTAAATCATCTTCATACCTCCCTGCAGCCATTTTACTATTTTCCTCTGATATTCGTATCCTTCTTAGTTTTGGATTGCCAAAGTAAAATACCTTACAGTTCAAACAGCAGTTATAGGAAATAATCACTGTTAACTTTTCATTGTGCTCCCTCTCTTTTTTGTTTGTAACATCCTTGTTTTCCTTGGCTGCGTGTTATCTCTTTTAGTTTGTGATTCTTGTGGCAGAGATTGGGATTTTTTGCAGCACCTGCTAAAACAGGTTTTAAATGTGTTGGCACCTAGATGCCTGTTATAGTCCTTTGTCAAATAATATTAAAAATAGAATCACTAGAAAGCTTTTGGTTTTGAATACACAAGAGTCAAAAGGAAAACTTACTGCAAAAGAATATCGGGTTTTCTTGGGGGGTGGAATAGCAAAAGAAATATTCTAATTTTGCTGGATGTTGGATAGAAATTCATAGAATCATGGAATCATAGAATCATTAAGGTTGGAAAAGACCCTTAAGATCATCGAGTCCAACTGTTAACCTAGCACTGCCAGGTCCACCACTAAACCATGTCCTCAAGCACCATGTCTACCCGTCTTTTAAATACCTCCAGGGATGGGGACTCAACCACTTCCCTGGGAAGCCTCTTCCAGTGCCTGACTACCCTTTCAGTGAAGAAGTTTTTCCTAATATCTAACCTAAACTTTCCCTGGCGCAGCTTGAGGTTCTTTCCTCTTGTCCTATCCCTTGTTACTTGGGAGAAGAGACCGACCCCCACCTCGCTACAACCTCCTTTCAGGTAGCTGTAGAGAGCGATAAGGTCTCCCCTCCAGCCTCCTCTTCAAACTAAACAACCCCAGCTCCCTCAGCCACTCCGTATAAGACCTGTTCTCTAGACCCTTCACCAGCTTCATTGCCCTTCTTTGGACACGCTCCAGCACCTCAATGTCCTTCTTGTAGTGAGGGGCCCAAAACTGAACCCAGTACTCAAGGTGCGGCCTCACCAGTGCCGAGTACAGGGGCACTATAGCCTCCCTGGTCCTGCTGGCCACACTATTCCTGATACAAGCCAGGATGCTATTGGCCTTCTTGGCCACGTGAGCACACTGCTGGCTCATGTTCAGGCAGCTGTCAACCAACACCCCCAGGTCCTTTTCTGCCAGGCAGCTCTCCAGCCACTCCCCCCAGGCCTGTAGCATTGCCTGGGGTTGTTGTGACCGAAGTGCAGGATCTGGCACTTTGCCTTGGTGAATGTCATACAGTTGGCCCCGGCCCAACGATCCAGCCTGTGCAGGTCCCTCCGTAGGGCCTTCCTACCCTGCAGCAGATCAACACCTCCACCCAATTTGGTGTCATCTGCAAACTTACTGAGGGTGCACTTGATCCCCTCATCCAGATCATCAGTGAAGATATTGAACAGGACCGGCCCCAACACTGAGCCCTGGGGAACACCACTCGTGACCGGCTGCCAACTGGATTTGACTCCGTTCACCACCACTCTCTGGGCTCAGCCGTCCAGCCAGTTTTTAACCCAGTGCAGAGTGCACTTATCCAAGCTGTGAGCAGCCAGCTTCTCCAGGAGAATGCTGTGGGAGACAGTGTCAAAGGCCTTCCTAAAGTCCAAGTAGACAACATCCACAGCCTTTTTCAGAGAGTTTTCCTCATTATTACAAACCACTATGTTAGATTTGACTATGCAAAAATGTTGATCAATAATTTTAGCTTAATTTAAAATAGAAATGTCCTAAGAATGGCCAGAGTGCATTCCAGTTTGAATTGCATTGGTAAAAGTAGGACCTGCCTGAAACTTTTCTGAATGTTGAATTTAATTCACCTTGAGTGAGTCTTACACAAGCAACACTTAAAGGGTTCATGCCATGCAGTTCAGGCAATATATTTTGGCTAAATTGAAGTTGTACATATGTGAAATGACAGATATATGAGGACTTCTTTTTCTCCTTTGGTTTAACTTCTATCTCAGCAACACCTAACTAAACCCCAAAATTATGTCTTAGAAACATCCTTAAACATTTGGAAACACTGCTGCCATTGCACTATTATTATAATCCAAAAGATCAAACCTTTCAGGACAGAAAAAAATCAGTAAGGGCCTTTATACAAGTTTTGGTAGTGTCATTCTGTCCTTTATTTAGAGGCTGGAGCAAACCAACCTTCCTTCCTTCCTTCCTTCCTTCCTTCCTTCCTTCCTTCCTTCCTTCCTTCCTTCCTTCTTTTGGTTAAATGAGTTTATTATTCACATATTTCTCACTGTGAGCATGTTAAATATAACACAGGGATGATCAAAGCATCTGAAATTTAGATACTCTATTTACTTGCCAACAATTTATAGCAAAGCAGATGTGCATGCAAATCACACCTATCTTAATTCCAGAGATCACTATCTCAGTCAATTACTTTAAAATAACTTATATATTTGAAACATAAAATGTGATAAAGAAGCTTTAATCTTGGATAAGGAAGGTGTCAGTAACTACCCAACCAAGGACAAGACTGAAACATATGGCCACATTTTCCAGGCTTTCATTGACCTCACGGGAGCTCTCAGTAACAAATCAATGACAAGGTCTTCTATGTATAAGAGTAAGAATTGTGTCCATGTGTGTCAGAGTTAATAAGACATGTGTCTTGTATTATAGGTGATTTGCTTTTCAGGCAGACACGTTCTGAAGAGCATGAAAAAGAGTGTTTGCTCTACCTGAAAAAAGCAGTGACATTTTAACTGAAAATTCATCAAAAGAAAAAAAACCCATATGTTTCTACGCAGAAAAGCACAGAGACTGAAGCACCAAAGTCCATGATACTTCGTACAATTGATTTTCCCCTTTCCTTTGCTCATTTATGCCAATTTTATTGCAGTGCTGTCTCTGTAGAAGCCCCTTGTATTCTTGTACTCACACTTCTGCCTTCTTCAAAAGTTAGTGCAACCTCCATTACTCCCAAGAGACAGTCTCTCCTAAAGACACCTGTCAGAAAAGGCACTCAGCAGTTCTGACAAATAAGTGTCAAGACTTTGATTTCACAGAGTGGAATAATTTGGAGTCTTAGCCTTTCATTCAGAAAGTCCTGTTGCCTGACCCCTTCTGTCCACAGTTGTCAAGCACGTATATTTAACTCGTGATTCCTCACATGGCAGATGGTGTGATTAAAACCATGCTGAGCACTAGCTACTTTCAGAGATCCCATAAATGCTTGCAGTCTTCCAATGTCTTTTTTACCCTCTTCTAGATGGACAGAGAAGTTCTGAGACCAGCACCATTGACTGAGAAATGGTACTAGACTATTCCCAGCGAAATGAACCTTTTCACATACTGGGCAGGAAGAATTCAGTAACAGCAGGATGATTTTGCTGTGGGAACAACTATGTTTGTGTAAGAGCAAGCCTCCTTGCATGGACCTATATGCCAACTACTCAGGCTGCTGGTGCAGTGTAGATGTATCATGAGCCTAACAGAGTTCCACTATTTTTTTTTAATTATATTTTTAAGTCCCTAGTTTCTATGTCCTTTTAATTTGGTACAATCTTTTCCCTGTCCTCTCCCTTTCTTTGTTATCATAATTACAGCTGGTTCAACAACAACAAAATTTTTAACATCTTTCCTTTCTGCTGGACATTGAAAATACTGATTTAACACATGCCCTGTGTGTGTTTCTTTTCTTGTTCCAGGGTTTATTGGAAGGCATATTGGTAGTTAAGACATGGAGGGTTTTTTTTTTTGTTCTCTGTATGTTAGACCCTGATAGGACACACAAACAACTGTTGCTCCATTTCTACTGAAAACAAAACAAAAAAATGTTACCAAGTCATAGCCCAGTTATATTTCTACCACTGAGTACAATAACATTCCTCAAGCATTTCTATTTATTGGCAAGATGCTGTGCGTAGGAAGCATTTTTTCCTCCCATCATTTCTTCATATCTTCTCTTTTCATTTCCTGGGTTTTATTTGCAAGCAGTTTCATGGTACGTTCTCCCAAAACCTGGAATATTGTTACACTGCTGCTTTTAAAAACCACCAGGTTCTGATGAAAAAGAGATACATTTAGAAGCTCAGTCTGGTGTCCACAGGAGGTCTTTCCGCTGATATGTCATCAGCCACAATGGGCAAGAAGGCTCTCAGAAAAAGGTTTTTGAATAGGAAAAATCCTGTATATATGTCTAGTAGAAAACACTTCTGAATAGTAAAAATACCGTGCCTGGTGATTTACACATGGCATATCTTCCTTGAAGAGGGTATGAACAGAATTATTCCTTTATAGCATTAAGCAAACCAGTAAAAAGAACAGTTTCAGTTTGCTGTGGTATATATACACCCTTCTAGTGTACCTGTACCTCCGCTGTTTATCTTTGATTTTTTTTCTCATCTTACTGGTCTCCGGTGAATTTATGCATGTACTCATGCATTGGCATAAGGGCTTTGTCTTGCCCACTCTGTTTTGTTCTCACATCTTGTATGTTTGAAATGAGCTAAATATAAAAGGAGAGAGAAAACCTCTGTGGTAGATTTTTGTTCACATTATTTCAGAAGAGAGTAGTTCATTGCTATGCTAACGGGGAACACGTGGCACAGGGTAATTGTTACAAAATATCCCTTGCAGACATCTATCATCTTTTATTGTCGATCACTAAATATTCCGCTCACGGTAAGGATGTAATTCACTCTAGGCAATAAGACACCAAGCTGTATGCTACTCTAATTGCAACAAACCTCTGCAGTATTTAGCCACGGTGGTGCATGAATGGAGTCCACTCTCAATAAACCACCGTGCTGCAGCGTGGGTGCTGGCAATAACATGTACTCAGCTGAGGAAGGTCAACTGTAAAATGAATTTATAAGAGAGATTGACAGGTCACAAAAACTCCAATTTGATTCTAACAGGACTGATTTACTTAGACTGTGTGTATGGCATATGTTTCTAGAGTGTATAGTGTCTGTAGTAAGGGTATGAATATAATACTGCTCTACAGAACTGGAAAATTTCCATATTCCAGCCAGAAAAAACAGTATTGTACTATCTATGAGGACAGACTAGATGATCATAGTCATTTCTCATGGCCTTAAAATTTGAGTGAAAGCAGAGTGGTCCACAAAACCTACTAACAACTTAAGCTAGGCAGACCTGGTTTTCCTTGCAAATATTTAGATGAAGCAGTGATGGTTGCTATTGAAGAAAAAAGAAAAATAAAAAGACCTCTTGAAGCTCCTTTGTAAAATGAAGGGATAATAATCATTCTGAACTACCCAAGGGTGTTTTGCGGCTTATTTAGTGCTTTCACTGCACGTTCAAGATTCTCCTGTAAAAGGCACTGCTATACGCAAGTGCTGAGTATTGCTGTTATTAATAAAGGACCATAATGGTTCTAAATTTAGAGTTATAGTTCAATATAGAGTTTAAGCTCTTTGCCTGGGTTACAGCCACAAGGGTCTACAAGTAAGCAGTCCCTGTCAATTACCGACAATGACATATGTAAGATAGTGCCTGCTCGTGTCTCGTTATTTTGATTTGAAGACACCATAGCACGAACATTCAGAATGCTAAAACCCCAAGAGAAGATGAACATGCTGATAACATGAGCATAAAGCTGTCAAAGGCAGAAAACCTTGAGTATGTCTCCAAGCAGGGCTTTTGCCAAACCACAAGCTGAACGTGCCCTTTGAACACTGTAACATATATTGTACTCTACAATTTAAACATACATGTGCTAGCAAAAGAACCCGACCACCCTATAAAAATGCTAAAAGTAATGCTTTCTGTTGTGCTTTTGTATGCTGTATGTTTAGAATAGCAGTTGTTTGAAATACATAAAGGCTAGCTTACTTATGTCAGTGTTTAAGGCTGTTTAGAAATGTAAGGGTGGCATTAGGAATTTTCGTTAGTTTGTAATGGGCTATTAATTATTTATTAAGCCACATGTGATCGTTGCTTGTTTGGTCTTAGCTCCAAAGTACACAGCCACTGGTACTGGTTTGGAGCATGATGTGGTGGGTTGACCTTGGCTGGATGCCGGGTGCCACCAAGCTGCTCTATCACTCCCCTTCTCAGCAGGACAGGGAGGGGGGAGAAAATGAGGTGGAACAAAAAAAACCCCTCATGGGTCAAGATAAAGGTGGTTTAATAAAAGCGAAAACAAAGGCCACTCATGGAAGCAAGGGAAAACAAATTTTATTCTCTACTTCCCATCAGCAGGCGATGTCCAGCCACTTCCCGGGGAGCAGGTCTTCAGTATGCATAGTGGTTGCTCCAGAAGACAAATGTAAATAATGAATGCCCCCCCCCCCCCCGCCCCCCCGCTTCCTCCTCATTTCTCTTGGCTTTTATTGCTGAGCGGATGTCATAGGGTATGGAATATCCTTTTGGTCAGTTTGGGTCAGCTGTCCTGGCTGTGTCCCTGCCAAGATCTTTCCCACCCCCAGCTACTGGTGAGGGGGGAAATGTTGGAGGGACAGCCTTGGTGCTGTGCGAGCACTGCTCAGCAGTGGCCAAAACACTGGTGTGTTATCAACACCCTGCCAGCTACCAATACAAAGTACAGCACTATGAGGGCTTCTATGGGGAAAATTAACTCCATCTCAGCCAGACCCAACACACATGAAATTCCCTTAGGGTGTGGAGAGGTGAGAAGGCCCATGAGAAACACAGGCAGCAGGCAGGCAGCGGTGGCACAGTGATCAGGATGGAACAATAGCAGTGGGAAGGGGACACAAGCCTGATGGCTGCCACCATCATGTTCAGTGTGGTGGCCCCACTGCTCTCCTTGGTGAGAAGAAGGATGTGTTCAGGGAAAGTCTGCCCGGTGGGTGTAATTCTGTACAGCAATTTCTGCCCTGCAGGGGCAAGAGTCAGAGGACCTCCCATTTAGCATGAGCTGAGGGCCATCTCAGGATCTCTTCCAGTTGTGTTTTCTGCAGATTTACTCTAGAGTAGCTCATATGGATTTGGAAGGCTAATCAGAGAAATCTTGAAAATGTGGTTAGTGCTGACAAGTTGTCATCAGCATTCCTCTGCCAAGTACTTTCAAGTCAATCTACTTAAGGGGGGATTAAAATGACCCTTCCATGTGTTTATGAGGAATATTTTTTTTTTACAGGGGCTAACGTACACCAGATGTAAAACATACTGCAAGTACAGCTTCTCTTGGGAAAACAATCAATGAGTCCATGTTTAGTGGTTAAATTCTTTTTGTGTTGCATCAAGCTCTTGTGTAAGAAGAGATACTTGCCCTTCCATAGTCTAATTTATTAGAAGAAAAGAAAAAAAAAATTTTTTTTGAATAGCACAGATGATACCCTTCCTAAGTAAAGGTTGGACATGCTGTTAACTCACTCATGACCTCAAAAATAGGTACATGTATTTGACAACCATTATTTTTCCCCACAAAAGAACATTTGTGCTTTTATTTTTGGAATTCACACGTTGACTTATTCAATAAAATATAAATAGGCACTAGTGTAGCACACACTCACAGCAAGAACAAAATGCTGTCACAAAAGTGATCTACCACACAGGAGCCTGCTGTTACCATTTCTTTACTCTGCAGGCTCATGCTGCTGAAAAAAAACGTGAGTCAAGCCTAACTCTTTGCAATCAGAAAATAAGATGGCCGAATTATTTAACATACGAGAGACTGAAGTGATATGAATGCAAAAGGCCAGCAAGTAAGATCAATTACAGTGTTGAGGATTGTCAGGAGTTTCTAGTCTCCAGAGACATTTGTAAATCCTGTATCCACGAAAGTGATATACTGTTTATCTAGGTCAGGCTGCCAACAGAAATATATATTTATATATTTTCCATTCCAGGCTAAGTTTCATGTAAAAAATGTCATCAGGAAATATGAACAAACACATGTTGATAGTACCCATCAGCTTTGTGGTTACGTTAAGTTGTCCTCTTAAGGCACTTCATTTTCCGTATCTAGGTATGCCCACTTGTGTACCTCATTTTCAAGCACATGTAACCGGCTCTGTTGGGGTGTGTGGCTGAACTCATCTTCAGTCTGAAGATAAAAGACTTTTTCAAGCCAGGGAACTCTCATTTTCTGTCTGCTTTCTGCACTTGATTTCTTCACACTCAGATATCACAAACACCAACATTTGCGAGGGCTCCTGCCTGCAGGGTGGCAGATGGCAGGGTATTTCAGGAGGGAATTTCAGGGTGCTAATGGAATGAAAAATATATTTCTATCAATCAGGTTTACGTGGCAAGGTTTTGGTAGCAGGGGGGCTACAGGAGTGGCTTCTGTGAGAAGCTGCTAGAAGCTTCCCTTCTCTCCAATAGAGCCAATGCCAGCCAGCTCCAAGACAGACCCGTCACTGGCCAAGGCCAAGCCCATCAGCAATGGTGGTAGAGCCTCTGGGATAACATATTTAAGAAGGGGAAAAACTGCTGTGCGACAGCAGCCGGAAGAAAGGAGTGAGAATATGTGAGAGAAACAATCCTGCAGACACCAAGGTCAGTGAAGAAGGAGGGGAAGGAGGTGCTCCAGGCGCTGGAGCTGAGATTCCCCTGCAGCCCATGGTGAAGATCATGGTGAGGCAGGCTGTCCCCCTGCAGCCCATGGAGGTTAACGGTGGAGCAGATATCCACCTGCAGCCCATGGAGGACCCCACGCCAGAGCACATGGATGCCCAAAGGAGTCTGTGACCCCATGGGAAGCCTGCGCTGGAGCAGGCTCCTGGCAGGACCTGTAGACCCATGGAGAGAGAAGCCCACGTGGGAGCAGGTTTGCTGGCAGGACTTGTGACCCCATGGGGGACCCACGCTGGAGCAGTGTGTTCCTGAAGGACTGCACCCCGTGGAAGGGACCCACGCTGGAGCAGTTTGTGAAGAACTGCAGCCTGTGGGAAGGATTCATGATGGAGAACTTTGTGGAGGACTGTCTCCTGTGGGAGGGACCCCACGCTGGAGCAGGGGAAGAGTGTGAGGGGTCTTCCCCCTGAGGAGGAAGGAGTGGTAGAAACAACATGTGATAAGCTGACCGCAACCCCCATTCCCTGTCCCCCTGCACTGCTCGGAGGGAGGAGGTAGAGGATTCGGGAGTGAAGTTGAGCCCAGGAAGAAGGGAGGGGTGGGGGGAAGGTGTTTTAAGATTTAGTTTTTATTTCTCATTACCCTACTCTGATTTGATTGGTAATAAATTAAATTGATTTCCCCGAGTTGAATCTGTTGTGCCCGTGACAGTAATTGGTGAATGATCTCTCCCTGTCCTTATCTTGACCCACGAGCCTTTCATTATGTTTTCTCTCCCCTGTCCAGCTGAGGAAGGGAAGTGATAGAGCAGCTTGGTGAGCATCTGGCGTCCAACCAAGGTCAACCCACCACAATATTGTACTAAAATGAATGTCTGTAAAGGGAGAAAAAATTGATTTTTGGTGTGTACCAGGCCAGGGACAGAAAAAGACAGTCCTGCCAAGAGGTGGACTGCCCTATTCCTTAAGGAAACTAAGCATGTGATTTTTCTGCAGATCTTGACCCCTCTCTTGACAGCCTTGTCTGTCTCCTTATTTTCTCAGGCTACGATTTGATCAGCACTCCAGCCTACTTTTTCTTTGTTAGGATGAAGACGGTAAACACCTTTGAAATTGCTATAAAACCTCTGCTGTCTATGCAGAGCAAATAAGCTTTCGCTGTTTGATGACCCTCCGGAGGCCAGCTGCAGCAGTCCTAAAGCAATGAAGAGTGCCTTTGCATGTAATAACAGTGAAGTAACCTTCGTCTTCCACTCTCATACCTTTGTTATGCACACGCACAGCCTACATCCTAAAGGTCATTGAGTTGCAAAATTACCTAAAAATAGGAAATGCCAAAAAAAGAAGCAGAGAGAACTGTAAATTAGGGAAAAGACAAATTCTTACATGAGGAAATACTACTGCCCTGGAGGGAGAGAAAATCTTTTCTGGCCTCTGCCACAAAACTCCTGGTCATTGCTTGTCCACTGACTTTTCTCACACAGTCATTGTCTGGAAAGACCTCATCTTTTAGTACCTGACTGAATACATTTAAGTCCAATGTTCAAAATTGCTGAGCACTTAACAACAGCCACTGAAGGTATTAAAAGCCATGCCTAAGATATGCATATGGACTCCGGAAAAAATATAAGGCTGTAAACAGGGGATTTGTCCAACTAGGTGTTGATGTTTGCACCTTGATTTCTTTTGAAAGTGAGAAGCAGGCACTTCTAGGACAAGATTCATCTTATCATAAAGCAGGTGTTTCAACTGGGTCTCAAGAATTGTTTCTTAAAACTGTCTATATCCTCTTCATTGCTTTATAGAGAAGGTAGGTGGCCAGCTCAGGAAGGGATGTCTACAATGAGGGCATTGAAACCTAGATAAGTCCCAGCCCCTTGGTGTTTGTTGGTAAACAATAATGCAGTGTGCAAGGCCTGGGGCACCACATCGAACAATGAAACCAAAATGTGTTCATTTAGTTGTGTACTGTTTATTTTATTCACTAAATGGTGTAGGAGAGCCTATAAAGAACATGATGTCATATGACCCCATAGGTATTAACTGTATCACAGTGAATTTGCACAAAGTGATGCTGTCTGTAAAACCTTAATTCTACTATTTGTTAACTTTTAAATCCTTGACTTTGCAACCTTACTGATTCTTCAGAAGACATGCCTATGTATTCTTGGGCTTTTAGAAGTCAGACCGAAAAACCAGAAATTTTCTCATGAGAAATTGTCTATGGACAAAACTGGAGTCTTCTATCACACAGATCTTTGTCACTTCAGCAGCAGAATAACTGATAGCAGTATCAGATTGTCATTGCCTGTGTTTACCAGCAGTAAAAGAAAATGAAAAGTGCCCTTTCCAATGTGCTTTATAGCCCATGGCTGATATCAGAGGAGTGGTGAGGTTTAGGAAGTTGGACTTATGGCCTACATTTTGAAGAGGAAGTTCCTTTGGTGGTTAGAGATCCTTCTTGACTACATCTGTCATGGTCTCTTCCTCAGTCTTCTGAAGTCAGTTCTCTTTCTCAATCTCACCAGCTTCTCCTGGATCTTTAGCCATTACTTGTCCTAACCTAGTCCTTCCATTGTGTCCTCCTTGTGCCCTGTTTTTGCACCAGGTGGCAGTCTTCTCCTTACTGCCTGGGTGCCAGAGCTGGGAGTGTTTGAGACTGCTGAAGGCCATGTCCTGAGTTTTTGTTCTTCTGAAAAAAAATCAGTAAGGTTTTATAATAAAAGCAAGACACTGCTATCTTTGCATATGCCTTGCAGCTCGTAATGCTACCACGGAAGCAGTCTTTGCCCCTTTCCGTTGAGCTGTCTGTGTGGTCTCTGTAAGGATGGGGCATCTGTCACAGCAGCCAAAATCTGTGAGAAAACATGATATATTGGGGGCTCATGTCTTAAATTTGTTTAAATGTCAGGCTTCCCAAATCAGCTAAGAAACAGAGTTGATCCGCCCTGCCACTGGCTTTCCTGAGCATCCTAATCTGCTGTAGCACTGTGGGAGGAAGGCCAATGCAGTGAAGGGAAGGGCTCACAGTCCTGTTTCAACCTCATATTGTGCTAGACCACCCCAAAGGAGTAATTCCCGAAAGCTTTGCTTTAAATGTTTCTTGTGCTGTGCTGCAAAAAGCAGCTGCCAAACCATTTGCAGGCTTGGTGTTGAACATGAACTTAAGCTGGGAAGGGGCAGATCATTTAATAGTGACACCACATAATTTGTTGTTACTGAAGTCCATATTTATCCTATTAATAAAGAGTTTGGCATTAACATTTTGTTTAAATGAGGATAATTTATTAAGTGGAAAAAAAAGAAACCAAGGAAAACAGATTGCTCCAGAGAGCAAAGAAATATATCACTGCAAACATAAATAATGAATGCAATTTATAAAGCACTTTTAATTAAAAGTTTCTAACTTGAATTATTTCATTTGGTTGCAAAATGTGAGCATGTTTTAGTAACCCAAAATTCTCAGTTGATCTTTAGGCCCCTTTTAAGAGAAAATAACTATTATGCTTATATCTGTCTATTTGTCATTAATAAATTGTTTATTTATAATTTGCCAAAGTGGTGTAAGCACAGTGTTTGAGGGCTGTGCTTTTGTTCATCAGTGTTTCCCCTGAATTCATTTCCAGCTACCTAGGCCTTTTAACAGTAATAATTATTCTTTATAGGACTGATGAATAATACCCATACTTGCGTCCTGCTTTTTATAACAGACTTGAATAACTATCTCCTAGCTTGGGACATGAATGCTTGCTGGCCCACGCTTCAAACATATGCTATACATTATCATATGTTTAAATACACACATAGAAAAGACGCATCTGCTACGATGAGGTATCTGGTGTCTTCAGATGGCTGTTTGCTTTGAGCATATTAGTGAAGAAGACTGTCTCACCTCTGTCCCACAAAACCTCTGGTTTTGCATAAGAGCTTGTTGCACACACTGAAGCAAAACTGCATTCCCAGATTTTGAAAGCATTGAGCAATGAGAGAGGAAGTTGGGTATGAATGGTAAAGACAAGTGTTTTCTACCTTACGGTCTTCACTGCTATCAGCAGCACATATCCACCTGAGATGCAGCCATGGACATCTGTGTCAGGAAAAAAAAGGTGCTAGCCCTTGCTAATACCTGCAAATAGCTCTTCTATTGATGTATATTAGAAGCTGTATTTGGCCACAAGAAAGTGAAGGGAGCTATATAAACCAGAAGAAGAAGAGGGCTCTTGAGAACCTTTTCACTGAAGTTTGGGAGTGAGAAAATTAATTTTATAACCTTCATATTAGAAGCCCTCTGTGCAGATCCTGAGAGTTTGCTGTTCAGCTTTTATGAAATGCTGAAATTTTCAGCTTCTTTCTGAGATATTAAAGTCAGGATTTCTCCCAAATTCCTTTTTTTTTTTTTTTTTTAGTTTTAGTTAAAAATGATAAGGTTTATTTTCCCTCCATTTTAGGACCTTAGTCTTTCTACAGACATAAACAGGTTTCAGTTTGCTGGTTGGCCCTCCTCCTGGTTACCAGCAGTTCTGCTTGAGTAATCTCACAGCTTGAAAAACTGGCATAAGTATAATATAATCTCATTTGGTATTGCAAGAGTTTCTTTCCTTTTTTCTCCATGTAAGTTTTGAGAGTCAGGGAGCATTTTATGCTCAGTGATTTCCCTCCTACATCATCATTTTGCACTGTCAAGTGTGCAAAGAAAGAGCTAGGAAGCTGTCTTGGTCCTTTTCATAGTGCTGATAATCAATGTGCTGCCCTTTGCGAGGCCGTCATGTTCAAGTAGAGGATCCAACACCTTCTGAAGGAAACTGCCAGCACTTATCTTTGAATTGCTTTTTCTCTGCTCCAGACAAATGTTGACATTGCTTTTCTGGCTTTTGTAAGGAGACCACAGTCTTGGCTACACTGATGTGAGGAGCAAGCAAAGCATGAATGTACTCAGACTTTCTTACTGCAAAGACTGCTTATACACATTTCGACACCTCTCTCAGGCCATTGCACTAAAGTTTCAGAGTGCTTTGATTTTCAGATGACAAGCCATGATGCTTTTGGGCTTACTTCCCCCTAGTCCTTATGTGTTGAGCATGTGTGTCTTGGTGTGTTTGTCTTATCCTGGCTCCCTACCACGGTGCCCTGTATTTATTCAAGGCACTGACTACTGTTTAGACCATCAGTCCCAAACAGCAGGGACATATCCTGGTACCGAAAGGTTATTCTAGAAATTGGAAATACTATAATTAGTGCATGGACAGCATGATTTTGCTGTTTTTCCCACACAGAGATCAGATTTTTTTTCTCTCCTGCTGTTCTTTATTTCATAAATCTCTGGAGTTAGGCAGCTACCAGGAGGTGGTGCTGATGTACTCCTCTTGTTCAGGAGCTGTGTGATGCTTATGAGCACACTGGAGTGAGAGACAGTTTGATTTTGGCAGGCACACCACAGAAGCTAACAGTATTCGGTTACATTTTTATGTCTGTTAAATTTCATGTCACCGAAGCTACCTGCAAATATTGTGCTGCTGTATTGACTCTGCTGTGAGGGAGAGCTGGACATCGGTCTGTCTTCTGCTTCTAAAACACACTGTACAGCATTCCAGGTACCACGTTCCTATCTAGAAACTCCCTAAGAAAAGCATTAGAGATTAAGCAACCAATGTTCAGATCAGGCAATAAACATAGGAGCTGCAAGCATGAGTCGCTCATTTTGCAAATGCAAATGGTTTGGGAGAGGGGTTGAGAGTGATGTATGTCAGTTTGAATTGCATTGCATGGGAAAGGTGGTGATATTTCCTTTGTACCTCCCTGCATTGGGGTATTCCCACGGGACCTGGAAGCTCCGTGGAGCCCGTTTCACCTGGTGAAGCAGACAGTATTTCAAGTCAATGTAATCAGGACCAGCATGACCTTTTACTCACCTTCAATAGTCCAAACACATCCCTGCTACAGCCTTCCCCTGGAAAAGTTAAAGCCTATTTTCTCCACAACCATCTCACAGCTCCTTGGCTCTCGCTCGGGGCCCAGCTAGTCTGTTGCAGTCCCTTAGTTTGCTGCTGTGGCTTCAGACAATATCTGCCTCACCTTGGACTTTTGGGTGATGATCAGGCTTTTGAAAGCCCTTCTTGTTTGTGTTGTGCACACTCAGCATGGCCCAGAGCACCAGGCTCCTATCCCTGCAGCTCCCAGGAGCTCCTGCTTGCCCTACTACCCTGAACATCTTTCCTGCTCCTCAGCTGCTGCTCTCCTCCTTTCTGCCCTTTTCTTTCTTTGAATACTAATATATATGTATAAAAAACTCCAACAACTTGTAGAGCTTATTCTACGGAAATCTGACCAACAACCTACAGTCAAGCTGGTAGGTACAAGCTGAGGAGAACTGGTATTGAACAGCCAGTGATTGCCTGGTGTATCAGCTCTTTGGGTTCTCCTTAGATGATCTTCGAGTAGACCAAGCTTGGATTTCTTGGTGTATAGTTAAACCATTGTTGTTTCTCCCTGTGGCTTTCCTTCTGTGTGTTGTTTAACATCTGACATACAGCAATTCTTCATCTAAGTATGTTTTCTTGTGCATCTTTTCCTGTAGGCAGAACTCATCTTGTGGTTGAAGGTCTGCTTCACAGACCTCATGCTCTGAGGCTTGTTGTCTGTCTTCAAAATGGCATAATCTGTAACAAATGTACCATGTAAGTAAGTTAAAAACACATTGATCTTTATTCCTACTCGGTCTGTGAATGCTTGATAGGCAAAGAAATATTCAGGAAGCCAGCATCATAAAACTCTTGTGAGCACAAAAGCTAAAACCCTACTGTTAAGCCACTAGTACAAAAGACTTGACCCCATAAGGACAGATAAATCTGCGTATCACATAAATTCCCTCTCTGGACACTAATGCTCAGATTCACTGCTTCCAAATACTTCAGAGTGTAACATATATATTTTTTTCTTTCACATAAAGGTCTGTCTCAGCATGACATCATGGCATTTACTCCTTCTGTCTGCTGCATGTCTATACTAAAGTTAACTGTAAATTCAGTCTTGTAACTAAGTTTAACTTGCAGAAGGATACATATTCTTCAAGGAAGTTTATGACATTTTCTGAGGTTTAGTTCTCTTTCAAATGGCCTCATTTAAAATACTAGACTATAAGGCAGTCTTCAGCAGCGAAACTCATAACCTTTCATGTTTCTGCACGGATGTAAAGAAGCTGATACTCTGATTGGTTTCCTACACAAGTCTCTGGAGAGATAAATACAGCAAGGGAAATAGCAAAGACCTTGCTGTACAATAATCTGTTTCAGTAAAGTCTGCTCTATAAGAAGGATTAAAGAACTGTGACCAGGATCAAGTAAAATGTGAGCATAGGATTGCTAGATAGGAGAGGAGCAAAATCACTATGACTGGTATTCTGCTGAAGTCTAGAAGAATTCACAATATCCTCTGGGCATCTATTGCAATGACCAAACAAATGCCTTTGTGTTGGTGTTTTTTTGTTTTTTTTTTAAGCCTATTAATTAGCTTAACCTGGTGGTTACTCTCTGCCCCTCCTTCAGCCCCCTTTCTCCAGTAGCATTAAAGCTATTTTCATAAAGGTAGTTTTTGATGAGATTTGGTTGAATAAGTCCAAATAGCTTAATTCCTTTTGGTTCTGACTCACTGATGAACTCAAATATCTCCAAATAGTTATGTCCGGAAATATTTCCATTAAAACAAACTTACTTTGTCTTGTCACAGATCATCAGCAGACCAAGTTTTCCAAGTTATCTTCTCAGGTTGTCTCTGACCCTGCCATGTAAGATTGCTACAAGTTACTTACTTGTATCTCAGGATCACCCTACAAGGAGGTGTTTCCAAGCATCTTTCTCATTAAGAAATGGCAAAGCTTTCTATCCTTGCCTTCTTGCTGGATTATGTTTTTGACAGTCCTGTTTGAAAAGTATAAGTCTCAAATTGCTTAGGGTCAGGCTTTATCTTGGAGTATGACAGGAGCATGAAACAGGATCTCTCTGGAACTAGTAATTTATGCTGTGGTTTACTTTCTGCTGAGAGACCAGAATAAATTAGTCTAATTTACATCAAGACAATATTTAGTTTAGATATTAGGAAAAGCTTTCTTTCTAGGGTAAATGCAGCATGCACATTTGTAGAGCATCTTGGGTTAAGTTCATGCAAGCAAATTGTATATGTGGGGGTCTGGAGACAGGGGACTGTGTCTTGGTGCAAGGAGGGATAGGGTAGATGATAAGTTTTCAGCCTGGTGTTTGTCTCTGCCTTGCCCAAAAGCTCATTCATGAGGGTGCTAGGGTGACTTTTTCTGGTGCAGCAATGGTCTGCTCTGGGCCAAAGTCTTCCTCAGCTCACCCTTACCACGTGGGTCCAGGGCCGCTGTAGGGGCAGAAGGAAGAAGCTGGGTAGGTGCAGCTCATCCCACACTGTGATAAACTGGGGTTTCTGCACCCACAGCCTGGGTCCCCAGACACCAGGGGAGGTGCGGTGGGATGCCAAACTCACCCATCCTCAGAGGACTAAGTTAAACGTCTCACTGAGGGCTGTCCTACGTGACCCCTTGAGCACCTTCTGGTTCTGCATTTCAATGATTCCATTACACAATAAGCCAGGAAAAAAATAAAGCTCCATAAATACATCACCTATGACCCTGGAAATGGTAGTTTTGCAGAACTGCTTTCCTGTGTTTTTCATTCAAGGCGCATTGTGCTGTTCATTACAGTATGTCAGTGTGACAGTAGCATTATTCTCTTATTTACAGTTCTTCCTTTCTCTTCAGCAGTGAAAATGAAAAGGAAATCAATGCCATTAAAGAGAATAATGACAAACTCACCTCCTGCAAGGTCTGTGCTCATATATTTATTTTTTTCTGAATTCTCATCTCTGAATGTACTTGTACAGATGTGATGGAAGAATGGAGGAAAACTCCAGGAAAGCGTCACTGCAAAAGAGAGAAATACTGTGGTAGGCCACTGCATTTGCAAAAGGTTGAGAAAAATCTGGTGTCCTGCATCCCCCTCCACCCCCCTGGCCTTTACAAAAATCTGCTGTATGATTAGAAATGTCAGGGAAGAAGCTCAAGAAAGATCAAACTAAATGACACAGGAGACAAGGGTAGCTAGTACAATTCTGTACCAATCAAACAACACTCAAACTTCAGTAACATCATTGTGTCTTTCAGTCAATCTGTGCATCACACTGTGAAGCCTCGGATCAAAGGGCTGTTAAAAATCCACCAAGGAAGTTCTCCATCAGGCAAGAGCCTGTGGTCTCTCACGATTTATTAAGTCAGAGCAGCACCTAACACTGAACTGTGCCAGCAGGGCAGTATTTCATTGCCCTTTCTGCGCAATTCTGAACTAAAACCCTTTTATGAATTTCCAGATTGTGAGCAGAGTGTACAAGGAAAAGCACAACGTTTGGAAACCACTTGGGCTTTCAGAAGTGAGAAGGCTGCAGCGTGACTCTGTGTTCTCTGCAAGAGCCTTGTTCCTCTGTGCTGCGTTGCTCAGTGAAATATATTGACTGCTCAGTTCTTCCTGAGCGTGAATTTTACTGAGGAACAAAACAACAGGGACAGAGGGCAGTGTGTATATCCAGCACAATGCCTTTGCTCTAATGAGTGGGGCAGCATTTTTGAGTTGCTGACTATAAAGGATGAAACAAATCCTATTTGCATACTACTCTCAGGGAGGGTTTTTTGTTAGTGAAGTTCACCCTCTTTGTACTGTTCCAGTCACTACCTCTGAAACAACCCTGCTGGGCTGACGGGAAGCAATTTAGATGGGCTCAAAAATGGTTCAGTGAGATGAAAATTTTCAATGGATAATTACCGGGCCAATATTTCATAGGTCTGACTGCTTGCTAATTAACATACCTTGACTAGATATGCCTGCAGCCAAAGTAGAGCCCATTAAGGAGTGAGCTACCAAATTATGTAGTAAATACTGTGCAGTAACTTCATCCAAAAACAGGCTGCCTATGTGTGATATGGCTTGGAGGTGCTATATTTTGGCTGAATGAAAGGAAATCTAAACTGAGCTGAAAAGGAGAAAGGTGCAGAAGGTGCCTGTGAGTGTGATTGGGGAGCTGAATGCTGATCACAGGGGAGGAGAACAACATCAGGGCAGACAGTGATGGGTGTGGGCTGTAATCCAAGGTTAAACATGGAGAAGACCACCTAGAGCAAATGATGGTACTGGCACAGGAGCAGAAAGCAATAGGTTTTGGCATGGTTCATAACCATTACAGTAACGAAGCTGCACAGCAGGGTCCTGGCCAGCTGCACACGCTTGCGGAGTCAGGACATCTATGGTCCCCAAAGGAAAGAAGAGCATATAAAGGGCTGTCGTATGCGAAGTGTGTGTGTGTGTTTGTGTGAGACAGAGAGAGAGAAAAAGGGCTTAGTTAGCCTCTCTTGCTGAGAAGGAAAATTGCTGTTGGCCTCCCCGTTGAAAGAACAGAGTCTGCAATTGTTGGTGCAATAATTTCATTACAGCATGTTCAGGTACCTGGTGATGATGCTCCTGATGTACAGAGGTTGCACATCTTGCAAGGGAATTTGTTGAGACTTTCCTAGTAAGCACTACATCCTGTATCCTCAGCACATTTCATACATCATGGCTGGTTTCCCCTGGGACAAAATATTTCTGTTTCAGCTGCATTACCCAAGAAATACACCTGCTCCTTTATGTAATCAGCACCATCTCTGCAGAAGAGTAAATAGTTACGCATTTACCTGACATGGCAGATGTTAAACATGCTTGTAAAATGGCAAGTAACAACTGAGAATTAGCTTTGCAAAACCCTCAATAAATGTTATAAATAAATAAAATAGGTAAAAGACACAGCTTTGTGCAGTTTTCTCTGTTCATTTGCATTTGTTATGCTCATGAGTAGCAGAGTCCCAGATAATCTGTGCACATGTGGAAGTGTATATGTTTTTACACGCTTTTAACCATTTGTCCTAAACGCCCGTAGAACCACTCTGTGTTGGGTATGTATGTACGTATTCATAAATATAAGGGGAGATAATCTGCATGTATGTATACCTGTGTGGTGTGTAAGGCTGTCAAAGGAGGAGGAGAGAAAGTAGATTCACTGCCACTTTACTGCCGTTTTTGAAACATTTTCATTGCTACCTTCAAAATGCTGCCAGTGCTTCAATTTGATGGAAGACTTTGCTGAGGAGCAAGACGGGAGTCACCAGCAGCTTGATGGTACCTTGTCTCTATGAGACCAAATGTCTCCTGGCTCACAGTATCTAAGCTCAGCAGTCACTGGCAGCTGGAGGAAAAAGTATATCCTTGCCTTCTTCATAGCCTTGCAAACTTCTATAATCTTGCATGCGAGTGTGCGATCATACCATACTCTTATTTTTTCCCCCCGCTACCTCAAATGTTCTCCATGTGGGCAGAGGACAGATGTGCTTAAGGACCTTAATTTTCCTGGAAACAAGCTGTTATGTTCTCTTCTCACATAATAACACATTCATGTTACAGACAATATATATATATATATATACTGTGTGTGATTTTACATGTACAGTATATATACACGTGTAATCTCTTACATATATGCACATGGACTCACATTTGTGTGCATACCTGCATCATTTTCTAAAGACTGGACACATGTAATTTTAAAATTAAAAACTATAAATGTTTTGTATTTAAATAATACAAAAACTATTTCTGTTCTATAGTACATAATGTTGATATGGATGATTCCATAGGATTTTAGAGGCATATGTGTTGTGATGCCTCCTGTAAACACGCTTACCTTATATAAGGCATGATCACATTTTTGTATATGTGTATAACATAATTCTGCAATACAGGAGTATATATACATTTAAATATGCTTTTAGACTAACACCACCAGGCATCAGGCTAAGTTGTTTTCAGCAGTTGGATGCTAGTTTGAAAGCTAAGGCACCACATATGCTGTTTATGCAACACAGCTACTATAGGAGAGAGAGATGATGTTTAAAAACTGTAAAAAGATGCTTCAGCAGCTGTGTTATCAGCCAGTGAGCGTGGCATTCCCTTGCTGCTCCCTTCAGCCACAGAAGACTGTAATTCAATAGCATGCAAATCCTTTGCTGCCTGAAGCAGCCAGGCAGCAGGCCCAGAGGTCCTTTCAAATCAGGGTTTTTACAGTTCCTAAGCCACAGGAGATGCTGGTGCTCTTCTGCTTCGTGAAGACAAGCAAAACTGCAGCAACACAAAATTGTGGGAGGAACAGCTCAGGAAGAAGCTCAGCATAGCAGAGAAATGGGGACAAAACCCCTGCCCTTTACATTATTATATAGTAACACAAGTAATACGACAGTCATGGAGATTCTCACCCTTTCTTTACCATAGTGGGGTTACTGGCCATCCTCACACATGATCCTGCCTCAGCCCTTCCGGGAAAAAAGGGGGTTAATACCCTTTTCTGCCATCTCTGCCCTCAGACCTGTGTTTATCTGTGTCTTGTCCGGGGATAGCGCTGGTCACTCAGCATTCCTGCGGCTGAGAAGGGGTGGGAACCTCTCAGTACAAGAAGTCCTTAAGGAGACCCTCACCTTCATACAGGAGCAGGAGGGAGCAGCCCCCGGCAAGGCAGCATCGCAGAAACTCCTTTCCACCTCCAGTATGCTTTTTGAAAGAAGCAACCTTTGTTAAGGCTTATCCTGCTGTAGCTGCCCGTATCTGAGTGTTGCAGCCCCTTTCAGACTGGACAGTCACAGGGACCTGTTTCCTACCCGCGTCTGCTGTTCTTCAAGGGAAATAAATAAAACTTTTCTCATTGTTGCCAGGGACCTCTAAGCAAGGTGCCTCTCCGAGTGCTGTGACCACGTGTGCAGATAGGCATGTTCAAAATGAATTTGCCTCCCCCCTGTTTCCTACAGATTAAATTCCCGTTACTGATGAAATGAGCTTTTCTGCCAGCTAGACTGAACCTTCAGTTTGTGCTCTGTTTACTTTAAGAAGAGGTTAAAATGGTTATATAATAGAAAATACTGCATTTTCCTTTGTTGTGTATGGCAAGTTGTTATTTAGGACCCAATCCAGCAAAGCAGGAGCTCTTGCTACCCCATTGGGAAGGCAGAAGTAGCATTACACTGCTTGCATTTTAAAAGTTGTATATGCTCCTAAATGATCTGCCTGGATAGGTACCTCACTGGTGTCACTGGAAAGTGGATGAAAAACACTGCTTTTGTATGGCTGCATTACATTTTGTATGTATGTAAAAGATTGCAGGATGCAGAGCAGTGTGGAGTCAGAGCCATTCTGCTTTGTTTTTCAAAATCTTTTCTGTGTGTGACCTGTAAGCTATGATGTGCTACCACTTGCATAAAATCTGCAAAGAGTACAGTCTTGTGAGTCATATTTGTGTTTCAGCATGATTTAAAATCTCCTCTCTACCAATGGGTTGAATAACTGGTACCATCCATTAGCTGAACTTAAGTATGGGATGACCAATAAAACATGAAATTCTGTAAGTACCTTGTGCTCAGAGCATGTAAGGACGTAACAGAGGAAGCGCCTCTGATAAAAGGCTGTGTTCTTATGATGAGAGTTTTCCAGTTCTTTCCTTTCCCGATCTCTTCATTCTCCTCCTAAGAGAGGGTGACTGCTGGATACATAAACCTTTATGGTTGTTTCTTTTTTGTTTTTGGTCGTAACTTCTTGCAATGCACTGAGACAGTCACATTCTGGTCTCCCCACCCACAGCACTGTTATGAAAGAGGTGGGGGGCTGAGCCGGACTGAGCGCAGAGCGATCCATCCACCATCCACCAGCACAGCACAAAGCAGCCTGGAGGGTCTCTTACTGCAGTGCTCAGGGGCTCAGCCACACTACTGACAGACAAATAACAATAAATCAGGCCCAAAAAGAAACATATTTTCTAGGTTTTCTCGTGCTCTACCTCATGCTCATACTAATGCTGGCAGAAAAAACCTACTCTTTCTTGGTTTTCTAGGAAGGTTTTGTTGGGTATGACAGTGCTGTAACTGCTGTTTGTGGATAATAGGTTTAAATGTGCAATAAGCTTTGTATTGCTGCAATGTGCTCCAATCCTTTACTTTACTAGGAGATTTTAAAGATGCACCTCAACTCATTTACTCCACTGGATGATCATAGACTTAAGGATACAAAAAGGATTTCCGAATGTTGATGCTTTGCTCTGTTAGATATTGCCTAAAGAGATATTTCCTGTTTCTTCTCCTCTGTGACAGGATTTCTTTGTTACTTTAGAATTTGGATTGTGTACTGTTTTGAGTTTGGACTTGCAGGACTCTTCAACAGCAAAATCAAAATACCTAGTGGTTCTTCTGCCTGATTAAAGAGCTACCATGAATATAATTCTAATTCTTCAGTTAAAAATGTGAAATGAAACTATACACAAGTCTGCATTTTCACTAGTATGCAGGTATATTTTATAAGCTAGTCCAAAAATACTTCTGAAGATCTCTGGTTGGGGAGGAGTGGCTGGAGAGCTGCCTGGCGGAAAAGGACCTGGGGGTGTTGGTTGACAGCTGCCTGAACATGAGCCAGCAGTGTGCTAACGTGGCCAAGAGGGCCAATGGCATCCTGGCTTGTATCAGGAATAGTGTGGCCAGCAGGACCAGGGAGGTGACAGTGCCCCTGTACTCGGCACTGGAGAGGCCACACCTTGAGTACTGTGTTCAATTTTGGGCCCCTCACTACAAGGAGGACATTGAGGTGCTGGAGTGTGTCCAAAGAAGGGCAACGAAGCTGGTGAAGGGTCTAGAGCACAAATCTTATGAGGCGTGGCTGAGGGAGCTGGGGTTGTTTAGCCTGGAGCAGAGGAGGCTGAGGGGAGACCTTATTGCTCTCTACAACTACCTGAAAGGAGGTTGTAGCGAGGTGGGGGTCGGTCTCTTCTCCCTAGTAACGAGTGATAGGATGAGAGGAAACGGCCTCAAGCTGCACCAGGGGAGGTTCAGGTTAGATATTAGGAAAAACTTCTTCACCGAAAGGGTGGTCAAGCATTGGAACAGGCTGCCCAGGGAAGTGGTTGAGTCTCTATCCCTGGAGGTATTTAAAGAACGGATAGATGTGCTGCTTGAGGACATGGTATAGTGGTGGACTTGGCAGTGCTAGGTTAATGGTTGGACTCGATGATCTTAAGGGTCTTTTCCAACCTTAACGATTCTATGATTCTATGATACTGACTTTGTAGACCATTTCTCAGACTCATGAGGTGCCAGTGTACACCAACATCTTGCTCTGATAGTTTGTGGCTTCTTTGAATAGACAACAAACAGCCTCTTGTTGTACTGGGACAGAGCTCTGCTGTGCCACCCGCTGGGACGTATCCTGCCTCTCAGTTCTTCTCCTGATCCCACGTTTGCAGTGTGAGAGTTTGGCAGCTGGCCCGCAGCAGGAGGGAAATGCCAGATCCAGAAGGACTCCCTGCTCCTCCCCGCTCTCCGTTAGCTGTGGGTACTGCCTGCTGTGTTGCAACAACGTTGAGAGGTACCTGGTGGTAAAATTACTGACTGCTGTGGACTGCAGAGCTACAAATAAGGCAGACACAATTTTCTTCAGCTCTCACCAGAGCACACAAGCTTTACGACCAGATGTTGGTTACTTGATATTTCCAGCCTCTCTGAGCTGGAGAATGAGTTTTCAAAGAGTTGTCTGAGTGTTGCCAACTCTGCTCCAGGTGAGGAAGAGTGCCTTCAGTTTTTAGGCAAGCCTTCAGTTTAATCTGAAAGGCCCAACAAGCTATTGCAATGTCATTTCTTCAAAAGTCACATCCAGCCACGCTTCCAGCTTCTACTGGAATGCAAACACTTCCACTATTTTCTAGGGAAAAGGAAAGCAAATCTATCTTTTTTTTGTCTTAAATAAACTGATTGTGAGATAAACCTAAAAAATGAGGGTGGCTTTGAAAAGCGTTAATTCATCGTTTTCATTTTGTGTTTGGGATATTGCACAGGTCCATCAGTAAACAATTGCTCTCTGATTTCAATTTCTATTTTATTCAACTGCACATGTTTTATCAAAGTCACACAGAGGTATGTGTACAACAAGATGCCTCCATGACAGAAAATATGAAGAATCGGAAAGATTAATGTAATGGTAAAGTATAATACAGTGCCAAAAATAACAGTTCTTTGAATGTATGTTTAACAGATGAGCTGCTCATTCTACAATAGTTGACTGTATAAGGCTATTTATGCATAAATCACTTAGTTCAGCCTGACTTCTGCATTGATGGGTCATAATTGATCTTTAAAAGTTTTATGAAAGAATCACAGACTGTGAAATTAAAGGAGGTTCTGTTGTTTAACTTTGCATTTCTATCAAGTGCCAGGAGTATCACAAGAGTAGAAAAATACCTATTTTCTCCCGAGAAAGAACATTTTATAGGTAGTATTAAATCTGTAATTATATTAATTTATTACTGCAAAATATTTAGTACCATGATATTTTTCACTTTGTATATGGAATTTCTAGAATAAAAGCCAACAACATTGTGACAAACTGATTCACTTTCAGGAGGAATGATGGTAATATTTCATCAGCATCATACGTGAGTTGCACGGCTATTCTTTCAGAACAGCATTAGACAACTCAGGCATTGGAGAGATCTGGGTCTTGTACCTATGGGCTACCTGCCTTGCAGGCTTCATATGGTGTTATTTAGGAAATTGAATCTGGTCAGGTTGGGATAAATGGGAAAACTTTTTCTTGTTCCCCTCATTTTGGGAGCAAATGGACAAGGGAAGAGGAATGGATAGAATCACACAGCTCTTCCACTGGCCAATGTGGGTGTGATAATTTAGCACAAATACATTCCAGCAATGAATCCCTTTCCTCTGGGAGCTAGGAAGGAACAATGGTCTCCTGAACCACAGAATCCATTCCCACAGTATTCATGCCAGTACAACAGCACTTTGCTATTGACTGTGTCCTTGTGACAAAATGAAGGCATTAGTTGTTGCTGTACTAGAGATCGTGATTAAGATGCTGATGATAGCCTTCTGCTACCTTCATAGTTTTAATGAATGCACCAGTTTCCTCACCTCCTTTTGCACCTTAGTTTTGAAATAATTACTCAACAACTTAATCTTCTTTGCTTTCTAGGCTTTTTGTAGGAGGCACTGTATTGAGTAGTCCCTGCACACCTACCCCTTTATTCCTCCAGCTGTTTATTTTTGAACATGTCAAATACTTCTTCTGCACATTTTTCCAAAATGGTTAATGCTTTGAAACTGGAAAACCAGGCAAAGAGCTGTGAGCCAGCCTGGCAATGGCTTTAGCTGTGTATTATGTACTTTAACGTGTATCAGGGCTGAACAGAAGTGGAGAGGGGGATGGAAAATATTCCCAGGGCCCATGTACTTTCATGGACATGAAAAATAAATTGCTTAACCTTTTAGGAGAGCCTTGTGTGCTGCAGTGGCTTACCTCAGACCCCAGTTGCAGATGAAGGAGCCCTTCCTGTGGTTTGAGCCTGCTGGGTTTGCAACGGCTGTGCACAAAGGCCTCCAACGATTTATTCTTATCCTCTTCTGTGATACTCCCAAATCTCTGGGCCCTCCTTGTGGCCAATGTCCTGGTGACCTGCTGGTTCATCCTTAGCCCTCCATGTAGGGATTGGAAAGTGAGGTTGAGGACTCTAAGGAGGATTTGTATGCAGCTGAAAGGGAGCAATCTAGGGCCAAACGTCCTGCAAATAGATCTTGAAGGCACTGCGTACAATTACTATAAATTATTGACACAGAATGGGAAAAACTGCGCTTAATGCATCAAATAAAACAGAATGAAAATAGCTGTCTCCCTCCCTCACACTTTCTTATTCCTGTCACAATTTAACATGGAGTTCCCACCGTGGGCATAACTACAGCAGAAGGACTATTTAACCTAGACAGGGGTTAGTGTACGCAAACACCGCAGTGTGTGATGCAGTGCGATTCATTGCAATGCAGATAGTGCTTTCTTTGGTTAAACCTTTATGCTGTCAGATTGTATTTCCCTACTTTGCATGGTAATTGTCTTCTAATGTTGTTAGGTGGCTGCAATGCCCAGTCAGAGAGTTGTGTGATTCGGGACACTTGCTATGCTGTTCTCTACTGCAAGAAAGTAATTTTAATTTGGTAGGGTTCCTGCAAAGGTTTATTCTGTGCAGTGATCTAACCAGGCATATAAGGAGCATGCCCTCCATCTTGCTCTCCCAATGGATCAGTGTCGGTTGAAAGAAGCAGAGGATTTTCCATAGATGTCCAGAGAAAGTCACAACAGACCTCTTGAAATTCGTACAACAGGTGCATCTGTCAGCAAGAGAGTTCAAAGAAACCTAAAGTGTCACTGTATTGGGACTGGTGACTCAGCTATGGAAAAAAAAAGATGATAACTCTGTAAATAGATGGGATGAATTATACTGAAGGCAAGAACACAGGCTGTAGAGGTACTGGCAGACTAATAGGTGTAATTATCATAATTCTATGGGAATCAGTTGAGTAATGACAGTATCTGTCAGGAAAGTGCAGAAGATCATTCCCAAGCCATTGACAGGGATCCAAGTAGCCTGTAAAGAATTGTCCAAAACCGAGGAAAATGTATTGGATCAAAGAGAAGTTTCAGTAAAATTACATTCATTTAAGTGCACGGTTAAGTGTAAAACATTTGTCTTAAAATCTTCCTTCCTCCCTTGATTAAATCCTGTGGCTGTATAAACTGTGGACTAGCTGTTTGGAATAATTCACCACAGTGCATTTCAGCGTTCCCTCCAATAACCAGCAGAAAAATAAGTGGCCTGTTAGTTTTCAATTTTATAAGATCAGGCCACTAAAGACAGGGGAATGGCCAAAATAGGTGGCAATGCTCAGGCTGCACACCTTGCTCTTAGGTCTGTGATGCTTGCAGCTAGCTTCTTTGTAATAGCAGAGTGTAACACACTGATGTTGCTGTTTCAGAACGATTTCTCAACATGGACAGGTGGTGTTTAAGGAAGCAAATGAGAAGATTGACTCAGCAGGGAATGGTAGAGTCAGAAGACAGATCACAGGTGTCCTGTTGTATAGGGATGGAGAATGGGACAGTCATGTCCAATTACTGCCCAGTATTGTGGCTGCAGGAATACCTTCTCACCAGCCACATGCTCCAAGCAATGATCATGTACACCCTTCATCTGTTCAAGTGGGTGCTTTAGCATGGTGAAAGCTGAGCTTTCTCTTGTAAATGCATCTTCCTTCAGTTGCTGATGTTGGCACGTTTTGTTGTTTGCTGTGGTTGAGACTCAGTTAAAACATGACAGGCTTTGATAGACTGCCTCAATTTTTTATTTTTTTTTCTTTTCTTGATAACACCTATTGTATTTTGCAGTACTTATAAAAAATGAAGGCTGCTTGGTCATACTATGAACCGGTCAGAAGAGAAACATGACATACACAGAAAATGGATATTGTTTATGGATTTGATAATGTTGGCTCAAATGTCTGCATAGAAAGTTCCCTTTTGATTTTTGTCAGAATCACAGTCACATCAAATGGATTTTAAGTTCCACCTCAGGTAAATTATTCACCTCAGGGACTTTGCCAAAACTTTTAAACAGGGGTAGAAAAAGCAGAATTTATGATCTGCCAGAGGAGGCTCAGTAAATCCCAAAGGAGCCGGTGCCTCTTTGAATGCAATACATTTTCAGCCGCTGTTTTCCAGGCTCTGCTTTCTACTTTCTAATTTGGTAATTTCCTCTACACGCTTCTGTTTTTGCTCCACTGAGCCTGCACCATGGGAATGAACTGGCTTTGCTTTCCATGCAGGCAGGCTAAAGTTTACTTGGAAAGTGTGGCTGGGAGGCACTGACATCACTGTAGCCCGCAGTCACGGCATCCCCGCAAAGTGCATATTGCTGTTCTCACTTTACGGCTGGGGAAACGAAAGCAGGGGAGTGAAGGGATTTGCCTAAGGCCACGTAATGAATCAGTTGCTGTGTCGGATTAGTTACAGCTCAGGACTTCCCTGCTGCCAACCCTGCGCTCACTCCAGCAGCACACTGTTTCCAGTGCCACAGGGAGACACAAGATTGTTTTTACCCTGCTACGTTTTAGAGGACATGCAGGTGGCCTTGTGTATACTCATGATCAAAAATAATTCTGCTGCCAATTGTTTTAAGAGACTTTGGTCTCCTAACGCAAGGCGGCAGCTCTGGAGCAAATTGTTTCTGCTTGCATGGTTCTTGACACTGTGAATTTTATGTCATTGCATAGAGGTTTTGATATCTTAATTATGTTTTTTGGTAATATAATATAGGTTGACAAAAATGTGCTGGGGTAAGCCACGGAAGTCTGGATTTCTTTCCATATTCTTTATT
This sequence comes from Nipponia nippon, assembly GCF_047370975.1. Taxonomy (NCBI): domain Eukaryota; kingdom Metazoa; phylum Chordata; class Aves; order Pelecaniformes; family Threskiornithidae; genus Nipponia; species Nipponia nippon. Next base: position 98,561,503 of record NW_028262358.1, on the reverse strand, counting down.
CAAACACAAAAAGTAGAAGTATATGTGTCTTGAGACACAAACCAAAAGCTAGGGTAAAAGTAGACCTGTGCGTGATACAACATGAGATAGATAGTTAATCATCTCATGTACTTTTACTGAACAAGACTGACACAGAGCAAGGCCATCATCCTACAAATGCTTCCTCCTTGACATGAGCCCACTTAGAATCACAGAATAGTTTGGGTTGGAAGGGACTTTCAAAGGCCATCTAGTCCAACTCCCCTGCAATGAGCAGGGATTTCTCGGTCTTTGCTGGGCTGACAAAGAGCAGTAAATAGTACAGCCAGCAGCAAGTGTTTGGAGCATCGTTATCCCAGGCTCCTCTGCCTACCCACCAGGACAGCTGTGTGTTTGCTCTAGCGGCTGGGAAGGGTTGCAGGAAAGGGTATATCTACACATTTGGACATGGAAGCACTACTGTGCTTAGACAAAAACAACAGAAAATGTGAGATGTACATGTTTTGACAAGAAAACCAATAGCTAGAGTGTGAGCAGAGCTGCCTATGACATGCACTGGAACATGTATCTAAATAGAGCACATTTCAGGAATAAGGGCGTAGCAGGGAGAAGCCATAGAGGCAGCAGAAAATTTCTGAAAGGCAGAGATGCATGGCAAGAAGAGGAAGAAAAGGATTTGCTCCTGCAAGGTGCTGAGCACCCTTAATGCCCACTGAGTTCAGAGGAAGAAGGAAAAATCCTGCAGTCATGTCTATGTCAAGTTTGAAGTGTCTTAAGTGCTCCTGAAATTTCCTTCTTACAGTTACTGCCATTTCACTGCAAGCAGCCTAACGCGAGCAGATCCACTGCACTTTTTTTCGTCTGATCTTTGCAATGCTAAATTGTTATATCTTTCTGATCATGTGTTCTGACAAAGCTCATCCAGGAGTGTACAGCAAAAAAGGTGACTTTTGCTGATGTCATTTTTATTGCCTCAGTGAATAATATCAGAGAGAATTTTCCATCCCTGAAACCCTGTTTCTGGCTGGCCCACATCGTAATGTCAGCTCTATAATGTTTTGCTCCCTAAGAATGACATTATTAAAATATGCAATGGCTTAAGTAGGACTCTCTTCATAGTCAGGATGTTCTGATAAAACGCCTATCTTTAGGTCCATACAAATATATATTATTGTTTGTACACATGAAAAACACAACTAATCAAACTGCATGATAATTTTATATCCAGGATATAAAAGATGAAGTGTTCACCTATGTCTGTAAAGAGTGAAATCAGCTTGCCTTCAGGCTCTTCCGCACCTCCATTTCAGTCAGTGGCATGTGAGCAGGGAGGGTGGGATCAAGCCCTACAATAGCCAGAGGACTGGCACTGCTATATGCAGAAATTTCATTTACGTTGTTCCCAGCTGGAATGGCATGTGTTCCTCTGTGCCTGCAGATGACTGGTTACCCTGAAATTGCCTTGCTACGTGTGGCTTTTTTCATAGCAGTGAGATAACTCAGAGCTCTGCGTGAAAAGCAGCACTCCATCACACCTGTATGGACTTGTGACACTATCAGGATGGTTTTTGTTTGTCAAGCAGTCAGTGCATTGCATGGAGGCAAAGATCCGTCATTTCTGGCAGATGCAATCTTGCTCTGCAGTCCTGTTTTATGCAGAAACAAAAAAAGTCTTCATTTCCATTACTGCACTGTTATGAAACATCTGAAAACAGCACAAGCCAACCAAACAGATGAAAACTCCATGTACACAGTGTTTAAAAAGTGAACATTGCAGAGGTTTTCCTTTTGCAGGGTGGCGTATGACTAGCTCTACAGTAATGTAAGTGATTTATTCAAAAGGGGATTGAAGGGCTGTTTCTTCTAGTCTCCCTTGATGTGCACAGGCTTCTGATTTTGCATAGCTGGACTGCAACATATTGCTGGCTGCCACTGCTCTGACACAGTGCAAGTTGTTAATTACAGCCACTTCCATGGGACAGGTTCTCTGTAATCTGGAGACATGACTTCTTCAGCCATTAAATATATGAGATCAGCAAACACAAATCCTTCTGAGTAAAATGTCTTCTCCTGCATAAACCTGAAGTGCATCATACATAAGTGCAAATATATATATATATAAATAATACAAAAATATGTATATGCAGCTACGAAATACAGTGTTTAGAAGTAATGTAATTATTAGGCTGTTATGTTAAAGGTCATGCAACTTTAGAACTTCACAGTAAAAATGTAAGCATGACTTCAGTATTACATCAATTAGATATTTTTTCTGTTATATATTATTATCTCTGTATTGCATATGAGACATTTTTATGAAATGGTGTTAATTTGTTTTGGGCCAACTCATTTTATATATGGGGCACCACTTTAGCACAATGCCTGCTTCAGATAGTGGTATTTATTCTTTGGTAGGAATTTCTAGGGATCTTACTGTATGGTTTTTATGCTTTTTAAAAAATGAAGTTTCTTCACAATTAATTTTTTTTGTAAAAGTCTGAAATCATCTAGCCCCCAAATGACCATGGCTTTCTAAAATATGATGCTATGAACCACACCCATTGCCAAGTCTCAGCATGAAATTAATGTTGAGGGTTGAATGCAGGCAGGCCTCTGGCCATGCACTGAGCTGATGGCATGTTTACAGTAGGCCTTTTTTTTTCTTCAGGGCTGTAGCATTATCTTTCACTTACTTCCAGAAAATGCTGTGTTTTGCCACGGTAGCTCTCTGCTGGGCTACCGTTTCAGGATGACAAAGAAGGAAGGTCAGAAAAGCAGCTGAACAAGCGAGTTTGTCTTAGAGCCCAGAGAAGGCCTTTCATTCATGGGAGCATCACACATCTCTCCGTTGTTGTTATTATTATTAGCAGCAGCAGCCCCACAGAAATCTGAGGTACGTATCAATGCATGTGCTGTACTTTCAGAAGTATTAACACTTTTTTTGTCAGAGACACTTCTGTCAATATAATTGTCCTCATGGTGGTGAACAAGTCAATCAGTCCTGAATCCTGGACACATTGAAATAACAAATTAAAGGAAAAAAGGAATAATTTTTGTAGGTGGAATGAAGAACAGATCTCAAAATTGCACAGACAAGCTAAAACGAAAGGAATAGAACAGAACAGAATGGAATAGAATAGAAAAAAGTAGAATAGGATAGACTAGACTAGACTAGACTAAAATAGAAAGGGTGAGTGAACATCATCCACATATTGTTTTAATACAATATCCACCTGAAAGGACATGCAGACAAGTACCTATACTCTCAGATTTTTAAATTTTAATTCTTTTTTTTAATAATATTGTTGCTCCATTGATACTGTATGCAGTCATGGTAGCTTGGAGTTATAAGAAGCCTGAACTCTAGCTTCTCTGTGACAGAGAAATAATTTTTTTGGAGTGTTGGAGACATAACATGAGTTTGGTGGGTTGCTGAAGAGGAAAGTTATTGTCTGTGGTCTTTTATTGTAAGAAGCTGGGCCTGAGCTGACTAATATGGGAGAAGTAATGCCCAGTAAAGTAAGCTTCAATTTTATAGTGGAGATATTGCTAATACTTGGAAAAGAAAGTTGAAGGTTAAGAAGCAGGAGGCACTGAGCAGAAGGCATCCTATGGTAGTGTTTAGGGAGTATCAGGTGGCTTGATGCTCAAAGACATTGACTGTTGAGAGTAGGGAAATGCAAGGGATCTGGAGCAAGCAAGAAATATATAAAATGAGTCATCTGTTGTCTGTTAACATTTTTTTCTAGATTTTGTGTGGTTAATGCACAATACTATTTCCTATTCTGCTCACAATTTGTGTGTGTTAGGTCTAATGTAAGCACATAGAGAAACCTGTAAGTATAACTGTTTCCTATCAATAGTTTATTTGCCAATGTGTGTGATCTGTGGAAATAATTGCTTGAGAGTGTTTTTATGGGAATGTTTTTGTCTTATTCAGTACTAAGGTAATTATGATTATTGCTGGAAACTTCCTAACAATCGATTTATTTAAAAGTAATGCATTGCCCTTGATGGGATTTTATGCAGGCTCTGAGAGATATAAATGAACCTTGACAGCAGCAAGTGAAAAAACTTGATCTGCATTCCTGCAATTTTCAGCTACTCGTAGTGGGCTGTCTACACTGGTGCAATAAGCATATCCATGTCATAGGACAGAGTTCCAAATAATGCAGTCTTTGAGTACACGTTCAAACCACTTTACAGGCCCAACAGTCATTTCAGGCACCCTCTTCTGAAGAAATAACCATTGACAAACTCTCAGCCTTATTTCAAATGTGTAGTACGACCTGGAGCTCTGGAAACTTTCTTGTTTAGATGGTGTTATAGAGAGTTATTACAGAAATTTTAAGCCTGGGAATGTCTGGGTGTGGAAATACTGAGGGAAAGTCAGAAGAAGGGTTGCGAGAATGGCATGTGTTGATGGCCTGCAAGATCCTAGCACACATCTACCTGCAGCATCCCACTAAGACTGGGAGACAAAGGGCAATGGGTAAATCCTGATGGAGGTGGAGACGGGGATGGAGAAACTGACAGTTCCTAATGGGTACCAAAAGGTGTATCTAAAGCCAGCACATGGTCACCAGCATAAGAGGAACCCAGATGTGAGAAGGACTTGACAGCTGGTGTCCCTTGTCTCCCACATTTTTGCAAGGACACCTAGACACAGCACCTGCATATACATGGCCTCTTGCCTGGATGCCAGACACATGACTTGGGCTCACACATCTTGATGTTGTGAGTATGTGGATATGAGAAGGTGAGTATGAATGAATGAAATGGGTTTTGTTTAAAAATAAAATCCTGTCTCCCTCCTGTAAGGTCCTGCATTGTGATTGCCTACGTGGCTGCTACAATACTGCGACATTATTTCCTACAGTGGTGCCTGCTGTTCTGTGCGATTAATGTATTCTGTAGATGAGAAGAAAATCAGGCTCTATATTTAAAACAATGTGCTTATTGTGCCTCTTCTTGGAAATTATATATTGCAGTAACTGTGCAGTATATTTTTTTTAATTTTGGATTGTATTTATAGAGAACTCTGGAGGAAGTCATAACGAGTGTGGGTGGATCCTGTAGGAGGTGAACCGAGTACGTCTGGTTGTGGAAGATGATGGCAATATTCTTCAGTACAAAGATACAAGGGGCAGAAAGCAACCTGAAGAACAAGACAGATAGGAAGAAGATGCAGGGTCAGCTATGGCCGTCTGACAAGGAGCGACACAGAGTGTGGCTGGGTTAATGATGGGGAAGACCATGCAGAGAACTGCTTGTCCAAGGGATGGTAAGAATATACGACACTTGTAGGGGAGGTAGTATTTCACTGTATAGAGGAGGGACAGGAGGATCCATGTCAGGAATGGCTGAAATGGATCAGATGGACTGAACTGGAGAGAAACTATGGCTTGGGGAAAGGAGGAGATCAGACAGCTGTGCAGAATCTCTTTTCTGTGGTCCTGTGAGATAAACCTCCCTTGGTTTTGGGTAGGAGTGAATAGGACACATACATGAACAGAAAAAGGCATAGTAAGTTTTCTAGTCCCAAGAAAAACATCTAGGGGAACTAAAGATCACTGAAAGAATGATCATTTCTTTGGAGAAGAGATGAATGGAGGGGGAAGTCACTTTTTAATGTAGAACCTGGTTATAGGATTGGGTGTAATATGAAACAACGATGCCCTGCACAGATTGCGTTATAGAAATATCAGCCAGTTTCTGATTCATAAAGCTGAAACAGCACAAGGCTTAAAGGCAATACTAATGCTTCCTTCCTGGCTCTGCTGAGTAAACCCTAAGGTGCTACCATACATGGTCTGCATGTTTGCTTCTGCACGTGGCTCCTCATTGACATAAATCCATAGTATGCCACATGAACATCTCAAGCTTTTGGTCATTCAGGAGCATTACGAAGCAGTGAACCGATTGGATCACACGGAGACAAAAGTCACTGCTGTTTTGGCAGCTGTAATTTTCCTGAACAATTTTCTTTTATGGTAAAATGGAAAGGTGACATATTTTTGTTTCAATTTGAGCACTGATTTGCAACTTAAAATTTCATGGTCAATTGCTTATGTCTAAAAGGGTCTGAAAAAGGCAGTCATGAAAACCAAGCTAGAATAGGCTTAAATTTGCTCTACACGGGTCTCCACATTTCTCTGAAAAGTTTTTAGGACTTTACAGGTTGAAAACATCTGACTTAAAATGATGCTGGAGAAGCCAGACGATGTGTCTAATTTCCCCCCAGCATTTGTAAAAGGAGTCTAAATGAGGTCGGTAGATCTGCACACTCATTTTGTGATGACAGGAGATTTTATTTTTCGGTGGTGTGCCAAGAAGGGTTGAAATAGAATCAGGGTAAGAAAACCTGTAAAGCTTCCTATATTCATTATTCTGGATGGTACGGATACATAACTTAAAAATAATGTATCTTGGATTTCTCTTATTTGCAGTTACTGTTACTTAGAATCATGGGAAGGACTGAATAATTAACAAAAATATGAAAATGTTGTTTTTCAAATCTCCTAGTAGATATGATCAAGCTGGAAGGGAAGATGCAGGTCATTTACTTTACTCAAGGCAATCTGATAATTTCTGCTTTTGTTTATCTTCTGGTTACCTTACTCACTCAGCAGCTACAGCACAAAAACACAGGAACATTCAGTTTTGCCACTCTCTACTTTGGTTTCATTCTTTACAGTGAATAAAAGCTTTTATTTAAAATTAGGAACAAGTGTATTGCTGCTCTATTCTTGCCATTGGATAGATAGGTGTTCAAGTGCAGCTAGGTGTTTGCTCATGTAGTTAGAAGAGTCAGAAACTTCTGTCCCTGTGCTGCCTTTTACATCTGTCCTCTGGGGTTTATATTCTATCACAGTGAATGTAGTGCCTATGGTGGCTCAGTTATTCCTAATCCAGACAAGTTTAAATCTAGCTGGATTAGTTTAACTCAAGACTGAAGGCAGCTGAAATGGATCTCAATGACTTTGTCCTGAAATGGACTATTAACACTGTCACAGTTTGCTTTGGCACATCCATCTGTGGGGACAGGCACCTAGGCAATGCCGTAAATTACTCATGCTAGAGTTGCCAGAGGCTGCTTGATTGCAGACTTATTAATGACAGTGCATTTGTAAGCACAGCTTCCTGCAGTTCTACATCAAAGCAGCTTACAGACACTTAGGCTGTGTCCATACTAGTAAATTAAGTGTGTTCAAGACTGTTGTCTGGCACTGAGAAGGACTGACTTGGAATGACCTCCTAATAATTCGCTATTAAAATCTTTCCTTCACTACCCAGCGTGCCCAGTAAAAGCATCGTTTTCGCTTGTGCTAATTCCTGATTGAGCCCAGAAATTGTCTGGGAGCAGAGGCCGGATCTGTGCCAGTTCCAACAATTCCCTACAGACATAACTGAGTGCCCAGGTATATTTTCTGTGACTGTTCTGTTAACTAGCATAAATATAGTGTAAAGGGTTACACAGCTCTCCTTTGAAGTGTCTGTTTCACTGAGGAGAAGTCAAACTGTGCAACCACCACCACAAAAAAACCAAAGTGCCAAATCTGAGTATAGAACTCAAGTCCTGGCTATAGCACTGAGTTTGGTTTAAGTATTTTGCTCGCTGAGGTCCTAAGGCTGCTTGTTTGTATCCTGGTCATGGTTTACAAAGAGTTTGTCTGCTTCGGCTGGAATTTAGCTGACAATATGTGTGAAGACATGTTCCTGTCATCCACACAGGCTTCCTTGCCATGCACAAATTATTTCCTTCTATGTGACGTTGCAAGTCTCAGATCTAAAAAAATTGTATTCTTTTCACATAAAATATCTTTCTAGCACTGTAGCTACTTCCCTGAGTCTCTTGTGATGTTAGGGATGTTCTACTCATTTTTCATTCTTTTTCTGATATTTTTGTCAGGATTCAATAACGCTTTCACTGTGTCAGTTTTGACATTAAAAAGGTAAAGGAATGAGGGAATTAATCCTTCTTTAAAACCAAATAGAATTGTAAATCCCCTAACTAATTAAATGACTATTCTTCTCATATTTATGATGTGTTTTACTTTTGAAGTGTTTGAGGTGTGCATGCATCACACTGCTCCAGTATCTTTGTATTTGGGCCTAAGACCTCATCAAATACGTGTTTTCCTCTCTGTGTGATGCTGGGTACTGGGATGTCGTGAGATGGAAAGCATCAAGTGTGGATGGTTTCAGAAGCTGGTTTCCTGCAGGCAGGAGCTCCTGCCCATCAAGAGTTACAGCCTGCCTCGGGGTGAGATGTCCTCTGGGTGTGACTCCTGGCTATTGGTTGTTGTGTGCTGCTGTAGTCAGCATGCAGACGGCAGGTAGGTGTGTTTGTGTGAAGGAGACACCCTTGGACTGTGCGGGCTGTCTCGGGTCCTGCTGTTGATCTCATCTCCAGCCCAGCTCCCTAAGTCTTGCTCCTCTTCCAGCTTCAAAACTCACTTTATCTTGGCTGTGATTCCTGACCTGCCTAGAAACACTTGCTCCTGCCTGTTGGCCCTTTGCCTGGTACCTTTGCTTACTGTAGACAAACACTGATTTCTTGAACTTTGGCCAGGACTTTGACAATTCCCTTGCCTTGACCTGCCAAATGTTATGGCTCCTAGGCTGCTGACGGGGTCTGGGCTCCTGGCCACAGCATCTCACGTCAGGTGGGGAAACCAGACAGAAAGGGGGAACCACGGCCTGTCCCCTATAGCATGCCTACCCATCCTCTACAGGCTCTTCCTCTGTTGTGCTGCATAGGTAGGATGGGTTTGCTAAATCCACTGTTTTGATTTTTGCCATCTAGATTGTGTGGGAGAGACAAGCTGGCACATGAGTGTGTTGGACGGGCTGTGAACTGTGTGTGATAAGCAGGTTTTGTGAATCTGTCCGGCTGTGTTAAAATTTCCTGGTAGGAAGAAATATGCCCTTCCATAGCTACCACCAAATTATTTTTCTGACTCCAGAATCAGGAATCTGCTTTCCAGTGACACACTGCTTCTATTACTAATCTTGCAGTGCCTGGCACCGTGGTATATGAACAGCATGGAAATTTTACAGCAAGAAAAATCTGACACCAGGCCAACACTGAATCTTATCTGGTCTGGACACAATACAAAGAGGGGGCTTGAGAATATAATTTGTTGTTGATAACAGAGATATTTCTTAGGATGCCTTACCTTTAAACCAAAATCAGAAATCTAAATTCAAGCAATAATCTGCTTTTTGCTCAGTTTTTTAAATTGTAATTTATGTACCATTTGTTTATTTTATTAGTATTTTTCAAAAAGACTATGAACTCTCTGCTTTTATGGGAAGTCTTGATTTTTGGTAAGGTATTTGTTAAGCAGATCCTAGTGCTGGTGAAAATTTTCCTGAATTTAGGAATCTATTCATACAGTCCAGAGCTTATTAGTGTTTTGTGCCAATTGGCAGCTTTGGACAGGATACAACCCAGTCTGAAACTACTGGGATTTTCCCTGGAGGGTCTCCTTTTTTGGGGGCTTACTGTAATGTCAAATATCAGAAATGAGCACAGCAAGACTTCTTCCTCCATGTTCCCCACATCTGTCCTGAGAATGTCTGACTGCCATTTTGAAGAACACTGTAAAAGTTACAAAATCAGGATACAGAATACCAGCGATGTGGTTACCCATACAACTTCTGGTCTCCTTCTGCTGTGGTTTAATCCCATCTGGCAACTAAGCACTACACAGCTGCTCACTCACTCCCCCACGGTGGGACGGGGGAGAGAATCAGAAGAGTAAAAGTGAGAAAGCTCATGGGTTCAGATAAAGACAGTTTAACAGGTAAAGCAAAAGCCGCACACGCAAGCAAAGCAAAACAAAGAATTCATTCATTACTTCCCATCAGCAGGCAGGTGTTCAGCCATCTCCAGGAAAGCAGGGCTCCATCACATGCAACGATTACTTGAGAAGACAAACACCATCACTCCAAACATCCCCCCTTCCTTCCTCTTCCCCCAGCTTTCTATGCTGAGCATGACGTTGTATGGTATGGGATATCCCTTTGGTCACTTGGGGTCAGCTGTCCCAGCTGTGTCCCCTCCCAGCTTCTTGTGTACCCCCAGCCTACTCGCTGGTGGGGTAGTGTCAGAAGCAGAAGAGGCCTTGACTCTGTGTGAGCACTGCTCAGCAATAATGAAAATATCTCTGTGTTATCAACACTGTTTTCAGCACAATTCCAAAACACAGCCCCATACTAGCTACTATGAAGAAAATTAACTCTATGCCAGCCAAAACCAGCACACCTTCTATACTCAGTGTTATGATCTTTAATTACATAACCATTGATTAAGGGAGTGGAGTGCTGTTTTGGAAAACTGAGTTTTATTCCTGCCTCTACCAGAGAGCTGCCACATGGCACTGGGTAAGTCAATTAAATCGTTAGGCCATGAATGTGTTCCCAGTGTCTTACATCAAGGGACAAATTTGCTAAAGCGGATAATGCTTAACATCTCTAGCTATGCCTGCTAGAACTGTGCTTTCAGCTTGCATAAAATATGAAGGATCATCCTCCTATGTGTTAAACTTGGGAATCAGCAATTAATGAATGTTTTTAACAATTTTGACTTTAATATCTGCCTCAGGTTCCCAACTATTTCGTGCAAGAAGAATAGCATCTAACTTGCAACAACTGTATTGTGGAGAGAAATTAATTAATGCTTCTAAAATGCTCAAATGCAGTGCATCTCAAAGGAAAAACCCAGGAGGAAATAAATAATTCTGTGATCTGTGCAAAGCATTTGTGTATGTGTTTAATAAAAAAAGAAAAGAAAAAAAACCTGAATCAGAAGCTGAACAAGAAGGTTAAAACAAAATACTGAATAACAACTCCTGTACTGAATGAAGTTGTGATCCCAAGGAGAAAATGCAAAGTGATAATGTAATTAAGGATTAGAGGAGAAGATCAAAGGGGAGCATGCTAAAGGTTTTTAGTTATGTAAAAGACTGATGTAAAAACCTATTCTTCATGTTGGGATGACAGAACTAGAAAAACCTATGAAAATGCGGCAAGATTGGTAGGGATAACTTCCAGGTGAGGAAACCTTTCAAACACAAACATGGGGGATATACAGACTCCCATTCTCCATGTTCTTTGCTAGTTTCATCCCAGTTTATACCTTGTTTTTTCTCTCTACTTGTTATGCTAAAATTTTGTTTTTGCCTTTTTTAAGCTGACCTTGTCACCATTCCATTATACCTCCTCCTTGTGTCTGAAGTCCATAAAGCACTCATGATTTAGCCACATCAGTTTGTTGGTTATACTTCTCTTCTTTCTTCTGCAGTATTTGCCCTTAATACAGTTTCTTCAAGGAACTCAGTCTTTTTAACAGGTTTCCACCTTGATTAGCCTTCCAGGATGCTGTATCTTGAAATTTCCTCAATATGATGAAATATGTCTTCCTAAATACAGCTGGTTTTATTTGCCTCTTCTCCTTTCTTCTAAGCATGTCATTTCACTCTCGTTTTTTTCCAGAAGTCCTTTCCCTTGGTATTCACAACAATTTTTCCCTGTTGGTTGGAAACTCCTAATGGTTTTCTGGGCTATTTAATCTCAAAACAATTGTCCAAAGAATAATCATAATGTAAATTTTCAAAAGAAATTAGAAATTATCTACCAGTTCCTCCTGGCTTGGCTCTGTAGGGAAAGCTCCACTGTTACAGCATCTGCAGTCTTTTCCCCTTTGAATGACACTTTCCAACAGGTCAGTTTTGTTGGTGGGCTAGAGAGCTAATATATGCTCCTTGGCATCTTCCTCAATGACAAGCTATCATCTTCTACATTATATTAAGTAGTCCTGTGATATGAATTAACCCACAAAGTCTCTTATTTAAGTTAAATTATAGATGTCAGTCAAATAAGCTTGAGTCCTAATTTGTATGTCTTTCCATTTTTGGTGCAAATTGTTATTTGCAAGATAGAATATGATATCAAATAACTTACAAAAAGACCCCGCCATATCTAACAGTGCAAGACTGACCACCTCAGCATTGGATGAGCTCTTTAGATCCCCAATTTATTTTTGAGAAAAACAGCTTCAGTTCTCTCCAGCTGGATGATTCCTGTTTTTCATCCCAGGATGAATAATTCTGGGCACAAGTGTTGAAAGCAGGATCACTTCCCCCTTGTGCCCCCAAGAATCAGAATTCCTCTCCCCTGCTCTCTATATTATTTCTTTTTGCATTTTGCTGCAAACAAAAAATGAAAAACACCTTTAGTTTTATGCAGGTTTTTTATAGAGACAAGTGCAGCTTCTCTGTAAGGGAGAGGAGCAATGATCAGCATGTCTTTAGGTTGGCGACTTTCAGAGGGGCCGCTTCTCTGTGCTTTTCGAAGGTATCCCGATCATGGAGCTGCACCAAAGGAAGGGAAGGTACCACTCCTTTTCTTTTATTGTTTGCCTATTTGTAATAGCCATTCTTCAGCAGAATGGAGGATGAACTTACTGGCCTTGGATTCAAGGATATTCACTTCAGAAGAAATTCCCCCAAATGGAGACAGACAGTTCAGTTGCATAACCTGTTCAGCCGCAATGACAGAATTTCTAAGCAGTAAGCGAAGTGGGCATCTGTGTGCAAGATTATAGTCAGGAAACTTGAGGTTTTTATGGCATTTCAGGCATACAAATGCTACTTTGGATGACACACTTACTGATTTCCCCTTGCCTTGCCTTGCCTTGCCTTGCCTTGCCTTGCCTTGCCTTGCCGTGCCTTGCCTTGCCTTGCCTTCCCTTCCCTTCTCTTCCCTTCCGACAGCATCTATTTCTGCCATTTTATGTGGAATGCCTGTTCATGTCTGCTAGCTAAGGGCTGTTGGGATTTTCCCTTTTCTCACATTTATGTATCAGCATGCATATAACCATATTTCTAAAACACAGTACTTACATCACCCTGTGTCAAGCTGCGTAAATATATTCTGCAGTGAAGGTAAGGTGAGAGCTGCTAGCAGCCTTTTTGTACTAAAGTATAAAACACTCAGTCTATAGCCTTAAATGGCCTATTGTAGAGGTCTAGCAAGCATTCTCAGCTTTGCTTAAATTTTCAAGATTAGTGAGTGTTTCACAAGCATCACTTTTATGTGGCATGAAATAATTATTTTAATCCTGGAATGATTCAAGCTATTATTTTATCGCATGTTACTGTAAAATTCCTGGGTTTGATTGTGCTGAAGGAGCATTCACTATTGTTGTAGTTGAGTTTATAACATTTGCTATATTGTTTTAATTGATAAGAAAATCCGTTAATAGTATAAGGAGCTGTTTTCTGTTTCAAACTGAAAAAAAATTCAATCCTAGATGACAAGTGGTGAAATGAGATATCTATGAACTAGTTGCCTTAATCTCTGAAAGCAGATATTAGATCTTTAAAGGTTTAGAAACTGTATACCTACAACACATCCTAAATAAAATGAATGGGAAGTCTAAATATGTATTACTAAGAAGCAGTAAAAATTTTCTGTGTTTGAAGAACAGCTTTCAGTGTTAAATCAAAATAATAGCTACAGCAGAAGAAAGGGAAACTGGAAATGTCTTGGAAAAATAAGTAAAGCTAATGAAATAAATTGGACTTGTTTGACTGTTCGGGTAGTGTATAAAGACCTAAACATTACAAGGAAAAAACTATTGACAGACAAGACCCCTCCAAAACGGTAAGACCCTGACCTACTAGCAGTAGGCTGTGGTCCTGCATTCAGAATAGCTGGTTCTGGAAAAATTGTTATATGCAGAAATAACCTCTGTTATCACTAATCTCTTAAAAATCAAAGTTGGCAGTGCAGTATCATAGTTGCAAAATGTGTTATTTCTGTAGAGAGCTTGGTCAGGTTTTTTCACCAGCCTTAATGCCTCTTCTTGTTAGGAGCTAAATCCAGTGGTTTCTAACTGTGAAATAGTTCTGTGATAAATTCTTACAAGATTAGAGGGACTGCTGTGATATAGTACTTTATCAAATTAATACAATGACTATTGTTTTAGTTAACGTATTGCATTATTTGCTTCACTGCACTCGCTAACACTTCTTTCTCTCTGAAGGAAAGCTAAGCAGTATATTACATCAATTACGACATGGCATGCACTGTAGTTTGGTGTATGGGATTTGTTTATCTCCTTGTTTTTCAATACTTAACCTTATGGCTCAAGAATCATTATGTGCCCAATTAACTTTGGTTTATATGCTCAGTATGTTTTAAGTCTGCAGTGTTGTTTCTCTAGAAAAATTACTTTTCTACAAAATTATGATCATTTCAGCCTGCACAGGCCACACTGAGATCTGGAAGTTTATTAACTTATCATGGGTCAAGAGAGAACAGATGTAGCTACTGAATATAGGGTCGAGAGGGGACAGATTTTGTTATGGAAGACAGTCATACCTTAGCTTCTTCAAGACTGTACCAGATACTTGAATGTTATTCGGGGACCTTTAAAAGGCAGAAATAATCTACATTATTTTGGCCTAGCACCTTTAATAATTGGAACTACATGTTAAAGGCTCTCAAGAAATTAATAAAGTTTAGTGCCTCTGATTTCTTTTGACCAAGGAACTGCTGAGAAATCAGACTCCAGAAAAGTGCTCTGTATATAAAGCTATTTATTTTTCCATTTTCTTGTTCGTCGTGGATGAAATTCCTTGCTAAGATGACAATGCTTTAAAAAAAAAAATCTTCTAGGAACCTGTAAATACAACTTTTGGATTTTTAAGTTTCTGCTCTTTCAATGCAGTATTGTGAAATAGTCATTACCTGACCATTACTCAAATTTTAGTGAGATGGTCATTACTTGAAATATAAATGTAACTTTAAAAATGTACCTTTTTTTTGAAAGCTGCAATTCACTATACTGTCTGAATTTATCTATTTATTTAGATTTCTGGAACACTAAAAAGACATTTCCTGCGCATGCACCCAGAACTTTTGACATAATATACAACTTAGGATAAGTGCAGCACTGAAAGACAACCCTGCTGAAAAATCATTCCTTTGAACGTTTTTAGTCTCCTCTATCCTACCATGTACAAAGTTCTGGAAAAAACAGGGTTGTGCAATGTAATCTGGAGGTCATCAGAGCTGGGCTGTTTCAAGCAAAGAGGAAAGTATGAATTTCAAAGGCGTGGAGCCTCCCACTAAGAATGGGCTGCAGCATCCTACTTTAGTTTCAGCCTATAAAGCTCCAGTCTGAATCCCCCTACTAATTCTAAGTGAGCAAAGGTGGCCTCAGAGAATAGAGAGCCTCCTCAAGTAAGCCTACAGTTCACAATTAATTTGAGTACCTAACTTAACCTCGCCAAATGCAAAGCCCTACCTCTGGGCTATTCCATCACCACTGTTTTTGCTTTTGGCTAGGTATAATTAGAAGAATGACCCTGTGTTTAGGATTCTTTCCCAATAATTGCAAGCCAATATGTCCCTCCTTTTGCAGGGAATGGTGGAAATGTAAAGACAGTCAGTACTCAAGTGAGTAGCCTTCTGCCTAAGAACAGACCCAGTCAGAGTTAAAACGAAATTTGACTTCTAATCTGTAACAAGACATCCAGCTGGAAAAAATATAACCAAGTTACAAGGCACCTCCAGACTTTTTTCCCCTGTGTGAAACATAAGGGTACTTAGACCAAAAGAGTCAAGATTATATGTAATGAAACTCTCAGCTAAGAATATGGTAATCCTTTTTACGCAGCAAAGAGTAAGCACATTACATGGTGTAATAATTTGTCATCCCAAGAGAATGTGTGTGAAGACTCATGGAAATGTGATAATGGATTCTGTTGCTGATGTATGAACTTCTTCCAAAACGTATAACCTCTTCCCCTGCCATGCAAAGAAACTAGTGATTATTACATGTTCATGAAACTGATGTTAGCCTCAGCAATAACACGCTTTTTTAATTTGGTTAACTGTTTTGTCTTTGCTTATATACATCATGATTGGTTGGTTTTTCAAGATGTTGGAAAAGTATGTCTGAAGCTACTGTTCAAGGTAACAGCAAAAAAATAGTTGTTAAACAGAAACCACTTTTAAACAAGGACTAAGCAATATGGTGCAAAGAACAGTGGGACATCCTCCAGTGGCTGTCCCATAAGGACAGTATTTCATACTGTTTTAAGCTGGAAGATGCTAATGGTCACTATCAAAGAGGTCTTTGCTCTCAAACTATGAGAGATCTTATTAGAACTAATGAATGCAATAAGCACTTCTGTTGAATTTAATGAAGGTGATTGAGCTCCTTTTTGCTGTGAGACAGCTGTACATAGTGGGGACTACTGCCTAGTTTATTGAATTTCATGGCGATCTCTGAGCTGAGCTGTTGTGTGGGCAAAAGGGCTCCTGTGCCGTGATGTCCTGTGTATAGCTGATGTAAAGACCAGTAAAAGGAGTTCAAAATGTGACTTTGAAAGAAAGGAGGTGGTGATTTGTAGGAGATTTGTAGGCAATGAACTCACTGATGAGATAAACATCAGGGTTTCTCTAAGGAAGCAGCCTGTTCACAGTTTATTTTTCCAGTGTTCAGTGAAACAGGATATTTTGGGGTGAGGAGGGAAGTGTGGAATGAATGGGATTACATCAAAGAAATTCCTGAGTCAAACAGTAAAGTCCTTTTCTTAAATAGAAATGGCTTTTCAAGGTCGTGAGTGTTGATAAACAGCAAGGACCAAGGAGACATTCTACTAAATCAACTTCTAAATCTTTTTTTCTGATCATGAGAGAATATCAGATTTTTGGAACCCTGCAAGACAAGGGTCAAATTGCTGATGAGCTTCTTTCTGTCTGCTGACCCATGTTAAAATGCACTGTGCTGGGCAACGAAAATTGAAGACGTGTCCTGGAGACAAAGCCTTGGAAAAGGAAAACTAATTTTCCCACCTTAGAGCTCTCTGGGGTCGATCATAATGTCCTAAAACTGATCCGCATCTACAATTAGAAAGAAGTAATAAATGTAGCTTGGACACTCTCAAGCCGGTCCTCTTCAATATCTTTATCAATGATCTGGATGAGGGGATTGAGTGCACCCTCAGTAAGTTTACAGATGACACCAAGCTGGGCGGGAGTGTTGATCTGCTGCAGGGTAGGAAGGCCCTACAGAGGGACCTGCACAGGCTGGACCGATGGGCCAAGGCCAACTGTATGAGATTCAACAAGGCTAAGTGCTGGGTCCTGCACTTGGGTCACAACAACCCCATGCAACGCTACAGGCTGGGGGAGGAGTGGCTGGAGAGCTGCCTGGCTGAAAAGGACCTGGGGGTGTTGGTTGACAGCCGCCTGAACATGAGCCAGCAGTGTGCTCACGTGGCCAAGAGGGCCAATGGCATCCTGGCTTGTATCAGGAATAGTGTGGCCAGCAGGACCAGGGAGGTGATAGTGCCCCTGTACTCAGCATTGGTGAGGCCGCGCCTTGAGTACCGGGTTCAGTTTTGGGCCCCTCACTACAAGAAGGACATCGAGGTACTAGAGCGTGTCCAAAGAAGGGCAACGAAGTTGGTGAAGGGTCTAGAGCACAAGTCTTATGAGGAGCGGCTGAGGGAGCTGGGGTTGTTTAGCCTGGAGCAGAGGAGGCTGAGGGGAGACCTTATTGCTCTCTACAACTACCTGAAAGGAGGTTGTAGCTAAGTGGGAGTCAGTCTCTTCTCCCAAGTAACAAGGGATAGGACAAGAGGAAACGGCCTCAAGCTGCACCAGGGGAGGTTTAGGTTGGATATTAGGAAAACCTTCTTCACCGAAAGGGTAGTCAGGCATTGGAAGAGGCTGCCCAGGGAAGTGGTTGAGTCTCTATCCCTGGAGGTATTTAAAAGACGGGTAGACATGGTGCTTGAGGACATAGTTTAGTGGTGGACTTGGCAGTGCTAGGTTAACGATTGGACTCGATGATTTTAAGGGTCTTTTCCAACTTTAATGATTCTATGGCTCTATGATTCTAAGCAACTTCTCTCAATGAGGCAATAATGAACCCCTATGCTCTCTGCTTTTTAGGGAAAAGTCGTTGGAGAAGTGGTGTTTGTCTCAGTCTTATTTCCAAGTTTCAATTGGGCAACAAGAACATATGGCCACTGCAGAAACACACCCGTGAATGTCCCAAATCCACAGCGAACTCACCCAATCTGTTCTGAGATGAATGGAAGCCCATACAATTTCGTTATAAGAGTGTGGGGAATGAAAAACACAAAGAAAGGTCCACAGGCCTAAAACAAATTAGGAGACAAAATTATAGCTAGACTATGAGTATAGAACTTATAATATTGAGTCTTCAGTAAGAACTGTTGTTGCAGCATGCAGGACCGGTCATACTACCTCATTCCAGTTTAAGCCTCACAGGCTTGTTTAGCAATGAGAAACTACCAGGGTCTGTAAGTGGATCATTCCCTTTAGGTAAGGAAACATATCGCAATAAGTCATATCTTTGAAAAGGAAAAAAAGTGGCATTAAACAAGTGAAGGTTTTGTGATATATGCTGAATTTTGAAGATTGTTTGCGGATTGTTTCACATTCTAACTGAATGCATAGGAAAACATTTTCTCATTCTAAACAATAGGCACTCTTGAATTTTAAGTATTAGCAATTATTAAAAACCAATTAGTGGTAAACTGAATTAAAACAAACAAGTGTGGAGAAAGGGTAAGTAGGAGGTTTTGTACTGCAATCATCCTACATGGCAAAGTTGGCTTACTGTTCCTCAAGGACTGGTTAGTCCTATAAAGATTTTTACAGTAGCAGAACTTACATATTATTAGTTACAGATTTATTTGAAACTCAGCTCAGCTGGTGGAACTTATTTTCCCAAAATGACTTTTTTTTTTTTTTTTTTTAATAAAAAATGTCTATAGGGTCTCCTTGTCCAAAATTACTGTGGTGACAAAACAGGTCTCTGAGCATAAAAGCATGTCTGCAGTAACCCAACAGAACAGAAGCTTACATGTTCAGCATTGAATTTCTATTGAAGGCTGGCACCATGGGAATGAATTTCCATATTCACATGAAAGTATAGGCTGCTGTAACACTGCCAAATAAGTTAAACCATGCGTACTTGACCTGTGGAGTCCTCAGTCCTTAGCATTGCAGAAGGGAGAAAAAGTCTTGGCACCAACATTTGTTAAAGTCTGCTGGAATGCAGAAATGTAACAAAATCTATTAATAACTATGCCTACAAAGAGAATGTGACTTAGCATGTTTGTTTTGGTTTTTTTTTTTTTTTTTTTTCCTCATATTGGAAAGGAGGACAAAGTGAAAACTATATCCATAAAGTCAGAGATTTTCTCCTGAAATAGGTCTCTATCAGACATGAAGTCTGCTTTACTATGTAATCCAGAGGATACCCACCTATTTTCCTGCTAATGGCTGCTGTGTAGCAAGTTATTTTGATATTTTGTATTGCTTTCAAGGAGAACATTACTGAGGCTGTTATCTTTGGCTGAATGAGTAAGTGTATCACTTGTGGAACAGTGGAGAAAAGAGTAGAAAAACAAACTCAGTGTCAATGAAATTATTTACCTGGGCCCCCATCTTGTGTTTTCAGCTTCCCATTCTTGCTCTCTGCTAGCAAACTCCTTTTTCCTTCTGTCTGGGCTTGCCTGAGCATTGCTTCTTAGTACCACTAATTTTCATTGCCCTAAATACATTACCTCTACTAAGAGTTAGCTGGCAATCACAGAATGTGGATAATTCTGTCCTACTCCCAAGGGTAGCTTAAAAATGTGGAGTTGCGGAAGTTTCTTTTTCTCTTTCCCTTTTCTTTTCCTCTTTCTGTTGGAAATTTTCTAAACTAAGTATGTCCCTCCCTAGAGGGAATGTTTCTCAAAAAATTTAATATAGATAATTCATCAAGTTGAAATAGAATAGCATAATAAAAGTGGGAGAAGTATATACTGTAATAGAATGCAGGAAAGGCAGTGACATGGTGACATTATTCATATAGACAGGCACTAGTGAGATGGAAGTTTAAAAACTGTCTCTTGCTGTAGGCATGTTTTAGTTTGCTGTTCAGTACAGTTTCCCAGTGTTTTTGTTGTTATTGCTGAAGAACAATAACAAAAATAGCCATTAGAAACATGTGATAAAAAGATTTTTTTTTTTTCCTCTGAAAGCCTTTATGATGCCTCACCTGGAATAAGATTAGTCAGGCTGTGTACCTAACTATTCATCTCTCTGTTGCAGCTGTGGTTTACTTGAGTACTGGTGAGTTCCTGCAAGGGTGGCTGTGCATGTGTGTAGGCTTCAGTGAGTTAATGTGAGTTAATTCCTTCAGGTGCCTAGGTTCTGACTTTGCTTTTAGTTTGGCACCTGCAGTGCTGTACTGTTGTCCTCTTAGCCCCTTGTTCTCTAGCGATATATTTTCAAGTTCCTGTATTAGGTTTCTGTCAATGCATAGTCTAGTATTTCCCCCAGAGGAGAGATTTTCCTTTTGCTTTTGCCGTTTTCATTCACACTGTGTGACAAATGTGGTAAGATCCAAAGGACGAAGTCTTGCCGTCACGTTTGCCCATCCCTTGCTCAATCTCCTACATTCGTGCAGCTGCAGATGCTTATGGCTGCCAGACAGCCCATCTCTTGCTCCATTCATTTTTCATCCTTGTTTCTGTCCTGGATAAATGATGGCAGAAGACCTCTGAACTCTCTTATTGTGTTTATTCCCCCTCTCATGTCCTCAGAATCTCCTTTTAGGACAGAATATTAAGACTGGGCATGCTTGCAAGTTTATATTTAAGCCCTTTTAGAAAGCTCCATGTTTGAATTTTCCTGCTGCCATTACCACTAGTATTCTTTAACCTTCTTTTTACTTCTCTGTTTTGCTAAGAAACTTGGAAGTTTTGCCCTTCTTAGCTTTAAGGGTTTCAACCTCATTTCTACGCTCTCTTTTTTTGGATATTGAGAAGGAGGGAAGCAAGAAGAAGAAAACAACACTTTTAAATTCTGAGCACCCTCTCCACCCCTGTATAGGATCTGAGAGCCCAGAAAGACAGCTGTGTTATTTCTGTGGAGATTTGTTTTCCATTTGATCAGGCTAAGATCAGTCAGAGTGCGCAAAAGGTGTTTGAGAAGTAAAACAAAAGTTAAACCATGCTTTTATGTGAGCTTTATTTTTTTCCTTGAGGATTTATTTTCTTTCATATTATGAAGCACCAATAGTGCTGTCAACTGTAAAAGATTAAATCTTGTGGTGCAATGTGCCAGGGTTTATAGGATCAGGCAGGGCATGGTGAGGGTTTTTCTGGTCACATTTTATCTTCATAAATTCATAGCATCAGCTTTCTGTGCTTGGCTTGAGCAATGAGGGCTCACGGCTTCCACTGCATTCTCTCTAGGAGCAGAACAGCCTACTCTTTCAGTATCCTTTTGCTGTTTCCCAGCTCACATTTTCAGGTGAAAGACAAGTTCCCGAAAGGCTCTATGACCTCTCCTGGTTGTGTTTTCTTTACTGGAATTCAACCTCAAGGATTTGTCACCTTTGGTTTTGTTCAGTTATGCAAAACCAAAATTAATTCCAGGTTCAATGTGATAACGTTTCTCTGCTTGGAAATAATACAGCTTTGATAAATCCCATGTTAAAGGAACTTGCCCAGATACAGTAGGCTGGTTTTTACTAGTTTTACTGAAGATTTGAAAACCAGAACAGTTCAAACATGATATCCATGGAATTTGGGGTTCTGGGCACAGCAACTTCAATGGAATGTCTGTAGGTTAGTGGCAGCACACTATGTGTCATGGAATGATGATATTCCTAATCTCAGCTTTGTCCATCTCTCTGGTAAAAAATATCAATTATGGAAGAAGAAAGGATGGCGAGGCACTAGATGCTCCTAGTGTGGGAAGGAGAGCCTGGAATGGCTTGATATTTTCAGTAAGAATCTGGGGTTGTGGAGACACTTGTGCTGGTGAAGGAGGAGAGCATTCATCCTTTTCGTATGGGGAAAGCGCTGGAGGTTACTGGATCTGGTCAGCTTCATGATCTAGGGGATTTTTGCTTCCTGGTCCACTGGAGACAAATCTGGTGGCTGTGGGGACTGAGGGGATGGATCCCTCCTGGCCCAGTCCAGTAGAGCCAAACTGCTGCTATTCCCATTTATAGGTTTAACCAGAAGTGAGGTTGAACGTGTTTCCTCACCCACATTACTAATGTGGCTGGCCACGCAAATCACCACAGAGGCCAGTGCTTTTATCAATGTGAAAAGAAACAGCACTCATGTGGCCATAAACTGCATGGACAACTCAAACCTGTTCCTCATTGTTTGCTTATTGGGGTTGAAGTTTGCATTGGACACACACGCACACACACTGAAATGCTGTGGGTCTCTCCAAAAGTTGGTGTTTGATGCCTACCCTATCTAGAAACTGTCCCCCAGGCCCCGGTCTCCTTGAGCTGCTGACCCCAAGACTCTTGAGCCCACAGGCTTATGGTCCCACCTTGGTGGCTGGCACTCGGACCTCGTACCCTGCTCAGTGTCCAGTTTGATTTGGAATTCACTAGGGCTCACCCACACAGGCTCAGAGAGAGAGCGCAGCCACACAAAAGATAGTTAGAAAAAGGGATTTAGTAAGAATACAGGAGAAATTACAGTGATCTTGCATAGGGCTCAGTTAAATAAGGGCACTGACCAGCAGCTGGTTTTTGTGTGACTGGCTTCTTTCATCCCCACTACTCTCTGCTCCCCCATATGTCTTTCTCTGTGGTTTGCTCCACTTCCTAGAAGAAAGGTAGGAGCACCTGATGCTTGAGCAATGGCTGTGGACTGAGAAAAATACAAAGCTCCTGTATTTTTGGTCAGGAAACTTATTCTATCCCAAACTCTTATTTTTTCTGCCTGGTCAAGCAGGCTAGGAACTAAAGGAACACTTAGTGCTGTCATGGTGAATGCTGTCATTTCTGTGGTGTGTGTTAGCTGGGATAGCATTAGTCAGTGTCCATTATATCACACATCTGGCCAGCAGTAGGCAGTGGCAGTCATGCCAACATGACCTCCAGATTGACCAAACTTCTTGTTGCTGGCAGTGTTCCCCTGGGACAAAGCAGTTGCTGTGTTTTGCTAAGTGTATCAAAAGTCTTCCTTCTCCCTGCCTCCTCACCCTATTTGTCCTCAATATGCTTTGCAGAAATGAACTTATGGGACTTCTAGATGTTTCCTCGTACAGGGAGCATCTTCCACAGAGAGGCTTGTTTGAGTAAAGTGAGCAGAATGAGGCTAAAATTATGTTGTTTTAATCTATAACAGTAATCACAAATGAATCATGATATCAAGAGATGGTGATAAAATTCTCTGGGGAGATGGCAAGTAAATGCTATGCTTTGTTTATCATGTAGCCTCCTTTCCTTGAAATGTAAATAATCGCTTCATATGAATCTACATGGTTAGGAAATGGCCTAATGACACTGTAAACTAGAAGGCATCCATGCCTGTAAAATAATTACCCTTTTCTCAGGCATTTACAAACACCTCACAGTGACCCTTTGAGATGCTCTCCTCTGTGTTTGACAGAATGGGAAACAGGTACGAGAATATGAAAGAATGGAGAAAAGGACAGAGAGTGAAATTTGTGAAATCTTGTACATCCCTGTTCTATCTTTCTAAGAGAATGACCTTCCCTATGTCCTTCAAAGCAATCCATAGTCATTTTACTTGTATCTTTAATGTTTCATTCAACGTAGTGTAAGACCATGAATAATGAAATTTACACTATACAGGGAGGGTAGCTATTGATTTACACAAGGTATGTCCCATTTATTAATCTGTAAATACTATGCAAATATATGCATGACAAGAAATTAAATCAATGCCTGTCACTTATTCTTTCAGTCTGCATGCTTTTATGAGTATAAATTTGACATTAATACCAGTTTACAGGAATGTACTTGCTGAGAAAGCAATGATTTACACTGGTGTGCAAATCACTCATATGGTCTGAAACAGAGCTTTTGAAAACATTGTATGTAACCTGGAGCTGCTGTCCCTTAAGTGCCATTTTATAGATGATCTTAGATCCATTTGTTAGACAGATTATTTAAGTATTAAATTGTAATTGTTTGTTTTTAAGTTTTCAAATGGTGTGATTTTGAGGCCTGGGACAGGAGCACAAAACTGAGGGTAAGAAACATCATAGAAATGAGGCAAACAGCTTACCACTTCTCAGATGAACTATCATTAAATTCTAACTGTGCTTTCAGCCCATCTGAGAGGTAAACAGTGTTAGCTTCAGATGGATGTTTGAATCCTAAACTAAAAGATACACCAATGCTGTTACCATGTAAAGCTTGCAAATGAAGGAAAGCCAGTAACATCCTCTTTACATGAAGCATGAAGACTACTCCCATATTCATACTTCAACTCATCATCTGCTCTCCTGCATCTGCAATGTGAAGTGAGGCATACCCATACCACTCTGATACTTGGTCCAGGAATAAGTCCTGCCTCAGCTTATGGGGCCTGGGACTTCTCAGCATTTCTTCAAAGTTGCTCTGTACTCAGAAGTAAAATTCTTATCTTGATGTTGGAAAGCAAACTCTTATGAATTTACTTTTTCCCAGGTGGGAAGAAGGTAGCTTCCTAAACCCAAGAAGAATTACTTACTTACAACTTACTGGTATGTGCAGCAAGGGAGAGGAACAAAGTGTCTATGTAATAAGAGATGAGTGAACACCAAGCAGAGCTTTATGGACAAATGGCAGGAGGTCCAGAATTCTGAAGGCTGAGGGATGGTGCAGAATATTAGAAGACAGAGCAACCCCATGCAATGCTACAGGCTGGGGGAGGAGTGGCTGGAGAGCTGCCTGGCAGAAAAGGACCTGGGGGTGTTGGTTGACAGCCGCCTGAACATGAGCCAGCAGTGTGCTCACGTGGCCAAGAGGGCCAATGGCATCCTGGCTTGTATCAGGAATAGTGTGGCCAGCAGGACCAGGGAGGTGATAGTGCCCCTGTACTCGGCATTGGTGAGGCCGCACCTTGAGTACCGGGTTCAGTTTTGGGCCCCTCACTACAAGAAGGACATCGAGGTACTAGAGCGTGTCCAAAGAAGGGCAACGAAGTTGGTGAAGGGTCTAGAGCACAAGTCTTATGAGGAGCGGCTGAGGGAGCTGGGGTTGTTTAGCCTGGAGAAGAGGAGGCTGAGGGGAGACCTTATTGCTCTCTACAACTACCTGACAGGAGGTTGTAGCTAAGTGGGAGTCAGTCTCTTCTCCCAAGTAACAAGGGATAGGACAAGAGGAAACGGCTTCAAGCTGCACCAGGGGAGGTTTAGGTTGGATATTAGAAAAACCTTCTTCACCGAAAGGGTAGTCAGGCACTGGACCAGGCTGCCCAGGGAAGTGGTTGAGTCTCTATCCCTGGAGGTATTTAAAAGACGGGTAGACATGGTGCTTGAGGACATGGTTTAGTGGTGGACTTGGCAGTGCTAGGTTAATGGTTGGACTGGATGATCTTAAAGGTCTTTTCCAACCTTAACCATTCTATGATTCTATGATTCTAAGATGGAGACAGGCTCCTCACAGTGCTGTGTGGCAAGAAGATGAGAGACATCAGGCATAAACTGAAATGAGAGAGCCAGACTAAGAATAAAATAAAGAAATAAAAAGAATAATAAAATAACAGATAAAATAAGGATTAAAACTCAATAAATATCAATAAAAGGAAAAGGTTTTTCACTGTGAGAACAGCTAAGCAGTAGGGCACGTTGCTCAGAAAAGTGATGCAGTCTCTGCCCTTGGAGGTTTTCAAGACCCAACTGGATAAAGCCCTGAGGAACCCTATAACTGATCCTGCTTTGAGCAGGGGGGTGGACTAGGGACCTCCCAAAGTCCCTCCACACCTTAATTATCCTATAATACTGCTATCTGCTAGGATGTCCCAACAGGCTACTAGCAGCAGCCCAAACCGCGCAAAGCACCCACTTGTATGAAACGCTGGTGAGGGTTTATATGCTGAGAAGAGAATCTCTTGCCATCTGGATCTTGTGATGACAATAATGATGACAAGAATAGATATTATGAGAGAAAGGAAAACTCACCTAATTTTTAAGATCTTATGGACAGTCTCTAACTGGAAAGGGGGAAGAGTTAGACATTAGGGTTGGGCAGGAGACATGCATCCATTAACTCATGCCAGATGGGAAGTCCTCCAGAGATAACTGTAGATCCTACAAGTATTCCCACACAGTTTAGAAAGTACTGCCTGTTGGTGGTGGGAGGTAAACATGTATAAGAAGGAAATATTTGTGGGGTTCTTCGTTGCTCTTTGTTGGGTAGCTTTGTGCATTTCACTGTTTTCAGAATGCCTGATGATTCCTTGAGATAGGGTGGGACACTGAGAATCCGTGGCCTATGTCTGAATAATAACTTCATTATTTTGGTGGTAGTAATTATAGCATTTTGCCTACTGATGTATTATGAAAACAGACATTTTCCATATCTGAATGTGTCTGAGTTCAAGCAGGGTATGATACACGTTTTGTGTGAGAAAACTAGTGTTTTTTCTAGATCATTTTATGTAATGGAACATCTGTTAAAGGAAGGCATTGAGTCGTCATGTGATAGAAACAGCATGAACAAATCTAAGATATTTGTTCTTAAGTAATATATGGTTTCATTTCTCTAAAAGTTGGGGTTTTTTTCTTCATTTTAAAATCATGTTTCTACCTTAGCCATCTTTTCATATCCTGAAACAAGCAAGATGAAAAAGTGCTGACCTGAAGATTGTGCTCTGGGAATTTTTGCATTACTATGAGGTGGAAGTGTCATAAGAAAAGAAAAATCCCTGTTCTCTTGAAATAAATTTTTTAAAGTACAGCTTTGAAGACTCCAGAGGTTCAGATAAGCATCAAGCACGAACATCGGCAGGTTTGAATCTCAGACTTCCCTAATGTGATGACCCCATTTCACTACAAATTGGTCTCTGTACTCAGCTGGTTGTGGGTTAGTTAAAATCATCTTCTTTCTGCTAGGAGTCCCACTTCAAAAATTCCTTCAGAAGTTTTCACACTGAATACATTTGCACCTGTCAGTTCACAGGAACCTATCACTGTCTTCCAGGAACAAAACCCATCTGAACTAACTGTTGATGGGGTTTTATGACTCATTGAAGCCCAGAGCTATGTGAAACTGGCTTTAATTTCTCAAAATCAATAATACTTTTAAGCACTGTGTGCCTCTGATAGTCTTCTTACCCTAGTGGAGAAGAAAATGTACTCAATATAAAGGGTGAAAATAGATTTTCATTCAATTTTAAGCTGAAGTAGTGTTTCTGAACATAGCTCTGATGATAACAAAGCTCAGTTGTTGGGTTTAAGGGAAACAGTTGTGTAACACATTGCAGGCATCTGAGTCTGCTGCAATGGAAAAGAAAGATGAACCTGACCAGGGTTTGGCAGAGAGGAATTATGATTTCAAAATAAAAATGAAGACTTTCTGGAATTGAATCACTTCCTGTTGGGCTGATAATGCCATGAAATTTGTTTGTTTTAAATATTGCCATTCTCTTTTTCCCAGTGATATATGGAGCCTATTGTGTGCCACAAACAGTCATTTGATGGCGTGTGAGTCACAGCACAATTTTCTTCCCACTGTGTCTTTTGTGTCAGTCAGAGAAAAGGAATAATAATCTCTCCCTGGGTTTGTGTTGTCCTGTTTAGACCATTTTGGAAAGTTACAAAATGTCCTGGATAATGCAGCTTGAATGAAAAGTTTTCCTGGCTTTTTCAGATACTGCAAGCTTTCCATGCAAACCCAGTTTAAAAAAAAAACAAACAAAAACCAAAACGACAACTAAATAATCGATGTTCTACCCTCCCTGCAATGAAAAATACAGCAAGAAACATAAAAATGCAGCAAGAAACATATATATATACATACATATATATATAAATGTCACATTTCAGAAGACTGCATTTGCACCGTTCATTCCTCAGCTAAAAAAATACAACACATTCTTGATGTTCTTCCCTTTTTGGATTCTCACAACAGTGAGAATTAACATCCCTATGGATTGCACTCACAGGGTGGCTTTGTCCTTGGCTATCTCCATGGCAGCTTTCAGCCCTCTGTTACACCTCCATTAAACCATCCTTCTTGCTTTGATACCAAAATGAGGTTCTCAATTTGCCACGCTGTCAGTATTTACTTGTTAGCCTGCCAATAGCTTTAACATTTTTAATTGATTTACCACTGAATCTTCATTACCAGAGGAGAGATAAAAGATCACGTGAGTACACTGTACAAGTGAGTTTTGTCTCTCCTGTAGTATCACCTCGGGACACTGCGGAGGATCTCATTTTGTCTGCAGCAGGTACCTTTGGTAATTAGAACAAGAATGATGCTAATAACAAAACCTGGTGGTACAACAAGAAAGCATCACTTTTCCAAGGTATTGTGAATTTTTTAGGATATGTTTCAAATCTTCAAACTAGCTGACATGAAGTAATTAAAGAAACAGTGAAAAAAGAATGAATCTAAGCATTGTATGCTTTTTTAAAATGATGTTTGACTTTGTCTAATCTCCAGATGTCACAAAAAGAACAGTGCTGCTGTGCTGCTATAGCAAGAGGAAAGATGATAAACAGTTTTGACTAGAGTCCTGTGAATATATGTTTGCAAAGGAGTCATGAAAATTCAGAAGCCACTGAAAGAGTCAGAAGATAAAACTGGTTTGGTGCAGAGTTAATTTCATTACTCCATTAATCTTATTCCTGAGCTAGTTTAACAGAAGCAGATTTGCAAATGACTTTGAATTCAGCAGGAAGATAATTTTAATTTTATGGGGCACTTGTACTCAGAAGTAGGCGTTTTGCAGATGAAAGCATATGGTGTTGGAATTCTCCCTGTCTGTCGTCAGGACCGGATGATGCCAGCCCACTCCAGCCTTCAGATGCTATGGCACTTTGTAGAGTTTCTGCCTATAAATAATACACTTTCTTACAGCAGAACTCACTAAAAGAAGCCAGCTGCTGTGAAAAACTTGTTACTGGATCACGAGGAGACTAATAACTACTCTCTGCAATACTCACCAGCCTCTAATAGGCACTAATGCTTGAGAGCTTTGACTAAGATTAACCGCTTTCTCAGGGGCCTTTAAAAAGCACCCAATCAAGAGCTGCATGTAATTTTATGTGGACAAAATGCCACACTTCCTTTAAGATGCTAGGATCTGTCTTGCAACAAACCAGCTAGAAAATAGAGCTGTGTCTCTTCAAAAGCTCCAGAGTGTGTGATATTCAAAGCCTATGAAGGTTTTCTGCATCAGTTCCCCATCTGTTGTTAGAAGGAGCAATTTTAATCATGGAAATACTTCATGGAGACTCCGGATTTGATCATTGAGCACCATATTTCACCTACTGCTTCATTCATATTTTTAACAGCAGTTAAAAACAAAACAAAAAAATCCTCACAATCATGTCATTGCCATAATATCAGATCTTTCTTTTTCTAGTGAAGTAAGAAAATGTAGGCAGCTAGCACTGGAGGTATTGTAGCTTCCTCAGATATGGGGTTGCAAAGCAAATTTATTCTTGCTCATATTCTTTGTAAAATTTGCCAAGATGTGATGAGTTGGGTAGTTTGTTCTGCTGTTCTGTATACTCTATTTTAGTCTCTTCAGGACTGTGTAACATGCACAAGACATTGCGGCAAGTTTCTGCTATTCTGTTCCTTCAAATAAAAGCAGAGTACTGACATGCATTAAGTGCATCTGAATTAATCAAAAGACCATGTTTTATGGATATGCTTAGTGCTTCATTTATCAATGAAGAATTCCAGATGCTGTGGGATCTGTAGTGTATCCATTTTAAAGTTGTTCTTAAAGAGGAGAATTCGTTTACTTCTTATATGGGTATTTAATCATGGTAAGCTGATTATGGGATTTTTTCTGTCTTTTCCAGTTAGCTAAATCTTACCATTATCACTGCCTCTCAGAACTGTAACAAAAGGTGCACTGGCAGATCCTGCCATTCATGATGAGAAGTGATTTCACTTTTATCTTTTAATTTTTAAAATCAATATGTATTCTTTATTATCTATTCTAGTATAGGCCAGTAAGCATTTTCCTTAATACTTTTTTTAGTGATGCTACAATAAGACAAGTCACTGAGACTATGATTTAACTGGAAACACTATGTGCGTACCTAGTATCCTGTTGAAAAAGCAACACCTGTATCTTTTCCTTGATTCTTATGGAATGTACATCTGTCTACAACAAAGTCTGGTAGATGTTACATTGCAGTTCCCATTAGCTATTTCAGATACTGGTATCACAATGACTGATACAGTTATCTGGAAGTAGGGAGCTATTCAGTTCATGTCCTAAACTGAGAGTATTTGAATACATGTTAAGTTTCAAAAATATCTATGAATTCACCAATTTCCTTTATGAATTAGAATCAAATATCAAAGAATATCAAAATGCTACTTTGTGAGGTTTAACTTTTATTATTTTTAAACAAATCTTATGTATTTTGTCTTGAAAAGAAGCAAATGAACAAACCCAAAATGCAAAAACCTTTTTTCTGTAAAGTTAAAAAAATCCTCTTTGCTCCTGGCCTGGATACTCTTATGGATACATGAGGATTCAACCACAGTGAAAAGTCACCTTCTTCCTGGAAGAGAACAATTTTTTCTGCATCTTTACTCTAACTTGTGTTCTCACTTTTTGTGCCTGTTGAAACCAAGGTCTGAGTAACAAAGACACCATACATGGAATTTCAGTCATTACTGCTCCTGGATACGAGATTAATTTATGACCATTTACCTACATACTTCTGTCTTTAGTGATTTTAATTTATCTTTCCTCAAGTGAGATCTTTTATCCTGAGGAAATCTCTGTCAGAAGACATTGACATAGTTAAAGGGGGCCGTCACCATTTGGGGGGATGGACTAGATGACCTTTAAAGGTCCCTTCCATCCCAAAGCATTCTATGATTCTAGGATCATAATCACTTCTGGTGATTCATAAAGCACTTTGGACAGCGTGTGTTAGAGCATGCTATAGCAAGGCAGGAGGTGGTTACAGTGGATGCTGACCCTTCAGGTGTCTGTTTATTAAGGCAGGCTAGCGATACTCAGTTAACTGAGATGTCAAAATGTTAAGAGTACAAAATTGCAGGTCACGTTTCACCAGCTAGAAAGATACATTGCTGTCACATTTGCTGTTTCCCATACATGCATACACACCTGTTGGGTACCAAGAAAGCACCTCATCACACAAAAATAAGTAAGAGACAAAGTAACTTCTTTGGCAAAACCTTCTGGATATTTTTCTCTTCCAGTTCAACTTTCCTAGGAATTCAAGAGATGTTTTGTTTTAGTGAAATTGGTAGGAAATTTTCCCATTCAGCACTAAGTACAACTCCCTGTCAGTTTTCTCTCTTTGTCTCCCCCTCCACCCCATTTTTACCTGATCAGCACCTATCGCTTGATTAAGAAATACTATGGTATCTTAGGTACCATTGTGTGGCTGCTGATGGTAGGTGCTGCTTGCTTAAACATCATTATAAACTAACTGGTTGCTTTGCTGGTCATTCATTGAAGTTTGTGGTAACGTTTTTGGTTACCAAGGAAACACACTGTGGCAAAGGAAAAAATAAATTATAATGCAAATATTGTCTTTAATGGGAAAGAGGTAAAGATATTTTCTAATTTTGTGACAAAACTAATAGAATAGGAGCAGTTACGTAGTTATTGTCTCATACGGTATTTCCACATCAGATAAAGTAGCCATGTTATTTTTCCTCTTTTGCGTAAAATGGATGCCTTTAAGTAAAATGGATTATTTGCCTCCTACACTGATTTCAGGGGCGCTGCTTGCAAAAGACATTGCTGATCAGCATGAGAAAGGGTGACAGAATCAAGCAAAAACCTATAGTGCCCATGAAATTATTAGGTCCTTGAGCATCTTGAAGAGAGAGACTCTCCATTCAAGTGAGACTGGATTTTAAATTCTCTCTATTATTTATAGTGATTCTTTCCACAGTATGGTGGGTTTGAAAAGAACTGCTTATTTAAAAAAATATGTCATGCGGAGTCAGTACACAATCTGGCATAAGTAACTCCCAATTAAAATAAACAGAACCCTGTGAGTAGGAGGAGAAGAAATGAAAATAGGAACAACTTAAAAAATGAAACGAAATGCCACTTTTAAACAGGCATTTAAATAGATACTAATGCAATTAAAATTACTAACCTGAAATTAACATTCTGCTAAGGGAAATAAAGTAATTTAAGAGACCAGATCATTTTTGGTCATATTAATAGTGTCGCATGGTCATGAACCATTCCCTTATCTAATATAGTAACATTCTTTCAATATGGAACACATTTGACTTTTTAATTACTTAGCTGTTTAAAAAAAAAAATTACACTTTTATTCCCAGTGGATGGTTAACAAATTGTGATTTATTCTTTGCTTCATTAGAATTGGGTAAACGTGACCTTGACATACTTCTTGCAGCTTCCTCAAATGCACCCATGGCAGAGGAAGGAGTTAATGACTGTGACTTGCTGTGTGAATTCTCCAGCATCCCCCAGAACCTCACAACGGGCAGACAAGTTTTTTTTCCCTGTCTCTGCCTGTTACTGATGGTTTTTGACTTTCATATTTCTGCTTTGTACAGGGCAAGTCCAGCTTGGGCACATTAAAGGAAAAGGTATTATGAAAATAAGCTAAGTATGTTTTCAAAACTCAAGCCATATCTACTTTGTGACAGAATAAACCAAACGCAGAGCATTCTTCTCAAATTCCTGCCTGGAGGTGGTTCTGAAGAGTACAAATTGGCAAAATAAAACCCCAAATGGCTTAGGATTATCTGGTTTATGGCTTCCACAGTTTGCATAGCCATTTCCTTTTGCACTCTGAAGGGTAGAAAAAAAAAAAGGCCATGCCCAGTTATTATAGAACTATACATACCCAGAAAAAACCCAGTTCATTTAATTATCCCCTTAAAAATATTGCTTAGGAATGAGGCTTTTAACTCTGCAAAAACCAAGACAGCTGAAATCTATGAGCCCATCCCAACAAAATGTGATGGCTAGTGATTGTGTGTGAATGTGCATGCCATAGGCTTTCCAGATTAGTAAGAGAGCCTCTTTACTGCAACACAGGTTCAGATTATCCTTGGACAGGGCTAGAAAAGGTCCTTATGACAAAGAGCCATTCCCCAGCTGCTTCTTTTAAGGTCCCTTGCTGGTGCCAGGA
This sequence comes from Nipponia nippon, assembly GCF_047370975.1. Taxonomy (NCBI): domain Eukaryota; kingdom Metazoa; phylum Chordata; class Aves; order Pelecaniformes; family Threskiornithidae; genus Nipponia; species Nipponia nippon. The sequence continues at coordinate 98,528,356 of NW_028262358.1, read as the reverse complement.
AGGAGCATATGGGGGCAGTGGAGTGAAATTCAAGCCCTGTTCACCTCACATTGACAGTAACAGCATATATGGATTTTGGGACATGTCACAGGTTTGTCAGATCTGTCATCATCAAGGTATTTCTCCCTGGAGTATCCCTGGGTGTTATCTGGTGCTGAGAGTTTTTGCACTCTGCCTCTGTTTTTTTTTTTTTTTTTTCTTCTGGTTTCATTATAAGCAATTACATTTTTTAAATAGAGATTTTTATATTTCTGTCTTCAGATGTTTTTGGGGGGGCATGCATACCGCCTACGTGCTCCATGTGATACTGAAACCATTTAACAAAGACACAACTCACATCGGGGCACATAGTACAGGCTTTATGAGGTGGTTCTTCTTTAAAGACTGTGTTCCTGAAGGGCAACCATCTTTTGCCACGGTGGGTTAAGATAAAACAAAATAAGCAACTGCTTTGATTTCACCAGAAATGAATGTACTGCCTCTTGATTACTGTTGAAACAAAATGGTGATCTTCTGTAATAATTTCAGGACTCAGTTGGAGTAGCATCTAGCAAAGAGACAGTGGGGCCCTAAGTAATCTTAATTCAGTTTGACAGCTAGCAATAGGTGACTCCCTCTATCGCAGACATGTGATTCATTCATCCCTTTATCCCATCGCTTCACCCAAAACAAACCCAACTTGTGTAACTTCTGCGGTGGAGTTTGTGCTGGGCCATTATCATCTGTACCTGTCAGCAGCTCTAATCTCGTTTGCCACTGGCTGCTTGTGGCCTCCTGCCCAACCAAAGCTCCTCTATATACAGATTTTATTTTCTCTCATTATGGGGGATTGACTTATCTTCTTCACCAGGTTGTTTTAATGCGTTGTAGCACACCCTGTTATTAGACTCTCTTGACCTTCATTGTCATGTAGATCCGCGTACCGATACATGCAGAACTTGCTGCTCAGTGTCTTCATTTACTCCACAAGAAATGTTTTTTCTTTCATGTGGCACACCATACCACTCACTCACCTCTCTTTTCCAGACCTACCTCAGTGATTTTAACATTCCAATCATATGAATACTTCTTGGATTTACTGTTGCCAATTAAATCACATTTCCTCTTATCCACAGGAATTTCCACTTCAACCTTCTTGTTACTCTGGCATTTGGTATCTAAGAGACCGAACAATTTATTGTCTTTGTTGTCTCTATAGTTCTGTTGGTTGGTAACAAATTAATTGTGACTTTATGTCCCTTTGCAGCCCTCTCCCTGTGTGTTAGCTGTCTTCCAGCTAACTTCCAGCTAGGACTATACTGCTCACGTATATGATGCAAGCTGTGCAGTTCATATGGGTCTACCATGCATGCTTTCTTCTCTGCTCTGAAAGGAAAATAAAACATAGTGAAGGCAGGTCACAGCAGCTGTCTCCCCAGTGGCAATTTATACTGACTCATTTAGAGCTATCCTTGCACAGAAAAGACCAAAATAATCTTCTATAAATATCTTCTGTATCTCTCCTGGTGTACCATTCACCTGCTTGAGGGACCTTCTATGTATTTCTCATCATTATCATTCTTGTGCGTTAACAAACAGTGAATCAGATTCCCCAGATTAATAAGTTTAAAAAATCAAATTACAAAACCCCCAAGTAATAATAATATTTGTTTTGGGGTTTCTAAAACATTAGGGTGTTCTGAAGTCTTATTTTCAAACTTTCTCTTACAACAGAAAGAACTAGAAATCTGGGTTTTATATACTGAAAACTGAGACTCTCATTTCAGGAGCTGAAGCTTGAAAAAAAAATTATTATAATGAGAAAAATAGCAACAATGAGGGAGCTGGCAACACTGTAATCTTGTGTGCATCTCAGGAGTTTTGGCAATCACATCACAACTCCTTGTTCAGAAAAGTTTGCTAGTTGACCAGAACAGATCTTCAACCTCTGTGTAGCACCTGGGAGCTTGGCAAAATGCATTCAGCTAGGTAAGTTCCTAGCTGGGATGCTCTGGAACCATGTACTCCAAACAAAAATACTAAATCTGGACATTTTCAAACTCTGAACTGCAGTTCTTACTTCTGGATATGAATGTCAGGCATGATTCATATGTCCAAACTGGTTTAAGTCATAGACCTAGGTATAAACAGCTCTAAATCTATGGGGAAGAGAAAGACATATTTGAAATGCAAATGTAAATGCTGTCATTCTAACTCCCCCTAATGCAAATTCAGCCCCTGCAGTAAGAACCCACAGTTTCAGTGCTGATGAAGACAGTTTCTTCATGAATCATGGGCAACTATTCCCCTAGAAGAATGTTGGTTCAGCAGCAAGACAGGGTGACTGTCCAGCTTCTCCTTCTTTTCATGATGGCACAACTTTATTGTCTACTGCTAGCTCTTTCCTTGTCTGCTTTAGTTTTTTGGAAGTTCTTTGCTGTGACCAAGCAAAATATGCTACTACTGCTGAATGACTGACTCTGATCTTAACAAACTGGCGTGCAGATTACTTGTGGAAATGTGAGAGTTGACTTATTGGGAAATACACAAAAGCAGATTTTCTCTGCTCAGTGGCAGTGCAGGTGAAAGAAACCAACAGACAGAACACAGGTCTTGGTTTTTTTTATTGTGCTGTGTACCTGTAGCTATGACTTTGGCAGCTGAGGGTGTTCAGCTGTTCTGAAAATGAGCCCCAAAGCTTCTGCCCTCAGCAAGCTTTTATTGCTTTAGCTCTGATTGATGGGTTCAGGGAACTGGTGCCTAAAGATAAGTCTTTAATGGATCACTAAATTGTGACTGCCAAGCAAATTATTGTGTATGGGCTTTACAAATTCTGCTACCTAGAAGACAGCACATTTCAGGAGTGAAATTTTACACTGGAGCGAAAACAAATCAACAGTATTTTCAGTCGTGGTTTTAATGGCTGATTTTGTTCAGAATACTTACTTGCTCCTGTCTCCTTTCTTTGCTCAGTGTTCACTTAAGTGACTCTCCCTTCTGCCATACACATGCTGAAGTTGGTAAGAAGGCCATTTTATTACTCTTATATTATTTTGCAACTGTTAGATTTTGTTTCTGGAGTTATCGACACTAAAAAGAGTACAGATAAATTCCTTGATAGAAAGGAATATTCACATACGTTGTATAAGGGAGTTTTTCTTCTTTATGCTTATTTTCACATCTTTATTTATGATACACGCAGAGATAGCTTGGGCACTTAAATTATCTTGTTTTGTCACAGTCATCTTCATAAACATTCGCTGTGCAATATTTAATGTCTTAGTATGGCTTTTCTATACGGGGGTAATACTAATTAAAACAGTTTTCACAGCATATTCATAAGTCATTTATCTGAACATAGATCCTAATTTTATAACAATATTAGTGTCCAATATCCATTTTTGTGTTGAGCATGTGTTGAATTGCCTTTGATAAAAATTGGAAGCAATTTAGTCTAGCAACTGTAATGCCTTTTCAGGTATTGCTTGTCTGTGAATTGTTACTATTGCTGTTAATAACAAACCTGGAAAAAATACACACCTAAAAACCTCACAGTCATTAACTGCTATGCTAACAGGTCCATTTAAAGGTTCAGAGGAAGGTTCATTATGTTTTGAGCAGGTTAACTTTTTTGAGTTAGATTATGTCTTTGTCATTGTTTTTATGAACTAATTTGTATATCAAGGGTTTATTCAGTTTTGTGTGATTTATTCCTGACATAAACTTGAAGTTATAAGAAGAAACACTGTTTCAGGGTTAAGAAATGTATATTAGTATCCATTGATTGTAATGCATAACAGACAGCACTTTTTAATGTTAAAATGAAAAAAATTAAAAATATTTAAAAAAAGAAGCAATTAAAGATGCAGGTAGAAAATGTGTTTATGGAAGGATATGAATGAGAAAAGACTGGTTGAAATATTAAAATGTAAAAGACCTTTACCTCAAAAGCATTAGGAAATCAGAAGTCAGCATTTGGTAAATGAAGCAAAAATTAGAAATTGTGTACTGATTTCCATTTTGAGATGAAATACAAATGGCAGGTATATAATGAAACACATGACTAATTTTGCTCTACAGGACATCATACTGCAGATTTTGTCTTAAAAATGGACATTAAGTTGACTTTGACTAGCTAGAGAAAGAAGAATGTCTTGCTTCTGGACCTGAAATTATGTCGCTTTTGTGCCACTATTGGTAATGTGAACTTGGATGAAGGCAAAAAAAAAAAAAGGTAAAAGGGTTACACATTCACATTTCATTAAGCCAACAACACTGAAAAGAATAATGCATATTTTCCAAGCGTAGTATAGTAGACTTCTGGGTACCTTAGATGAATTTTGGTTTTATTTTGCTTGGGTAAGCATTTTGTGATCACCACAAAGCCCTCATAACAATGAAAAGTGCAGAGTGAAATGAGAGTCTGAAATGAAAATCATTAGTTTGCCTGGGATGCCTCCAAGGGAACACAGAGATACTGAGGTTTGCAATATGTTATCCTCCAAATTATAACATTTGTGCATAACAGAGGAGTAATAAGTCCCATTTATAGCCAGGAAAATGAATCAAACCTTATTGGATGAACAGTGATGGACAAATACTTCCAATATAGCGGTCATTTTACTACTGTATATTGTGTTTTTATTGTTAAATGAGGTAGATCGTGTTTTGTCTTTTCTGTGTCAAACCCCCACAATTATAAGCTGCTGTTTTAACTGAGGTAAGGACTTTAAAAAAGAAATGTTTAGCTTAACTTTGCTGACAACATGAAACAGTACTAGACTTTGAAATCTTCATGTCTTTCAAATAGCCTTTTCACGTTTGCTGTCTTCTGAGGTAGAATAAAACATATTTTTGGTGCCAGGATTTCAGAATACCATCCCATATTCAATGATGTCTCTTGAAGCATGGATAAAGGAAGAAATCCACTTCTTAGGAAGCCTTAGAGAGGTGAAAACTTAAGTGGTCTCGCACCCAAAGATGTATCATCTGTGCTACTACAACACTGACTTGGTGTAAGTTCTCTCCAGTTCTCTCCTACATATACTGTCACATACAGTATATGTAGACAGATGGAAGAATAAAATTATATTAGAGTCAATACTGGAGAGTAAAAACTGGGAGTGCCAGAGAGGAAATTTTTTGTGAAATTGTACTTTGTTTTTCCCCAAACCTTTTTAATTATGCTGTTGTCATTATTGGTTTAATGCTGTTAGTACAGACAGTCTCATTCCTGGAATGGGCAGACAAGGTCTGTAATTGCCTAGTCAGCAGATTGTTTGTATGACTTCTGAGGACACATAGACCTGAAACATCATATATATTGGGTGCACACCTGTCTTCTTCAGACAACAGGAAAGAAAGCAGAAATCCTAGAAAAGTGTAGAGTAATACTGAATGCAAATAACCTAGATCAAAGACTCATCTGAGAGGAGGTATCTTGAAATCTGCTCCACATCCTCTGTCCTACAAGGAAGTTTAGACTTATATGAAAACTATTAACAAAGACAGAAGAGAAGGAGAGATGCAGAAGTGAAACCTCACAAAATGCAGAGGAGGATGAGATGATGGTAATCACAAATGCCTTTTTCAAACTTAGCTAACACAGGTTTTGTTGGAAGAAGTAAAAGTATGCCAAGAGGATCACAGTCAAAGATTTTCAAAAGCAAGGAAAACTGTACTGGGATGGAGGCCAAGCATGCATAAGATGAATGACCTGACAAACAGTGTTTGCATGTAGTATGGTGGTGTGTAATAAAAAAAAAAGAAAGAGAGAAATCTGTGCTGCAGCTTGCATCTTAGGGGAGGAGACATCCTCTAGATGATAGATGGTAAGTGAGTAGGTTGACAGTAGGTAGACCAAAGTTTCTGAGTAGATGCAGATGGCGTATTCTTCCAAATTTTACCCAGACCTGATCACATCAAAGTGACAAGTTTTTAATCCAGTGATTCCTCTGCTACTTTCCATTCATTATCACAGGAACAAAAGAAGTCCTCCAACATAAAATGTATGAGACTCTTGAAATCCTGATAGGACTGAAATTTAGTACCATGATATTTATATTTTACAAACATTGGAGATTAAAATAATGTAATGCAATGTTAAAAGAAGCTTTGAAACAAGTGCAGCTACAAGTCTAAAATTAAAGGCAGGAAAATGTGTGCTGTGAGAAACCTTGTCATGCTAGTTAGGACATGTGATTGATAAATGTGATAGCAGAAACATAATAAGACAAAACACATAGATGAAATGCCACTGTTTACTAGCACATCAGAATTTCTGTGGATCTTTGATAAGATAATATTGTGTAGCAAATTCAGACCTTCTGTTTCTTCAGAAGGCCAAGTTCTTTATGAACTACATAAAACAGACTTTGTGTCCATCTGGGATAAATCGCACAAACATGCCTTTGAGGATTTTAAAAATGGATTGATCACATCTTCAGCAGTGGCATTTTATACTGTTTTCCAGTTCCCCAGGGGAGACGTCATTCCTGTTGCACTGAGACGACAGGGAGCTCAGAGCCCACTGTTTCAGGTAGCCTGCAGATATTGATAACCAGCGTATCAATTCTGATGATGCATTGCTGGTTAATATATGGACTTCCAAGGATTTCAGTGAAGCTTTGGAGCATATTATTAAAAATATCTTAATCGTATGTTGAGAAATGTTAAAAGACAAAAACCAGGCTGTCCTTAGGATGTCAAAAACTTCCTTAAGAGTTCAAATCTATGCCTGGAAACCTGCTAGTTAGCAGTAACTCTTCCTGGCATGTGCATGCCCTAAAATGCAAATTTGAAGTGTGTGGGTAGGCACAATCTTGTTTGTTACATGAACAGTATTATGGCTGAGTAAATATTCTACATGAAATGATCCTGTCCTTTTCACAACAATTCCAGGTCTGGGCAGACCTCTGTATTTTAAAAGCTGCTCAATACCTTAGACCAATCTCATACCAGCACATGGACACCAGAATGGTAGACTATTTGGGGCATGCCCACTTGTTTAGGCTTGCACCATTTTGCTGGACTGCCCCTGGGATACTTGTAGCAAGGTCTCACCTAGCTGGTCACATCTCCACTAAGTGGCATTGACTATGGAGTAGGCAGGAACATGTTTCCAGTATGAGCGCAGTGTTGAAACTGTTCACCTTGCCATCCCAGTAGTACCACAGTGGCACTGTCCCTCCCATTTTCCCTGAAACACCCACTTCTGAAAAGGACAATACTTAGATCCTTTTAGATAACTGAGGTACTGCATATGCTGGGATGCCTATAGACATCAGGCTGGGGAGGTAATCAGCTCTACATATAGCAGAACTGGGGAGCAAAATGGATTGAGAAGGTCCAGTGCTGTCCACCTCCAAAGAGAAACCCAAATTGCTTTGAACTGTGTTTCTGTCAAATGCTTATGGCTGGGCTAGCCAGTGCCTGCCCAGAAGTCAGCTATTTCTGTGCAAGGCTGGGCAGCATCTTCTGCCTCAGAAGCCTGCCAGCACTGCGACCTGCAGTAAGAGAAATGGTTTAGCCAGGAAGAACAGATCTGGCATGGAGTATTAGATGAGTGTTTGGATCCGTTCAGCCAAAGGAATATTTTGTATTCCAGTAATCGCCTCTGTTGATTGACTTCTGTGTGCTTGCATACGGCTGATGAGCAATCCAAAATTGTTGCTGTTATCCTGCCTTCCTTTGACCAATCAAGAAATCTGGTCTCAAGAGCATCAGGAGGGGCTTTGTTAATAGAACAGAAACAGGCATTATGTTTGTGTATGTGGTTGTTCACCTCCTTGCACAGTGGGCTTCTTTAGTTTCTGTGTGGCACGCTGGGTACACACAGAGGCACATGGATGATTTGAGTATCAAATAACTTTGAATGATGATTAGTCGCTTGGTTTTGAAGATGTTAGCTTTAGCTTGTTTGGTTTAAGTCTCTCCATCTGCATAGCACGCAGACTTTCCAATGATATAGATACACAGTAACAGGTTATTTGTATACTGAGTTATTTTTGGATGACATTTGATAAACTAAACCCCCATCATCTTCAGAGTTTAGTAACATTCAGCATTGAAAGTGCTTATGTACTGTGCTGAGTAGCTATAGCAATGGGAAGAAACGAGCCCTTCTTTTTAAGAGGGAAAGAGAACAAGAAAGGAACTTAGCATTCCATGTTCTATTCCCTTGGTCTCAATAAAATCAAATTGAGAGGGAGAATATGCAAACAAAACTACTTTATGTGCATATGAAGTATGGAAATACGTTTTCAAGAGAGCCAAACACCTGAAGGCCAACTGTTCTTTTCTCAGACAAAATAATTACACAAATCCATATATATAAAGAGGGAGAGTGGGCACAAGTGAAAGTGACAGTGATGATGCATTTCAACCCGAGATCATATTGGATTTCATACACATAATTATTTATAGACTGTGTTACTCAATAGAGAAGATTAGAATTGGTGTTTCTGGAAAGTAGAGAGAAAGGAACCTGAAGGTGTATCTAAATACTCAGGTAGGTGACCTGATTTTTGGAGAGGAGGAGCACCTAGAAACACTGAATCCCAAGACCCTCACTCAAGTTACGAATGTGATTTTCCTTCATGTGTGGCTCACAGAAAATTCACTGCATTTAAGACTGGAGGTTTAAAAATCTACAAAAAATTCTGTGTATAAAGTACCACAGAAACTTTTGAAATGCTACCAAAAATCCTTGTGTAGTTGACAGTTTCAAATGTCAGATCTTTGCTAGTCCATCGTGTTTTGAAGTTGGGAATCTCTTGATCAGCTCTCTTGTTTAAAAGGTGAATAATTTCATTTTGGGAGTTTGAAAATAAATGAAAGCTATCTTTAGATAAGACTGAATAAATGTTATCTTTGCACTTAGTAGAATAACCTCTTGCTGCTAAACAGGTTGTCTGCCTTGGCTATGCAATGGACTTTTATCCTTTTCTCTTTTCATTAACAATCCATTAGATCTTTTTCTTTTAATGCAATTAGCATGGTAGTTTGTTTTGGGTATGAACAAGGAGAAGCCAGCCAAAAAGAAGGTCAGGCAACACATTGGCAAAGAAATAAATCTCAGTCTGCTTTTTTGGGAGTATTATTCCATTAGAAAAGGCTGCAGTGCATCCTGGTCAAATCTAAGCATGAATTATGATCTCATCTCAGCACTTGGAAATTCTCCTTTGATATCCAGTTGCTAATTTCTAGCAGAGCTGCCAGTGTGAACTATGTAAGCCTCCTGGACGGGGGGCTTGCCCTGCTAATTCACATGTTAGTTATCAGTAGACAGAACTGTTGAAATTAACTCCCTTTGGAGTAAATCCACTCTGCTTGTCTTTTTAGGGCAAAATAATGCTGCTTGCCCTGTGAGTGGAGTGAAGTTCACTACTGTGCAGTTCTACCGTCAGCTGGATGAAATTCAAGGGTTAGTTCTGCTTAGAAACCTAATACTTTCCACTGCCTGGACTCTTCATTGCTCTGCTGTCAATTTGTACCATTATACTGTGTTTAGATGATGTTAGGAAGATCACCTGGATATCTCTGGGAATCCTTCACTGGTGTAGCAGCAACTTTCTCTTGGTAGTGAGCTATAAGAGCATCAAGCTGCAGCTGACTGCCAAGTTCCTGGTCTTTTTATTCTTCTTTAACTATTTGCTTTAAAAAAGTTGTTGGTTTTTTTTTTTTTCTTTTTTCCTTTTCTCATGGAATGATAATCTGATAATAATTTAGAAAAGGTGATGGATATATTAAAAATACAAATTATTCCTCTATTCTGCTGTTATTATGAAACTTTAATTTTTTTTTGAAAGTGACAGATGTCCTGGCTACTTATAGCCTTTAAAAGACTGTAGATAGTTTCTGAGAATAAGGGTTCTAGTTAATAATATAATGATGAAACAGGTTATCTACATCCATCCCATGTTCCCAGTAGGAAATTTAGCTCTCATTTACTATCCAAAATAATTGTATATTGTGTGTACTATTAAATAGCTTCTGTTCTGCTATTAAAAGTGACTCTGACCTAGAAGACACTCACCTCTAGTGTTTTTTTTTTTTATGTTTGAAAATGTAACTAGACTGTGTATGTGATGAAAGATGATTGTGTGAGTTCCTAGAAACCCCAAAGAACAAGTACATATTTGTGAGGAAGAATTTGAATAGACTTTGTCCTTTCAATAACAGTTATGAAACTTTTGGTTTCAGTAAGCAAAATCTATTTTTTACTGCATGATTGTAGAAACTATTTTTTCTCTTTTTGCAGTTGGAAGTTTTGAAACAACTAGGAAAAAAAAAGGATGTGTTTGGTTCTAAGGAGATTAACGTCACTGCTTTTTTCACAGTAAAAAAAGGAAAAGATTTCATGCATTTCTAGTCAAGAAACACTAGATGCACAGATGGAGACGGAGATGATTCTCTTTGATAGGATACACACTTGGCGTGAAGGCAAGAGAGAAGTTTGGGATTTGGGGTTTAAATTTATTCAGTATGAACACTTTGGTTGCTTATTTGGTACTCTGGTGATAAGTGTGAATCAGAATCTTTTGAGCTTGTTTGAAACTTGGGGAAGCTGGGTTTCACATGCAGATTTCTATGGTGGGATTTAACTCAAAAGAAGAAATGTAAGTTTAGGTGTCTACAAGTCCTCTAGGTGTCTAAAGTCCTTCTGTGTGGAGATCTAGTGCAGGATTCAGCTACCTTGTTATAGCAACTGATGCTACTTAACTGTGTGAGATATACTGCCTGGGCTCGAGCTGCCTCTCCAGAAGGTAAAGATCGTTTGCGAGTCCTACATTATGTCTGTCCATCCTGTGCAAGCATCTTGGGTGTCCTGTGGCATCTTGGACACACTGTGGTGTTGGCAGCTGGATTCTGCTCCCAGCTAAGAGAGCCTGGAGAGTCACTCACCTTATCCAAAAGTGGACTTAGAGGCCACCATTTAATTTCCTGTATCTCTTATAGGTCTTCCATAATATTGCCAGTCTGTGCAGATTGTGAACATGGCAGGAAGGATCTGTGTGCATGGAGAACTCTACTGATCCCCTTGTGGCTGGTCAGCTCAGTATCTCTCCAGGCAATTTTGATTGTATTGGCTATTTCTGTGGACTACAGGGGAGAGGTTAGATGACAAAGGTGCCTATAGACACCTAAATCAGGTGTCTGTATTTAGGGTCAAATAGAATCCTGGCCATTCTATCTGTTGAAAGGTCTGAATCTGGACCATAGTTTCTAATACATTGAAGCTTCAAAGAAAGCTTGACCTTGGATTCAGGCTCATGTCTTGGAAAATCTGATCACTTGGGAGAAAATAGATTATAACAATCTTAAAAGTGTGTTTTTATCCTTCTTATCAAATGTATTTCTGCATTCTGGAGTTTTCATATGCTGGTTTCTAACACTTCTTTTTGGAAAGGACATACCAGTTCTCTGCTTCTGCTTTATTTTCCAGCATAAGTCAGGCTGCAGGGGTAGAATAATTATGAAAGGTGAGCTACACAGTGGAAGAAAACAGCTTGGGGAAAAATATTCCTATTGCCTTTGTTTTCTGCCTAAAAGGTTTTGCAGACATTTAACATATGAAAGCTGAAGCATTAGACAGGAGCTCCATTGAGCTTCAAGCTCTCTTTCAAGCAGAAAAACTACTTAGCAAATTTTCATGCATACAAAGAAAGAAGAGAGAGAAAGAGAATGAACCACATCACAGTCAAACGTGGTAAGTAGGACTAAGTTTTGGTTCCCATTAAGGAATAGCTAATTGGAATTAAGGGGACTGTGGAAAGACAATGTAAAAAAATAAGACTAGAGCTTTAACATGGAAACAAAAAGCTTGATTCAATGCACAGTTATTAGACATATTTCATCATATCTCATCACATGTTGCTATCAGGTTTTGCTATTTGTAATGCAGTTTTGTTTCCTTGCAGTTTACGTCCTCACTGAAAAGAAACTCTTGGCTGTCCGTTGTAAATCTTTAGAAGAAATACCTTACTTGGGTTTGAAGAAATTATCAATGATCTCATTCTCAGAAGTATTCCGTATTATGGGTCAAAATTTTGTACAAAGTACTGTCTGTATCCCCAGCAATTCTCTCTTTTTGTGGTGGGCCCTTTGCAGTTTTACTAGTTATTCACTCTCAAACACTATTGGATTGAAGTATTTTGTTCTTGCGAAGAGCCATGCCCTCTGTATTCTTATAGCTGTTAGCTATTACATTAGCTGAACATAGCTTAACTACAGTTTTCATATTCAATTATTAATGAATATTTTATTCTATGTACTGTATTACTTTGCCAAATGAAACTGCTGTGAAGTTAATTACTGTGCAAGTTTTTTTAAGGTTAAAATGAGAGAAATTGCTTTTGCAGCAAAATTCATCTATAGAATCTATTGTGTCATTACAGGATAATGCCAACAACATACTCCAGTGAGCAAGCAAAGCAGTTCACAACCTTGTCCTATTGTTAGGGTGACTGATTAAGTGCTTGTAATACTGATCCCTGGCAGGGCAAAAATCTGCAGCTTGGTAATTCAGGCTGCATACAGTTGCACTGGTAGACTTTTGTATTCTTTGAAAAATTGAGCTTTTTTTTTCATGTTTATATTTTGACCTACTCAGGTCCTAACGCTCATTTAAAAATATGTGCTCTCCACACATCCAGCCATTCCAGGCTGCAGTGGCTTTCTGCAGGCGAGATTCATTGGGAGAGGCTCTTTTGTTCTCCAGGGATTACTGATGTTGGCAGCTGCTATTTTTTTGGAACCTTCAATCTGCTCATGATGCTTTCATATGTCCTTTTGCTGAAAGCAATTTGAGTCCAATTTAAAACATATATTTCTGCCATTACAATTGACATAGGTTTTAATTTCAGACTGAAAGAACGTCAATTTATCATTCGTCTTTTCGTGGTGCTTTTATAAGGGCTATGTTCTGCCTGACCTTTAGGAGGGGAAGCACTTGCAAGGCTTTGGGAGAAAGTGATAGGTGGCTTTGGTGCTGAACTAGGACCTACAGACACCTGCTAAGAGCACCTCTGTCAGGACACTTCAGCTCTGCATAGCCAGAAGATGGGTTCAGCTGCATCTTGACAGGGTCAGAAGGAAGGAAAGATTTTCTGGTCAATGGATTGCTCCCTGTTTCAAGCTCTCTGTACACTATTCTCTGTTTCAATTCAGTTAGCTCAAAGAACTCATCACAGCTAGAAAGTTGTATACTAGGAGGCTTCTCCATTAGCTGGCTAGGCAGAAGTGAAAGCTTTCTGACAGCATGGGTAACCCTTCATTTTTCATGTTTTAAAAATCTAGAAATTGAATCACCTTTTTGATAATAAACCTTGATGATCACTCCATCCCTTTTTCCATTAAATGATGAACAGTATTGGGTAACCTCCATTCCCATATATCCATTACTTTTTGGTATTCAAGCAAAATTGCTAGATTTTTCTCATTTAAGAAATAGATATACACTCAGTTAATGGTATCCCAAATATTATCTCTATCTTCCTCTTACATGAAAGCTTGTTTATTAATGACAAGAGACCACTTTTTAATCTTAAAAGGTGATTTGTTATGAAGGAACTGTGTTTAGATTGATGCTTTCAATTGACAGATGAATTGCAATAACATTGCACTTCTTCATCATGTAACAGATCTTTATAACAGCAAAACAGGGACACATGAAGTGGATATGACCACCAGGGAATTTTATATTTGAGTGGCAAAAGACAGTGTAATGATTTTAGACTCTTGACAATACTTTTGCAAAATACATGTGAGGATGTGGTTGGAGTCTTTCTGCTGACAAAGCCTGACTACAAAATAGTTGAGAGGCCATGGGGATCTGCGTCCAAGTTTCTTGCTGAAGTTTCTCTGCTTCATGCTGGATTATGAAAAACAACAGGAAAAATGGCCCCAGGCCCTCCAGTCGTGTTGCTGTCTTCTTCTTAGAACAGGAAATCAAGCCTGAAGTGTTCAAAAGCTGGACTATGTCAAGATATAAGGGCAGATTTTGAATGCACTTAGTCAAAGTTCCTCTCGATCATACAGCATGCATTGCCATTGGTTTGAAGTCAGAAAGCTTAAGTTGTTAAAAAAATTATATGCAAGCTCAATCAGCTCTTCAGTCTAGACTTTGAATAGCCAACAGACCAGCTTCCAGTGATTTCAGAGAATTGCTTGGCTCATACTGGGACAGAATCACCGATAAATGTTTCCAATTGTACACTTCATTACAACTTTTCAATGCGTCTTTAACTTCTTGGAGCTAGAATTCACTGTGTGCATTTGATTGCAGCCCAGCGTCTGGTGCTGATAAACCCTGTTTCTTGGTGTAAAGATGCTCAGTATAATTAGAGACTATTCACGGCAGCTAGCAACACAAATCCTTTTCCAGATGTTGGAACTTTCACAGTATTGCTTGTAATTTTTTTTAAGGCAATTTGTTGCATCTCTCAAAAACTCTTTTACTGCTGAACCTATGTTCTGTTTCAGCAGTCTTTGCCTTTTTATAGCAAACTTTTAAAGTCTTTTGACTGAATTCTTAAATGGCAAACAATTAGGAAAGGAGAGGTGGAGAAAATTCAGCTAAAAACATTTGCTGATAGCTTTGTGCATCTCACTTTCTAACTAGAAAGTGTGTGAGGCAGAGAGAGCATTGACGCATTAGGCAGGCAGAAATGATATTTTTCAAATATGAATAAAAACTTTGCAAAACTTTCCCCAATTTAAAATATGGATTCTTTCAGCAATTAGTCCCCATATTCTGCCAGGTCTATCATGATCTATTTTTGTGTTTATAGAAGAAAGGTTCCACACCAGCCTGAGGCATGGGCAACCTTAGATACTTCACCTAAGACCTCTCCATTTGTGTGGTGGATAATTGAGATGATAAAAGCAAGATCACCACCCTGAAAATTGACAAAGAGGTGTTCCGGCTTCAGCAGGCCCAGGAATTAAAGTTTCTCAAATCAGTTTCAGGCATTTCTGCTCTGCTGCAAGCAGCAGCCTCTGACTGTGTGCCGAGTGTGTCAGTGAGAAGGGTCTTGCTGCATAGGGAAACCATTAAGGTAGGGTATGAATTTAAAGCGTCACAGCTCTTCTGTAGTAACTGTTGACTAGATACATGCTCTGCACAGGGCAGGGAAGGGGATGTCGGGGGAAGAGGTGGTCCAGGGCTGTTTCTGGATGTCAGTAAGAAAGGTCTGACAACAAATGGCATATTAAAATAGTTGCTTCAGGAAGACAGAATAAAAAGAGGAATACAGATAATGAGTAAATCTTACATCCTTTCAGGTGCTGGGAACCCTGATTTCATGCAGCATCAGATGGACCCCAGATGGACTTTCCTATGGCATGCTGTGCAGATCCCAACTGAGGAGAGGTTCCCAGCATTTGAAGGAACACAAGATTTACTCTTTTATCTATTGTCCTCTTTTTATTCTATTTTCTTAAAGCAGCTATTTTAATATTCCATTTATTGTCAGGCCTTTCTTACTGACATCCAGAAACAGTCCTGCACTCTCTCTCTTTCTCTCTCCCCCTCCACCCCGCCCCGTGCAGAACAATACATTTATTTTGGAAAACAGCACTGTCCCTGTGGTGAACTCTCTTGATATTCCAGAACAGCTGCCCTGCAGCTTTCCCTTTATAGACCTTCAGTAACAGTTCTCAGACTCCAAAAAATTATAACCCTGAATTGCCCGTACTTTAAACAGACAGAGAAAAATTACTGATAGCATATCCATTAGTTACAATACTTATGAACATATTTTAAACACACATTATTAGGTACTGAACTGAGCAGTATTTTTCATAAGGACTTTCAGTGCTCTGCTGTTCTTAGGTATATGTCAGGACATATACCTGACATTGTAACCTGACATTGTACACTCTGGTATGCCAGCATGTGCCCTTAAATTCACCCCCTCTTTAATCTTCTTTCACTTACACTTTTGTAGCTTTTGTAAGTGTTTCATATTGTGAATAGGCATACCATGGAGTTTTTAAAGGTAAAAGGGGCACCTTGACTTCCTTCTGAATATTTGGTGTTGTTGGGCACTTGTAAGTCTGAGGAGTGTCACCACCAGCTACCCTCCAGAATGACAGGACAGCTGCAAAAGCTGACTGGACACCCTGGGCACAGCTGAAGGAACCTGCAGCTTACACTGGGGTAATGGGAGTCAAGCTTGGTGGCACAGTAAGACTGTAGTACAAAAGGTTATAGCAAAATGAGAACAAAATCAGAATGAATTCTATGGTGTGATGTAGACAGGAGAATATGAGCACCAACTACCTCCAGAACAATTTGACAAATAAGAAAAGAATATCATAGAATCACAGAATCATAGAATGCTTTGGGATGGAAGGGACCTTTAAAGGTCATCTAGTCCATCCCCCCTGCAATGAGCAGGGACAACTATAACTAGATCAGGTTGCTCAGAGCCCCATCCAGCCTGGCCTTGAATGTTTCCAAGGATGGGGCATCTACCACCTCTCTGGGCAACCCGTTCCAGTGATTCACTACCCTCATTGTAAAAAATTTCTTCCTTATATCTAGTCTGAATCTACCCTCTTTTAGTTTAAAACCATTACCCCTTGTCCTGTCGCTATTGGCCTTGCTGAAAAGTCTGTCCCCATCTTTCTTATAAGCCCCCTTTAAGTCCTGAAAGGCTGCAGTTCGGTCACGCCACAGCCTTCTCTTCTGCAGGCTGAACAACCCCACCTCTTTCAGCCTTTCCTCATAGCAGAGGTGCTCCGTCCCTCGCATCATTTTTGTGGCCCTCCTCTGGACCCTCTCCAACAGGTCTATGTCCTTCTTGTACCGAGGACGCCAGAGCTAGATGCAGTACTCCAGGTGGGGTCTCACCAGAGCAGAGTAGAGGGGCAGAATCACCTCCCTCGACCTGCTGGCCACACTTCTTCTGTTGCAGCCCAGGGTACGGTTGGCCTTCTGTGCTGCGAGAGCACATTGCTGGCTCATGTCTAGCTTTTCATCTATAAATATGTACCTACAGAATGAAAATTTCTTGCATTTGCCCAGGCATACTAGCAGCTTCTGAGATTTCTACATCGAAACTGCTCACAAATGATTTTGTACCCATCTCCTTGATGATATAGCTTGACTCTCTTTTGCGCTCACAGTGTAGCAGGTGCAATATGATACGCAACTCTTTTACTGGGCTTCTCAGGGAAGACTCTTATATGGGAGGGATGATATCATAGGTTCAGCCATCTGGGACAGGTGACACAGGGTTTATTGAAAACAGGCTGCCCTTGTTTCCCTGCAGGTGCCAGGAGCTGTCTGAAATCTGATCAGCACAACAAGCTGCTCAAACACTTTCTGCTCATGAGGCTCTGTCAGGAGCGTTAGTCTTCCACATACCAAGTCAGCTCGATTTGCTGCATGTTTGGATCCCAGTCAACAATTTGCTCTGCAAGGTGGCCTGATGATGAAGGGATGTCATTTAATCATTCCTGTGAGCATGCAGGGTGAAATTACCTATGGGTTTTACGACAGATACAAGGATATTACTAAGTGTTGGGCTTGGACTTGCCAGGTGCTCATCTGGTGGCAGTGGTATGGACTGATCACATCCCTGAGAGTTTAACTCTGGAACTAAAGCCAAGATGGTACTGCAGAGCAAATAAAACATATTTCTTAGCGACGTGTGGAGTGTGCCAGGAACACCATCAGCCTGGCTCAGTGGCCTGATCACATGTTGACTAACCGTGGGGGAGAGTTGTTCTCCAAGATCATGCTTCTCCAAGTCAGCATATGGACTGCTACAGAGAAGGCATGACTTAGCAGTCTGTGCAGAGTAATTAATAGGACTTTGGCAGGTTATTAACATTTACAATGCCACTTTACTTCTCTCCTAACATGAACTGAACCACTTGCAGCTTATTGGTAAAACTTCCTCAGAACCTCACTTTGTTTTAGACTGTGTCAACTGACTTTTCAAGTAAGGGAAAAGTATAATAGGTACAGAGCATTAACTCATAGGTTGCTGGTTTTCTGTGGGAAATACTGGAGTGAGGAGTTTTTGGTGGGATTTGCAGACAGTGCAAAAGTTCATGCTGGCTGAGCTCAGAGTGAATGCACACAGATTCCAGAGCTTTGAAAGTGACTTCTATTTAAGCCAGGAAAACAGCAGCCTTAGCAGCACTGCTTTTAGCATTGTATTCATAACTCCCACCCTTACCCTGTGCTCTGACCGTCTCAGGTCTCAAATGGTGTCTGTGGGGGACTGGACACCTTATTTCTACCACAGATGTTTTTCACTGAAGGCCCTTTACAGCATCAGAAATTCCTAGGGAATATCTCCAGTAGTTGCTGTGACTTCTTCTTGGAAGTGTTTCCATCTTTCTGGTGGTGGTACCTTGGCACGTGTGCCAAAGCGATGATAATCTATATAAAAGTTCTGGGAATTCTCTGAAGGGCTTGTTTCCCTTCCTCTTACTCAATATGGCCCAGTCTAGTGGAGTAAAGCATTGTGGTTTTGCTTCCAGAAGAAAGAAATCATCAGCTCAGCCAGAGGGTGGGCTGATGTACTAAATCACTGATGCACTTCCTACCAGCCTTACAGAGGTGTCAGGAGATGGTATGGCTCTGTTGTCTTCAGCTGTGTCCTCTTTGCCTTTCTTAAAAGAGGAGGGATGCCTTGCCAGCCTATGTAAACCAGTTTGAACTAAGTGTGGTGGTGTGCAGCAGTATGCCTCTGTCCTGGTTTCAGCTGGGATAGAGTTAATATTCTTCCTAGTAGCTGGTACAGTGCCGCGTTTTGGATTTAGGATGAGAATAATGTTGATAACACACTGATGTTTTAGTTGTTGCTAAGCAGTGCTTACACTAGTCAAGGACTTTTCAGCTTCCCATGCTCTGCCAGGTGCACAAGAAGCTGGGAAGGGACACAGCCAGGACAGCTGACCCAGACTGGCCAAAGGGCTACTCCATACCATATGACGTCATGCTCAGTGTATAAACTGGGGGGAGTTGGCCGGGGGGCAGCAATTGCTGCCTGGGGACAGGCTGTGCATTGGTCAGCAGGTGGTTAGTGGTTGTATCACTTGTTTTTCCTGGGTTTCATTCTTATTTTTTGTTGTTTTCCTTTTCATTTTTATTATTATAATTATTATTATTTTATTTTATTTCAATTATTAAACTGTTCTTATCTCAACCTGTGAGTTTTCTCACTTTTAGCCTTCAGATTCTCTTCCCCATCTCACTGGGAGGGGGAGGGTGATCAAGCAGCTATGTAGTGCTTAGCTGCTGGCTGGGATTAAAACACGACAGTCCCCAATGAATAAACCAAATGATCTTTTGGCTGTAGGACATCAGTAAAAGACTGACATGATTCTTTCCTCATCTCTGAATGGTATGGGTGGGTTCCTCTGGTGCCATATACACTATGGTGAGGGATTGGCATACATGGGAAAGGATTGCTTCTCCAGAGAATGCATGCCAGACAAAGTGGGATTTTAAGTCTATCTGAAAGAAAACGTCATCTGAGATTACGTAAGGCTTAGTGTTGTAACTCTTTATGTAGCTGAGCAGACAGAGGGATGTGGAGAGACTGTCACTCTAAAAATTGCAACATTAAATTATTCCCTAAAGCAATCATTGATGTTCTTGATTTTTTAAAATTCATGCAACACATTGAAATAAGAGGAAGAACACAAATGCAGAATGAAACTGAAGCTATAAATCTGCTGAAGTTACCAAAGTTATTCTGAAGCTAATTATGACTGTATGCAAAGCAAATGAAGTGAGAACTGAATTAATGAAGACTAGCTACCTCCCAAAGCTAATGAGGCACACTTTGTACCAATAGCTCTTCAAATTGAAAAATTATCCATGCTGCAACAAAAAAAGAGAGAAAGAGAGAAAGAGAGAAAGAAAGAGAAAGGAAGGAAGGAAGGAAGGAAGGAAGGAAGGAAGGAAGGAAGGAAGGAAGGAATGAAATTATTAAAAGAGTTGAGGAAGTTTGTTAAGAATAGTATAGAAAACAAGAAAAGCAGTAAGACACATGCTCCCTAGCTGTTTAATGTTTGTCCTTGACATGTTTTTCTAAGAATCTAGTTACCTTTCTCTTTTACTTCTCTGCTTTGAGTTGGCTGAGGCTGATTCTCTACCTCCCAGTATGACAAGTAAGGGTTATTTTCAGCTGGTATCCCGTGGTCCATGCCACCCACTCCCCATTAAGCTTTTATTTCTTCCCTTTTGTAATCTTCTATTTCATTTTATCTGTCTATTGTACTCTTTTACTTTCACAAATCAAAATCCCCATCTTCACCTTATTTCTTTTCTCTGTTGTTGTTCATCTGCAGCCATATTTTTGTCTGGTGAAATGGGGCATCTTTGCCACTCACTAGAAGAAACAGTAATAACAAAGTGTTTGGATCAATATCTCATCTGTTCAGAAGAAATGTGTAAATCTATGCCTTAAAGGGGCTACATGCCATCTGTTTTGTTGAACAGCATATTTATCTACTAGATTTTATTTACATGGGGAAATTTCATTTCAAAAGCAGTGAAAGTATTACGTAATCTTATTTGGTAATGCCAGAATCTAAATTTGCATCATTTCCTTGAAATATACACTACTTTTAAAAGGTTCCTGAATCACCTGCAGCCAATATTGTTGTGTTGCAGCTTTTGTTAAACCAAAGTGAAAATTAGACAAAAATGAAAAAATAGAAAGGTAAACAAAATTGAAGAGATATATAGTAGCAGCAAGGAGGTGAACAAAGTGTTCTTGGCTACAAGCTACCACAATTCCCTTACTTATAAATATATTTCTATAGTAGAGTCTAATAATTAGATTAGTAAAACCATCTTTGCAACAGAAATCCATTTCACCTCTCATCATCAGTGAAACAAATTTTAGCAATTATGAGATGCTGAAGAGTCAGCTTTTCTATTACTGTCCTTAAATAACTGCTTAAAATGAAGAAAAACTATTTCTGGAACAAATTTCATATAGGAAACAGGGTTGAAAGGAAAGTCACAATTCCTTCTCACAGGCCACAGCTGAACCAGCTCTTTTTAAATGATTCCTGACAGACTTATGTTTCACTTGTTCCTGAAAATACAAAACTAAACAACCCATCATGCCCTCCAATTTCTGTTATCGAAATGTCCTTACTGAAATAAACAAATTCTACCAGTACTTGATTATTCTTACTTTGAGAAAGTTTTCCCAAGGTTTAACCTGTTAATACTAGTTTAGGTAAAATAAGAATCGATCTTTTGGTGCCAAATCTTCAAAGCCCTGGAAATTCTTGGGGAAAAGCCGGCCAGCATCCCCTTATTGTGCAGTTCCAAGAAATCTGTCGGCTTTAGACAAGGCATTTGAAATGTGATAGCTAATATGAAATCAGTCAGTCCTTCAGAAGCATCTTGCTTACAAATAATAACAATTCTTGGCTGGACTTCATCTGCTTTTTGGCTGGTATAAATCCCTACTTGGCAGGGAGCAACCTGGTAAGATGGACTGTTGTTCAAGCCAGTTCCCTTAAATGCATGTGAACTTAAGAGAAGAATTTTATTTGATTTATTGGTTCTTACTTCCTGATTTCCACATCTTCCAGCAAAAGACCAACGAAAGGGAGTTGTAAAGTCTTCGTCACTACATTGCGCAATTAGTTTAAGTACAAATGTAATAAGTCACTTCTCTAATCCTAGCGTATTTTAGTTTTAGACTTTAGAAAACAATTTATGGCATTAAGGAATTAAGGTCCGCTTGAAACTTCTGTGTGAAACTAGAACTGATTGGTTAAAAGGTGTGAAAATAGCAGTATTGTTCCCAGATGTTTGTGAGAGCTGTATTCTTGTAATTGAATCATGTCTTTGCATGGTTCTTTATCACATTACTTCTGAATTCATGCACTGTGACATTAATTTCAGTATACCACATGACTTACATCTGTTTATTTATTCCTTTTCATCCCCTGTGTCACACTTCTTACTAGGCTTTTGTGACATATTAAAAAAACAGGTTAACTCATCTTTCTCATGAGCTTTTTGAACAGCAAGTTTACTGGTGTTGGCTCTGGCATAAGTATATCAGCAGAGATGAACAAGAGTGTGTTTCTGTTCTTTCACATTTAGGTTGGTTCAAGCTGTCAGGTTAAATGATTTCTACATTGCTAACCTTAGCTCAGGGGAAAGCCTTGGCCCCATCTACAGAGCTAAGAAAATCAGTTTTATATGCAGACAATCTTACTGCAAGAAAAAGGCATGGGTATACACAAGTTACTTTACTTAAGGGAAATCATTATTTCTCCTCCATAGTAAGGGTAGTTCTAATTGCCCATTTTTTAAATGGAACTGAAAACTTAAAGTGTAATCACATACACCAATTTTCAAAATGAATCTGAAATATTAGTGCAGCTTTTTCAGATGTGTGCATTCTCATATAGAGAAGCAAAACATTTAGTGTTTAATAGTCCAGGGAACAACTTTCAAATAATATGCAGAGAATGCAGGCAGTTGTTTACTCTTTGTTTACTGGTTGCAAAGATATCATAGATGTATCTGTTTATACCTACATGCACATTATATACCTAGACAAACAGATTATACTTCATTACACTTTCTTCCTGAACTTTTCCTTTACATGAAAACTAGCGTGAAAATATTTCAATCACTTACATATTAAGTCTAATCTAATATATTCAATAAGCTGTTGGCTCCATTTTTTCCATTTGCTTTACATGCACTTTATCTCAAACCCAGGAGATACCAGGATTTGGCTGGTG
Source organism: Nipponia nippon (assembly GCF_047370975.1). Classification (NCBI taxonomy): domain Eukaryota; kingdom Metazoa; phylum Chordata; class Aves; order Pelecaniformes; family Threskiornithidae; genus Nipponia; species Nipponia nippon. The sequence goes on along the minus strand of NW_028262358.1, from coordinate 98,505,625 downwards.
TAACTTTTTGTGAAAACTCTGCGTGTTGTCATGGTTTACACTTCTAAAAAAATACCTTCTGATTTCACTATCTGATTCAGACAGCTGTATTAAGATGGAAAAAACCCTTTTTAAGGTGTCAGGCCTAGATTTATCCAACTTAATTTTTGCCAACTAAAAGTTAGAAACATAGATGTTGGGATTAACTCCTGGCTCTGAAGAGGAGCAAGATGAGTGCTTCCCCATTCATTCTTATTAAGACTGGTAGGAATCATGCTTTGAACGAACATCTCTCTGAGTATAGAGAACTCTCTCTAAACTGGTAGTTTAGACATGATGCCTAATGTTTAGAAGACTAATAGCAGGTGAGATCAATTCAACCCTCAGGAAGCATGGCTGGGATCAGATGCACTTAATGTCTGGTTTCTAAATTATCATCATTATTTATGATGAGCCACAACACAAATAGCTGCAAATGATTCCCAAACCTTGTAAAACAACAGTTCACTGCACTTTCTTTAGTTTATTTTTGGACAGTCCTTTGCTTCGAAGAAATATTGGCTTAGCTATGATTCAATGTATCTCTGGTAAATAAGGCTGTAAGGATGTTTAACATTTGTAAGCGGCACGTTTTTTGTTTATAGCCCTGGCAAACTTGTTTTCTCCTCAAACAGCTCTAAAGACAATGTTCACCACACCATTTAATGAAGAATAGCTGTAAAAGCATCTCCAAAAGGACAACAATGATGGTCATTGTTCAGATAGTAAATTCTTAAAAATAAAAGCTTTAGAAATAAGAAATTAATCTTGCATTTTCCCACCCTGGAAACTTCACTTCAGTTAATGCTGGTGGAACGACTGTGTCCGCAAAAATGAAGAAAGAGAACACAAACCAAACATGCTAAAGACTGCTCATACCTTCTGCTGTCAGTAGATAAATCTTCTAATATGTTTTTTGTAAAAAGGTTTGTCACACAGATGCCTCTCTAAGCTTTACCTTGTTTGCTGGTAAACTTGGATGGAAAGAATAATTTCATGTGTTTGTTGTGGTCTTGTCTTCTCTGAGCTGTGTTTTTATATCTTGACCATCTCTTCAAAGACATCCCTGGAGAGGATTCCCTCACCAAATACACATTTGAACAAGGATTTAGTACAGGTGTTTATGCCTTTTGATATGCTGTACCTAAAACTATTTTTTTCTGCTTGTTTTTTATTTTTTCCTCTTCTCCTTTCTTTTTTCTTTTAATACAATTTCAGGTTTTTGAAATGTGCCTTCTTATTTTAAATAGCCTCCATTATTGTGCTGTTTAGCCATGCTGGCTTCCTTCTTTGTGATGTTTCTAAAAGCATTTTGGCAAACAGTGCACATTTGTTTTGAATTTCTAATGTGTTGTCTGCCAACAGTTTGCAGTTTTGGCTTTCTCTTTTCATTTCTCTCTAGAAGTTTTTCTCATTTTTAATTTAATTCTTCTTTTTGAAGAAGCACTGCTACAGTAGCTGTATTGCTTTTTGTACTCCTGAACAGTTAATTGATATTTATTCATCAGGGTCTTTGAAAATAAATTTTAAACCAGGTCTACAAAGCTGTCATTCATTTTGTTTGAAAAACTGTCTTGGTTTCATACCTGAAAAGTGATTTCTATCCAGCGTATATAACAGTAGATGGAATCTTATTATTACAATTTTTCCCTTAGCTTTTCCCACAGTCACTATGACTGTCCTAGCTGAGCAATCTTGACACTATACTTTTTCTATTTGGGCCTTGAATTTCCATGCCTGTAAAGATTTTATGTTACTTGTTATTCACCCATTTAGCTGATTTGACTGTGTTTTATCAGATGAAACTATCCCAAACCAGGATAAAGCATTTTGAAAATAAAACAGGCAGTGTAAAAGAAGTCAGCCATCTCAAAATCCCATCATTTTTGGATGAAAGGTACTTCTGGTAAAAGCTAGGACCCTCCCAGAAGGGTGATCTTAGAGTCTAATTGCTTATAGAAATTGTAGCTATATATATATATATCAGTGCCATATGCAAATGCATGTTAGTGTAAGATGTGATCCTGTGTACTGTTATTTACTGTAACCATATCTCTGAGTTAGGGGTTCCTTCAAAGCTTCTCCAATAGAAAATGACCTAAATATTGTTAAAGATATCTCTGCTATTATGGGATTCCAGGCAAAGCAGATGACAAAAATACAAGCAGGTAAACTGCAGCAATAGTCTAGAAATCAAATCAATAATGTAGCAGACATAATAAAACTATGAGACTGGTAAGGAATACCTTGCCTGTGCCTCAATTCTCTTTAGTCCAGAAGGAAAATATTAACAAGACTTTGCATCCTGTTGCTCTAAGAATTGGAAGACACATTTTTCCTGGTTTGTCCAAAAATCCCCAGAAACAAAGAAATTAAATATAGCAAATGAGAGAAAAAAGGAGAAACTTGACCTAACTTAGAAGAAGGGCAAGCCAGGAAAAATTTAGTCCACCTCTGGGATGGTTGGAGAGTTTTACAAGCAAGAGTATGCTTAAAATCCGGGGGAGATAAGAGGAAAACTGAAAGGCTGAGAATACCTTGAGCTCTCTCCAACAGATAACAGTAATATTGCCTGCTGTTCCCAGCAAGTGAAATTGAATTGCTTTCTTGCTTTTAAATTTAGCAGTATTAGTGTATTACTCTCAATAAATTGAAGTTTGGATGATAAATCCCAGTGTAAAAGCTACTTTCAATTCTCCATTTATTGGAAAGGAAAAAGCTTTTGTGTAAGACATCACCATTAGAGTTCTCTGATTTGTCATACAGCTCTTAATGGAGGATGTTTAACTCACCTTTAAGTTCTGCTGCTATCTTGCTCTAACAAAACAGATAGATACAAAGAGAAATAGAGGAAAAGAAGCGATCTGGAAAATATGACTTTTTGTTGACGTTTGCAAGACTTGAAAGGACTAATCTTTTTGTCAGCCATCCAGACTATGGATTGACAGTCAGCCAAAACAGTTACTCTGCATGCAGACTGAATTTACGCATTTGGTATTATCTCATTAGTCTTGTCTAATCCTTTTTTCAAGTGAGTTCAACTAGGCAGCAGTCTCATTTGTTGCATCGGTTCCCTCTAGGGTCCTCAGTAGTTCAGAGGTGATGGTAACATGCTTGCTAGGATTCGGGCAGTACACAAGGCTTGCTAGCAAAGCATACCCTCTTCAGCTCTTTCTCTTATGGTGCTCTCTCAATTGTCATTTTCATTAATGGTTCCAGGTTACCAGAACATGTTATGAACTTTTATGCCTGCTTACCTGTATTTGACCTCACAGTCAAGATATACCTGTTAAACCTAAATTCCTACAGAATCTGTGCATTGAGGGAGTCTGTCAGTCCTTATGGGAATTGAAGGTTGGTGTGAACTTCATGGAGCAAGGTATTAGCCTGTTCTATAGGTGGGCTGAAATGCCCATTGCAGTGGATCTGCTGTGCTGAGTTTGCTAAAGGATATTACAAAAAATACAGTCATTTATAAGGAAGTTTTAGTCTTTCCTGCCCCAACGCTTGGCTGTAGAAAATACAGATATATTCCAGTAGGCAAGCAATATTTTCATATTTCTTTTACAAATGAGCTACGGACTATCTGTTTATAATGAAACCCAGCTTTCACAAAAACAGTCAATTATCATGAATAAGTTTAACTTTTCCCATTCCAGTCCAGAAACACCAGCTTTACTGGTCCCTTTAATTATAAGGGTGAACAATCATCCCCTGAAGCAAAAAGGAGTTACTGTATGACATTTGATGATATACCATACAATGACTCAGGGGAGATTGTATGTCATTGCAATTCAGTGCTGCACATTTTCTGGTGCCTATGCATTGTGAAGTGATGAAAATTCATTCTTCACTTTATCAGCAGAGGTAAAATTACTTTAGTTAAGTTAGAAGAGAGAAAACATCAATAATTTAAGATTTATCTTCTTAATACTGGCTTAATTTTAATGAAATTTAAAGATGAGCACATTTTGATTAAAATTATAAACTCACAAGGCAACACTCTTCCAGCCTGCTCTGTTAATAAAAATTGCCATGTTGAATTAGTATAAAAAATATATTATACCTTTTCATATGTATATTCTACATATTTATCAGCAGAGGTAAAGTAAAATTCTGCAATAAGCTCAGAGAGATAAAATATAAATAATTAAATACCTGTCTTTCTAAAACATGATTAGCTATTATGAAATCTAGAGATAGAGCAACTTACTGAGACAATAAATGTTATTCATAGTATAACATGCTTTTATTCTCCTTTGTCAATCAAAATTCACCTTACTCCATAAGCTTCAGAAGCAAATGCATCATTATTTGGTCTCTGCTTGTATTAGTTGAAAAATCTCCTGTTGGTACCCAGATACAAAACGACCTAAATTAAACAAAGATATTTGTCTCTAAATCATATTTTTTAGATTGTCAGAGCTCTTCTGTTGATCTCTGGCTTTTCCAAAGCAAGATATAACAACATATTTCTTAGAGAGATATCTTAATGGGGTAAGTGGCTGTGGCAAGCAATCAAAAGCACCAGAATTTCATGAGTCTTAGAAGTAATGTTACAAAGTCACATCTTTAAGTCACTGAAATGAAGTGCAGGAAAACAACAGACTGAGAACTGTGCCTCTACTTTGCTGTAATTCAGGTGTTGTTACACAACAAGAATTGCAGCCATTGGGGAAGCTATTGCAGTTCGAAAGAAATACAGGCTACTTCTACACAAGTTCAGTTTACTTTAGGTATCTAACAAACTGTAAACTGTGAATTAAACAGGAAAAACTTTTTTATTAACTTCAAGGGCCTATGTATCCACTGTAGCCTAGATGGAGAAGTCAGGGAGTTTAAACCACTTGTTTAAATATGAATCATATGGCAAGTAGCTGAAATCTTCTATCAGCCTTCAGAGTCTATGTCATAACAGTGCAGACAGTCCATGAGCAGTCTCTTACAGTCTCCTGGAGGCTGTCTTGCTATAACTGTATAGCTTTCATTTTGGGATATCCACAATCCAGAAATGAAGCAGTGAATGTTTCTGTGAAATAGATTGTAACTGAATAAAAACTACAACCACTTTCCTGCACTTAATATTTCTTTTCTCCACATGCTAAGATGCAAAGATATCAGAAATAAAAACTGAGATAATGATACAAGAAATCCAAAACTTTGGGCTTATTTCATTATCAAAAACTGTCCCCACGCTACCTAGTAGGAAAAGTGTTTTATGCTCTGTGTCCTGGTTTCGGCTGGAATAGAGTTAATTTCCTTCCTAGTAGCTGATATAGTGCTGTGGTTTGGATTTAGGATAAGAATAATGTTGATAACACACTGATGTTTTAGTTGTTGCTAAGCAGTGCTTACACTAGTCAAGGACTTTTCAGCTTCCCATGCTCTGCCAGGTGCACAAGAAGCTGGGAAGGGACACAGCCAGGACAGCTGACCCCAAGTGACCAAAGGGATATCCCATATCATATGACATCATGCTCAGCATATAAACTAGGGGAAGAAGAAGGAAGGGGGGGACGTTCGGAGTGATGGCGTTTGTCTTCGCAAGTAACCGTTACGCGTGATGGAGCCCTGCTTTCCTGGAGATGGCTGAACACCTGCCTGCCCATGGGAAGTAGGGAATGAATTCCTTGTTTTGCTTTGATTGCATGTGTGACTTTTGCTTTACCTATTAAACTGTCTTTATCTGAACCCAGGAGTTTTCTCACTTTTACTCTTCTGATTTTCTCCCTCATCCCACTGGAGGGGTGTGACCAAGCGGCTGTGTGGTGCTTAGCTGCTGGCTGGGGTTAAACCACAACACCCTGAAAAGTACGGTTTCTAAATACAATTAATATGTTCAGAAAGTCTGTCAGAATTATGAGAGTTACGAAGTTTTTCTTAATTTATAGGAACTTTAGAGGGGAGCGTTACAGCTGTATAAATACAGCACATTGTCTAGTCTAATTAGTCCCAGTGGCTGCATCTATAACATTAAGCTGAGAAGAGTTAGGGAGTAAGACCAAGCACATGCACCCAGCTTTGCAGCATGCAGTCCCTGGCATGGTTTTGGCCTAGGACCAGCTAGCACTCTTCCAGATAAACCCCAAAACATGTCTGAGCTTTTGCAAGGGTAAGGGAGCATTCTCAACAGACAGTTTGGACCAGCTACCATGTTCTGGTGGATAACAGAGTCTAGCTGTATGGATGCAATCCATGGTGTACCATTTGGCTCAAAAGCTAGAGAGTGCTCTGGACTGTTTCCTTTTCCAGTATAGACATAGGTGGTGAGTCCCTACTAGGGCTGTACTGCTTTTGGGGCCCAAACACAAACGTGTCTCTTTCCCACACTATGTGGTTCTACTTCTTCTGGTATTGTTTTCTCTAGACAGCATCCCACTGTGCTGTGTAGACCCAGGTTGAGATATCTAAATTCTTGTGTGTGTCAGGCTACGCCTGTCTCTCCCTGTCTAAGTTTCTTATCCACAAATCGTGCACTATAACCATTACATTCTCCCACCCTTAACTTATAGTGTCAAGTTACAATGTAAATTTTTTTTGGACTGAAATTATCTACTGAAAAAAAAAGAGGCTCATTTAATTTGGTGTCAATCTGATAACTTTTAGAAGCTGGAAGCATACACAGGACACACAGTAGTAGATGGGGTCCCTTAGTTCACTAAGGAGATCACAAAGCAATCACAGACAAGTATTTGTGTAATGCCTTTCGTAAGTTCATCAAGCTGACAATTAATATTAAATTGGTTTGTGTCCTCACTGCTCCAAGAGGAAGACCGCCCCAAAACTTCTCTTTCTGGCCATTAAAACATTCTGATGCAAAGTCGGAATTTCACTTAGTTATTTGTTCATATGCTTGCAGTGTTTGTTAGCTCATATCATTCCCTGTTCCCCACTTGGTATTTACTGCCTGCTGTAGTTTTAAAGTCAATCTCCATGGGATCTTATATCTCGTTGACTAAACAGACTGAACTGCACATTCACCTGGTCCCTGTGTGATAAAAAGAAAAGAAGAATTTCCTCAGTTGTTGGTCTCTTTTTTTTTAATTTTCTGATGCAGATTTATTCATCACCAGCTTACACCTCTTTGGACTTGCACAGGGTCTGCCTTTCAGCTTACTTTTCTTCCTTCATGACCTATGTCCTTGGTGTATGTAGACATGGTGTGGAAGCGCCTGAAAACTCAAGATGCGTCATGCAGGAAGTTGCACAGTGCTTATGGTAAAAGGGCTCATGGTATTAACAAAAAATTATGTCTTGTCATCTAGTGTACTGAACAATAAAATTCAGATCTCTACTGGCTTGAAATTCTAGAGAGGAATGGGTATAGTATTCAAAAGCAGATGTTATACCTGGGCTGCAAAATAAAAAATGACATTGATAATGCTTAAAGTAATTTAGTGTTCATTGTTTACATTTATTGCAGCATTTTTTTAGACTTTAGGCAATTGAATTGCCTCATCTGATTTTATTTTCTAAATTGTAGATTAATTTCTCACAAACAGATTTCATCTTCTCTACTAAATAATGCATGGCAGAACTAGCTGAGTATTTGCCTTTGTTCCCCAACAAATTTTAGAATACTGCCAAGACATCTGAAGTTTTCTCAGGCAAAAAAACATATGATCTTGCATTTAGGGTTCATTAAAGGTTCCATTATTTTTTCATAAGAAAATTACAAGTGATCTCATATTCCTCCTTTTGGAAATACAGTGTACTATATGCAAAAATAAAGGCAGAACATTTTCTTGTTTGCTGTCTGCTAGTCTGCAAACAATTTTAGAAATATCTATTTTCCTAATGTAGTTCTCTTTAGCAATGACACTCCATATCATTCAGTGAAGGCCTAAGATAATGTCTTCTCTTTAATAACAGATTTAACCTAGCAAAAGTATGGTAGCAAATACAGCAGAATACACAGTTCCTGACAGTAAGTGACCGTTCTTTTTTAGAGTTTGAATAGTGTAAACATCATAGACCCCTCTAAATAAAGATTCCTTGAAATAGAAATATCTATAGAGTACAATGCAGTGTTTCACAGGTACTTAGAACAGTCCTAAATGCACTTACTAAGCTACAAAAAGTGGTGCAACTATGCTTAGGGGTGTCTATATTTCCAAACAGATCCTCTTTCTGTTTTGGTCCATAATAGTGCCAGTACTACAGTTATCCATACTGCAAATATATATCAGCTCATTGCCAGGCACTGGTATGGAGTGAATCGTTGGAATTCACCGCCTTGGGATGAGAAAGCTCAGAGAGGAGAGGAGAATCTGCACCACGCTTTGCACCCTGCACATGGTGAGTTTGTCCACATCACGTGCCTGAGAGTCAGGCTTTGCCCACATTGGGTACAAGAAAGACAGAACATACATGATATAGTGCTCTGTCCAGACTGGTTCCAGAAGGCTTCTGTCCTGACCTGATTTGCCATCCCTGTATTTTGCTATGCAGGCCTGTCTGCGGCTGTGGGTATCACTCGAGGCTAGGCAGAATGCTGCAGCTTACTCACATGTTGGGTGTGGCTACATACAGTCTGTAGAGCACTAGGAATTTAGAGATTATTTTTCTTTGGGCGTAAAAGAACTGAGAATGACCTTCTAAAAGCTCATGCAGCAGAACAAATTGCTGGCAAACTACATTCTGGTTAGTCACCTACTAACCAGTTAGTTATTAGTTGGTGCTGCTAACTTATAGCTAAAGGATAGGGGTTGACAGCCATTTACCCTGTCTCATATGTTGTCTTGCAAATTGGGAAGTCAGCTCCCTGCTCTTTCATGGCAATTTAAAAAAAAAATTGCATTTAGGGTACACCTACAAGGATTATTGTGCACAATCATCACAAGCTTGCTTTGCTCATTTGCCAAAACAGCAGGATACTAGCCTGCTTCAATCAAGAGAGGTGTAACTTTAATTAGAAATTAGTGCCATACTGAGACAAAGATAATACACCTGCACTTGGCACGGCATAAGAGTGTCTATCTGTATTTTGTTGTTTAACATGTACGCAGAACATGCTTGTGATACTACACAGACCCTCATTTATCTATCAAGTCCTGTTCTGGACAGACTGTACTATTAAGTGACATAGTTTTCAGACAGTGAATGTTGTTGGAAGAATATTACAGGCAGGTAACTGAAAAGAAGCTGCTGTTAAAACATAAATCAGTTTACCAAAAAATCCTCTTTATATAAATTTATATATTCAAAGAGGTTCTACACAAACAATGCCAAAATATAATTAGATGTTAAACTGTCCACTTCAGCACATGGCTCTGGAAATTCTCCAGAATATTGCCCCAAGACAAAGAGTGACTTTCAATGATGCAGATGGAAACCATTTTTGAACATTTAGCAAATCTGGAATTTAAACATTGTTTGATGTGACAAATAGGTGAAAATAAATGGCAGTTGTCCCTAAGTGTATAAAGAAATAGACGATAATATCTATCTAGTATCATATAATACTTTTAATCTGTAGATCTCAAAGAGTTTGCAAAAGGAGGTCATGACAACTTCAAAGGTGTTTGGAGTTTATTCAAATGTGACAGAATGGAAGATTTGTCACATTTATATTCTACAAAGTGGTTTCTGAAGTGCTGTAGAGGATAACACACCTGAGACTTGCCAGTGAAAAAAGTATTACAGCAGATAAAACTCACAAAAAATAGTGGAGAGAAATAATCTATTTTAATGTTGTTTTTCACAGCATTTTTTGTGGGTAAATTTTTCTTAATTTAGCAGAATATACCTGTTCATATATCTCTGCTAAGAGACATTACACTCCTTTTAAAATATAAGTTTAAATATTCTTTCCAAATCAGGGTTAGGTGCTGAAGAGTATTGAATGTATACTTATTTGATTGTTGTATCCTGAAAAAGTCATACCTGCTGAAAGACTTCTTAAATGTTACATAGTCCAGATTATAGCAAATCAAATGAGAAACAATTCTCATAGTTCAGCAGCGAGGTTTATGAGGACAGATACAGAAGCTCTGTCCAGGGATGAGAACTTGTTAGAGGTGAAATATTCGGTATGTGGATAGTTTCAGTCAGCAATCTGATGTCTTACCATCTCAGGAAAATACTCGTAGTATAAATACATCTGAGATATTTTTAATTGTAAGAGGTACGAAATAACAGTTACAGAACCCATGAGTACATATTTCTACAGTCTTTCCCAAATTAATGTCTTTTAAAAATAAAACTGATGAAGGCTCCATAGTAGAGAGCAGGTAGAGGTCTACTTGAGTAGAATGGACTAAGCAAAATAATTCGTTTTTTTTCACTCAGTCTTTGAATATATTCATGGATCTTCATGATCCAATGCTAATTATTTAGATTAACAAAGGCGTGAAAAATGAGAATCACAAAATTATAGAAATGTTTGTTGGAAGGGACCTCTGTATGTCAAGTAGTCGAGCCTCCCTCATGAGGCAGTTCTGTCAACATTACATCAGTTCAGCTCTGGCTGTGTCTAGTCAAGTAATCACAGAATCATAGAATGGTTTGGGATGGAAGGGACCTTTAAAGGTCATCTAGTCCATCCCCCCTGTAATTGGCAGGGACATCTACAACTAGATCAGGTTACTCAGAGCCTCATCCAGCCTGGCCTTGAATGTTTCCAAGGATGGGGCATCTACCACCTCTCTGGGCAACCCGTTCCAGTGATTCACTACCCTCATTGTAAAAAATTTCTTCCTTATATCTAGTCTGAATCTACCCTCTTTTAGTTTAAAACCATTACCCCTTGTCCTGTCGCTATTGGCCTTGCTGAAAAGTCTGTCCCCATCTTTCTTATAAGCCCCCTTTAAGTCCTGAAAGGCTGCAGTTCGGTCACGCCACAGCCTTCTCTTCTGCAGGCTGAACAACCCCACCTCTTTCAGCCTTTCCTCATAGCAGAGGTGTTCCATCCCGCTGATCATTTTTGTGGTCCTCCTCTGGACCCTCTCCAACAGGTCTATGTCCTTCTTGTACTGAGGACCCCAGAGCTGGATGCAGTACTCCAGGTGGGCTCTCACTACAGCAGAGTAGAGGGGCAGAATCACCTCCCTCGACCTGCTGGCCACACTTCTTCTGTTGCAGCCCAGGGTACGGTTGGCCTTCTGTGCTGCGAGAGCACATTGCCAGCTCATGTGCAGCTTTTCATCTACCAGTACCCCCAAGTTCTTCTCTGCAGGGCTGCTCTCAATCCCTTCATCCCCCAGCCTGTATTGATACCAAGGATTACCCTGACCCAAGTGCAGGACCCTGCACTTGTCCTGTTGAACCTCATGAGGTTCACACAGGCCCACCTCTCTAGCCTGTCCAGGTCCATCTGGATGACATCCCATCCCTCAGGCGTGTCAACTGCACCACTCAGCTTGGTGTCATCTGCAAACTTGCTGAGGGTGCACTTGATCCGGCTGTCTATGTCATTGATGAAGATATTGAACGGCACTGGCCCCAGAACGGACCCCTGAGGGACACCACTCATCACTGTTCTCCATCTGGACATTGAGCTGTTGACCACTACCCTCTGGATGCCACCATCCAGCCAATTGCTTATCCACCAAACAGTCCACCCATCAAATCCATATCCTTCCAATTTAGAGAGGAGGATATTGTGGGGGACCGTGTCAAAGGCCTTATGGAAGTCCAGATAGATGACATCTGTAGCTCTTCCCTTGTCCACTGATGTAGTTACGCCATCATAGAAGGCCACTAGGTTGGTCAGGCAGGAAATGAATGAACTTGGCAGTTTCACAGTCCCTCTAGGCAACATGTTACAATGCTGCACTATCCTTACGGTGAAAATTTGCTTCCTTAAGTCCAGCCGATACCTTTCAACCCACAAGTTTATGTCCCTGTCACCTGAGAGTACTGAGAAGAGGCTGAGTCTTTCATGTTTTGTGCTGCTTTTCAAATAGTTGCAGGCAGATATTAGATCATGCCTTAATTTTCTCTTCATGAGACTAAATAAGCTGATCTCTCTTCACATCTCTTCAAAGGCCATATGCTCTAGGTCCCTGACCATCTTTGTAGCACCTCTTAGAAAACTGTGTACTCTTTAAAGTCTGAATGGATGCAAATGGCTAAATTTCCTCTTAGAATAACATTGGTCAGTTAAGTGAAGACATGGTAAGCTAACTCTGGATGATGGAACTAACATCAAAAGGAAAGAAAAACTGTGCATAAGTGCATTTTGTGTAGCTGGCAAGGTTTTCACAGCACTGGACTGTGGGGGTGGCCTCTGTGAGGAGAGGCCGGGGCTGCCCATGCTGGACACAACTGGTTCCAGCTGGCTCTAATGGACCCACTGCAGGACAAAGGTAAGTACCTCAGCCGAGATGGTGGTGCCTCTGTGATAACATATCTAAGAGAGGGTAGAAAATACCTCACAGACATGGGAGGAGGGAATAAAAATAGTAAGAAACAGTAGTGTGAACAGCAAGGTCAAATAATAAGGGAGAAGGTGTTGTTTTAAAATTTGTCTTTGTTTCTCACTACCCAGATCTGTCTTAACTAGCAATAAATTAAATTACTTTCCCTCAAGTTGAGTCTGTTTTGCCTGTGATGGTAACTGGGAAGCAATCTCCCTTTCTTTATCTCAACTCATGAACTTTTTCACTCTATTTTCTCCCCCTGTCCTGTTGAGAAGGGGGAGTGAGTGAGCACCTGGGTGGGCAGCAGGCTGCTGGTGAAGGGTAACTCACCACAACAAGAAAGAACAATAATTGTTTATGCAGCTTGGACAGGATTCCTGCATTAAACTTACATTAAACCAAGAAACAGAAAGCTAATTAAATTCTGTATCTCAGCTGATGATAAACAACCAATACTAGTGAGGTCAGTGAGCCACTGGCTGATGATCTGGTTCTGTTTCAGTTCCTGAGCCACTCTGACTTAATCACTATGAAAATTTATCAGTGGAAATCTCTAAGTGTTATGAAAGCACATATTCACTTTTTTAAAAACACATCACACTGATTTGATGGACACAGATGGTAAGAGAAGCAGAAGAGATATACTAGTGAGCTTTTTTTTTTTCCCCAGTGCTTGGTGATTGCATTGGAAGTGGGGTCCATTATTAGAAGATACTACAATGGAGGGTTTCCTTCCCGTGAAAAATCTTACTTTTCAAAACTTTGCTCTGGCCCAAATCATTCTAAAACAATGTCATTGATCCCATTGATCCTTAGTCAGGTAAATTACCATTGTTGATAGATGTGAGATTCCCTGCCAAGTATTTCAGTAGGCAACTTCTGGGCTGGGGTAAGATGATTTGGCACATTCTCTGGTCTTGAGTTATTCCAACTGTTGCACCTGCCTCAGTCACAGACTTGAGTCCTACCAGGTAAATTGTATTAGGGCTGGAGACCATACGCTACACCATGCAGACCACCATGCTACAAGGGTGGATTTAGTAAACTGTATTAGGGCCATGGATCCTGGGGAAATTAGGATAGAATCCAGCCCAGACTTTCTTGGACTCCTTCCTTAGATTTGGTGGGGATTTGCTGAGCTGAGGTTGTTTCAGTCAAAGCAGTTCCTACAGCTTTAGGGAATGACATACACACATACAGAAAGGGAGTAAAAGGATTCCAAATCCTCTGAAGTTTTAAAGTATCTTCCAGACTTTCAGGCTTCTTGACATTTTTTTTTCCTACAGTATATAGCTACAGCTGCCAAAAAATCTCTTCCCTTTTCGGCAGAAGTCAACACAGAAACAAAGTGCAGAATTTTAAGGCCTCAGACTGTAACAAAAATTATTGACAGTAATGAGGATGCAAGAGTAAATAGAATTGTTAACAATGGAATAATTTACTTGGTGCATACCTCAGCTTTCTACACAGCAACTTCTCCCTATCACTTGCAAATGTGCTTGACAGCCAGTTAACTTTTAGTTTACTACAGTGAAAACCCATGCTACAAATACCAAATTGTTTCAAGGACCAAGATGTGTACTTTTGAATTATAGCTCTTATGCGAGTTATTCTCTGATGATGGATGAACTAAGATCTGTAAACATTCTGTTTCAGAACAGCATATAAAAACTGGTGCATTTGTATAAGGGACTAAAGGTTAATTCAAACCTACCATCTGAGGGATGCTGTCAGTTTGTATTTAACACAGGGATTTCTGGATTCTTTTCTCATTTTTTATGCTTGTCAAATAATTTCATCCACATGCAAAACCTTCCAGCACACAGATGCCCTGACTAAAAAGGGCAAAACCAGTTTGAATGTTAGGGTAGTTCTTGCCCCCTGTAGTTTTCTTTCTTTCCTTTTTTTTTTTTTTTTTTTTTTTTAAATACAAGCCTTCTGATACTATTTTCCTGATAGCCAAATTCCCATTCTTTCCCACCTATGCTCCTGGTAGGAATAAAATGGACAACCAGAGTCATCTCAGACGGGGTTACACTTCACTCCTCTTGGTCAGCTCAAATAAGTCACCTCATTGTGTGAGGCAAGATCTCCTCTGATTCAAAATGAGTCTCCTTGTTCTGATTGTCTGTGAAATCTCAGTATGGTTTTACTTATCTTTTTAGCTGGCATTAGTCATTATGTTGGGTGCCTTCAAAACATGAAAAAATATTCTGTAGTCCACTCCATTCTTTGCCAGCTCTCAGACTGGGACTGAAATAACTGTATAAGGATTAGCAACGGGATGTAGTGCTGTTAAAGATATTGCTTAATTTCCAAAGAAGATCTGCAGTCAGATCTTGCTCTGATGACTGTGAAGGACACCTGCCTCTTTACTGAATGCACAGAGAATTCAGGAATTTACAGTACAGATACTGGCTCACAAAGCACCTGCAAATTAGGGAAAGTGGATCTTGCCCTTAGTGCTGAAGTATTTTTAAGATCTTGGCTTTAGTATCTCAGTCTCTCATGCTAACACAGCAGTCTGTCTGCTGCTGTTTTGTACAGAGCTGAAGTTGTAAATCTTAAAAAAAAGAAGGTGCATTTTTCTTACATCTTACACTGGACAAGGATTAAAATATATTTTAAAACTTAAGGCAGCAAGTCCTAGGTTTGTGAGGTGAGAAGACTTCTGGAAAACAACTCAGACCTTCTCTCTCCAGAAGTTCTTTGTTTAGGATCCTTAGGGTACTTAAACTGAGATTTATTGCATTTTTTTTTATTGCTTAAAAGATATATTCACTAGTAAAAGATACATACTCAGTAACACTGAAATAGTGTTTGAGTTACAAGTAAAGAAAATCTTAGGGTATTGAACTATTTGATACATAGTTTAGTAGCACAGGACACTGTACCCATATAGCAGTTGCCATGGGAAAAATATGAATACTGATAGAAAAACTGCATTCAGCATTAGTCAGTCTGCTACACAATAATATTACTCATATGAGTGGAGTTTTTAGATTAAATACTTGATGTAAAAAGTTGAGCAAAAGGGAAAAAGACCAGAAAATATAATTTTTCATTGAGTTTCTCTGATAGTACATAGATATTCACACAGTTTCTAACTTGGCTGATTCAAACTCATTGAATTAACAGGAGCCTTGACAATGGTCTTGCTAATTTTTGGTAACAGTCATCAGCTCAATGTGTGCCCAGACTATGCACACAATCATGGACAAAAGGCAGAATTTTTTGCACCAAACCTTTTGCGTAGATTTAAGTGTGTGTTTAACTGCTTTCCTAAGCAGAGAAGGTCTTAGTGGTAGTGATTTTTCCCTGTCAAGTGTTATGACCCTTTGGTATTGGTATCTGTCTTTTGACAATTTTAATGTTTAGGAGTTGATGGAAAGTCTCAATTTTACAGTTTCTTATTAACTGGCAAATTTTACAGTCAGGATGGGATGAACCTACTGCTGACTTCTGACTTCTTTGACAAAGTTAAGCATAAATGTTTTGCTTGATTCAGGTTTCTAACTCAGGTGAAATCTCCAGGAGTCAAGCAGAAAAAAACATCCACGATAATTAACTCTTTCTCTACCAAGACTGTTTTTATGTGTTCCTTAGTAATGTGGGGAAATGAAAATTCACTCTCTCATATAGGACTTCACAGACTGTTCTCTGGGTCCAGTTTTCACATTAATCAGCATTCTTAAACTTTAGATATTGCCCGGCACCATTCATATCTAACACGTACTGGCCTGACATAAATTTGCAAACAACTGCAATCCGTTTTAGATTGTTACCCTTTAGAAACCTTCACAAATTTTTTTACAACTTCTGGTGCATTAGCATGTATACCAAACCTTACTGCACTTGCAAAGTGTTTGTTTTTCACAGCTATCATAATAAGCATTTAGGTCCTTGAACACAGCTTCTCCCATTAATCTTTTGAGTAAGAAGTGTCTTTTTCTAATTTTGCCTTGAACTTCTAAATGTTAAGTGTCTGCTTTATTTTCTTTAGTTTTCCTGACCAGCCAGAATGGTCAGGGACCATGACACCACTACTCCATGTATATGTCTGAGTCCTGAGGGCATCACCAGCCCTGCCTGTCCTCCAAGGCCTCCCCCCACCTGCCCACAGCCCAGGACCCCATGTTAGCCCCAGGGGACCTTCAGCCCCTGCCCCAGTGATGCCACAGCAGGGCCAGCCTCCAGCTCCCCACAGCCCTGCTCTGCCCGGCCATGGGCCCCACCAAGCCGGGCCCATCCACAGGCCTGCGTCCTGGCCCAGACTCTGCCCAGCCCAGTCCCCAGGGAGGTGCCCAGTGCCTGGGGCTGCCCCAGTGCCCCCAGTTGTCCTGCTCCTGGCTGAGGCGGTGGGATGGGCCCTGGCTGCTGGGTCCTGGCCTGTTGCCCCCCTCCATGGAGAGCCCCTGCTGCTCCTGGCACCTGGGAGCTGAGGGCTCCTGTTGTGCCCTGAGAGTATGCTCCTTTTTCTGCAAAGCAACCTAGTACTTTGCTGAGGCCGTAACCAAACCCCAATGCTGTCTCAGCATCTTACAGAAAAGAAGTCTACAATTTTTTTTAGAATCTGAATTTTAAATCTAATCATTAGCTCCCAACATCTTCCAAGAGAAAAAAAAAATAACACAAGTGTTTGGTATATTTGTAAATGGATTTCATACTTATCCACACCTACAATAGCATTTTAAACATTCTGACATTTCTTTTTTTAATGAACCGTATTGGTAGTTTAGTTTTAAATGTCTCTTTTTGCATAAAGGACTAGAACATTTTTCCACCTACAAATTCAGGTTTCTGGAGTAAAACCACAAACTGGCTAGCCTATCAGCAGACAGCACTCAGCAAATTGTTCACCAATTTTTGCTTCAATGCAGCATGTCACTTTGCTGATTTTATTTAGAGATCATTTGTAACTTTGAGAAAACTAGTATTTGTATGTCATCTCTGTTCTTTAGTTATCTGTCTGGAATTGGTACGAAAACTCACATTTCACATTTCTTAGTTCATTCCCAGCTAATAAAAAAACCCAAATGCCAGCCACCCAGTGATGGATGTTCATTGTTTTGTGGCATAAAACATCATTCTGTGTTAGTTTCTGAGATGAACATGGAGAACTGATTCAAACTGTAGTGCTGCAGAGGTTAGAAGCTGCTGGATGTTCACACCAACAGAAAGATTCAAAATAGTAAGGAGGATCAGAAAGGAATAAAAAATTCCTAGAATAAATCTTTGGCGAAAGACATATATACCTTGTTCTCAGCTTTCATGTACTGTTCCTGTAAGAAGCAGGACTAGGTAGGGCAGAAGCCTCCTGGAGAGGGATGGTTGCTCTTTCCTTCAGCAGCTGCTCAAGGAGAGAAGGTCGCAGGAACTGCATGACATGGGAAACAGAAGCAATCAGAGAGGCACAGCAATGAGGTGGGGGCTTGCAGTTAGTGCAGTCACTGACAGATTAATAAAAGGAGAAAGGAGGGGACAGAAAGGCTTTGGGAATGACGGAGGGGGAAAAGGTATCACGTGGATCAGAGGAGATAGTGCAGATTTTGCTGCATCTCAGAAAATCTTTGAGTTAGGCAGCTGAAGCCAAGTCAGCAAGAAGAGGTCCATGGGACAGGCATATAGTATCCAAAAGCAGCATGGTATGAAATTACAAGCTGTTCAGATTTTACTTGATACAATTCCTTTGAATATTTTTTTACTTGAGTGAACTGCACTGGTTTATATTTAAAAAAAAAAAAAAAAACCAAACCTGGTCTTTTTTGAATTTAAAAGCCATTCTGGTCTTCCAGGGTATCACTGTAAGAAAAAAGTCCATGCAGAGCTGCCTCAAACATGTGGAGTCCTATCACACCATCAGAGACAGGGACTTGAGCCTTTCAGAAAGGGACATCCTGGACAGCTGAGCTGGATATTGCTTTCACCTTGGGAAAAGCCAAGTCAGCTCTTTCAGGAAGACCCACAGACATCTGGCCTGCATTTCAGTGTGTATTGGGTTTACGTGGCAAGGTTTTGGTAGCAAGGGGGGCCGCACAGGTGGCTTCTGTGAGAACATGCCAGAAGCTGCCCCTGTGTCAGACAGAGCCAGTGCCAGCCGGCTCCAAGATGGACCAGCTGCTGGCCAAAGCTGAGCCAAACAGTGACATTGGTAGCACCTCTGCAATAACATATTTAAGAAAGGGAAAAAACCGCTGTGCAACAGCAGCTGGTAGAGAGGAGTGAGAATATGTGAGAGAAACAACTCTGCAGACACCAAGGTCAGTGAAGAAGGAGGAGAAGGAGGAGGAGGTGCTTCAGGCACTGGAGCAGAAATTCTGCTGCAGCTTGTGGTGAAGACCATGGTAACACAGGTTGTTCTCCTGCAGCCCATGGAGGTGGATGGTGGAATAGATATCTACCCTGCAGCCGTGAAGGACCCCACTCCAGAACAGGTGGATGCGCCCGAAAGAGGCTGTGACTCCATGGAGAGTCCACGCTGGAGCAGGCTCCTGGCAGGACCTGAGGACCTATGGACAGAGCAGCCCACGCTGGAGCAGGTTTTCTGGCAGGACTTATGACCCCACGGGGGACCCACACTGGAGCAGTCTGTTCCTGAAGGACTATACCCTGTGGAAGGGACCCATGCTGGAGCAGTTCATGAAGAACTGTAGCCATGGGAAGAACCCACATTGGAGAAGTTTGTGGAGGACTGTCTCCCGTGGGAGGGACCCCATGCTGGAGCGGGGGAAGAACGCGAGGAAGAAGGAGCAGCAGAGACAATGTGTAATGAACTGACCATGACCCCCATTCCCTGTCCCCCTGTGCCACTCGGACAGAGGAGGTAGAGAAATCGTGAGTGAAGTTGAGCCCGGGAAGAAGAGAAGGGTGGAGGGAGGTTGGTTTTTTTATTTTATTTTATTTTTAAATCTGTTCTTATTTTTCATTATCATACTTCATTTTTAATTGGAAATAAATTAAATTAATTTCCCCAAGTCGAGTCTGTTTTGCCTGTGATGGTTATTGGTAAGTTATTTCCCTGTCCTTATGTCAACTCATCAGTTTTTTGTTGTATTTTCTCCCCTTGCATTTTTGATGGAGGGTGAGTGATAGAGCAGCTTGGTGGGCACCTCGTGGCTAGCCAAGGTCAACCCACTGCACAGTGTGAGAACATCAATGCTTATTATCCTCTTAAGAGAAAGTAAGAGAGCCATGCAGGCAGTGAAGTGGGCAGCAGCAAGGTGGATAATGTGGACAGCTTTATCAACTTACAAGACAACGTTATGTTTTTATGTCATGTTGCTATTCTAAGAAGATTCAGGAAATTATGCTTAATGTATGTGGTGTTATCCAACTTCTAGTTGATACGAAAGGGCGAGGAATCTCCCAGATTGCTCAAAACAGGCAAGTTTTTAAGCATTCCTTATGCTGAGGAAAGGTGGATCATCAAAAAGCTGGCAAGTCAGTTAAATTTTGCAATGAAATTTACGACCTCCTAATGAGACCATATTTGAAATTGAGTAATCAGAAAAAGAAAGTGTGAAACAAATAGTTGTTGATGTGATAAGGAGGGGAAAGCTCCAACTATTGAGGCCCATCTGTTCCATTAAACATGTCTGCCTGCTAAAAATGGTAACCTGAAATAGGGTGTCAGACCAGGGGACATAACAGAGTACAAGAAAGGGCTCAGTAGAGCAGTATACAGTGAGTTGGATTCAGTTCAAGATTATACTGCCTAAATGTAAGCGTCCACTTGTGTTTAAAAACATTTCCAGTCTTTTAAAATAACATTTTAGTCAGTGGAGGCTAGTCAGTACTGGGGGTCCTGAGAATGATTCAGTTGTCCACTGTAGGAACCTAAAAGGTGTTCAGTTTCCTAGAAAGATGCATCTGGATGTTCCCTTTATGTCCTTGGGTGTCTAGGATGTTCAAATGGGGCTGTTAAGTGTGACACGGGACCTGTGAGAGACCCATGTCCTTCTGAAACAGCAACTGAAGGCAAGGTGGGAAATAATACATTTAAAACAACAGTAGGGATCCGTCTACCTTAGCATTTTAGTTTAGATAAGGAGTGCTCTTTTGAAGAAAATCTCCAATCATTCCCATCTTCAAAGCTTTGGTTCACATCACAAAGCAATCTTGGATCACATCAACATGACTTTACTCAGATGAAATTAAACTAGAATGTGTGCTTCTGGGGTGCATTTATTGTGGTCTAGCTGCTAGCAGGAGCTTAGTCCATGGAACTAAATTAGAGCTAGCCTGAAATAAGTCCCCTGAAAAGCATTTGGAAGTCTGGTCCTCAGCACCTACTGTTTTTCTCTAAATGTCCACTCCTATCATATCCCAGTACTTGCTAACATAGATGCAACTTTTGTAATGCAACTGAAACTTACTCTTCATGTTTCAGGTCAGCTGAAGACCCCTGAATTTATGCATGGTAACTTCAGCCTAAGTTTATGTGTGGTAACCTCAGACTGAATTCTACACCACTTGGCAAGATCAAAGAAAGGGATGTCTAACTTCATAATTCCTATCCAGGACACAAGTTTCAATGCCATATTATTAATTATAATTATCTAATTAAAAATTGACTTCTAAGGATGTTGCCATAAATTGTCCCCCCTAAGCCATAAGGACTTCTCAAGAACACAGATATTAGCCACCCACCAAACTTATTTTATACTATATGTTACCGACATAATCTATGAAGATTCATTCTTCACAGAATGAAGACAAAGAATGGTCCTAGTCAGAAATATTAAATTACATTCTATATGGTTCAAGAATAGCTAATCCCTGTTGAAATATTAACTGTTAAAATCTCAGGTGGAATGATTCTTTTTTCTATTGTTTAAGAATTCAAGTGAGTCATGTATAATTTATCTATAGGAATGCTAAATAATGTTATCTACAGAATTGGAGACTCAAATACTATATATGAAAAGGAATTAATGTAAAGATCATCATATTGAATAGCACAAATATACTTATGCCACATCTTAAAAAAGGACTGGAGTACATAATTTAAGGCCTCTGCCCAGAAAATTGAGATCCTCACAGAATCCCACTATCATTGAGTTGGAAGAGACCTGGAGATTGTCTAGGCCAACCCAGAGCAGGGTCAAGTAGAACAGGTTGCTCAGGGACATGTCAAGTCAGATTTTGAATATCTCCAAGGACCGAGACTCCACAACCTCTCTGGGCAACTGTTCCAGTGTTCAATCATCCTTACAGTAAAACAGTTTTTTCTTAAGTTTAAATGAAATTTCCTGTACTGCAGTTTCTGCCTGTTGCCTCTTGTCCTGTCACCAGATACCACTGAGAAGAATCTGGCTGTGCTTGCTTTACTGCTTCCATCAGGCATTTATACATGTTTATAAGATTCCCTCCTGAGCCTTCTCAAGGCTAAACAACTGTAGCTGTCTCACCCTCTCCTTGTACTACAAATGCTCTAATGCCTTAATCATCTTCATGGCCCGTCACTGGACTTGCTCTAGGACGTCCATATCTATTACTCTAGGGAGCCCAGAACTGGAAACCACACAGCAGATATGGTCTTACCATTGCTGAATAGATGGGAAGGATCACCTCTCTTGATCTGCTGGCAACACTCTTCCTGATGCAGCCCAAGAAGCTGTTGGCCTTCTTTGCTGTGAGGGTACATTGCTGATTCATGGTAAATTTGGTGTCCATCAGGATGCCAAGGTCCTTCTGAGCAAGTCAGAAGTCTGGCTGAAGTCAACATAAACAACATCTATTGCTCTTCCCTTGCCCATTAAGCTAGTCATTTCATTGTAGAAGGCTATCAGGTTGGTCAGATACTCTTTCCCTTCATAAACCCATCCTGACTACTCCCAACCATCAGTTTCCTTGTTCAGATACATCTTAATCCTGAAGGCAGCCCAGGTCTGTAGTCACTTATTTTCAGCATGAAGTTCTGCAGCTGACCAAAGTTCTATTGCTTTGCTTTGGAATTGCTTCTGGCTTGTTAGGAATTAGTCAGCTTTTACATACTTGCCCTGTATGTAAAAAGCGGTAGGATCTTTTTAATCAGCATTCCTCCTATTTTGGCTCTCAGAGCTGTAATTATGCTAAGTGTTTATATCACTGGCCCAGGATGTAAAATACCTTGTTCACTTCTCTTTTATTCCTAGGTAGATAGAAACCCACATCTGCTAAAAGTCACAGGAGAATGTGCTAACAAACTGGCTGTAGGCTTTGCTGAGGGAATACTCTGTGTATGTCCTCACCATTTCTCAAGGCAACAGAGAAACCTCTGAAACTGTACTTTAAATTCTGTTGGATGGGTAGTTGTGCTGACTCACAGACCTAGGAAAACTGAACTGCTTTGTGTGAACTAGATATCCTAAAAATACATGCAAGAATAAAGAGATTAAATGCTAGGCCTTATTTTCACTGAAGACTGGGTGGTATATTTATATAATTCCTCTTGTTAAAGAACATAGGTAAAAAGAGGTATATATCAGACTAGAGGAAACCAAGGAAAAACAAGTGACCTTAATCATATTTATCAAGTAAACAAGTTGCTTAGTTGAGCACTTTCATCTTAAACTTTACTGCTCTCAGTAAGCAAAGGTAATTTGGGAGGTGTGAAAAGTACTCTAACAGAGGATCAGATACCATATACCTCTGTGTTTTCTATTTTACTCCTTGTGTACTAGGTTCCCAAAGATGGGGAGACAACAGGTGATCAGCAGGCTAGCATAGTTCTTAGATCCTCAATGCCCCCTGTCTGAACAAATATGTCAGCAAATATTGGATATTTGGTTGATTAAATAAGCCCATACCCGAAATCTGAGCATTTGTGATCTTCAAAGTTGACAGGAGAATATATTCAAGAAAGATTATAGCGGTCTGTTTTTCCTTTTTATTTATTTATTTTTTTAAACCAAGATAATGGTATTGAATCCATGTAGGAATCCCTCTGTTTCATTTGGAGAAGCATACAAACATTTTCTGTTCTAATTAAAGGTGACCAGTTAAGAAAAAAAAAAAGGTAATTCAGGATCCAGAAGACATTCCCTTTTGGCCAGATTGCATGGCAAAAGATATATTTCCCTCTTTCCCTCCAAAGACAGAAGAAAAAGATCCAATTCAAGACTCGGATGGGATAGACTCTATGTTTCAGGCTTCTCCTCTGTTGGATTTCATGACCAGACAGGAGACTGGGTTGCTGTCTCAGCCATCATATTAGTTCCCAGGATTACAGTCTGAGTGGGGAAGTTGAGGAAAGTTCCACCACATAAGTTGGCAAAACAAAATCAGAAAGATTTCATTAGGATGCCAATTAAATTGATATTTTGGTATTTTGGAGCTGTTCTGCCAGGAATGGCCAGAATTTTTACTACCTCAGTCTGAAATATCTTGTGCGATTACTATTGAAAATAGACACTCTGTCTCTCTTCACCAGAAATTTGATTTGCACGGTGAAATCCCCACCTATGTACTGAAAATGTCTGGGATCTCATTCTATCTGAGATAGGCAACAGGCATCATTGATTTCCTACATATCTCAAATTTGCCAATAGAGTACATTACATGAATCTTCCTGATTCTTCATAATCTTGCAGTTTCTGCATCATAAAGGTATTTAAGCGTATATATAACTTTGAGCTGTGAATAGGGTACAAAGGACTCTTGTATTTTGCAGAACTGGAATTTTAACTCATGAAAGTTATATTTCCCATATATATTTCCCAATGTTTTAATATTTACTTCACGTAGAACTAATCCAATTTATTCTACTTATATAAGTAATTAAAAGACTGTTATGTACATTCAAAATGTGAAGCAAATGGAAAAATATTCATTTGTTTATGATGGGATTTTTTTTTAAGATTAGCTAGTAAAGTGTTCCCCATTATTTTGTAATGCACTCTTGAATCTGATTTTAATGGCTATTGTAAGGGTATATTTTAAATGGAAATAGAAACAAGGCCCTAATGTCCACATCTGAGCCTGCCAAGCTGTAGAAAATAGCCTTTCTGTCCCATTGCAGAAATAAGACTAACACTAATCCTGCACTTATGTAACCCCAATACATAATGCATCCCTCTACATGTTCAAATAAATTGGCCTGGAATAGCCTGGACCTCTATAATGAAAATTGTTATGTTAATATTTTACTGATTACTGTATATTTTTTCATGGGTTATGTTTATTAGAAATATTTTGAACTGAGAAGAATGAGTAAAATTAAGTAATAATTAATTTAGCTTTGGCATTATTTTGTCTGCAGAATGAGCAGCTTATTTTTGTGGAAAAAATGGTTTCATTCTATATGTTAGACTACTTCAATTTAGCATAAAAAATATTGTTTTAGGTGAATCCAGTACATCTTTGTAGGCTATTGCAACTTTAAATTAGGTCTTAAAGACTTAATAGCACTTATTACTTTAAATAAACCTAATAAGATCAGGCTATTTCAGCGTAATTTTATTTTAAGTGTATTAGTTGGTTATCCACAGCTGACAGGGACAAATGGGTTCTGCTCAGGGCACTCTTTCACCTGCATCGATCCATGCTAAAAAGACTAATATAAGTTCTACTGGAATACGTTGTAGACCGAAAAACAAGAAGTAAATATAAGATAAGGAGGTTAGCTAAGAGCTGTAACCATTGCAATTGTTTACACATGGGTTTTTTTTAATATGTGAGCACGAGAAACAAATACTAAAATGACTTGTGACTTATAAAATGGTTATCTTTTCCTCCACTAAGAGAGATTTTGCATCACATGGTTCAGCATCTTGAAATGTCAGTAGTCAGTTTAGATGGAGAGAGAACAAGCAAAAAACATAAATTAACTTTGCTTCCTTAAATCTAGCAGGAACAAGGAGAAACATTAGGAATAATTGATAGTGACAGGATGAGAGAGATAAAAAGAGATGGACTGGGAAGTATTTAATGACTCTTTGTGGTATTACATCTGTCACACTTTTTGTGCTACATTAAAGTTTCATTATTTTCATATTTCTTGTGTTCATATTTTCCCAGCCCCTTCTTTCTGCTAAATTTACCAAGTAATACAATGTAGATAATAGAGAGCTATTGCTGCAAATGTCATTGAATCTGTTACTGGACTGAATAAAGTATCTCAGCCATGCATTACTTTTCATAATACATTTTCAATTAGTGGCTTTGGAATTCCATACAATATATACTCACTGTCTGTTTTTTTAATAATTCTGTACAATGCAGTGAGTTATAAAAAGAAATAATTAGACTTTCATTATGCAGCTATTAAGAACCTGAATGAATTTCATTTGGCCAAAGAAAATTATTGCACAAGTCTGTTTACTGAAGAAGTTTATTCCTCTAAGGGCTTGTCTTCTACCCACTCTTAAAACAAATGGATTAACTTTGCTCATCTGAAAGATAACAGATATAATCTGAGGGATTCAGGTTCCCCTTGTTTCAATCTTCTTTTTTCCAATCTCTGTTCTTTTACTTTTACAACCTACACATGTAGCTCAGTGTTTTAGTAATTTGGAAAAATGTAATGTCTGTCCCAAGAAGCTTTAAAAATTATGTGTTGTTCAGGGATTTGCAAAAGGCTCACCACCTCTGATTGTTCAGTCAGTCTGGAGAGCTCAGGTAAGACAAAGTGTCCCTCTTCAGCAGCAATGCCAAAAGCCCATTTATGTCC
The DNA here is from genome assembly GCF_047370975.1 of Nipponia nippon. Taxonomy (NCBI): domain Eukaryota; kingdom Metazoa; phylum Chordata; class Aves; order Pelecaniformes; family Threskiornithidae; genus Nipponia; species Nipponia nippon. The sequence continues at coordinate 98,479,594 of NW_028262358.1, read as the reverse complement.
CCATGGGTCTTTGCGGTCTTCACCCCTCTGGTAATCTAGTCCTAATTGGACCTCTCATAGGAGTCATGTGTTCCCAACAGTCACTGTTAAGGCTAAATGGTTCCTGCAGCACAGCTAGCTGGGTTATGCCCTCAGCCGCTCCAGTGGCAGCAGTAGGCATCTCTTCTGTTTGGTATAAGAGTAACAGGGTGCATGGGGCACTGGTGTCTGGTAGGGCTTAGTGCTTGATGGGATTGGTTATGCTGGGTCCCTGTACCCTAAATGTTCAATAAATACTTTTTTTCCCCTGCTCCTCCTAGCCAGAGGCAGGGCACTCTCATTGCAGGAACTGATTTCACACAATTTGTTAAGCAGTTGTTTGTAAGATTCCCTTGAACTGGGGGTAAGCTCACAGCTTGCTTTGGTGGCTGCTTCTGCTTTCAGCTGTTCCTTGATCTGTCACTTATCTCCTTGGCTTATACCGCTAGCTTGACAGTTGGGCTTTTGTGCCACTTCTCCATTTTTTCCCCAGGATCTTGGAGCCACCTCCAAAATTTCTTTCAGATGAGATCAATTTTCAACTACCTTTTGTTTCTTTTTCTGTTTAATGGGTTACTGCTGCAATTTGTTCTGATTTGCCCCCCCTTTGTCATCAGGTAAGGTTTTGCTAACATCATTGTCAATGACGTCCAACCCATGCCAATTGACACACTTGGGCAGAGAACTGGAGAACTTCCACAACTCCCAAGATCATGAAGTCCTGCCCCCCTGCCATGGGCAGGAACAGCTTTCACTAGATCAGGTTGCTCAAAGGCCCACCCAACCTGACCTTTACCACTTCCAATGATGGGGCATCCACAGCTTCTCTGGGCAACCTGTTCCTCTGTCTCATCACCCTCATCATAAGAAATGTCTTCCTTATGTCCGGTCTAAATCCACCCTCTTTCAGTTTAAAACATTGCCCCTTGTTCTGTCACTACAGGCCTTCTTAAAAAGTCTCTCTCCGCCTTTCTTGTAAGCCCCCTTTGTACATTGAAAGGCCACAATAATGTCTCCCTGGAAATGTTGTTATGGCAGCAAATGCAAGTTAAGAAGCTGAGCTGGAAGGCAAAGTCTGGCTTGGGCTGAGTACTAGACTAGCCTAGTACCTCTGCTGTTGCACAAGCACTAGATTCCCTCAGATGAGTGAGTCCTCAAAGGTGCTTACACCTTCAATCCCTAGGTGATCCTGGAAAGGTGTGCAATCTAAAATACAGTCTTTGCTCTCACCAACAGTATAACTGATGTATTTTCATAAATTCTTTGATGGAATTTTATTTTTGTGTGCAAATTCAAGACTTGATGCTGGATGTGCCATTCCTTATATAGTCCTACGGCAACTATGGCTACCCACTGTCCTTAAATGGACCTCCAAAAGCTTTTGGCAGAGTTTAACTGATGTAGTAGCCCTGAATCTTCATTTTAATTCTGCAGCTTAGATCAAGACTGTGTTTGTTAACCTTCAAGGCTTACTATAAAACTTATTCAAGTTCTTGCCTGAAGATGCCATTGTGAAGGATTTATAGTGCTTGTTCTATGGGGTACATCTGTACTCATTAGCATTTCTCAATATGTCAAATTTCATTGTTATCTATGTTATACATGTGCTTGGAGATTTAATGATAGAAAGACATTCATAAAACTCACATTAAAAAAAAAAATTGTATTTCATTTGAGACAGCATGTGCCAAGATTTGTGGAATCTTGATTTTGCTGGTAGTATTCTCTTCCTAGGTTGTAGTAGTTTTCCTAAGATTTTAAAATTTCTAAAGAAAATTTCTATAATTTCTAACAGTGTTTCTCTTAATAGCTTCTGATTATTGAGACTATAATGGGCTTCTGTTTATTACTAAAGATATTGGTTACATTTTAACCTGGGAAAGCAGAAATCTGATTTATTAAATAAATAATACTATATGTAGATTATGGATCCATCAGGATTTGTTGTGAAACTGGAATGATTCTTAAGTACATGCAGCTAATAAATGGAACAGCCAACAGGACCTAAAATAATTCAGAATTCTTCACTCAGCTAAGATAAGTACAAGGTTGACTGAGATAATAACACTGGAGGCAGAAATTCAGACTGATGCTCTCCTGATAATGCTTTTTTTTTTTTTCCCTCACAATCAAAATAAAAGAAAAAAGGCTCTTTTCTTGTTAGTAATTATGAAGCATGACTCTTTCAATGATTGGTTGCAGACAGTTTGCTATTATCTCAAATATTTAATCTAGAGATGCTCTGAAATGTTAAAATACACCCCACATGTAAGTGCCTTTTAGAACAGAGAATAGAAAACAGCATCCAGAATTCATAAGAGCTGTACTAGTCATATTCGGCCATAGAAGCTGTATAGTTACTGACATACACTTCTTTATGACTTAGATTATAGCTTTCTCCTCACTCCATTGTCCATGGAATACATCATTTCACTTTTATGCCTGTTTTAATCATGATATCCCAAACTATTCCTCTGTCAATACAATAGTGTCATTGTCTAAGAAAATCATTGATAGTACTCTACAGTTTTGAATAATCTCAACCTGTACTCATGCAAGCATGAATAACATAGACAAAGCTGTTTTAAGGATTGCAAGATTACATCTGCTGATAAAGTTGTAAGCTCTCTAAATTACAACTTCAGTATCAGGAGAAAACAGGAGGAAAAAAATTCTCTTCTGTGTGATAGGTAACATTTTAGATTGCAATTTATGTGAAGTACCTTCATTCAATTAAAACATTTACTGAAATATGGAGAGCACTGCTTTTGCAGTTGTTTTTATAGATATAGTACGGAAGTGTTTCTGCACTATTATTTACAGACATATCTGTTGAAATGTACTGGCATTATCTCCTTTGGAAATAGTGTTTTTAAAATGATGTTTTCTTGACAAGAAGAGAAAAAAACCAAATGTGGCATTTGCAATTTACAGGGGCCTGGATGTAGAAACCCTTCTGTTCAGTAGTGATGTGTAGCAAAATTCTCCTTAGAAATCTGTCTTTTCTCTTGACATTTGATTTCTCTCTTATTTCACTTTTCTTTCCAACTGCCTTCAGTTGCCCTGTGTGACAAACATTGAGGATGCTGGCTCCAGAGAAACCGTTTTGTAGCAAATGTGATTCTATGGACTGCATGTGGAGCTGTGTGTATGAAGGGTGGGTAGAAGCACTGGTTCCTTTCAGTCACATACAGACATCATGTATAAAAGATTTTCATTCTGATTTTTATTTTTTTTCCCCTCAAAATTAACCTTCTGTATTTCTCTTACACTTATCTCCATGGTTCATCCCAGGTCAGACTGAAGATTAAAATCTCCTTCTCTCCACAAGCCTAACAGTTCCTCTGATTTTCAGTGATTATAATTTCATTTCTCTCAGTAATCATTTTTTAGTTATTCAGCCTATTTTTAACAACTACAGATGGAAATAAAATGGATCTGAAGAAAAGACATTCATTAGCAAGTAAGTATTCGGGGATTAGAAAAGTCTGTCTGATTCACAAAGCAGAAATGGCATTTAGTATCCAAGTCCTCTTCTACACAAAATTAGCAAAGGCCGCAGTCAAGTTAAAGCCTGCTGGTTGCAAAATTGGAAATTGGTTTCCTGGGGCTCTCTGTAAACTCTTCATTACTTTACTCAATCATGGTTCATTAGCAAGTTAACAGACAGAAGAGCAGCACACGTTGGGATATGTTCAGAGCCAGCACTTCCATCTCCTTGAACATCATTTAAAACTTGAATGTCACAGCAAATTAGATATTGTGTCAGACTGCATCTTCTTGTCAGCTGCAGTACGGATAGCGCACAGATCATGGCCACTTAACCTCTTGAAATTGTCAGGTGCTTTTTATCATGCATTTTAAGGAGTACCACATGGGTTTTAATTCAAAGTGACTCTGATGGAACAAACAGAAGACCTCAAAAGGCACCCAAGAAAGAAACAAGTTAAAAAAACCTAGTTAACGGTTTCATGTAAAATGGATTTAATGTCTCTTATTAACTGAAACCTAATTTGCTAGAAGAAAACATCCATAGGTGACATTATTGCAGTAAAATGGAAAGCTGAAAATAGTTATTAGGATTCTGGGAAATGTTCATATTTTAGCTACAATATAATTAATTTTGAATTACAGCTGAATGCCAATTATCTAGAACCCCACCTGAGTGCCTGAGTATCTGTCTCCTATTAACTACCATTGTGTTTCTCTACAGTGTTGCCTGATTTTCCAGAAAAATATTTGCTCTAAATAGTTCGTCAGTGAAATGAACTGTATAAAATTAAAGAATTAAAATGCTTCTGTGCAGCTGCTATTTGTATAATTTCATGCTATAATTTTCATGAGCTTTCATGAATTTTGAAAAGAAAAGGTAAGCTGGGCATTAATTGAAGCAAACTCCTGAAAATTACCTGTGGAGTTTAGAGTCCCTTTAATACAATCCATTCATGGTTTGCAGGGTTAATGGGAATAGCTAGTGACAGTCTTGTTTTTGTCCCATTGCAACAGGTAACTGCAATGGCCTGCATTCTAGCTACCTTATGGTGATGCCTAACTTATGATTTGGACCATTGACTAACCACAGGTACCAGACCCTCATTCTCTATGCAGTTAAGGGAAGAAATTTGTTATGATGCCCAAAATAGGGAGAGCAGCTACAATAAGTGCCTAACTGGAACACTGTGACTAGTTCTCTCCATTGACTGCATAGGGAGCCAGAGTACAGGAGGCCTAACAGTGTGGTTGCTCATTGCTATATTGAATGTCAGTGCTGCTGCAGTCTTAGTATGTAAGTTAGGCACCTATATTAGGTCTGTATCAGGCGCCAGGTCTGTATCGGGTAGTTTTGGGCACCACAGTACAAAAAGGATACAAAGCTACTAGAGACTGTCCAGAGGAGAGCCACGAAGATGGTGAAGGGTTTAGAGGGGAAGCCGTATGAGGAGTGGCTGAAGTCACTTGGTCTGTTCAGCCTGGAGGAGACTGAGGAGAGACCTCATCGTGGTCTACAGCTTCCTCACAAGGGGAAGAGGAGGGGCAGGTGCTGATCTTTTCTCCCTGATGACCAATGATAGGATCCGAGGGAACGGCAGGAAGATATGCCAGGGGAGGTTTAGGTTGGACGTTAGGAAAAGTTCTTCACCCAAAGGGTGGTGGAGCACTGGAACCAGCTCCCCCAGGAGGTAGTCATGGCGCCAAGCCTGACAATATTCAAGAAGCATTTGGACAACGCCCTCAGACATATGGTGAGATTTTGGGGGTTGTCCTATGCAGGGACAGGAGTTGGACTCAATAATCCTTGAGAGTCCCTTCCAACTCAGGACATTCTATGATTCTATGATTCTAGGTCATGTCAATATGCCTATAGAGATGCGTGGGCTGAATTTTTAGTTGTGTCTTAGATAAGGGTGATGCCAAATCGTTGACAGGCTCCAGACAGGGACTGGTTACTTCTGAAGTCCCGTTGTGAGTAGTTTCAGGTTTTTGGGGCTTTTCTGGAGCTACTCAATGGAATTACTCTATTTGTTGTTTTCAGGTACTAGGTGTGTTCAGTGGACTCTTAGACTGGTGGTTGGGTGCTCTGTTGGTTCTTTCTGTCTAAACAAGGGACATTTGGGAACCTGGGGATCAGACTAGAACTATATAGAGTCTGGACGAGTGCCATGGTACACCCCAAAATCATGATCTTTCAGTCGTTGGCACAGAATCCCAGCCAGGACACACCACAGCTCCTTTCCAACCTGGGACTTAGATCCCCTTTGTGTGGGAATCAGGAACGCATGTGTGCTTGGATCTCTCTCTGGGAGTGCATGAAGGGATGCAGATGACATAAGACTTGAAGTTTGAAAGCTGATTTCTACAGCTGATCCTTGGCTTGTTTTTGCCTTGCCTTGGCAAATCCTGTTATCGCAGTGAGTGAACATGCTGTGCTTCCATTGCCAGTGGTATGCCACTTCCAGATGACTGTTATTTATTATCACAAATTCAGTAAAATATGGCAAACTACAATTCAGAAAATATGTTTCATACATGGTGCCTAAGGGAACAGCAAAATATTCTCATGCCATCATCTGTACAATTTTCACATAATGAATTTGTCAGTGTACACATATGCTCCTATCTTTATGGGGTTCTGACATCTGTTTGATGGATTATAACCTAATTTACTCTAAAGACAATTGACCTGCTGAGGGTTGGCCTTTTGTTATAAATGTTATCAAAACAATTAATCACTCTCTAATTTATTGCCAAGTCTTCAGTTGTTCACAAGTCTGAGACAAAGAAGTTGTAACTATTATAAAATCATAGAATGGTTTGGGATGGAAGGGACCTTTAAAGGTCATCTAGTCCATCCCCCCTGTAATTGGCAGGGACATCTACAACTAGATCAGGTTACTCAGAGCCCCATCCAGCCTGGCCTTGAATGTTTCCAAGGATGGGGCATCTACCACCTCTCTGGGCAACCTCTTCCAGCGATTCACTACCCTCATTGTAAAAAATTTCTTCCTTATATCTAGTCTGAATCTACCCTCTTTTAGTTTAAAACCATTACCCCTTGTCCTGTCGCTATTGGCCTTGCTGAAAAGTCTGTCCCCATCTTTCTTATAAGCCCCCTTTAAGTCCTGAAAGGCTGCAGTTCGGTCACGCCACAGCCTTCTCTTCTGCAGGCTGAACAACCCCACCTCTTTCAGCCTTTCCTCATAGCAGAGGTGTTCCATCCCACTGATCATTTTTGTGGTCCTCCTCTGGACCCTCTCCAACAGGTCTATGTCCTTCTTGTACTGAGGACCCCAGAGCTGGATGCAGTACTCCAGGTGGGCTCTCACTACAGCAGAGTAGAGGGGCAGAATCACCTCCCTCGACCTGCTGGCCACACTTCTTCTGTTGCAGCCCAGGGTACGGTTGGCCTTCTGTGCTGTGAGAGCACATTGCCAGCTCATGTGCAGCTTTTCATCTACCAGTACCCCCAAGTTCTTCTCTGCAGGGCTGCTCTCAATCCCTTCATCCCCCAGCCTGTATTGATACCAAGGATTACCCTGACCCAAGTGCAGGACCCTGCACTTGTCCTGTTGAACCTCATGAGGTTCACACAGGCCCACCTCTCTAGCCTGTCCAGGTCCATCTGGATGACATCCCATCCCTCAGGCGTGTCAACTGCACCACTCAGCTTGGTGTCATCTGCAAACTTGCTGAGGGTGCACTTGATCCGGCTGTCTATGTCATTGATGAAGATATTGAACGGCACTGGCCCCAGAACGGACCCCTGAGGGACACCACTCATCACTGTTCTCCATCTGGACATTGAGCTGTTGACCACTACCCTCTGGATGCCACCATCCAGCCAATTGCTTATCCACCGAACAGTCCACCCATCAAATCCATATCCTTCCAATTTAGAGAGGAGGATATTGTGGGGGACCGTGTCAAAGGCCTTATGGAAGTCCAGACAGATGACACCTGTAGCTCTTCCCATGTCCACTGATGTAGTTACTCCATCATAGAAGGCCATTCAGTTGGTCAGGCAGGACTTGACCTTGGCGAAGCCATGTTGGCTGTCTCAAATCACCTCCCTGTCCTCCATGTGCCTTAACATAGTTTCTAGGAGGATCTGTTCCATGATCTTCCCAGGCACAGAGGTGAGGCTGACAGGTTGTTGTTCCCAGGGTCCTCCTTTTTACCCTTTTTAAAAATGGGTGCAATATTTCCCTTTTTCTAGTCCCCAGGGACTTCACTTGACTGCCATGAGTTTTCAGATATCATGGAGAGTGGCTTAGCAACTACATCAGCATTATAATACATACATTATAATACAAACATTGTAATACATAGAAACTAGAAAAATGGCACAAAATAAAACATGTTGAAAAGATACATTAGCACAGCTGTAAGTAGGAATGAGGTGGCTGGTGACCCAGCTGAAATCTTGAAAATCCAAGGTCTGGTAACTCTTAGCATCCTTTCATGAATATACACTTCAGATAATATACATAATCAGATAACGTATACAAACTCAGGATAAGAGATAAGTGAGTGAGAGGCAGGGCAGATATTGTGAGAGACAGAGCATGCTGTGGGCAGTGATGTTGTTGAGAGGTCCCTGGCTGAGAAGCAGCTGCCAATGAAGATGTGAGACTCATGAAACTAATGGGAGACATAATAAAAGGAGACAGGATACGTTTCCTTTTGTAGCGTACGTAACAGGGCTGAATTAAAAAGTTTCTTTATGCAGCTAATCTATGCATAATGTGCCTGAAAATTTCTTCTTACATAAATTCATTGATAGATTTTATATACAGGTCTATGTTATGGTTAATACTATTTTGATCAATGTAATTATTGAGCAATATTTTGGAAAGTACTTGATTTGAAGATTATGAATGTACAGATATTAGTAAGAAGTTAAATATGTAGTTCTGAAAATAATAGCTTTGTCCTTCTTTTTTCCCCTTGAAATGTGATTTCCTGCCTGTTGCATTGATTTTACTGGTTCAGTAGTGCACTATTATAAAAAAGGCATTTTCTCTTAATTATGAATTAACCTTAATTAGAATGAAAACTCAGATACCAAAAAGTCTACATTAAGAGTAAGTTTCTGTATTGGATTAGGTATAGAAATCCCACATTGGATTCTCCTAAAATAGTGTGTAAGCACTTATTAAGTCTTTATCAATGATTGCAAAGAAAATTAATTCATAATTATATTTAGATATTTGGATAGGAATCCAGGAGCCGATCGATTCTCTGGAGTATGGGCTACAATAGCCTGAGTAGACTATAGGCAACATTGTTAAGAGCTGAAAATATTACTTATTTGATTGGCAATGTAATGTCTGTTTTCATAGAGTTCCATGACCCCCTTCATAAGGCTAAGGCTGTATCTACATTAGCAAGTAATTTGGCAGAGCAGGAAGAGATCACAGGTTGAATCCATTGGTGCTGGAGCCCCTACATCAGCCCTATTCAGAGGCTTTATTTTGGATCGACTTTAGTCTAGTCACCTCGACTGGATGTCCTTATCATGGATGTGGTTTAAAATTGCCCAAAGAACAAACACTGGTTTGGACCATTATGTTTTCCGCTTCCAGGAGGCAATGAAGCATGTTTGTTGCGTACCTAGAGCAGAGGCTTCCAAAGTGAATCTTGTCTGTGAGCACCACATCTGTTCTGTGAAGTTAACCATTCCATGTGTTAAGTGTGGATGATGAGTGACAAGTGAATGTTTCTATTCAAATCCTACAATTGCTCTAAACCAAATGCTAAAGGATCTGCAGCCTGAGCGGTTGAATAAGCTCTGATAGGCATGGATAACTCTCTATTTTCTGTATTAGTTTCAATGTTTTGTGTAAATACTTGCCAGAAATTTTCCTGATAATCCACAGAGTTTTCTACCTGAGCACCTCCCAGGATTAATAGTATTGGGAGCTCCTATGGTTCCCGCTTTTGAAAAACAGGATAATAAATCAAAGTTTCACTGCCAGCATGTCAATAATTAGTGTAACACTGAGGAGCAATTACAGTTGACTTAAATGTGTAGCCTTTTGGGTCAGCATTAAAGTGAAGCCACATTTGAAAAAAATTTTAGAGATCCTGTAGCCCTTAAAATAATATCGCTGATGCTCTGACCTGTTGTCCTCCTGGCCAAGGTTCTCTAATTTATCTAATGCTAGCACCGATTAATCTGTGTTACTAAAAGTGTTTTTGGATGCAGAGGAGAGATTCAGCTGATGAGTGATTACTATCACTGCACTATGGGTATGGTGTGTAATTTATTCCTGTGGGATGCACTCCTGCAATAAACCATAAAAATATTAAAGTCTGCTTGAGTAGGTGTTACCCTCGCATGGAGAGCAATGATTCTTTAGGCTGGTCACATTTTACACTTTACTCATCGGAGCAGCAGCCTAGGCTTGGTAATAGTCGAATTATTTACTGAACCTGAAAGAACCTATTTACATTTTGAAGTCTTAGACTTTGAGTCCAGGTTTTAGAATTCAGTATCAGCCTTATGGTCAATCATTTTTGAGGTTTTTATTTTGCAATTCACTAGCTTATGTCTTGAACAAATGAACAATTAAAGTCCTAATGGAAAATTCCATTTCTGTCCCTGTATTACTTAAAGCAATCAGTTACTCTGCAGCTCGTCGCTTTTGCAAATTAGGGTACTGAACATGAAACAGGTGGCAAAATTAATCTTTTGCTGTATTAGAGAAAATAGGGTAAATTTTAGCTAAACTTGATGCGTGAAGTGTGAAAGGCAGCGTAGCCCAATACAGGATGAACACTTGTATAATGCTGCTCATAAAATTATATTCTGAGCTATGTAATTTTCTTTTCTGTTAGAGATCAACTCACAAGGACACCAAAAGTACAGATAACTTTGAAAAAGAAAGAAAAGAAAATGTCTTCTTAAACATGTTCTATATCTTAGCAGAAATTATGCTAACCTACAAACTCAAGATTGCACATTACGATTATAGCTTCTTTCCTGAGAGCTGCTTAATATTTACATCTACAGAAGTATGTACAGCCATAATTATCACCAAAGCATCATACTGTAGAACTATTATGTGTTGATTAGATAGCTCAGTTTGTGTGAGTTCACTTTATATCAGGACCTTGATAGCTATTATAACAGGATTAATCAAGTTGTCTTTGCCAAATATTTCTCAGTATAGCATGGCAAACTAGAGATGTCCTCCTCCAATGGAGCTGCTAGGCCACTATATGGGCATTCATGATGGCCTTCTTTGCCAACATCATCATTTCTTTAAGATGTATGCTGGGGCTTGTTTTTATACATCCAACAATCTCATAAATTCTCACAAAGAGCCAAACTCAAGTAAGCCCAGCAGCAGTGGTATCTCATTGGGTGACATTGACAGCACCATCACTCCATCTGTCTACCTGCCATTTAAACAGGGCAAGAAAATGTTCTCAAGATAATATTTAACTGTGTTCACATAGTTGATGTCTCTCAACTAAAGAGAAGTAAAAAAACCTAATTTTCATATATTCCCTGCTGTCTCACGGTTACTTTTCTTGTGTATTGTGTTGTTTCATTCTGAAAGGATGGAGGGTGCTGGGCAGGCTGATGGATGTGCTAGCTGCTGCTGAAAGGACATAATCCTTCTCTGCTCTTGCAATTGGTCATATGTGCCCATCTCTTTTCTAGTGTTAGCTCTGCTGTTTATAATATCTTAGAGTGAGGTGATTCAGAAAACTGTTTGCTTTTTTCATTGTGTTAGTTAAGTGCAGAGTCAGATAATTTCCGCTGCTGGGCGAAGAAATCAGCAAGAGCATGGCTACAGGTAGAGAGAGGGAAGGGCAAGGAAGACAGCTTCTGCAGTGGGAAACCTCTCCTTAAAGAGTGACCTTTCCTCCAGCCTGAAGTTGTGAAGGGGAGCGACCTGTGCTCAAAATTTAAAATGTATTGGTTTTAAATCTCCATGATTTGAAATCTCTGTGTCT